>NC_091748.1:69940403-70540403 GCF_043380555.1 Nothobranchius furzeri
TGAATTAAGAGACTGAAACTGAGAAACTCCTGAGTTCCAGTGCTGACAGGATGAGGTCATGAGAAGGCCGGGACAAAATAGACGAGTTGATGAGACAATTTAAAAAGTAAAATATTCTAATATTCTCTATTATGGAACAAGGCAGCAAGACTGGAGCACTCTGGTCAGTAATAATAATCTATTCCAAACAAGCAAAGCACTAATTAAAGAGCTAACGTTTCAACACCAGAGCATCTTCCTCATGGCTGTCCTGTGATTATTTATTATGGTTTTCATGTGTGTTGCGTTTATGGCAAAATATGCAAAACATTTTTAGATGGCATTTTTTTTGTGAAAAGACAATGTCACAATGACTAAACCCCCTGTATTATGAGTATTTTATTTTGAAAATACACAATAAAAGGTTAAGATTTTTCTTCATGGTTTTAATTGTGTGAGGTAGCAAAATGCGCCTTTTTTCACTTCATGATTCTGTCAAGTGCAAGAGTATAAATGTTTATTTCAGGTTAAATACGTACGTTTGATCCTGTATTCAACATTCAACAAATAAATCAAAGGCACAAAAACAGGCAAAACCATGGATAAAACTCCAGACATGAAACCAAGATCATTAGAAATCCAACACAAGTGAATGAACATGGAGGGAGATGATCATTAGGTTAGGGACAGGGTTAACCCTAACCTGAAGTCACCTGGGAAACAACAAATCCAAGGAAAATAATGATAATCTACAGGAGCCACAAGACAACATAATCTGATAACAAAATGGGCAAACCTCAGACTAAATAGACAAATACAAAAGAATAAACTGAAAATAGCACAAGACAACACTCATCAGTCTGAAATAGCAACAGTTCAATGGTTGTGACAACATGAATATGACTAAATCCAGTGAGGTTGCAGGAAAAGCATGCAAACAATAACAGTTCTGCAAAATCTTACAGCAAAACTAAATAAAAATATTGAAAATAATTATTTGTTGTCAATTTTAATGAAAGTAGAAATTTGATCATATTTTTAGTGACAGACTGCTGCATCCTAGATGCATGAAGGAGCGTTTCCGAAGGTCCTTCCTCCCTGCAGCTGTTAGACTGTACAATCAGAACTGCTCCCAAAAAAAAACAGTTGTCGGCATCAGTGCTGTAATAACTTCTACAATTATAACTTACACATTACTTTTTCTCAGCTTATACATGCAATAATTTATTGAAGGCTACATGTCTACTTTTTAATGAACGGGTAAAAAATAAACAATCTGCACTCTTTTAATCATCTTAAACTTTTAAAACTATTTTAACATCTTCAGTATCCTGCTATGCTTACACATTATGTGTGCGCTTATATAAACAACTGTATTGTACTCTGCTCTGGTAACTATTGTCCATGATGTAAATATGTAATAACTGTGCTTCTGTTCTGTGTCCTGCATTGTTTGTATATGTGTGATGTTGCTGCTGACACAACCAAATTTCCCCTTGTGGGACTATTAAAGGATTATTCTATTCTATTCTATTCTATTCTATTCTATTTGCTGCAAAAATGTTGAATAGAGAAAGAAGATCAAACGTGAACAAACAGATGATGATGTTTAGGTGAAAGAAGCAGAATAAACTTATTAAAGCTGGAAAATAAGCTAGCTTTTAAACACAAACGTGGTTACAAAACTCTCCCCTTTCCATCGGCCATCATTCCCTGGCCACTAGGGATGTGAATCTCCACCCCTGAGGCCGATTCGATTCAAAACTTGATACGTTAGCAGTGATACGATGCATCAGGGCTATCCAGTCCCGGGCCTGGAGGTCCGGTATCCAGCACGGTTTGGTTTTAACCCTGCTTCAACACACCTGATTTCAATCAGCAGGTGATTAACATGCTTCTGCAGAGCCTGATGAGCTGCTTCACAGGTGATTCAACCACTGAATCTAGTGTTCTGGAGTAGAGAAACCGGAGTTGCATAGCCCTGCCATACATTAACGATACAGTGAAACCCTCTGCTGATACGATTCAATACGATTCATCCCCGCTGACAATTCATTATGATTTGAGAACGATATTCTATTTGATACATTTCAACACATTAAAAAGATTTTACAAGCCCTCATCTGGTTTTTAAACATCATCACAATAGTTTTCCTCTGAAGCGTCGTTACCGCCAAAAGGTCATTCTATCTGGAGTTTTTAGTTTCGCACAAATGTTACAATAATAAGGGATTATCCTAAATTACCGCCCACAAAGCTTCAGGTGCGCAGATCAATAAGAATGATTGGAAAAATATGCTGCTACAGAAACCAGAGACTGCGTCACTGACTTGTGGTTTTCAGGAAATTTTATTTTGACAAGTTAAGACAGGAAGTACATCGATTGATATCGTCCCATGGTTTTCTAACTGTGGCTGTGCAGCACATGTAGTCTGCTGAAAGAGACTGATGACACGTTCAATGTGCCTCAAAAAATGAAGACATAGCAGGTGAATTATGAAGTAATCGATGTAACCATGGTTTCTACCGACGCGAGACACGGATGAAAAGATACGTTTCAATGTAGCCATCAGTCGTATCCTAGGCAACCTTAAACTACCGGTGCAGTGGCATCGCTGTTTTCATAAATGAACCATCGGTTCAGATCGGTGAATCTCTCCATCCCTACTGGCCACACCTCCACTCGACACCAGAACCCACATTGCCAGAGGAAACGAGAGCGCGCTAAACACCAGTCGTCATTTTCTATATCCAAACGTCTTTTGTTGTCCATGAACTCAAATGGTGTTTTTCTTTCTGGGACTCTGGTAGTTTGTCCTAAAACTGCACGGTGGAGCAGTTGTTAGCATTGTAGTTTCGCAGCAAGGAGGTTGCAGGTTTGAAACTGAGCTGCGGCCTTTCTGCGTGGAGTTGCATGTTCTCCCCAAGCATGCGTGGGATTCCTCCGGCTACTCCGATTCCCCCCACAGATACAACAAGCCCTATAAGTTAACAATTGTACGTCTCTTTGGATAAAAAGCGTCTGCCTTTTAAATAAACATAAACAAAAAGCTTAAGTGGTAGCAGCCGGCTGTTTCTCCTTCTCTGGTATTATTGAGCGGAGAACCTCTCACACCAGTGGTGTTCTGATGCTAAGTATGTGAGCGTGTAATGAGTGGATGACCCAGGGAAGTGTGGTGAAATGTCCAGTCATTGCTTTGGTCCAAGCTGATAGGTAATTTTAGATTTATCCCATATTACCTTAAAGGATGACACACAGAGAGAGAGAGAGAGATTATTTGTAATGTCCATGAATCGTCATGCGAGAGCTGGGCGCAGAAACCCCTCCATGGTGCTAACCAGCGCCCCTCTGTTTCTGGGGAAAGCCTTCAGGTCACCAGCTCTGCATCCCCGGCATCTCCACCAAAATGTTAAGTAATTACATGTGGGGTAATATTTAATCTCCATAACCCTGGAACCAGAAATAACACACATGACAATAAGGGAGACATTGTACCCTGAGTCCCCAAAATAATGGAGAGGTAACGCAGGGAAAAACCTCCTCCAAGGCTTTTCCCCCGTCACTCCCAAATCTCCTCAGTTTCCCAGGGGCTTTATTTAGCAAAAGGATGGGGGAGAAGACGGGCCTTCTCAGGTTACAGAGGTACAGTTTTCAGTTGGAAACCCACAATCAACATCCTTGCTCAACCTTTCATGAACAGCAACAGTTGGCAAAAACAGAGATTCATTTTGTGTTAATAACACAAAATGGGCATCTTTTAGGCCTCAAAAAGGTACAATTATAAAAATACCCAACACAAGCCGTGTTATTGGTGGAGGTTTTTTAGACAAATATGAGAGAGTGAGTGAATGTGTGTGTGAATGGGTGAATGACTGATTGTGTTGTAAAGCGCCTTGGCGGGTTCCAGGACTCTGGAAGGTGTTAAATACAGGCCATTTAACCTCTTCATTTAGTTTCTCCACTTTTTTCTCCACGATATATTAATAGCTGTTCTATGTTAGCATGTTGCTAAGAGGCATGGAAATGTTTAAAGCTAGATTCTGTTGCAGCTTTAAACGGGTGAATTCCACGACTTTCATCGTTTTGATTCTCTAACGTTTTTCCTCTTTGCTCTGAGATGCCCTCTCATGCAGAGTCCAGCAAATCCATCTTCAACATCGACAAGTCCTTAACTCTACTTAAGATTCAGCAATTCTTTGTGCCCGGTGGCTCAGGAAGCGTTTCTGTCCACGCCGGTCCCAGGGGCACACTTCTTATTTACAGGAATTTATATGCTCTCAAGTTCAATGCAACTTTACAAAAACAGTGCCCAAAGATTATTTCTAACATTGGTTTGTTGCAGCACAAATAAAGCTGAAGTGAAAAAGAAATGTGTTTGCATTAACCATGAGGGGCAGCAGCTTTTTATTTAAATAATTATTTTATGTTAAATGAAAGTCACACCAACACAAATGTTTGCTCTTGCTGCAGAAGGCTTTGAGTAAATGAATTCAAGAGTTTCAACAGATTGAATGAAATGTTTGTTAAATAACTTAGTCGTAAATCCTCTGGCAACCCAGAAGGCAGAAGGGAAACCAAAGGAAGAAAAGCTTTCCACTTCAAAAGGATGTGTAGTGGAGTTGTGCAACAGTAGCATCGAGTAGCCCGTAGAAAATCTTCCCACAGGGATGATAATGTTTATTAGATCAGATCTGAACACAGAGAAAGTTAAAGAAAACAGAAATGACATTTTTTAATGCATCGCTGAAGGTTTCTCTCCTGCAGCGATTTGTCTTTTGTCTGAATTTAAAAAGAACTACTTAAAAGATTTAGTGTGTAAACCATTTAGTCTGTAATAAACCAGACTGCATGGCTCAAATATGACTTCCATATATTAATACTAAAAATGGATTCAAATGTTTTCACTTGATAGCAGATGCATGCTGTTGTTCAACCTCCAGAAATATATAAATAATACTTATGAGGTACTACAATATGTTAAAACTCTTGCTATCAGCAACATACTACAAAACAAAGGTAATATTAGTAAAACATTAAATAAGTATGGATTTAATTCAACTTCTTTATTTGAACATGCCTCCTCAGTTCCAATTCAAATGCACATCTCCTTCCAGGATTAGGTTTTAGGATTAAATATGTCACCTCAGCTGCAGCAAAACCTGGACAATAGCATGTTAGTGCCAACTGGCAAAATAAAGAACTAATAATAATCAGGAGTTGGAGCTCATACAGGGGAAAAAAGTCCCAACAATAATTTAACGACTGTCAGACAAAAACATTTTATATGCAAAAAAAAAAATGCAACATTTTTGTAAAAAAAGAACAAAAAACCAAACAAAAACAAAAAAAGAAACTGTCTTCAACAGTTAATAAACCCTGTGCGGCCTCAAGCCCAAGTTCTTTTTGACACTTACTTTTTGGGAGCATTTCCTTTTCTCATGAGCATTTTCATAAGACACAGCATGCAGGCAAATCAGCTCAATTTCCACCACAGTGTGTCTTATGAAAGCTCCAGGGTGGCATGGTGACGCGGGAATGCTTTCATGCCGTCAAGGTTGGTAATAATATTACAGCAGTGCCTAACTTGTGAAGAAGATTAAGCCTTGGTGCAACAGAGGGTGGTGTCGTGATCACGTGTGGAACGTCCGCTGATGCCCGGCCAGCAACTATATTGTAAATGAAAGTAAAAACAAAACGGAAGTTTTGCTTTCTAAACAGAATCAGCTGAGATGATAAACTGGAGCGATGCAGAGCTCCAGGAGCTTCATTCCGTTAGAGCTGGAGCTCAGATCACCAGACCGTTCACAGGGAATGTGGACGATGGACACTTTTAGGTGCGGCTCACACAAAAACTTAAGGAGCGCTGCTTCAGTTGCAATAAAAAGCAAGTTACGTTCAAGCCAACAGGAAGTCTGTAACAGCCCAAAGATCACCCCCACGCCCCCTTTATAACTCCATCGTGTAATCTTTTGTAAAAAAACAAAACATGATTGCGTTACATTACCGCCACAGTCTAGCTTATGAACGACCAAAGGCTCCCTGATGCCGGCTCAGCTTTGCTACAAATTGTTTTACGAAAGATGAAATAATAAGAATTCATGGGCTCACCCATCTTGGCTCATGTTGTTGATTTAGCGGCCACCCAGTGCCGGGCCGGTATCCAGCGCATTTTAGTGGTTTCTCTGCTCCAACACTTGATTCAGTGGTAGAATCACCTGTGCAGCAGCTCATCAGGCTCTGCAGAAGCCTGTTAATCACCTGCTGACTGCAACCAGGTGAGTTGAAGCAGAGTTAAAACTAAAACGTGCTGGATACCGGCCCTCTGGTGTTGAATACTGCTGACTTAGTAGAATGGATGGGTGATTTTGCAGCTTTTTCATGAAAATAGAACTTTGACTCTTTTCCCAACAACTTTCCTCAACTATTCATTATCCTCAGTGGAGCTATTACAGCATATTAAACTTCAAACCGGCATCATGAGGATTTATATATTTGATATTTCTGACTTTCTGCTTATTTCGGCTACTTTAGGATTAGCTGGACATAAAAACGCTATTAAATATCTTTTTAACCACATTTACTTTTAACATGAGAACATTTAAACCATGTGCCTTTTTCTAAACACATTCTCAGGAAAATCCCTCTCTAAACTGTAAACCAAAATGTGACATTTGCAGTCTCTGAATTAAAAGCTTCACACATCAGAGAAAGGTCAGCCAGGAGGGCATTACCAAAAAACAGGAACAAAAAAAAGAAAAACCCTATTTTAAAAGCCTTCAGGCTCTGAGGGAACTCATCTCTGAAAATATCCCCCAAAGATGTCATCAGGATTATCTCAGCTTAAACTCTTAAAGTCCTGCTTGGCAGAAAAACACGATACACTTCAAGGAGAGGGCTGGGAATTAAAAGGGCATTTAATAAAAGTGTTAAAAAATCTGGGGACAAAGTAAATAAAATAGATTTTTATGTTACTGTTGAACTAACGTATCACTACAAAAAATTGTGATGTTGATGGATCACTTTTACTAAAAAGGGGAAAATACCAATGTAAAGGAAGCAATTTAAAAAGATTAAACATTGAAGTCCATGTTAAAGCAACACTACAGCGCTTTTTACAAGACACACCATCCCGGCAAATCAGCGTAATAGTGTCTTATAAATGCACCACGCTAGCATGACATTGCACGCATTTTGCGCCATTCGTTCCACCCAATCCCCCACAATGCGGCTCAAAAATTGGTCTCAACCCGGAAGTACCAAAAATTGCAGTTCCACCCTCATCCGCTGGGGGCTGGTGTCAGAAGCGAGCAAATCCTCATTGACTCCCATGTTAAAAATACCAATTTCACAGCAGAAATAAACATGTTTACAGTCTGGTACAAAACATGTTTTTGGTTTAAATGATCTAGTTTACACTCATGACAGCTCTGAGGGGGGTGAATTTTTTTCTCACTCTTCTGTTTAAGTGTATTAAAAGCCTAAAATTCTGTATAATTAATGAGCATCAGACCCACGTGACCACAGAGCTAGCTCCGTGGAAAGGCCTCAGTAGAGCCTCGGTCTGGCTTGGAAACTGCTCCGGGATTTTGAGTCTCTGTGTTTGTGTATTCTTGTTTGGATATTATTTGTGCAATTGTTGGACAAAATGATTTGCTGTGGTATTAATTGCACTAATAGAGCATCCAAGGAGTCTCCACTTCATTTTTTTCGGTAAGTAAAATTATATTTATGTATTTTAGGTCACTGCTGAGCTGAGCTTAGATTTTAACATGTACTGTTTAACCATGAAATTTAAATGTAATAGGGTAAAACCCAGTGCATTTAACATAATGCTGCACTTTAGAAAATGGGTTGAAATATAACATGTTGGTGGAGCTGGGTTCCAACTATCGGCTTGTGGAGCTCTCGGGAGACCGATGTTTTCCACCTGTTGTTCCCTCCCCGCAGCTCGGCACATCTCTGTCTGATCGAGGCTTCTGTCTGCTGTGCGGCTGCCGGCTTTCAGCAGCTTTCGGGAGACCTCTGTGTTCCACCCGGTTTTACCCAGCAGTCAGCCCGGCGTATCTTTAACTCAGAAGCTCTGGTGTTGTGCACAGTTAACTCTGGTTGTAGCTAGGTTGCTACCTCCGTTAGCTTAGCTCCTACCTCCGCATTAGCTTTGGGTTAGCTTCAGGTTAGCTTGTAGCTAGTTCAACCGGGTGTCAGTTGATCCCAGCCTTACAGCCCCACCCTCAGCTCCACCTCTCTTCCCTCTTGTGGAATTGTCTGGGCTTGACGGAACCTGTGACACGGTCAAAATGGCGGTGGTGGCCACCTCCCATTTTAGCTCAAAAACTTATTATTGGAGCCTATGGAAACCCATTGTCCAATATTTATATGTCGATGGTTCCACCACATTTGGGAGTAATACTGCGGTTCTGTCCTATAAACAGCGATTGCACCAACAGAGGGAGGTGTCATGATTATGTGGGAGGCACTGCTGAGCTCCAGCAACTAGCATCTATATTGAAAATGAAAGTAAACACGGGCAATAAGTTTTGCATTCGTACACTGAATCAGCTGACATGATAATCTGGAGCGCTCCAGAAGCTTCTCTCCATTAGAGCTGGAGCACAGATCACCAGAGATTGCACGGGGATGGTGGAGGACAGTCACCTTTAGGAGCGGCTTGTTAAAAAAAACATTGTGAGGACGGCTTCAATCGCAAATTTTTTTTCAAATAAAAATCAAGTTATGTTCAAGATAAACGGAAGTCTGCAGCAGCACAGAGACCACCCCCGTAACCCATTTAAGCCGCCATTGCGTAATGTTTTGTGAAAAAGACACGATTGCAAAACATTAACCCCACAGTTTGACCAGTTAGAAAAGACCTGTGATGCCTGATGCCGCCACGGCGTTGCGGAAAGTTAACGGCATTGATTTGTAAAAACGGCTCAAGTTTCCCTCCTACTGGTTGAAAGTGGAATTACAACTGGTGTAAACAACTCTGCAGTAGCCTGCTTTAGCTAATTAACAATGAACTAACGATTACACAAGCAAATTGATACTAAGTCACAAAGAAAAAAGATCCACACTGTTGGACAAAAACATATTGTTACTTATACATCCAGTTTCAACAAATCCAGGTCAGCCTGGTCAGTCCATGTGTTAGTAGCCTCCTGTAGCTCCCTCAGACTAGCGTAAATGGTAAATGGCCTGCATTTGTATAGCTATGTCATCCGGGAGGAGTTCGGAGTAGACCCGCTGCTCCTCCACATCAAGAGGAGCCATCTAGTTAGGATGCCTCCTAGACACCTCCCTGGTGAGTTTTTCCAGGCACATCCAGCTGAGAGGGGACCTAAAGGAAGACCCAGGACAGGCTGGAGGGACAATGTTTCTCGGTTGGCCAGGGAATGCCTTGGGATTCCCCTGGAAGAGCTGGCCCAAGTGGGAGAGGGAAGTCTTAGCCTCCTTGCTTAGGCGGTTGGCCCCACGACCCAACTCCGAATGAGCGGCTGAAAATGGATAGATGGATTGATGGGCTTCCTCTTCAAAGACATAATTCTCTGACTTTTACTTCCAGGCTCCAACATGATGCTACAAATAAGGCTAAATTCTTTCAGCAAATGGAAAATGCTAACTACTTGCCTTTGTATCAGCTACCAGCATAACCAAGTGTTAAGCCTGGGGCACACCGGAGGCAGACGTGCTACACGGAGAGTGTAGCGCCGCATCCCAGAAGCGCTGCGCCGCACCGAGGTGCTGAAGATAGGCACCGGTTCTATTTCAAGTGTCACGGCGCAGCAGCTATTTACAACATTGCGCAGTACTTTACAACAGACATTACATTATTGCCCTCACACCTGTAATCACAAAGTGTCTGGAGCGACTTATCTCCAACCACATCCAAACCTGTCTCCCCACCTCCTTCGACCCCCTTCAGTTTGCCTACCGGGGAAACAGATCAACAGAGGATGCCATCGCCCTGACGCTACACACAACACTGAGCCACCTAGAGACCAGAGGAAGCTATGTCAGGATGCTCTTTGTTGACTTCAGTTCAGCTTTCAATACCATCATCCCAGACATTCTCATCTCAAAACTGCTGAGCCTTTAGATCCCTCCCTCCACCTGCCACTGGATAAAAGATTTTCTCACAAATCATCCACAGCATGTTAAACTTGGCTCCCATCTCTCCTCCTCCATCCTGCTCAGTACTGGCTCTCCTCAGGGCTGTGTGCTGAGCCCCCTACCGTACACTCTGTACACATCGGACTGTCACATCCCACCCATCCACTGCCATCTTCAAGTTTGCTGATGACACTGCTGTGGTTGGCCTCATCACAGACGAAGATAAGGCAGCATACTGGGCAGAGGTCAGTAATCTGTCAAGGTGGTGCTCAGATAACAACCTCACACAAAATATACAAAAAACAAAAGAGCTCATTCTGGATTTCAGGAGACACAGTCACACACACGCCCCTCTCCTCATAAATGGAGAGCATGTGGACTGTGTCCCCTCCATCAGGTTCCTTGGCACCATCATCTCTGCTGACCTGTCCTGGTCTGCCAACACCAGAGCTCTGGTTAAAAAGGCTCAGCAGTGACTGCACTTTCTCCGGGTCTTGAGAAGGTGTGGCCTGGATCAGAAACTGCTGCTGGCTTTCTACCACTGCTCTGTGGAGAGCACCATCACCTACTCTCTGAGTGTGTGGTATGCAGGCTCCACTGCTGAGGACAGGAAGGCTGTTCAGAGGACATAAACACTGCCCAGAGGATTACTGGCTGAGGCCATCTCCAGAACCCGCTGCCTGAAGAGAACCGCTGCTATCCTCCGTGACCCCGCCCACCCTACCCACTGCCTGTTTGACCTGTTACCCTCAGGGCGCCACTTCAGGTCAGTTAAAACACTTACCACCAGACTTTCCAACAGCTTCTTCCTTTGGGCTATCAGAACATTCAACACAACAGCACCATTCAACCCCCCACATCCCCATCAGTAATGTGGACTAATCTGTTTTAAATCCTTTTAAATTGTTGTTTTAGCAGATCTGAATCACTGGTTGCACTGCACTTTCTTGGTGTTTGCTAAATGTTTTTAAATAGTTTTTAGTCCTCTATGGTTTTGATATTTATTGTTATGTATTGTCTTGTGCACTGTTGATGGCAGACCATCTGTAATTTAATTGCCATGAGCAATTACAATAAAGTCTATTCTACGATGCGGAACGGCTTTACGGCAAAAACCCAACCATAGTATTGATAACTTTAAAGTACTATTGATCTCAAAATTGTAGTGTTAATGAACTACATATCTAGGAATTAAAGGCTGTTGCTATCAGCTTATACTTTAATTCCTCAGAAGATCAAACATATTGACGAATAATAGATATAAATTCATACACCAACTTGCTTGGTCTATGTTAATCAAAATATTGTAATATTTATTTTTAAAGATTTAATTTAATAGCAAAAGTTATTTGTTAATTCAGAAGATCTAAAGATCTTTGTTCAGTGATCAATATACACCCTCTGTGTTTTTTTCAAGAAAGAGTCAAGTTTAAAAAGGTCAAGAAACGTATTACTAAACAACTTAAAGCACGACAATTTAAAAAACAATTTACAAGAGCTTTGGTATTAAAAAGACGTTGGCATTTAAAAGCAACCTTGTGTTTGGATGAATCTAAGGTGAAGTGTGTTTTGTTTGCGGGTGAATGCGGTGTCTCAGAACGTGTATCCTAAAGAGAGGACGCGTTCTGGGTGAAAAAGAATTTGGTTGTGAATAAGCTAAGTTGTTCTTAATAAATGAGCATTCAGATGCAATCTGTGTTCTACCTCACCGTCAGGCGACCCTCGTCGTGGATCCGGAGGTCAGAGGAGGATGTTGAACAGCCTCAGGGTACTGGGTCCGGTAGGGAAGACCGATGGTACCGACGTCTCCGGTCCTAGAGATGCCGCAGGCACATAGATGGAATTGGTTTGCATCTGAGCAGATTCTTAAGTAATCTCGTAGCATCAGCTTGTTCTGCAGGTGTCGTTTTGTTGTGTCTGAGCAACTCTGCCAGTGTGACAGAAATCGCTTGTTTGGTTAAAGAGCATTGGGCGGCTGTCCCAACTTCCTCTAGAGCTCACTCGTAAATGACAAGAGTTCTGTTTTAAAAGATGCTATTATCATTTCTAACAAATCAGGTTTTGACATGTAGAAGGAAGATTTAACAAACCCTCAGAAACACGCCTCCCTGAAGATAGAAAGTGCTGGTGTTATGGGAAAAGATCATGTGGGTGCAAGTTACTTTTAACTTAGTTACTGTGACCTGTGTTTCTGTGTATGAGTGCACATGATTCTTGTCATAGTTAAACATTACTAATTATCATAAATAATTATTAAACAAAGAATAATGATTCATTTCAGTAATTAAACACAGTTATAATGAACCTTGATGATTAGCAGTAAAAAGAGTTTATTTAAATGATTCATTTAAATCTTGAAATGTCCTCTTCTTGCTGGATGGAATAGCAGTCAGATAAGCAGACACCTGCATAGATTAAAGGTGTGGTAGCAGACTTTAAGTCTCCTGTGAAGGACTATATTGCAGATTGGAGTAGTAGCCAGGGCAAGGTGACCCAGGCTGTGGATCTGACCTGTGAGTCTTAAAATCAGGCCATTTGTGACGTTACAAAATATTCTAATAAATTGCGTACTTACCCATTTTTAACGAATTAGAGTCTCTCAAAACACGAAGGCAAGCCTGATAACGTAAAAACAAAAGAATCACTTTCGGCTTCCTGTTTTCAAGTCCCGTATGATGTGACTGTCACACAACTTTCCAAGAAGCGCTCAGTGGCGCAGCGCGCCCTGTGTGACTTGACTTCTCAAAACCACGTCTGATCCGGTGTGCCCTAGGCCCTCCGGTGTTGCTTTAAGCAGGAGAAAGGCATCTAACCTTTATGTTGGAAACTGGCACAGTAAATGACTCTTCCCATAAAGCAGGTAGACACTTCCCACTCATGTTCTCACCAGAACCACAAGGTGCTAAGCACAATTCCTTTTCAGCAGAGGGCATTGGGAAGTTGTTAGATTTTATGGCTGAAAAACCACCAAAACAAGTTTGAAAGCAATAGCTTAAAGTGTTAAAATCTTAAATGTTTGCAGAGGAGCTAATTAAATTATTTATTTAATATGAAATTGGGGCAGATCTCTACTGCTCAGGTGTCTTTATTTCCAGCGGTCTCTGGCTGAGAAAGCAGCTGAGGAATAACAGAAAGAGGTGATGGATAAACAGTTTTATAAAAGACAGACAGAGACCAATAGAGGAACGTGGTAGGACGCCTGAGAGGCAGGAGGGTATATCTGACTCATGTGACACCAGACGGTGACACAGTTCTAGCTAATGAGAAATCGTCACATGCTAATTGCTGGTTAGGGAGCCTGTCAGTTGTCTGGAAATGTCGCCTGGAACTCATTTGCATAATTTCTGCAATTCTTCACTGGGGAAAAAAACTCAAAAGCCAAACAGGTTGGCTGTGTTCTCGTTGTCATGTTTTACTTTGTTGATTCAGATATTCCTGAAATATTCTCACCTCCCCGTATCTGCATGCCTCCTTTGCATTCATGCCCGCATGAGTGACTCTGCATGTGTGTATGAGTGGATTTTAACACGTGAACATCTTAGTGACAAGTGGCTTGTGCTTGTGAGGGTCGAATAACAGTGTTGTCAGACAGGCATGGCATGATTTTCAGTGTTGTTACACTAAACGAGGGATGCCGAACTCTGCCCTCACACGCGCCCTGATGCAGATTGATGCTGTGATCCAACCCAATGAGAAACAGACAACAGGAAGACAAGAGGCGTGAACAAAGGGAGGGAACGAGTTGATTCTTTCGTGTGAGTTAAGCATGACTCTGCATTTTTAGAAAGACCGGTTGCATCACTACCGATGCAAATGTGGCTGATGCAAATTTTTGACGACTGCAACTAAAGCTTTTGTTTTCATAAATCTGCATGTTTACCTATAGTTTCTCCATCATCCCCAAAGTAATAAACAATGATTTAGATATTCAGCAACCGCTCACCGTAAAAGGACAAGATGGGAGTTATTAGCATGCTCACACCAGAAGATTTGTTATTCAGATCATTAAAACCTCTCTGCACATTGTGTAGAACAAGAAAGAACGTGTTTGAATGAACGCTACAGTGGGTGTTTCAGGACATAAACATCTGAAAACACAGAACAACGTCTGTGAAAATATGATGCATGTATTGTTCATGTCCCAGTGCATCACGGCCTGATGGTGTTTTCTAGTTAGCCAAAATGGTCTTTTTTAGGTTTTTATTTCTGGTGCACAACAGAGATTAGCCTGTTGAAAACCCTAACCCTTTTAATCCCAGAATATATAATGGAAGAACATACTCGGATTACAAGTCATTCCTATGGCACATGCATGTCATTTGTCTTTATTTGTCAAAGCAGAGTTAAAATGTCATCTCTAATGTGTCAGTCTGACCTGGCTACGTGGTTACCATGGTGATGAATCTCCTCACAGGCAGCGATTCCCAGAGATTAAGTGCTCTTGTTACTTTCTATTTAACTTTTTTCACTTCCTCTGAATTTCCATTTTATTCTATTTGCTTTTAAAATGTTTAAGTTAATTCTCAATTAGCTCCACAGAAAATCTAAGAATGAAAAGTTTCACACCGGAAGCTGCTCGTGGAGCTGGTTCCTGGCTGCTGTGTCACACCCGTCTTCAATCTGCTTTTCACCTTTTGCACTCGGTAGGGCAAAAAGCATTGGCAGCCACCGATTGTGCAAGTCGTCTCACTTAAGAAATGAGAGGTCTGTAATTTTTATGATAGGTAGCTACACCTCAACTGTGAGAGACAGAATGTAAAACAAGACCCAGGAAAAGACATTGTATGGTTTTAAAATGACGTATTCGTTTAATAGTTCAAAAAATTCACCTCAGTACTTAATAGAAAAATTAAAATAATCCAACCTTGGTTGGCATTGACAGAGGTCAAAGGTTTCCTGGTGGTCTTCATCAGGTTTGCACACCTTGTCACTGGTATTTTGGCCCATTGTTCCATGCAGATCTTCTCTAGAGCTGTGACACTTCGGGGAGGTCACTGGGCAACATGGACTTTCAACTCCCTCCACGGATTCTTGTCTGGCTTGAGGTCTGGAGACAGGATGAGCCACTACAGGACCTTGAAATGTGTTTTACATATCTACTCCATTTCCTGGGGAGTTTGTTTGGGATAACTGTCATGCTGGAAGACCCAGCCACATTTCATCTTCAGTGCTTTCACTTATGGAAAGAGGTTTTTGCCCAAAGTCTCATGATACATTGCTCATTCATCCTTTCCTTAATACTGCCCCCTTCGCAGAAAAGCAGCCCCAAAGCATAATATTTCCTCCCCCATGCTTCACATTAGGTATATTGCTCTTTATGCAACTTAGTATTCAACTCGGCATTCAACCCCCTCCAGACACGCCGAGTGGCGTTTATACCAAAGAGTTGTATTTGGGTTTCATCTGACCACATGATTTCTCCCAATCCAACTCTGAATCATCCAGATGGTCTCCGGCAAACTTCAGACTGGCCTGGACACGTGCTGGCTTAAGCAGGGGGACACTGCTGGTTATTAATAGTAACCTTTGTTACTGTGGTCCAAGCTCTCTTCAGGTCATTGACCTGTTTCTCTCATGCAGTTCTGGGCTGTGTCCTCACTGTTCCCAAGGTCAGTTGTACCCCATGAGGTGAGATCTTGCATGGAGCCCCATGTCGAGGGACATTATCATTGATCTTGTATTTATTCCATTTTCTAGCAATTGCTCCAACAGTTGACCTTTTCTCAACAAGCTGCTCGCCTATCATGGGTTGGTTCATTCCAGTCTTGTACAAGGTAGACAATCTTGTGCCTGGTGTCCTTAGCAGCAGTCTGGTCTTGGCCATGATGGAGGTTGGAGTCTGACTGTTCTATGTGGATAGGAGTCTTTTATACAGATAACAAGCTCAAACAGGTGCCATTAATACAGGTAATTGTTGGAGAATAGAAGAGCTTCTTAAAGAAGCAACAGGTCCATGAGGACCAGAGTTCTTGCTTGTTTGTAGGTTCTGTATTTTTATTTTCTGTACCTTTTTCAATTTCATTATTTAAAATCATTTAATGTGATTTCTTAGATCTTGTTTTGCATTCTGTCTCTCGGAGAAGAAGTGTAACTGCCATCAAAATTACAGACCACTCTCATCATTACCTTTACCTGCCATTTTTCATAGCAAAGTTTTATGCTAGTTATTATATTTTATTCTACTTTATTCTACTCTATTCTATTTTTTAATTATATTATTCATGTCATATGTAGCACGTTAGTACCGAAGCAAGTTCCTAGTTTGTGAATCGTTTGTTCACTAACAATGGCAATAAACCTTTTTCTGATTCTGATTCTGATTCTGATCTTTTTAAGCCCTCATTTACACTGAGGGTGGAACTGATGCAGATTGGAATTCGTGCAGCTTCCACAAAGACAGTAAATCATAAAGTCCAATCAGAGCATTTACACCGCCTGCGGTGCGGATCCGGATGTTTTTGTTTTTTCAGGACACTGCATCCAGATTGTCATGAAGTTGAAGAAATTACATGAGCCATACAGGAAATGAGACTCATGTCATCCTGTTTATTTGAAAGTTAAACCCATGTTGCTTTTTTCTGTCCGGCTTCAATTTGTTGTTACTAATGATGAGAATATTCGTTTGCAGTGTTCGAGAAGCAGTGTGGCTTTTTTGTATCATCTCTTTATACACACAGTTGAACTCACAGGCATTTTTCCAGAGACATTCTACACACAGTCCAGTCTGTGTTAATGGCGGTCCATCCGGAAACCACACAGATTCCGGTCTGCATCCGTTTTGCACTCTGTGTAAATGAAGGGACAACTTGTACAATGTGTGGCTGCCAAATACTTATTTGTCCCACTGAATGTGACCAGACCATTGAGTCACTTGTGTTCCTCAGGTGTGACCTGCTAGGAATCCTCCATGGCAGTGGAGACCAAAACCAGTCCTACAGGGCCATTGGAGATAAATAGACTGGATGGCCCTTGGTGACTAGATTTGGTGAGGGCTGATCTAAGGATTGCTTCATCTTTGTTGTTCTCTGCAAAACTGTTCCTTAAAGTTCACGTATGAGCAGCTTCCCTCCACCGTCAGCTTCAGCTCCACCTTACCTCCCAGAGTCAGCTGCACCTTCTTTTCCTTAGAAGGTTTGGTTTGAACAGTGTTAGTAGCATGTTGCAATGAAAATCCTTAGAAAGTAAGTTGTGTAGCTTGGCATGTTAGCATGGGAGCTAACAGAATAAAATAAAAATGATGGAGAATTTAGCTTCTTTTCCAGTTTTTTCGCTCGCTGTTGTTTTGTCTCGAGTTTAGATTCTTACTTTGTTAGTGCCACCAATTTGAAGTTTTTCCATTTCCACTTTGATGACCAGTTTAATAAAACACGGGTGTATTGCTTCCTGCAAGGTCATGTAAATTCTCCGCAGCCACACAATCTCGAAACAGTGAAAATCCCAAAAGCACACATAATTCATCTTTATGGGTACTCGCCCCATAATCGGAAGTTTGCAGGTTCGAGCCCCGCTCAGTCTGTTGCTGTCGTTGTGTCCTTGGGCAAGACACTTAACCCAACTTGCCTGCTGGTGGTGGTCGGAGGGACCGGTGGCGCCAGTGCTCGGCAGCCTCGCCTCTGTCAGTGCGCCCCAGGGCAGCTGTGGCTACATTGTAGCTCATCCTTACCAGTGTGTGAATGTGTGTGTGAATGGGTGAATGACTGATTGTGTTGTAAAGCGCCTTGGGGGGTTCCAGGACTCTAGAAGGCGCTGTATCAAATACAGGCCATTTACCATTTATCAGCTGTGTATTGCATCTCTGTAGAATAACGTGAAAGAGACACAGTATTTTTTCTGAGATAAAAATAGGCGAGTAAACAGCTATTACAGGGCAACAACTGCTTTAATTTACGAGTGACAGCAGGCTGGTAATAAATGTCCCCGCAGATATCATGTCTCAAACGAAGAGAGGCAGGACTTCTCTCATAGATCACAGTTGGAGGTAATCTCACGCCCAGCACTGAAATAATAGCTTTCTTTTAAACAACCCACTTTTCTTTTCATTCCCAGTAACCCGACTTTTTTCCTCTATATCTAAAAGATGGACGACTCTTATTTGGATTTATACAGATAAGTCGTTACAACACGTGGCTGCGTGTGTTATTAAATAGCTTTACAGGCGCCGTTTGGCAAATTGGTCATTTTTAACATGCAGCTTAACGCAGAATGAATCTATTCCATTTTTATGTGCATATCTATAAATAATCAGTATTTGTTTGTTTTTATGACCTTTTAATAACTCATCTAAACTAATCACAGTGTAATTTAGTAATTACTCATCCAATTACTAATTATGGGGGTGCGGCTGTAAGGCACTTTGAGCTGCATCAACTGTATGAAAAATGCCTTATAAATAAAGTTTGATTTATTTTGACCTGTTAGCGTTCATAACAACTCCACACAGCAGAACTCCTCCTGGCTTGAGTTATTTGTGGAGATAAAACATTCATGTTGCAACCCAGTAGAGTCGTGTTGCTGTTAGCCAATCTGGGGCCAGATGTCCAAATATCAGAAGCTCAGATTAGGTCAGAGAAATGTTGCACCAATATATTACCGTCAACTTTTCTCAGCAATAAGGACACGTGCACCCGGAATCGTTTATTTCTCCACTGAAAAATCCAAACATGAATCACATTAAGCACTTTGTCCAAAGTTTTGATAAAGACGACGCTTGTTTTGAGGCTAAATACTCCTCATTTTCATGCACGGTCATTGATTCCAAACAGACTCGTCTCTCCTGATGAGAACAGCCTGCATTACTGATAAAAGAAGCCACATCTATCAACTGGAACATCTCCCTCAGAGCTGATGGACACAGCTATAAAACTTTATTTAAATGCTAATGTAAGTCAGATTAGCATTCACGGGTGTAATATATTTTCTGCTCGACTCTCCTCACAGCAGGAACATCTCACATGCTAAACACTCACTCTGCAGCAGTGGCTCAATTGTCTGGCTTCATTTAATGAAAGACTTTAAATCTATTTGATGATGCATTGCTGCTTGTGGAGGCTTTTATTTAACCGAGTCCATTTTTAATGTCAGAGGTCAGATTTTGTTAAACACAGTTGCTCGTGTCTTTTTCTCCCCAAGTCAATTACTAAATAAATGATTCTGGACATTTGCAACATCTCTTGAATACCAAAAGCCAAAGTGTGATGAATTCTGAATATATGTTAAAATGATAATTCAGGGATAAACGAGTGTCTCTGATGAAGTAGATGGTGTGATAATGGAAATGCACGCTGCTGATGCCATGCTGTGTTGGTGTCTGTTTGGAATATAAGTCTTTATTCTAACAAATAAGAAGAATTTGATTCCTTCATGGACAACCTTTTAAAATAACAGTAAAACAGCTACAATTACGACTATTTTTTATACAATTTTACAAGATTTTCTGTGAAATAAAAACTCTTCTGTGGGTAGAACTGTGATCCAAATGTGTGCAGAACTGAGAAAAGGTAAAGAATCAGCTGCCTCTGCTCTCATTATTAAAGCCACTGCAGGTGCATCAGAGCCCCAACACCAAAGGACACCATGTGCACATCCAAGAAACACCACAGGCTTTGAGGCAATGCCTTTAATGAAAGCAGGTTGTCTATTTGTGTTTGTTATTTGCATAAAAGCTATTTGTTGTGTTTCTCTGTCCTAAATGTTTTAGTTTTTTTTTATTTTGAAAGGATAAACAACCCCTCATCAATCCATTTTCATCCGCTTATCTGGAGTCGGGTCGCAGGGGCAGTAGCCTAAAGTGAGAGACCCAGACTTCCTTCTCCTCAGCCACTTGGGCCAGCTCCTCCGGGGGAATCCCAAGGCGTTCCCTGGCCAGGTGAGGGACATAGTCCCTCCACCGTGTCCTGGGTCTACCTTTAGGTCTCCTCCCGGTTTGACGTGCCCGGAAAACCTCACCAGGGAGGCATCCTGACCAGATGTCCGAGCCACCTATACTGGCTCCTCTCGATGTGGAGGAGCAGCGGGTCTACTCCGAGCCCCTCCCGAATGACCGAGCTTCTCACCCTATCTCTAAGGGAGAGCCCAGCCACTCTTCGGAGAAAACTCATTTCGGCCGCTTGTATCCGCGATCTTGTTCGGTCACTACCCAAAGCTCATGGCCATAGGTGAGGTTAGGAATGCAGATCGACTGGTAAATCGAGAGCCTTGTCTTTTGGCTCAGCTCTCTCTTCACCACGACAGACCGGTACAACGTCCGCATCACTGCAGACACAGCACCAATCCGCCTATCGATCTCACGCACCAGTTTTCCCTCACTGAGATACTTAAACTCCTCCACTTGGGGCAGGACCTTATCCCTGACCTGGAGAAGGCATTCTACCCTTTTCCGAATCAGGAGCGTGATCCCCCTGTAGTTTGAACACACCCTGCGGTCCCCCTTTTTAAATAAGGGGACCACCACCCCGGTCTGCCAGTCCAGTGGGACTGCCCCTGATGTCCACACAATATTGCAGAGCCGCATCAGCGAACACAGCCCCACAACATCCAGAGCCTTAAGGAACTCTGGGCGGATCTCATCCAGCCCTAGAGCCTTGCCACAGAGGAGCTTTTTAACCACCTCAGTGACCTCAGCACCAAAGATTTGAGAGGCCAACCCAAAGTCCCCAGACTCTGCTTCCTCACTGGAAGACGTCGGTGGGATTGAGGAGGTCTTCAAAGTATTCTGCCCACCGATCCACAACGTCCTGAGTAGAGGTCAGCAGTACACTGTCCCCACTATAGATATTGCTGGTAGCGGACTGCCCCCCCCCCCCCCCCCCCCCAGCAGAACGAGGGAGTCACCGGAAGGAGCGCTTTCCAGCACCCCCTCCAAGGTCTCCAAAAAGGGTGGGTAGTCTGAACTGTAGTTTGGTGCATAAGCACAGACCACAGTCAGAACCCGTCCCCCCACACGTAGGCGGAGGGAGGCTATCCTCTCATTCACTGAGGTAAACCTCAACGTACGGGCACCAAGATGGGGGGTAACTAGTATGCCCACCCCTGCTCGGCACCTCTCAGTGGGAGCAACTCCAGAGTGGTAGAAAGTCCATCCCCTCTCAAGGAAACTGGTTCCAGAGCCAGAGCCATGCGTTGAGGTGAGTCCGACTATATCTAGTCGGAACCTTTCAACCTCACACACCAACTCAGGCTCCTTCCCCACCAGAGAGGTGACAGTCCATGTGCCAAGAGCCAGCTTCTGTAGCCGAGGATCAGACCGCCAAGGTCCCTGCCCTTCACTACCACCTGGCCGGGCTCCATGGGTGAAAGCCCGGCCACCAGGCGCTCGCCAACGTGCCCCACCTCCAGGCCTGGCTCCAGAGGGGGGCCCCGGTGATCCACGTCCAGGCGAGGGAACATGGTTTCCATTTATATCATTCATCATAAGAGATCTTCGGGCTGCTCTTTGTCTGATCCCTCACCTAGGACCTGGTTGCCATGGGTGACCCTACCAGAGGCATAACGCCTCAGACAACTTAGCTCCTAGGATCACTGAGATACTCAAACCCCTCCACCACGGTAAGGTGGCAGCACAGGGAGAGGGAACCCCCCAATTACTTACAGGTGCTGGCCAGTAAATTAGAATATCATCAAAAGGTTGAAAATATTTCAGTAATTCCATTCAAAACGTGAAACTTGTACATTATATTCATGCAATGCACACAGACCAATGTATTTCCGATGTTTATTACGTTTAATTTTGATATTTATAGGTGACAACCAATGAAAACATCAAATCTGGTATCTCAGAAAATTAGAATATTCTAAAGGCCAATGAAAAAATGTTTGTTTCTCTAATGTTGGCCAACTGAAAAGAATGAACATGAAAAGAATGTGCATGTATAGCACTCAATACTTAGTCGGGGCTCCTTTTGCCTCAATAACTGCAGTAATGCGGCGTGGCATGGACTCGATCAGTCTGTGGCACTGCTCAGGTGTTATGAGAGCCCAGGTTGCTCTGATAGTCGTCTTCAGCTCCTCTGCATTGTTGGGTCTAGCGTATTGCATCCTCCGCTTCACAATACCCCATAGATTTTCTATGGGGTTAAGGTCAGGCGAGTTTGCTGGCCAATCAAGGACAGGGATACCATGGTCCTTGAACCAGGTGCTGGTGGTTTTGGCACTGTGTGCAGGTGCCAAGTCCTGTTGAAAGGTGAAGTCTGCATCCCCATAAAGTTGGTCAGCAGCAGGAAGCATGAAGTGCTCTAAAACTTCCTGGTAGACGGCTGCATTGACCCTGGACCTCAGGAAACAGAGTGGGCCAACACCGGCAGATGACATGGCACCCCACACCATCACTGACGGTGGAAACTTTACACTGGACCTCATGCAACGTGGATTCTGTGCTTCTCCGCTCTTCCTCCAGACTCTGGGTCCTTGATTTCCAAAGGAAATGCAGAACTTGCTTTCATCAGAAAACATAACTTTGGACCACTCAGCATCAGTCCAGTCCTTTTTGTCCTTGGCCCAGGCGAGACGCTTCTTGCGCTGTTTCTTGTTCAGGAGTGGCTTGACACACGGAATGCGACACCTGAATCCCATGTCTTTCATGAGTCTCCTCGTGGTGGTTCTTGAAGCGCTGACTCCAGCTGCAGTCCACTCTTTGTGGATCTCCCCCACATTTTTGAATGGGTTTGTCGTCACAATTCTCTGCAGGGTGCGGTTATCCCTAGAGCTTGTACACTTTTTTCTACCACATTTTTTCCGTCCCTTCGCCTGTCTGTTAATGTGCTTGGACACAGAGCTCTGCGAACAGCCAGCTTCTTTAGCAATCACCTTTTGTGTCTTGCCCTCCTTGTGCAAGGTGTCAATGATTGTCTTTTGGACAGCTGTTAAGTCAGAAGTCTTCCCCATGATTGTGGTGCCTTCAAAACAAGACTGAGGGACCTTTTAAAGGCCTTTGCAGGTGTTTTGGGTAAATCAGCTGATTAGAGTGGCAGCAGGTGTCTTCTATATTCAGCCTTTTCAGAATATTCTAATTTTTTGAGATACCAAATTTGGAGTTTTCATTAGTTGTCACTTATGAATATCAAATTTAAATGTAATGAACATTGGAAATACATTGGTCTGTGTGCATTGCATGAATATAATGTACAAGTTTCACGTTTTGAATGGAATTACTGAAATATTTTCAACCTTTTGATGATATTCTAATTTACTGGCCAGCACCTGTAAATCCCATGAAAAAGAGGATTAAAACCGATTAATGGATGGATTTCAACTGTGAACATCACTCATCACATTAAATAAACAAAATAAAACTATTTTAAACGTGTGGTTTATTGAGGCGTTTCATTTTAAAAGGCACTGAATACATCTTGCAGTTAAGCTTCTGTTTTCATTTGCACTCCAGGAATGTTGCTTTGGGTTGAGTTGACACCTATTGCATATTTAGAACCTAATTTCTTCTGAAGTTGGAGGAGCTCGAATTTTTATGGGTAAGTCTTCTCTGTAGTTCTCTTCAAAGTCAGGACTTGTGATGTCCGTTGCATGCGGTCTTGCATCATATTTATTCCCCTTTTTCTACTTTTCTCCTCCCCATCTCTGGTTCACATTCTGGAGCTTGGGCCCTTCAGCTCTCAGAAGACAGATCGTGAGGAGAGATGGTGTCAATGAGTGGCTTGTAGTTTTCATTTCCTCTGTGTGCTCGCTCTCCAGCTCGAGCAGTCTCTTCCCATATGGTGGGTAGGTATGGCATCATTATCCGGGAGGAGGAGGCAGCCATCCAGTCAGGGAAACGGAAAATCAGGACAAGAATATAAGTGCAGACACATATTCCAGTATGTTAATGAGTTTTCCAACATCCAGTAGATTGTGACGAGTCTTTGCTATTTTGAAAACTGTTCGCATTGCTTCTGTATTTATCTTATTCACACAAAAGTGGATTTGCTTCTTTTTCCGTGTGATGGCCACAGAGTGGCCCCATGGGTGAGCTTCGCAACAATGTGGAAAAAGTGACAGATGAGGAAAAAAAGCTAATTTGATTCATGAGTAGATTTAATGGAAGACACAGTGAAGCATGAGATCATCCTTAATGTATCTCCGAAGACTATTCTCCACACGCTCACCCCTGCTGTCACAACTGGGGAGCAGAGGCTTGGTGATGATGATGGTGAGAACCTACCTTCCTCCGACGCACGTCTGCTGATCAAACACAGGAACCCTGTCAAATAATGAACCTCTCATTAGCATCTAAGGACTTTTTTGGAGAAAACAGACATCTTATAACTTCTACGTTCCAGAACTAGTTTCACTTTGTGCAAAACTTTGTACATTTCTATTAACTTTCTGTCTATTCTGTGTGCAGTTTGGGATCTTCATTAAATCAAATGACGATAAAATATTGTTTAGTGGAGCTCCCTGGTGCCGTCAGAATCAACTTGCATTTTATCATAAAGATGTGATTTACATTGCAAAGAATCTGCCTGGGATCTCAACACACCCACTCTCTGAAAATGTCAAGTTTTTTCTCTTTAAAACAAATTCTTCAAGCAAAATAAAGAGAACTCACTCAATCTGTGCAGAAATTGTCATGAAACTATCCGAGTGATGCTTTTATTAAATAATCTGCTCTTTTTTTCATACTTCATCTTCAAATCTTTTGAAAGCTCGCAAACAAAGTGGGATCCTTATCTTTATAGCAAGTCACCCCCAAAGAAACTTTTTTTTGCTGATAAACTAAATAAACGAGTGTCTAATCATGGTGCAGACAGGTGTCGTCAATAATTTGGCACTTCAGTGCATCTTAGTTAAAATTTAAATAGTCTGCCTAAAACTGGCAGTGTTGTGCCGTTGTCAGGTAAAAACTCTGCACTGTATTTTAATTTAAATCTGCCATCGCTATTGGCTAAGAGGTATGCTGTGATGTAAACTGGTACATTATGATGTCACAATGCTGTCGTGAGCCTGTGTGTGTGTGTGTATTTGTTAGCAGCTCCGCCCTCTCGGTCTGCCAGGCAACAGCATGTGTTGCATTTTTTAAACATGAATTGGGAGTGGAGTTAGACTCTGGTAGGGATTGACTTGCTCTTTAAAGCAACACTAAAGAGTTTCCCCACTTCTGCCTCCTACTGGTTGAAAATGGAATTACAACAGTTGTAAACATCCCTGCTGCAGCCCGCTGTAGCTAGCGCTAACAATGAGCTCATGCTACCATGAGCAGCCTGGTCTTAAAATAGAATACAACAGGCTTTATTAATCCCACAGTGGGGAATGCACTCATTACAGCACCACATACACATAGAGAAAATGAAAAAAATAACAAGATATCAGGTAAACACACAATTAAGTAAGCTAATATTGTAACCTTCGATCAGTAAAAACAACGAATAAAAAGGAAACTTGGGTTTCTAGAACTATGCCGCATAAGGGACAGAGACATATTAATGTTCATCTGGTATTGCACAAGTATTGAACGTATACTGAATTTTACATTGATGTTATTGTGTAATGGAATAATGCCAGTACCAGTTAAACTGAGGAGAATTGCTGCACTTACACTTATGCCTGATTTATATTTCTCCGTCTGCGTCGGTGCAGAAACATGCAGCGCCATTGTATTTGCACAAGGGCTTTCTTACAGGCTCACAGAGGGTGACTTAGACACGCCCAGAGTTTTAAACATCCTTCGAAAGTGACAGAGACCTCAAGTTATGATTAGTCAGGATGCCACTTCCTGTATATTCGTCAACAGCACCACTGTAGCTCTATTGAAAAAGACAACGGATATTTAGCGGCAGACCCAGAACAAATTGAAGAACGCATCGTGGAAAAAGTCTGAAAATATTTACATTTAACTCATTCGCTGCCAGCCGTTTCCTGATTGCTAAAGCCCTTCGCTGCCAGCGTTTCTCGCTGTTTTTACTGTTTTTTTAAGAGTCACAGAACGTTGCACGCTAGGATGATGTCCACGCCAAAACAACCAAAACAAAGCGGAGACTCACCTCTTACATCAGGGAGAATCTACGCGTTTCCAGCGTTATCCGTTCTTTCATAATCAGTTGTTGAATTGTAATCGGCAGAAGCTTTTCCAGTTCACGACTCACTTTTTTAACAGCAGCGGCCCAAAACGATCTCCTAACACATGGATGTTCTGCTTCCTGATCACGTTACGTGTGACGTATGCAGATGAAGATTGGCTTTAGAGCTGAAATGTTTCTTCTCACGGTGCGGGGGCTCGTTCAGATGCCCACACAGTAAAAAATGCAAATGACAACTTTAGTCGTCAATGACAGTGAATGAATGAATTAACCGTGAGTAAAGGAGTACAAAATACGCAGCAAACGTGGATGGAAACGATGGGAAATGTGAGTTTAGAGGTGGCGACCGCATGAAGATGTGGAGGAGAGTGAAGGATAAATCTGTCCATGTTATAAAGTCTCTGACATATATAAATACATTAGTAAAAACGCTATCGGGCACCGGATTTATGAGTGGTATGGTGACCCAATACCACAGAACAGCACTACGCCCTCTGTTGTCCTGGCGGTGAAAAACCTTTCCGACACTCCGTCTGCATCTCTCCGTAGCGGAGCTCATGGAGACGTATAAATCAGGCTTTATCCGTGCTGCACACACTGGAATCATCAGCTCCTCACTTGACTCGCGAGATGACAAATTCCCTCGAGACTTTAAAGGTTACGGTTTGTTTATGCAATCCGCCATTAAACCAAAAAGAAGGAAATCACGTCGTTATTGCTGTTTGATGTCATATATGATGTTGTTCCTCTCCACTTCCAGGATTAAAGCCATGAAAAACAGATTTTTGGCCCTAAAAATGATGATTGGTGTTTAGTGTGTTCTTGTTTACTGTGGCGATGTGGGTTTCTGGTTCCAGCAGAAACGTTAACAGAGGTGAAGGCTAACTGTTCCATGACTGTGTTTGCAATCAAAACCAAGCTTGTTTGCAGATTCATTATAAAAGCTTTAAGAGATTCTGCCTACTACATTTTTTTGCACTGTATTTAACTTTATTACACAATGAACAGTGTTTTGACTTGTGTGTCTTTAAGCAATTTTTTTCCCACACCTTCAGGATGATAAATGTAGAGCATCAGGAAAACAAAGGATCCAATAAGCCCAAAGAAAATACACCCAATCTCCGATGGAGGGTGGAAGGGGCAGCAACACCGAGAAGCTCTTATTATACTGGAGCTGGGGTGTCTCATCTCTGGAGGTGGAGGGTGTCTTTGAATCTCACAGCAACCTGCAAAACAATAGATCAGAGGTGGTGATCTAAAGGATGCTAGGATGTGCAGGTGAAAATGACAAAAATAAATAGGCTGACTGACAACAAGAAAGAAGAAAACAATCAAACAGAGGTCCACCGGGGTGAATATAGATGCTTTATGTGTGCTGCTGCGTCTGCATTATTTAAAACCGAGCCTGAAACAGACTAAATCAATAGTCTGCATTTCAGCAAGCTATAACTGCAGCCATGGCAGGCTTCAGGAGCGTGATTGGATATAATTGCAAAAAGGGGTTAAATTCTCTTGGAGATTCAACATTGCTGCCTTCTTCAGGAGTCATGCATTTAGTATTGATGCAGCCTGAGACGGACCTGTGATTGGTTTAGGGCAGTTTTGGTGAGATTCGCTCTTTAGGCATGTTCCCATTGCAAGACCTTCAGGGTAAATTTTGGGAGGGGAATGTTGTCCAGGAGACACGATGTTCCCGGTCTTCTTAGATGTTGTGTCTGCATTCAAATCCAGCCCTTTCTGGCCTTTGCTCACACATCGGGATAGCTGTATTGGCAGTGAGTGACGTCACTGATCAGTGCCAGAAAGCGCATCAGCAACATTAATAACATTAAAAGCATTTATTCTGTCAAAGTACCTCACATCATTTAATCCCTTAATTTAATCCATTCAGAGGACGAGAGCAGCTGTGTGATGTAAAATGTGACATTCAATGACCAGAGGAAGCTCAGTTTTTTTCATTGTGGGGGAATTCCGTTGTGCTTTCTGATGTCAGGAGTTTAATTTTAAGAGCGATTGGTGCGTATTTTCTTTTGGTTTTGTTCCTGCTTCACCAGCAACTCTTCTAATTACTGCTGGTTGTCTTGGACAATGTCTGCTGATGTATTTTCAATTCAATTCAAGTTTATTTATATAGCGCCAAATCACAACAAGAGTCGTCTCAAGGCACTTCACACAGTAAACATTCCAATACAGGTCAGTTCATTAAGCCACTCAGTAAAAGGTTTCATATATAAGGAACCCAGCAGGTTGCATCAAGTCACTGACTAGTGTCCGAGTCTTTACAGCAATCCTCATACTAAGCAAGCATGCAGCAACAGTGGAGAGGAAAACTCCCTTTTAACCCTCTGGAGGCAGGCGTTGCAGATTTGCAACGTTAAAACCTGCCTACCTGGTTACTCCACATATGTGTTTCATGAGCATTTTTTAACTCAGAAGTAGCCCTGAAGGACTTAGTTGTTTGTCCTTTTATCGAAACTTATTTTAAGCCGGAGAGGGTTAACAGGAAGAAACCTCCCGAGGATCCTGGCTCAGAATAACCAGTCATCCACCACAAGTCACTGGGGATCGAGAAGACAGAGCAGACACACGCATGCACGCACACCAACCAACCAACCCCCCCACTCACACATATACCAAGTAGTGTTTCTATGGTTACATTGTGATTTCTTAGTAAATATTCTATTTGGTGAGAGATAAACTTTATTGTCTTTATCCTAGTGAATCTATTATTAAACGGGTAAACTAGTAGTAGCACACTCAATGTCAAAAAAAGTAAAATGTTATTATCAGGAGAGGGAGAATGTTTAAGTGGTTAGCAACAGTGTTCAAGCCGATGGCCCCCTCCATGAGGCCACCACAGCTCAGCAGAACATCATTGTAGCTTCTTCTGGGGAGAAAAAATAAAGTTAACTGCTGAAATAGCAGGAAATAATACAGTTAAAGGGCAAATTATAGAAGAAAGTAGTCGAGTGTGAAAAGTGGCCAGTATGTCCTCCAGCAGTCTAAGCCTATAGCAGCATAACTACAGAGACAACTCTGGATAACCTAGCCTTTCAGATGGAGGCATGTTGGAGGCAGTGCAAACGAGAGCCATCTTTCCTGACTGTACACTCCACCGTAGAGCCCTGCACTGAAGCCCTAGGCCCTCGGGTCGGCCCGGCCTGAACCGACCCTCATGTAACCCTCTTATTTCTATTAAGGTAGCGCGACTCAGGGTTGCGAATGACCACAGTCACCAATTCTTGTCATGTGTCTTGCCCATGTATGTCTGATCTCTGAATTGTGTGTACTCAAACTCTAATTTCCCTCTGGGATTAATAAAGAATCTTTGATTTAAACTCCATCCACCCATTATCTTCAGCTTATCCAGGGTCAGGCTGGGTGACACGCATCCAGGTGAAGGAATATTGCTTCCATTTACTGAGATCATCATGAGGGGTCTTTTGCTGCATGCTGTCTGATCCCTCATCTGAGTGTTAAACTATAATAAAATAACTCATGAGAACGCTTAAAGTGTGAAGTGTGAAATAAAAGAAGTGCATGCCATCCATCCATTTTCGGCTGCTTATCTGGGGTCAGGCTGCGGGGGCAGCAGCCTAAGCTGAGAGGCCCAGACTGTACAGCATCACTGCAGTTGCAGCACCAATCCACCTGTCGATCTCGTGCTTTACCTTTCCCTCAGTCGTGAACAAGACCCCGAAATACTTAAACTCCTCTGCTTGGGGACTTTTTGGGATCTGATGAGTCGCTCCTGGTGGCTGCCTGGTGAGGTCTGGATTCCTGGGCTCTATTGGGGCCCCAACAGGGTTAGTCGCCTTTGGGCGGCTGCGGACGGGCCTGGGGGCTTGGGGTTGGCTCTCAGGACTCTGGTGGCTGCTGGTTGCAGCCCATAGGGTAATCCTCTGCACCTCTAGGGAGGGGGTTTGGGGGTTCTCCGGCGGCTGTCTCCCTGGGATTCCTGTGCTCCTGGGAGACCTTTGGATCTCTGGAGTTTGGAACTCCTCCAACTTCCGTCTGTCTTTGGTGGCATATCTGTGGCCCCTCACACTCACTATTGGACACTCATATTGAGAAACCTTTCATATACAGGGTGGGCCATTTATACGGATACACCTTAATAAATGGTTGGTAATATTAACGTCCTGTTTGTGGCACATTAATATATGTGAGGGGACAAACTTTTCAAGATGGGTGGTTACCACGGTGGCCATTTTGAAGTCGGCCATCTTGGATCCAACTTCTGTTTTTTTTTAATAGGAAGATGGTCATGTGACACATCAAACTTATTGGTAATTTCACAAGAAAAAAGATGGTGTGCTTTGTCGGCACCTTCAAACCTCAGAATGGATTTTCTGTTCCACTGTTTGATAGCATGCGGCTGTGTCCTCATCATACCTCTCTCGCCCACACCTGTACTGAAATATCACCGTTCCCCAAATGGATAAATCAGGTAAAGTCTGTGCCCAGATCAAACTCGACACTGGCACTGGTTTGTCGCCAGTTCTGCTGCTGGTTTTTGTTCCTGACATGTTCACATGTTCTTGTGCATAAACATCACAGAACATATTTATGAGATAATTGGATTCAAGGAATTATGTTAACCAAATTTTTTCGCAATAAAGAAAAAGAGGGAAAAATACAAGTTCAAATGTTTTTTCCCCTCATAAATGAACGTTTATCCTTTCTGACCGAGAACTGAAGGATCGTTTTATCCTTTTCATCTGCTGCCAAAATTCAAACGTTAGAAAAACAAAACCTCAGGCTGTTGAATCAAGTTTAAAGAGAAATTTCCACAGTTTCATCAGAAACTTTTTATTTTTTGTTCACGTCACAAATTCCATGCCTGCGTCGTAGTGTTGCATATTAAACAAGTATGCAAAAATGCATAAATGTATCAAATTTAAGGATGTTGGTTTGTTTAAGTAGGTTTTTGTTCCACTTTGAAAAGCTTGACAACTCTAACCATCTCTAAGGTGCAGGTTAAACCTCCCAGGGAACAGAACTGTCAGCTTAGTAGCCCCCTGCCTGACGCTGATAAGTGCCAAGGTGTCTCCCGCTCTTTGAAAGTTGGTGGATAAAGCTGCTAAAGCCTTTGTGTAAAGACTCCATGAGACACAGCTCAGTGTTTTGGTATTTTTCCTCTTTGAAGTGAATTGACATTCAGCCCTGGAGTTTGTTTGAAAATGCTTCGTACCTCTCAGACTCCTCCTGTGTGCTTTTTTTAATTCTTTTTTTGAAGCAGCTCTCTCGTCCATGAAAAATCTCTAAGAGGTTGTCTGCTTTTTTGTGTTTTGTCTCCAAAGGTGAAGCCGATAGAGGCGGACGAGCTGGCAGGCCGAATCGTGGAAGGGAAAGGGTCTGTCAAATTCCATCTCTGCAGCAAGAAATAAAATGTTGGAGGAGGAGCAGAACTCTCAGTGAAACCGCAGGGCATCGAGGAGAAAGCAGGAAGGAGGTAGACATGAATGTCAGAGCAACATGTCACCACTGATGACAGTCAATTTGTCTGAGAGTCAAGGGGCTTTGAAAGGTGCACTCCACCACAGGCGGCAGAGCTGATGCTATCGATGAGAGGGGTACTTAACTGTTCTCCATGGACATCCTGTACCACACCATGCACATTTCATGTGTTAGCTTACAAAGCGACAGTAACCTTTCACCCTCACATCCATTTCTGGCTCTCTCATCTAGCAGAAAGCACCACACAGCTGTGGAGCCAAAGCAGCTGTATTATGTTGTTTTAGGAGGATGTGTTTGCACAAATTGTTGGTTGTACAAAGTTTGCAAATCTGGTGCATTTAACTGTTCTTGTTTTTAATATCAAATCAAAACTTTTAATCAAATCAAACTTTATTTATAAAGCGCTTTTCATGCAGGAAGCAACACAAAGTGCTTCACAGATTAAAATGACCCATACAACCAACATTCTCTCCCTATCCCACAATTATGATAGTTTCACCCTCAATCCACAAACCATTCTCAGGCACACACACACAAACAAACACATACACACAGGCACACGCACACACTCGTACACATAACACATTAAAAGACCACAGTAAGCACTAGGCTGAGCTCAGATTGGACAGGTAATGAAAAATACGCCATCAAGGGAGCCATCTGCCTCGACAGCAGCAGATCCACGGCAGCAGCCAAGACACCAATCCAGGGCGCCCTGGGAGGGAGGGTGGCAACCCCCGCCACTACCTGGGCACTACCCTAGGAGCGCCCCAGCTGCCGCCACCGACCACCGGTCCCAAGGCAGAGGGCTCCACAGAGGAACCACTGGAAGGATTAAAATACGTAACATAAAATCACAACAGCTAATAAGGATAGTAAAATATCCAATAAAATGTGATTATGGAAATAAAACAACATTAATGTGTAACACAACATTAATTAAAACAAATAAATAAGTAAAACAAGCAATGCATTAAATAGTAATCAGTTAAAAGCTAAACTAAAAAGGTGGAGCCTGTTCTTGAAAACATGAACGCTCTCTGCGGCCCAGAGATCGTGTTGGCTTGGATTCTCCAACTTTGCAAATATAAGATATTGTTATGACAATGTGTTTTTTTACTGCTTTCTAATTTTGTTGGCTTAACTTTGAACTATTTCAACATTTTTTCTTAATTTGTACTGAAATTTTTTATCACACTTCAGATATTTTGCAGGAATATCCACTCAGGATAAAGTTATCCATGGTCGATACAAAACTGGTTCATGAAGTTTATTATTTTCTACTAAATACCCCATTTTACCATTTACACACTGCGGGTACACACTGCGTCACTCCGGCTCCCCCAGGAGGGGGCCAATTCTGAGAGCCATTTTGTTTGCGACCGACATGAAAGAGAAGAGACCCACGTGGCAATGCTAAAGGACTCAGAAAGTCAGGTTTACATTAAATGTCCCCTTTAATGTTGGAGCTTTAAGGAAATTAGAGAAATTAAATGTTATTTGAAGACTTGGATTTTTAAGATTTTACACAAATTCACAAAAGATTTCTATATGACGTTCCTTTTTCAGAGATTTTTTTTTATTTGTTTATGTTTATCTTTATGTTTATGTATTTAGCAGACGCTTTTGTCCAAAGCCACTTACAAGTGATAATCGGCATATTGCCCTTGAGGCTAACAACAACAATAACAACAACAGTCATGTCAAATATTATTTATTCAAATATTTATTTATTCATTATTAATCATCATTATTCATTATTATTTATAAAATGTATTCAAATTTAGTCAAATGTTATTTATTTGAATTCTGAAATTTTCAAATTTCCGCCAGTTCGTAGTTTGAATGTAAACACTGCAGAAGAAAAGTGATGCAACGTATCTGAGAGGTCTTCTCATTTACAATTATTAGACAGCTGTCTTGTAAAATGAAAATGCACACATGTAGAAATCATGGAGTAACATCACAATAAAATTGAGAGAACCCAACATTTTATGTGAGCTTCATACAAAGAATATTGATTTTCTTCCTTTTTTGCAGCGATTCCCCTGAGTACTCTCCTTTGTGTGCTTCCTTTGATAAGTGAGAGTCACTGTGACCGCTGCTTCTCACCTGAAAGGGTCTCACTCTTATAAACAGCATCTGTCTGTATTTTTGTGATCATGCATTTCTGCGGTCTTAGCTGAGGGTTGCTGTCAAACAGGAAGTGGTGGTGGACCGCATCACATTCTTCTGAAAGGCTTGTTTCATGACTTTTTCTTCTTATTGTTAAATCATATCCAACAGTCACTTCTTGTGTGAGTTGCTCACACTTTGAACTGCTGACTTCCCCTGGCTGTTTGAGAATTGTTCGATTTCATGATTCAAGAGGCTGACCAGTCATCTGCCAATCACATGGTTCACAGCTCCCTATCACATGTCATGGAGTTCTTAGACAAAACATTAAACCCTTTGTCCCCTCCGGCTAACTGAATGCTTTCACTATTGCCTCACAGCAAGAAGGTTGTAGGTTCAAATCCTAGCTGCAGCCTTTTTCACAGAGTTTGCACGCTCTTCTCATGCATGCGTGGTGTCTCCAAAGACTTTGATTCACTCTCACTGAACAAAAGCATGCGACTTTGGTTAAATTGTTGTTGAATCTGCAAAATGAATAAACATCTACCGACGGTGTGTCTGAGTGTGTGACGGTGTAGAGGAAAATTGTTTGAGTGGTCGGCAAGACAAGGAATGCTCTGTAAGGATGATTTCACCATCTTGAAATCTGAGATTGGTTTGATTTCTCCAACATTAAAACAAGTCTTTTAAAGAAAAGATTTGTAAGCAGTTGTGGTGACATCTTTAAGTCATGGCTTTCAGCAGGCACTGGGGAAGCTTGCAGCCAATTGTGAAGCTGGAACGAGAGCCAGTACCTCCCAAACGGAATCCATTCTTCTCAACCGAGGAAAAAGTACAATGGGATAGAAATGAGTGTCTGCCTCAACAGTTAAGTTTAAGTTTCTCAGAGCTTTGTTTATGAATGGTGGTAGGGTGGAGCAAGACCAGCATATTAGGACCATGTCTTCTGTAATAAGGAAGTTCTGCCCAGTGTGGTTTTGAAGAAGCTGCGTGAAAAGTCTCAGACTCAGATCACAGCCAAAGAATCAGAAATGCAATTCCTCCATAAGATTGACAGAATCTTAGTGATAAGAAGAGGAGCTTCATCGTCTGGGGCATAGAATGCAACAATTGCTGCTCTTAATCAAAAGGAGATAGTTGAGGTAGTTGGTGCCCTTGATTCGGACACCTCCTAAACACTTTCTGGGGATGGATGGATGGATGGATGGGCCCTGACCTCAGACTAAGGAGCCCTAGCATTTCTTCACCACAGTGGCTCACTGGTACCCATCTCAGTTTTAATTGATTCCTCTCCAAACCGAATAAAACGAGGCTCAGCTTGCTTCAGCATCAGCGGCGTCTATTATGTTTGCCCTTTGATCCCTTTCAAGCTAACAGCGAGGACACTTCTGGTTACAGCTGAGTCTGGACTCAGGACCAAAGAACACTGACACTCGGCCAGCTGAGCAGCTGATTTTATTGAGTTTTGGCGTCGGTGGTGGATCCATCAGGTCTTCATCCCAGTTTCTTTTGAAAGTTCTGAGAATCAGATAAAAACAGAGGCGAAGGGTTTTCTCTGTAGCAGAACCCTGATTCTGGAACCAGCTACTGGACTTATGATTAATCGCTATTCTGGGCCTTTTTACATCCAAACTTCAAACTAATGGTTCAGGAGCGGTAACTTTCATTCTGGATTGCTGGCTCCTTGTTTTGTGTTCTTTTATTGAACTCTTTTACATTAACATTTGTTCTTCATTAGGTTTGTAAGGCACTTTGGCTGTTTGACTGTAAAGAGCTACATTAACCAATAAATGAATGAATGATAACATGGGGATATTTATTCGGCCTGTAAAAATCTGTGCTGTAAAACTTGTCCTACAAACATAAAAATGTCATTAGCTAGTATCATTTAGTACTCAGCTTATTCAGTAACTATGCCTATAGTCAAACAGAATATTTAGTTTTCATGTAAACAAGTAAAAGACAAATCAAACACAGACTTTACATCATCCTTTTTGAGCAATATCCTAATAAATAATTTAAATACAAATGTAACCGGAAGCATTATTATTATCGTCGTCGTCTTCCTCCGCTTATCCGGGTCGCGGGGGCAGCATCCCAACTAGAGAGCTCCAGACGGTCCTCTCCCCGGCCTTCTTCACCAGCTCCTCCGGCAGGACCCCAAGGCGTTTCTGGACAGATTGGAGATGTAACCTCTCCAACGTGTCATTGGTCGACCCGGGGGCCTCCTGCCAGCAGGACATGCCCGAAACACCTCCCCGGGGAGGCGTCCAGGAGGCATCCTGACCAGATGCCCAAACCACCTCAACTGGCTCCTTTCGATCCAGAGGAGCAGCAGTTCTACTCTGGGTCCCTCTGAGTCCCTCCCGAATGTCCGAGCTCCTCACCCTATCTCTAAGGCTGAGCCCTACGGAGGAAACTCATTTTGGCTGCTTGTATCCGCGATCTCGTTCTTTCAGTCATTACCCAAAACTCATGACCATGGGTGAGGATTGGGACGTAGATCGACCGGTAAATCGAGAGTCTGGCTTTCTGGCTCAGCTCCCTCTTCACCACGACGGATCGGCTCAGCATCCGCATAACTGCAGATGCTGAACCAATCCGCCTGTCGATCTCCCGATCCCTCCTACCCTCACTCGTGAACAAGACCCCGAGATACTTAAACTCCTCCACTTGAGGTAGGACCTCTCCCCCGACCCGGAGTTGGCAAGCCACCCTTTTCCGGTCGAGAACCATGGTCTCAGATTTGGAGGTGCTGATCCTCATCCCAGCCGCTTCACACTCGTCCGCGAACCTACCCAGCAAGAGCTGAAGGTCAGAGCTGGATGAAGCTAGGAGGACCACATCATCCGCAAAAAGCAGAGACAAGATTCTCCTGCCACCAAACTCGACACTCCACACCACAGCTGAGCCTAGAAATTCTGTCCATAAAGGTAATGAACAGAACCGGTGACAAAGGACAGCCCTGGCAGAGTCCAACCCTCACCAGGAACAGGTCCAACTTACTACCGGCTATGCGGACCAAACTCACGCTCCTCTGGTAAAGGGACTGAATGGCCCTTAACAGAAAACCACCCACCCCATACTCCTGGAGTGTCCCCCACAGGGTGTCCCTGGGGACACGGTCATAAGCACTATCTACAGGAGTCTTCCCTGATTTAATGAAAATTGCCAAGGTGGTTCCATTATTTAAGAGCGGTGATAAACAGAGTTTCACTAATTACAGGCCAGTGTCACTGCTTCCACACTTTTCCAAAATATTAGAAAAAGTGTTTGCATTAAGGTTGGACAAATTCATTGACGAAAATTCAATTTTAAATCATGAACAGTATGGCTTTAGGACCAAACATTCAAAAGCAATGGCAGTTATGGATTTAGTAGATAAAATTTCATCAGCAATTGACAATAAAAACCATTTCATTAGTGTTTTTATTGACTTAAAAAAGGCATTTGATGTCATTGATCATTCAAGGTTACTTCTTAAATTACACCGGTATGGAATAAGAGGGGTGGCGCATCAATGGGTTAATAGTTATTTACGCAATAGAAAACAGTTTGTTCAAATAAATAATGCTAAATCTGAATTAAAAGATATTTATTATGGTGTACCACAAGGGTCAGTCCTCGGACCTAAACTGTTCATATTGTTTATTAATGACCTGGTAAATGTGTCGAATTTATTGGCACAGTTTTATTTGCGGATGATACTACATTGTTTTATTCAGGATTAAATATACATGAAGTAACTCAAGTGATAAACAGTGAATTGATTAAAGTTAAAAAATGGTTTGATATAAATAGAATGTCAATGAACCTGAACAAAACAAACTATATACTGTTTAATAATAGAAGAAGCTGTGATGTATCTTTAATGATAGATGGAATGGAAATTCAAAGGGTAAAAGAAACCAAATTTCTTGGAGTCATGTTCGATGAGAGTCTCACGTGGAAATCACATGTAGGTTATATAAAGGGGAAAATTGCCAAAGCCATAGGGGTATTATATAGAGTCAAGTTTCTACTAAATTTGTCGGGGTTGTTAACATTGTATCACTCACTGATTGAACCATATTTATTTTATTGTTTAGAAATTTGGGGAGCCACTTGCAAAACTTTTACACAACCATTGATCATTTTGCAAAAAAGAGCATTGAGAATCATTAATAACAGTAACTATAGAGATCACACTAATCAATTATTCATTAGATACAAAATACTGAAATTTCCTGACTTGGTAGAGTGGAAAATATTGCAAATAATGTACAGAGCGAATACAAGTAATCTACCAACTAATATTCAGAAAATGTTTCATAAGAGAGTAAGTGGGTACATGTTAAAAGGAACTGATGTCTTTGAGAAACCTAGATTCAGAACCAAAGTGAGGGAATGTAACATTTCTGTAAATGGTGTAAGATTGTGGAATGCCATTAACAGGGAATTTAAAGAATCAACTACACTTGCAATATTTAAAAAATGTATAAAATCTAATGTATTTAGTAATTATGAAAAGAAGAATTATAATGTCAAAGATTAGACGTGAAAATATTATAAAGTGACCGAGGTTATATTGTGTTTGTTTGGCGGATAATTTTATTTCGTAAAAAGGGGCAGAAATCATAAGATTTTTTCTTCTGTCTGCTCCTTTTCATTCAAATGTTTTTTTTTTCAATATGTTAATGTATCCTGTATTTGTTTGTGTTTATTTTATACATTGTGAATGAAATAAAAGAAAAAAAAAAAAAAAAAAAGCTTTCTCCAAATCCACAAAACACATGTCGATTGGTTGGGCAAGCTCCCATGCCCCCTCCATCACCCTTGCAAGGGTATAGAGCTGGTCCACAGTTCCACGGCCAGGACGAAAACCATATTGCTCCTCCACAATCTGAGATTCAACTATAGATCGGACCCTCCTCTCCAGTACCTTGGAGTAGACCTTTCCAGGGAGGCAGAGGAGTGTGATCCCCCTATAGTTGGAACACACCCTCAGATCACCCTTCTTAAAGATGGAGACCACCACCCTGGTCTGCCACTCCACAGGAACTGCCCCCGATGACCACGCAATGTTGCAGAGATGTGTCAACCATGACAGCCCTACAACATCCATAGCCTTGAGATACCCAGGACGAACTTCATCCGCCCCTGGGGCTCCCCCGCTGTGTAGTTGTTTGACTACCTCAGCAACTTCTGCCCCCGTGATTGGACAGTCCATCCCCAGGTCTCCCGGCTCTGGTTCCTCCTCGGAATGTGCATAGGTGGGATTGAGGAGCTCCTCAAAATATTCCTTCCACCATCCAACTATAGCCTCATTTGACGTCAGCAGCTCCCCATCCCCACTGTAAACAGTGTGAGCGAGTTGCTGCCTTCCTCTCCTGAGGCACCAGACAGTTTGCCAGAACCTCTTTGGATCGATAGTCTTTCTCCATGGCCTCACCAAACTCCTCCCATGCCCAAGATTTTGCCTCGGCAACTGCTACTGCTGCACCCTTCTTGGCTATCCGGTACCTGTCTGCTGCCTCCAGAGACCCACAGACCAGCCACACCCTGTAGGCCTCCTTCTTCAGCCTGACGGCTCCCCGAACCTCTGGTGTCCACCAGCGGGTACGGGGGTTGCCACCACGACTGGCACCGACCACCTTGCGACCACAGCTAGCAACAGCCACCTCAACAATTGCGGAGTGGAACAAGGCCCACTCGGAGTCAATGTCCCCCACTGCTCTCGGGACGCGGTCAAAGCTCTGCCGGAGGTGGGAGTTGAAGACAATCTTAACAGGTTCTTCTGCCAGGCGTTCCCAGCAGACCCTCATTATGCGTTTGGGTCTGCCAGGTCTGCCAAGTCTGCGGGGTGCATCTTCCCCTGCCATCTGATCCAACTCACCACCAGGTGGTGATCAGTTGACAGCTCCGCTCCTCTCTTCACTCGGGTGTCCAAAACATACGGCCGTAGGTCAGATGATATGACTACAAAGTCTATCATCGACCTGCGACCTAGGTTGCCCTGGTACCAAGTGTACCGATGGGCATCCTTCTGTTCGAACATGGTGTTCGTTATGGCCAAACTGCGGCTTGCACAGAAGTCCAATAATGAAACACCACTCAAGTTCAGATCAGGCGGGCCGTTCCTCCCAATCACACCCCTCCAGGTCAAGCTGTCATTGCCCACGTGAGCATTGAAGTCCCCCAGCAGGACAAAGGAGTCCCCTAATGGAGCACTATCTAGCACTCGTCCCAGGAACTCCAAAAAGGGTGGGTACTCTGAACTGATATTTGGCCCATAAGCACAAACAACAGTCAGGACCCATTCTCCGACCCAAAGGCGCAGGGAAGCTACCCTCTCGTCCCCCGGGGTAAACCCCAACACACAGACAGAGAGTCTTGGGGCTAACAAAAAGCCAACCCCAGCCCTCCGCCTCTCACCCGGAGCAACTCCAGCAAAGGAGAATGTCCAACCCCTCTCAAGGACTTGGGTTCCAGAGCCATTGTGTCGAGGTGAGTCCGTCTATATATAGCCGGTACCGCTCAACCTCTGCCACAAGCTCTTGCTCCTTCCCCGCCAGCGAGGTGACGTTCCATGTCCCAAAAGCCAATTTTCTTGTCCGGGGATCGGACCGCCAAGGCTCCCGCCTTGGTCTGCCACCCGATCCACATTGCACTATTATTATTATTATTATTATTATTATTATTATTGAGTTTGTTGTCAGTAGCCAGGAGCAACAACAACGGCGACCTCGCGGATCTTTGACCACAGTGGACCGGCGAATCCCAATAGCCTCCTCTATCCCTTGCCGGCAACCTCTAGTTCAGTTACCCAGCAGGCAGGAGGAGCCTTGTTTTTGGAGTTGCTTAAACATGTTTTTCTTACTAAAAGGGCCCAAAGACCTCCGGTAGCTTCAGTTTAGCCTGTAGCTAATCTTCTGCTGATCTCAGAGGAGCGGAGGATGAGCTAACATAAGCAGTCAGGACGCCTGGCTCCGATCGCAGCAGTCTGAGTTTCTGATTGCACTTTTTGCAGAACGACTCCACAGGCGACCAGCACAACTACAACTTCGCACGAAAACCAGGCAGCTGCATCGGAAGTTTGGCTTTGGGATTAGCTCAATTAGCTATAGCTACATTGGTTCATTTTGGTTCATTTGCTCCCGCCCTCAGCTCCACTTCTTTTGTAATTTTTGGATTGTGACAAGAAGTGACACAACCAAAATGGTGGTGGTAGGAACCACCATTTTTGACCTAAAAATGAAAAATTATAGAAATGGGTGGTCCTATGTCAAGTATCTATGTCTATGTTTATAGCAATGCTATGTTAGCAAATGTTTACGAGACATGAAAAAAAGGTTAATTTGCTTTCCAAATATGCCCATGCAGCTTTAATAGCCTACTGTAGGTTATTTCCTTATGAGCAAAGATCCAATGAAATTATCAATTTTAAAAGAAAACAGCTCACAGAGTAAGATCAAAACAAGAAAGAATGTAGATTTAGTTACTCTTGACTTGTGTAAACATTTCTCTGCTTTTACACAGAAATGTTTTATTTTTTGTTTATTGTTCATGAGTGGAGATCATCGGTGGAGATGCTGAGTTCATCCACTTGTGAATTACACAATAACTGACAAGTATTAAAGAAAAGACTCTTTGAATCACTTGACATTTAAGTGATGCTATTTTTCCATCTTTCGGCACGTTTACAAGATTCACAATCAACCAGACCAGGACCTGCACTTAAGTGGTCATCAAAAGAAAAGTATAAACATTTATTTCAGGGATTTGAATTTTCACTTGTTGCATGAATCTGCTTCATTAAAATGTAGGTCCTATGTTCAACTTTGCTCCCGCTGAGCAGCAAAAACTTGCAGCATAAATGATTTTAATTATAATGAATGATATTTAACATGGACATTTGTAGCAGCTCTGGAGGACAGCCACTGACCTGTCTAGCAAAGCTCCTGCTGCTGAGGCCTTCAGTTGTGACATGATGAAAGCTAGAGTCACCCCGGGTGTATTTACGGCGTGCATCCAGGAGGGCGCACACTTTCACAGCATCACACAGGGAGCCAGTGGTGCACTGTGGCAAAATGCTTTAATACCTGCAAAGTTTACAACATGTATGCTGTTGAAGGGATGAACATTAACTTAGAATAACAAAAGGAGCTAAATCTACATGCATTTCAGGATAAAATCATGACGGAGTCACAAACACATTAGTGAAAATGTTTAGGAGCATGTATGTCAAATGCTGCAGATTTTTCCATTTTTGTTAGAATAACTGAATCATATAGCATAAAGACAGATTATGTGAGGTTATTACGAGCATAAAGTTGACTCTTGATTAAAATGAAAATGATATTTTGTCGTATTCTTTCTTACATGAGGTATGTATCCTGCAGGCTGCATCTGACATAAACCCCGCCTCACTCCATTCCATATTATTTATCTGTATTCAAAATTGCAAATTGTTTTTTTTTTGTGCAATTAATTACTCATAATTTCACGGATCCATAAAATAGGTGTGTTCTTGGCAGGTAGAGGCTCTTTTGGGGGGGGGGGGGGTCTGGCTGTGGACGGACACCCCCTAATTGCTAACTGGTGCTGCTGGGTCCCGCGCCTGGAGCTTCTTCCAGGAAAACAGCAGCAGCTGAGGCAGGCTTAACATTTCAAACGTCTGACGGTGCCGCAAAGTTTCCAGCCTGAAACACAAAAGCGGTGCAGCAGCAGGCTGGTGCAGGACGCCACATGTGTCCAGGTTAGTGGGAATGGGGATTAGGCTCCTAATTTCTGGTGATGGAAGCTGATTTATGGTCAGTGAAAGAGCTTTAGAGTATCGGCAACGCATGAAGGAATTTAAATTATACCTTTATTTAGCTACGTCTGCTGTGCGTCATCATGCATTCATTTGTCCGTAAACAACAGAACCCTGCAACCCGGATTAAAGGTGGAACTATTTTGTCACAGATGTCCGTTCAGTTGGAAGGAGGCCCGCAGCTGGAAACTTCTGCAAAAAGTGATGCACTCAAATCGGAAGAAGTGTTTGACGTGACGAGTCCTGACGCACGCAGCTACCCCGCAGACGGAGAAGAGGCGCAGTCCCCAGTGGGCCACCTGCAGAAAGCACGCAAGATGGCCCGCAGCCCCAAATGTGCTCGCTGTCGGAACCACGGTGTCGTTTCGTGTTTGAAAGGCCACAAACGCTTCTGCCGCTGGAGGGACTGTCAGTGCGCCTGCTGCCTGCTGGTGGTGGAGCGGCAGCGCGTCATGGCGGCGCAGGTCGCGCTCAGGAGGCAGCAGGCTGCGGAGGTGAGGAGAGCGCAAGGACAGGTCAGTGAATCCGCCTGGGAGACAAATCACTCCAGGGTTACTGCGTAAAAGACGCTTAAAGATGCACATGAGAAGGGTGGGGAAAAAATAAATTAATAGAACCTGCATGCTATTCTTGTAGAGAAAATAATAAATTAGAAGGGATGGATCCCCTAAAACATTCACTGCAGCGTAATTGGTTTATAAATTCACAGAGAAAAACAAACATTAATTAGTGTAGATTTAATGCGCTTTTACTACAGTTAAAGTTTTACTATTTATTTAGTTATAACATTGAGAGTGCTATATATATATATATATATATATATATATATATATATATATATATATATATATGGGTGTGTGGGTGTGTGTGTGTAAATTAGATACTTATGTATGTGAGAGGGAGTAATAAAATATCTTTTTAAATGTATGTAGATTCATATCTTCAGATGAAACATCACCACCTTTATCAATTACATTTATTTCTGTTAGTTACATGATGCAGAAAGAAGTCAACAAAATATCACATTTTAATTTTCAATAATGTTTACAGAACTGAACTGAATCTGGTAATAATGTCAGATAACGCTTTAAAATGAGGGTCATACATTACTTAGTGCATTATTAAGCATTAATAAACAAAGGCTCCCTTTATTAACGTTAATTATTAAATTTCCTCAAGTTTAGGACAAAAGGTGTGTGTGTGTGTGTGTGGGGGGGGGGGTCAGCTTAGTAATGCATAAGTGTTAACATCAATATTAAGCAGTTTTTAGTGCTTTATTTAATAGTTTATTAATGCCTAATAATGCACTAAATAACACTAAAAAAGGGACCCTTTTTGTGAAGTGTTACCCAAAGTACTAAAAAATATATATTTTTATCCCATTATGTTGCTGCTGTGTCATAATTAATGCATCGATTCCCTGTACCACTAGACCGGTGTCTCTGTATTACATGATTATGTCCAAACGTCTGATTCCTGTTCACCTGCTCCTCTCAGGGTAGGAAGGGGGTGAAGTGTGCCGGTCCGCTGAGGAGGACAGCGAGTCCATGTTTCACCAGAGCAGCTGAGCCAAGCATGGCAGCTAAGAGCCTCCCGCAGGGTAACGCTCACCCAGACTTTGTTAGGAGATGCCATTGTGTCGCTGCCTGTAGCTTGTTGCACTGACAGAAACTCCCTACGAGTGTGTGTTCATGTCACTTTAAAGAGAAATCTGTTTGTTGGGGGAACTTCCTGCTGTCCTCAAGCTCATTTAAAAGACAATTCTGTGTTTTTGTAATTGCAGCTGCGTTCAAATGCTCCGCACCTCCAGCACTCCTTTATTAACACATAAAACAACATACTTAATCCGTGTAAACAAACCCAAACATTGTGACTTCACTGCTTCATAATAACCCGCCTTTATTGTGATTTAGTGTTTTAATACCTGCTAGCTTGCATTCAGCTCCTGCTGGAAGCTTCATGTACCCTCAGCAGAATGGAAGAAGACAAAACAACAAGCCACATAATTAAAATAATAAACAGCGTTCAAACATAAACAAGGCGCTCAATTGGTTGGAACAATTTTATTATCCACAAAATGACTAAAGATTAAGTGTAACACTAGAATGTTTGTGTGTGTGTGTGTGTGTGTGTGTGTGTGTGTGTGTGTGTGTGTATGTTCAGGGTTAAAACTTTTGATGCCTCCGGAGGACGATGCATCCAGCTGGTCCAAGCAGCCTCAGCATCACAGAACTCATTTTCCGAGTTCTTCCATCAGCGCTCGAATGAGGAAGAGGAGAGCCTTTGCAGACAAGGAGCTGGAGAACGTGCTGCTGGAGCACGAGCTGAGACAGAGAGAGCTGCAGAACGATATTTCCTTTTCCTTCTCTCCTCTAATCCCCATACTGCACCCGTCACCCCTACCCGTCTCCCCTGACCTCCACTGCTGCTCTTCCAACAAGGACCCTTCCCCTGCAGAGACCTCCAGCTGTGTGCCTGTATATAAATACAAGCCTCTTTGTGAGTGTGGCCTCCAGTTTTATGAGCTTTTCCAGCTAAAGAGCAGGTCCTCCACAGGAGGCGACTATAATGACTTCATGTTACGCCAAAGCTCAGTGCAGCATGGGGAGGATGAGGAAGTGCACAGTCGCTGGAAAGACTGTGGGAAGAAAGTCCAACCAGAACCTTTACTTCCACCATCACAACAAAGACTGAGAGATGATGCCAACTTCACCTCCGTTGCTGTTCCTGGATCAGATCAGAGTGTTCTGACGGAGCCAGGCTTCGCTGCACACAGCAGGACTTTTGATCCCAGACCTTTTGCAGCTGGAAGCTGGACCGCAGACACTCCATCTGCCCAGGCAGGTCCTCGTCTTCACGCCATGGACAGCCCTCACTGCAGCTCAGTGAGAACTTCAGCTATGAAGCCGTTACCTTTCTCTGTAGAGGCTCTTCTGAGGGCCTGACAGGAAAATGGAAAGTATATTTTATTGCACTTTGAGACTTGAATTAAATGCTATATTATATTACATTTTATTATTCTATTTTTTTTATAAACATGTATTTTACAATTTTGTATAAAAACGTACCGCTAAAAGTTATTTACACACTTATTATATTTTCCTATGTCTACTTTGGCCAAATTGGGAGAAATGCATTTTCTAATGTTTTCTTCTTTGTAACATGATCATGCAAGTAATTAAATCCAGTTTAAATAATGATCATGCATTTGTTCATGTTTCCTGCTATAAAATATAAAATGTAAGGATGTGCACGTGTGTCTCTTTTTTTAAATTTGATTGAATAAAATTTTAAAAGAATTAAATGAGTATGAAGTGAAACAGTTTGCAAAGAATACATCTAACTGCTATGATTGTTGGAGTCAATTTCAGCCTCAAAACGGCAAGAAAGTTGGAATTTTTGGTAGAAATCCCACTGAATTGGTGTTTGCTGCATTTGTGCATCAAAACTACAAGGAAATGAGATTTGTGATAAAAAGTAAAGTATTTTATTACAATTTAGCCCCAAAGTCTCTATTTTTTCACAATTTATCCTAATTTGTTTGTAACTTAGGCATACAATAACTCTTCCTCTCCTTTTTCTTCTACTGGGAATGTCAGATTCTGCTTTTTGTCTCCAGTGAGTCACAATTTAGTTTCATAAATTTCAAACCCTCTCAAAAGTTGTCAAACCTCTTGAAGTTCCTGAGTCATGGAAGCGAAACCAAGACACCTAAGACAGAGTTAGTCCTGCATGTTCTCAAACTTGTTAAAACTTCCAGAAACACGAGTTTGACTTCCTGCAACACATGGGCAACTCATAAACTTTTTGAGACATTTTGGAAAATCTTTTGCAAATTTGCACGATTTAAAGGACTTCAACAGTTGTCTCTGCAGGATCATTAAAAGTATGGACATTTAAAGAGCAAGTCACCCCCTACAAGAAACTTACTTCACTCCCACTTCATGTTTGAAAAATGCAACAAATGCTGTTGCCTGGCAGACCGAGAGGGCGGAGCCGCCAACAAATACACACACACAAGGCTCACAACGACATTGTGACATCATAATGTATCAGCTGACGTGTACCTCTTAGCCAATAGCGGTAGCAGATCTAAATTAAAATACAGTGCAGAAATTTTCCCTGACGACGGCACAACACTGACAGTCTTAGGCAGAATATTTAAATGTGAACTAAGTGAACTGAAGTGCCAAATTATTGAATACATGTGTATACAGCACAACTAGACACTCGTTTATATAGTTTATCAGCAAAAAAAAGTTGATTTGGGGGTGACTTGCTCTTTAACTTATTTATCATCAGGATTTTATGTTTCTCTCCTCCATCAGAAAAGCAGTGAACTTGTTTATAGTCTGTGTTTCTGATTTTAAACCCACTACATGGTACACTGTCTCATATCTTTAGCAGAATAATTTTATCACACCAGCCAACCGAGAATAGAGATGAGCAGGAGTGTAGTGGTGTTGCCTAGGCGACATTGTTCTGACGCCAATCATCTTAGTTTGATTTCTATCCACTTTTTAAACCTTTTCTCTCCTCCAGTTTTTTGTTTTTCTGCTCCGTAATCTCACAGAGATGAAGGTCAGATACTTTTGACAACTCTGGACCTCGTGGCGTCAACACTGAGGCGATAGCACTGTCTTTGTTTGTGAATGTCTACCAGCATATCAAAACGCCTCTCTGCTTCAGACGGCAAAGAAAGGATTGGCACAAAAGGAGGAAAAGGTTGTTTTTTTCAGTATGAAAAACACAGAACGTGTCTCTGTGCTCACTGAACATTATCTCTGTCTCTTTTACAACATTTAAACGTCTAGAAACAGCCTTTTTCACCATGAGGATAAAAATGTCATCTACAAAGATGACATTTTGTGTGGAGAACAACATTAAAGCATGAATCTTAGTTTTTTCTTTTCGGGACTCTGGTAGTTTGTCCTAAAGTTGAAGAGGAAGCAGTCGGCTGTTTCTCCTTCTCTGATGTTACTGAGCGGAGAACCTCTCACACCAGTGGTGTTCTGTTGCTAAATACAAGAGTGCAAAATGAACGGAGCACCCAGGAGGTGCTGCGGGTCGGCCACACGAACAACCGGATGGTCCAATAGCTTTCGAAATGTGTTATTGGCCGAGGTTTTTAGACAAATGCAGGAGAACCACTTTATAAATATTTTCTTTGTTTTTTACATCCACTATATATTTATGGATATACAGAACATTGTTAACTCGTTCACTGCCGATGACGACTAAAGTCGTCATTTGCATTTTTTTACTGTGTGGGCGTCGGAACGAGCCCCCGCACCGTGAGAACAAACATCTCAGCTCTAAAGCTGATCGTCATCCGCATACGTCACTCGTCACGTGATCAAGATGCAGATAATCCATGTGTTAGGAGATCGTTTTGGGCCGCTGCTGTAAAAAAAAGTGATGCGTGAACCGGAAAAGCTTCTGCCGATCACAATACGAGAACGGATTATGAAAGAACGGATAATGCTCGAAACACTTGGATTCCTCCTGATGTAGGAGGTGAGTCTCCTCTTTGTTTTGGTGGATTTGGCGTCAACATCATCCTAGCCCGCGACGTTCTGTGACTCTCAAAGAAACAGTTAAAATGGTGAGAAACGCTGGCAGCGAATGGAAAAACTGTTTTAGACGAATTTGGTTTCCAAATTTGCCATTGCAGTTTTAGAATACATGTTGGGTCTTTAGGGCCTCACATGGACACGCACCATCATACATCTGTGATCTTCTCAGTCCCTACACCCCCAGCAGGTCCCCGAGGTCCAGTTTCCAAGCTGGGATCACGGAGCCCTTAAAGGATACTTGCTGCTGTCACTTAGACTGACTTTCAGCTATTTTATGCCTATTTACATCTTCTTTTATGAATTTAGTTGTGTGTGTATTCATGTTTTTAGTCATTCTTATTTTTAATTTATGCTGCTTTAAAGTGTTTTAGTCCTCTTTCCTTCTCCCTCAAAAGGCATAGCCTTTTGCCAGGCCACAGTTGTAAAAAAAAAGTCTGTTCTTAATCTGTTTTGCCTGGTTGAATAAAGGTAAAAAGAAAAAAAAAGCCTACTGGTTGTGCAGCGCATCAGGCTAAAGACCAAAGGTCACAGATCATTTGCTGCTGTGGCCTCCAGACTCTGGAACTCTCTCCCCCTGAGCCTGAGATCAGTGGACTCAGTGGTCTCCTTTAAAAAGCAGGTGAACACTCACCTGTTCAAGCTGGATTTGTGTGACCTTCATCACCACCTTCTCCTTATTCTGCTCTTTCCACCAATCCCGTCATTCCTAGCATCCACTGATTTCCCTCTTTTCTATTCATTTTCTCTTTCTCTTTCCATACATTTTAATCACATTTTTAACTTTTGTTTTTTCTTATTTTAAACATATTTTTTTAATAATAAAAAAAAGTAAATACATTTTTTGGGTTGCTGTGAAGCAGCTCATGATTTTTATCTTGACAGGCGCCAAATAAAAGATAATTTGTCTTTCTTTCTGTGAAGTTGAGGCTTGTTTCTGCCACAGGCTGAAAGAATCCAGAACAACTTCTGTTTTTATCTGCAGCTCCTAACCTTCCTGCCATTTATTATTTTACATTTCTATTTTTAGCCAGATTAATCTTACGAGTTCATGGTAGAAAAACATAGCTTCTGTTTTCTGCGCAACTCTCATTTCTATTTTCCCATCTCACAAGCTCTATCAGCTGCAGACCAAATAAACAAAGCATTCCTCTATTTTCAATACCCACACATTAGAGTCTGTACACTTTACCACCACTGGCTTGTTCCTTTTGTTTCATTAAGCAATCAAAGTTCAGCTTTTTTTTTTTGATTGATTGATCAAAAATCCAAATTTTTCTTATTTTCTTGCATCTGCTGGTGTTGAACTCATCATTCAAAGGAGCGTTTCACTGCATTCTGGCCTCAGATCAAGACCTGACTGCTGCAGTCCAACCCCACCACCCGTTTGGTATGATCGGTTGGTGCCCCACCCCCGCCCCAGCAGATCATCAGCAACATTTAGTATCAGGGTTCAGTGGAAAGCCTTTGATCGTCCTGCCAGCTCGCCTTATTACAGACTAAAAGTGGACTAAAGAAAATATGTCTTGGTGTGGCAAGGTCGTTCCCCTTGGCACGAGTAAAGGAGGCAATCTGGGTTTAATGATGTTGAGAGTTTGGACAGAAAAGAGGCGTTTCTGATGTGATAAAAACAGTTTAAAGGGTTGTTGTAGATGTTTGATGCAGAGGCTTAAAAATGAGACGTTTCCCTCAGAGTTAAGTCAGCGAGAGCAGCTATGAGATTATGGAGCTTCAAAGTTAGGTTCTCAAATGTTTAATAAGTGCTGACATGGCAGAAACCAGAGTTTGCACCAATTTATAGATTTTTGGTTCTTCGACATCTATCATGTGGGATACGGGTGTGATTTTAGTTGGAACAGTAAAATTATTATGATACAGAACTTTGAAATTTTACGCTGGTGCTTGTTTGGATATCTTCATGGGTTGGGCGAGTGCCTGATGCCCTCGGCAGTTTTAAGTGTTTTGGAGAGAAAAATAACTTCGACTCTTGTGAGCTCCAGCATGCCCTCTTATTCAGTCTCAACATACAAACACAATGGTGAGAGGTTTTTCTGTGTGCTTAATTGAAGAAAATTAGAATTAAAATCATGATTGTCACTTTGGGTAAATTAAATTTAATGAGATTTTTCACTATAAATACACTGTAAACACTGAAATAATCGTGTAATGATTTCATGTTGTTCTGCCATGCCTGCCATGTTGTTTTTTCCTGTCTGCCAGTCCTCCTGTTACTAATCAGCTTCACACAGTTCACCTGAGCCCTGCCTGATTGTCTCCCTGCTGCACCTGTGCGCTCCTCTTTTTATGTTGCACCACATTCTTACTCCCAGCGCGTCAAAAACAAACACTTGGTCAGCCACCCTCCGCGTCAGACCCCTGACGCCAAAAGTGCCCTTTTTCGTCACTTATGTGCGAAAAGGGTTTTTTCCCTTTTCTGACTGCAGATCCTAATGCAGCGTAAAACTGACACGATGGGATGTCCGCAGCCAGGGCACCAAACAAGCTCATAACCGTATCCTCGTTATTTAACCTTCCCCTCACCCCTATCCTAACCTTAACCATCTTGCTAGCAAACACGTTAGTGATGTGCCGGTCGTTCTAAAAGCTGGCTCGATGAAGTGAATGGCGGGAGCCGCCTCGTCATTGGTCGGGTTTGGACCGAGCCAACGCGAGGGGGAGGTTTCAGCTACCACGGTGGAGGTTAAAAGTAGAGGGTATGTGTAACCTCCCCCTCGCCAGATGGTATGTTCTAACGTTCCTCTTGGGCGGCAAATACGAAAATTCACAGTCAGAATGCATGGGAAACAAACGCTTGATCACAGTGAGTGTAACGTTTTAGGTAGCCAGAGGGTTACGGTAGGATGAGGGAGAGGGGAAGGTTATAAATAGAGAAACATTAAGGTTTAGGTGCGGTTAAATGTGCCGCATCAGCGGACATCCCATCGCGTCAGTTTTTCGCTGCATTGGGATCTGCAGGTAGAAAAGGAAAAAAAACCTTTTCGCACATAAGTGACGAAAAAGGGCACTTTTGGCGTCAGGGGTCTGACGCGGAGGGTGGCTGACCAAGCGTTTGTTTTTGACGCGCTGGGAATGGGGAATGTGTTGCTTTTTAAGCAAAGCTCAGTCTCTGTCTCCCTGCCAGACGACTGACAGCCTTGTGCCAGTAGAGACTCCAGCGATATTTTTTCAGCCAAGCCCTTTTCTGATTTTTTGACCACGTTTTCTGTCCACCGATTCTGCCTGCCTTGCCCCTCACGGATTCTCTCGCCCATCTGTCATCTTTGACTACCAATTCCTGCTCTGCCCCCTGATAAGTATTACTGACTTCTGCCTGCCTGTGTATGACCTTGCCTGTACCTCACCTACACATTGGATTATGGATTCATGAACGTCTGTTGGGCTGTACTAATTGTCTGTGTCATTCTGAGGAGAGGAGTTCCCCATAAGTGGCACTAAGAATTTGCAAAAAAACCAAAAAAGACGTATTGCCTACATTATATTACAGTAGCCTAACATAAGACAATCACTTTTACTGACTTCTAATTATACATAATTCCTTTTTTCCAAAGCTTTATTTTTATTTTTGCCATTCTTGGTATGGCGATGACTGTTTACGACCCTGTGTAGCTTTCCCTCTATTTATTTCAACAAGTGTCATGCAACATTGAGTATCACGACTCAGGGCTGTGCGTTTGATCTGTCTGCCAACTTGCCAAGCACTTTGCATTTGCTGCTTTGCTACTCTGCCCTGCAACAACCCTGCATGCTCCCAGCGTTCTGGTGGCCTGGCCTGACTCAAACATACTGGTGTAGGGTTACTCTGCGCTTGAGCGTATGCATTTGAAACATCTATTTGGCAAAGTTGATTTGATTTGTGACCACAGATCAGGTTTTGATGCTATTTCATTCATCTTTTTAAGATATATTTTAAAGGCTAAAAAAACATATTTAGTACGTGACTGATGGACAGAAAGCTCCAAACCATAAAACACATTTTACCTCTTCACTATTAAAAGACCCGAGTATCAAGCAGCCTTCTGACAAGCCAAGCTTTTAATCATACAGTGACCTCCTCAAGCCAAATGGAGTGATTTATTTAGACTCTAGAATACACTGCCAACAGTCATTCATCACAGTTTAGCAAAATTTCACAGTGGTATCAGAGCAATGCTTGAGTTATCTATTTTGATCCACAGAGGTCAAATCTTTGTAATTTTTCTAAAGTCTGGATCACAGCGGGCAGATATCTGATGCAAGCGTCAGCACAGCGATGAATGGGCTCTCAAACGAGACATGATCGATAGATCATCCCAACAAACACAACATACAAAGAGCTACAAACATATTTCGTTCGTTGTGAGTTAAAGTTGCACAGTTTATTCAAGATGTCCTTCGTAAAACAGACACGCAGTGGAAGCTTTTCTTCATCCTGACATGCTCCACATCTTTATGTCAGATGGTTTAAATGATTCTTCTCAGAAAATCAAACTTTTACCGTTCACGCCTTCACTAAGAGAAAGTTCAGTCAGTTTGAGGAAGTCTTTTTCATTTTGCCCCTGCGAGGTTTTAGAAAACGTTTTCTCTGTCGGAGCTGGTCTCTAAACCCGGCGATGGTCACCAGACCTAAAAGGAACAGCAATGCTCCGGTCTGCCCTCTGACAGAGGCATTCCTAATTGACTGAAGCTGGCTTCCCTTCTGACCACCGCCACCCTTTAACAGAAGACCAAACACACGGCCGCTCAGTTTAAAGAACACCTCTGTGTGTAATCGAGCTTGCTGTGGTTGGACAAGAAATTTCACAGCTTTTAAAAACATCTTTGAAACAGGCAGTGTAGAGTTCTCAGCTGCACCGCCCCACTTACCCTTATCCTGTACGATTAGGGATTTTCCACACATTGGTGTGTGTGTGTGTGTGTGTGTGTGTGTGTGTGTGTGTGTGTGTGTGTGTGTGTGTGTGTGTGTGTGTGTGTGTGTGTGTGTGTGTGTGTGTGTGTGTACCTGCCCTGTCCAGCGGCTTTGGGGACAACCAAGGGTGTTTGGTGCTGCAGCTGCACACCGATCCGGTTACCGTCACATGGTGCCATTTGGCTGCTGAAGAACTACCTCTGCAGTATTAGAAACCAAAGCAGACCACAAGACCCCACTTTTCTCACCTCGGCCTTTCAATAGCTACCTCTGCCTCCATAGAATGTTTGTTTTTTTAAATGAGACATGTACGGTGGCCCAGAAGGTTGGAAGCCAGTGCTGGTGCTTATCTCCAGCGGTCAACGGGCAATCAGGCTGGGTACACCCTGTACAGAGAGCCAGTCCAACGCAGGACAACACAGAGACACACAGGACACACAATCACACACACACACACCTAAGGACAATTTAGACAGACCAGTTAACCTAACAGTCATGTTTTTGGACCGTGGTAGGAAGCCGGAGTACCCGGAGAGAACCCACGCATGCACAGGGAGAACATGCAAACTCCATGCAGAAAGATCCCAGGCCGGGAAGCAAACCCAGGACCTTATTGCTGCAAGGCAACAGCTCTAACCACTGCGCCACTGCGCAGCCCACCGTGGAAACATAATATAGTTATGTTGCAAATATGGTGATTTACAGAACAGTTGTGAAGGATATTTTAACCACTGCTGGGTGATGTAATTTGGCTGTCATCAGATCACAGCAATGAACTGTTCCTTTTGACGTTGGAGTTGTTTGTTTATTTACAAGTGTATTTACAGTTGTTTGTTTGTTTACAATCAGATTAGGCGCACAACCTAAATTATCACGTTTTTCATGTAAGACAGGACTGTGATGCATAGCTACATCCTTTCAAACTTCCTTGTACTGATCCAATAGAAATTAATCATATCACCAAGGGGGCGGGGCTGGGCATAGGTTATGAACTCTGTATTAGCAGATTTGGGCCCTTTCGACTGCCGACCACATGGGCTGGCCTCAGCGAGTCAAGGTGTTTGTTTTCTGTACCATTTTCTATTTTTTATTCTATTGAAATCAAGTCAAACCAATCTACTGAATCACTGCTTTTTTGCAGTGTATCAGGAACAGAGTTGGGCACCCTTCAATTGCATGATCCCGACCAGGGGTGCGAGTGCGTAGGGTATACTGATTCTCAAGTGCGGAAGTTGATAACGCCCATTTTGCACCCTTGATCTGCACTTCACTCAAATCTGCATCACAGCGACCAGTATCCCATCATGCATTGTGGTCGATTACGAAATTAGGCAGTTATATGAACACTTGTCTACCACACACTCAAACCTTACTACGCACTTTCCCCATGTGCACGTTGCTGACGACTGCAGGGCGCAGTGCAAGTATTGGGATTCGACCTTAGAGTGGGGCCGGTCTGCCTCCCCTGGAAATAAAGAACCAGGAAATTAGGTCTGGCATCAAAGTGGCTTTCTATAGACCCTGACCTACACACAAGTTTTAAAAAACTTCTTTTTTATTGACTTTTTGCATCAAACTGACTGAAAAGTACTAAGTTAAAATAGTTAAAATGTGATAAACTTAGAAGAATTGTTGGTTTTCTACATTCAAACAAAGAAGATTCTTTACTTTAAATTTTTACAAACACTAACGCGACACTTTTGTTTAGAGGGCTCAGAAGAAAGCCTTGAGGAACTCCAGAAGTACTAATATTTATTCATGTGGACAGAAAAAACTGAAAATGACCTAAAATACTGCAGAAGTTTTATTTTATTACCTATTGTTTACGCTTCAGTAAAACGACTCTGTGATCCACAGTTTCACTTAAAGACCAGCAGATCACAAATGCTATTTCATCCAGACTTTGCAGCTGGAAGATTTTATTTTCTCGACTCTTAGAAAGAGGAGGGTAACAGGAAAAAGCTTACAGCTGCACAGGATGAAAGAGAGTTTTTATTCACCACTTAATGTTTACCTCTGCTTCAGTCAGGACTTTTCGTTAATTTATCAACAAAACTAATTATTAATGACCCAAAACTTTTTTAAATCAGTATGATGTTACACTTCAGAGACAATGTTAGCAGGCCTGCAAGTGTTTCAACACTTCATTTAAAAAAGAAATGAGTTACAGGCTCAATCTACTTAGTATGCCGGTGATATTTATAGTGTTTTAGAGAAACAAAGCCATCTGCAGCACAGATTTCATAAAAAAAAACAAAAAAAAACCTTTTCTGAATGTCGCACATTGCCATGGAAATAAAAGTCTCAGCTTCAAATAGAATGAACATCTACCGGTAGATTGTTTCTGTTTATTCTGTTTTTATTGCTTTTTTGTTTTTAAAGTTTTTTCCAAGTATATATAAAATTCAAAGAAACACGTTTTGTTTCCCTTTTGAATTTCTGCTCTTTCACAGTCGCACAAATACAAAAGCAGATTTATTCCGGATTGAATCCAGCTGTGATTTGGTTCATTTGGCTTTGACTGAAACAAAAGAGGCCAGAATGTTTATACAGGTGAAGTAAAACATTCGGGTGCGTTAAAACCATCACCAACAGTAACAAGGTAAACAATGTAATAGACTGAGAAGCAGCTGATACACGTGAGTGCTGTTTAAGACTAGGTTTCGACTGGAGACAGTAAAACAAATGATTTCTATTTGTACTTAGGTTTGGAGAGTCGTGCCTAAACAACACTTCTAATTACCCAGCAATGTAATTTCAACTCAGCTCAACCTTCATTTTCATTCGTCATGTTCCGTCTACTGTCACACTTGCTTCTGAGCATGATTGAGTCCTTACGTTGTTAAATGATAAATGACCCACACTTGTAAAGCGCCTCTCAGAGTAAGGACTCCAAAGCCCTTTACGCTACAGTGAATCATTCATCCATTCACACACTGATGGGGATGAGCTACATTGTAGCCACAGCTGCCCTGGGTCACACTGACAGAGGTGAGGCTGACGAGCATTGGTGCCACCGGTCCCTCTGACCACCACCAGCAGGCAAGGTGGGTTAAGTGTCTTGCCCAAGGACTTATGCATATTACGCCTTGGCGCGACAGATAGTGGTGACATGATCATGTGGGGAGGTACTGCCATGCTCCGGACAGCTACAACATTGGAAAGGAAAGTATACACGAGCAGTAGTGCTGTACGATACTGCAAAATTTGGTATCGATCCAATACCAAGTAAATACAGGACCAGTATTGCCAATACCGATACCAATATAGATATTTTACTACTAGTCTAGTACCGTCTAGTTTTGTGGGATTTATTAAGAGAATACATCATTAATATTAAAATCTTGTCTGAAAAATAAGTAATCAATAAAACTTGAGTTATTTTGTAAGTTTTCCTTTAACAAATCGTGTGTGATAATAATAAAATACAGGAAACATTTTCAGGCAAGTAAAATTTTTATTAGGAAACTCTAAATGGTTTATAGAAAACTTAAGTTTCTCTTTAGGGGGTGGTAATCTGCATTTATAGCTCAAGATTTTTTTTTCTATTTCCGGTCTGGCATCACGCAGCCACAACAGTGATCTCTGCTGTTCTGCGCTTGTCTCGTGCTGGCGTGCTGTTTTACTTTTTTTATGCAATGGCGGACTGCCCCCTTGACTGACATCCGTGGCATTCCAATCACAGTGCTTTGATGATTTGTTGGGCCAATCACAGCACTCTTTTAGCGAGGTAGGTGGGATGTCCCTGCTAACAAACAGGCCGTGTTCGAGATGAGCCAGTTCTGCGCAGATTAGATCACTGGTGAGCGGCGAGCAGTGCATGCCGGTTAGATTTGTGTCCGACTTGACGCCGACTTGCTCTGACGTCATGCATACGTAGGCAACAATAACCTCGTGAAATCAAGGTGGCCGCAGATTTTGGAGCAAGGTGCTGCAGTTACTCTCCCTCAGCTGCAAAACCTAGAGGATGACGGGAAACGCCTGGCTCTCACCTGATCTAAGATCTGATTGGTTCCCATTTTGATCCAAGCATCCGGTGGTAGACCATGAAATGTTAGTTGGTCACATGTATTCAGTAAATCATGTAACATTGATGATGACAACATTATAGGCCATAAAGAGAAATGTGATGTGTTATTTTGTCACGTTTCCTATGAACACACTAAACCTACAGCTGATAACCTTTACTTATTGTTACAGTCATGTCTTCATTTGCAATATAGGATATCCACAAGCATGTGAAGATGTGTTTCGGTTGCTAACAGGCACCAGAATTAAAATAAAAAACTAAACAAGTATGAACTTTAACGCGATATCTTCATCCATCGTCACCCGCGAGCTACACATGTAGGGATATCTGTTCAGCTTAAACGTCGGCTCTCAGCCACTCCCACTGCTGTGTCCGTCTGCTCTCGTCTGTTTTCCAGGCGAGGCGCTGCTCAACTCGAACAAGGCCATAGCTGCCGCTCCAATCAGCCAAGTAAACTACAAATCAAGATGGCTGCCAGTCTGTAGTGGTCCAATCATAGCGCTCCAGAATTCATGGGCCAATCACAACACTAAGCAGGCGGGATGTTATTGGAAAAATAACAAACAAACGTGACTAGTCGGCGGTCAGCCGCTCGTTTGAAATGACTTTGGCATCAAGTTTGGACTATTATGACTTTGGCTTTCGTTTGAGTCAAGGTCAGATAGAAGTACTAAAGTTTATTTAGGAAAAGGATGTGTTTTGCATCTTCTTTGGCGGAGTCATGGCTTGCCAGGCTAGAAGAAACTGAATCGATGTCATCACGCACATATCTAATAAATACTCAATACCAACGTTAGATTGATTCTATCGATATTTTAGATCGATCTGCCCAGCCTTAACGAGCAGTAAGTTTAGCTTTTCTTAACAGAACCAGCTGAGATGATAAACTTGAGCGATGGAAATATCCAGTAGCTTCTGGAGCTCAGATCATCTGACAGTTCTCGGAGACTGTGGAGGACAGGTACCTTTAGGAGCGGCTTGTGGAAAAACTTAAATTTGACCTTTAATACCACAATCTCCTCATTAGCATGTAGTGTCCTTGTTTCTATATTTGTGGTTTTCTTGACCTCAGTTAAACGCATCAGACCCTTGAGCACGTAGAGAAAAAGAAAAAACCAAAGGAATCTGAAGCATTGTGTTTATCTGCAAATAGGATTAGATCTTTAATAAACAACACAGAATATAAATGTCAGCGCTTCTTTTTTTTTGTCTCAGGCGATGTTCGTAATCTGTTAGAATCTCCACACACCTCCAGCATAACCTTTCCAGCCTTCAGCTTTATGAGCTAAAAGCAGCTCATAGTAGACCAGTTAAACTACAGCCCCAGGATGGCAACAATAACATCGGTACAGAAACAGGTCAGACTGCCAACACTATTAAATAAATATTTATCCAGCTTGGATCAGATTTTATTCTATAAAAGTATTCTACAAACCCAAATTTAAACAATCCTAGAGACCACATTCTACTCTACTTGTACTCCGATCCTTCCTGATGTTATTCATGTTCTGACCCCTCCACCCTATGTATGCTAAAATTGTGGCACTTTTTTACAAGTGATTTATTATCCTAGAGGCCTATAAGGAGATGATAGTTTAGTTTAATGTCATATAAACTCCATTTCAACATGAAGTTCACAGACCTTTGAGAAAAACAGCTGCCACAGGCAGTGAGCTGCCGGGAGAGGTGAGCATTCGAGGTTAAGAAGCTGCGATAGCAGGAACCCTGCAGCTCTACACAGCCATCCAAGATCAGCTCAAACGTTTTACTTTTCCTCTTTGTCAAGTGAGATTGTCCTCACATACAAACCAACCGATCATGCAGGTTAAATAACTGAATGACACATAAATTAGTCAAATATTAATAAAGTTGGTATAAAGCTGGTATTTGGGATCTCAAATTTCAGTGGAGCATATGTTGAAGCAATTTATGGGACAAAACATCTTTTTTAGGCTAGTGTTTTGACTTGTGGTGGAATAAGTGTCACTTAGTCTGTTGTACTGCTCAGTTTACTCAGTGTTGGTTATTAAATGGTATTCGTTTTGTCATTCATCCTGCTTTTGACAGAACACCTCAACATAATCCACTAAGTAAACCACAAACCTGCCTCTGAAGTAAACATTTAGATGCTACGCGGTCTGGATGCTCAGCGCTGACTTGTGGCTCGCGTATTTAGGACTAAGTAATGCCAACATGATTAACAGGTGGGTCCGGAGCCACAGCCATGAATCTTAAAATCTTGGTTTGCATTTCAGTTAAATCAATAAAATGGAAGCAAAATGGAATCTTTCCACACCAATAAACCAAAGTCAAATAATCAGAGAGATGTATGTCTGGTAATAAATCATTTGCTGCTCATTCAGAATGCAGCAGCCTTGTGTGCCAAGGAAGAACGTGAGAGAGACCAGGAAAACTCAGATTTTATTAACTTAATGAGTTTTTGTTTTTGGCATTATAATTCAACCTTTGGAAATATATAGTTGTTGCCTTTTGAGGACCAATCTAACCCATGCACAGGGTCTTGATGTCTTCAGGCTCTTCTTGGCTCACTGCTTAGGGATCTGCTTCTAGACCTGCAGAAAGAGAAAAACAAATAAAAAATGGACACGACAATCTGAACTAACACACCATAATGCACCACAGTGCATTTAGTGCCAGTCACAGCTGTAAGACGTGTGTTGAAAATGCCCAAGTCCATACTTATGAGAGCACCATTTGAGCACCTGTGTGCGTATACGTGCTTGTATATGTAAGATTTCTCTAGCGTCCAATAGAGAGTGTGAGGGGCCACTGATCTGCCCCAAAGATGCATAGAAGACGGAGAGAGCACCAAGCTCCAGAGATCCAGAACCTGCCCCAGAGTGCAGGGACCCCAGGGTGAGTGTAACCAGAGAAGTCCCAGACCCCTTTCGAGAGGCATAGAGGATTCCCCCGGGGGGTCACAGCCAACAGCCGGCAGAGACCCGGGAGAAAACAACGGCAAGCACACAGGTCCAGCCTCCCACCCCCAAGCCGGCCGAGAATTTCTGAGAGAAATTTAAAACTGAACATAATGTATATCTGTCATAGATTTCATCAATATGTTTATCAATAACCCATTTCCTGCAGTTGGAGAGAGAAGGAGACAATGATCAGACAAGTCAACCAGTTATAACTGTGGCAAGATGCACGAAGCATAATGCACCGAACATCCGGTCACAGAGTTTATTTATAGAGAGGGAGTGAGAGGGAGAGAGAGAGATTGTGTCGGTGTGTGTGAGTGGCTTGTGTGGGTGTGTCCGAATGAGTGAGCATGATCAAAGAGGCATAGAGCAATACATTTACATTCAGTTGATTGAGTCAAAGATCAATAATTAATAAACGTAAATTTTTCCATAACATTCCCTCCTGTTTATCCGAAAAGGATTACCAAACAAAACAAAACAAAACAAAATAAGGAAAACAAAATAGGTAAAGTAATAAGGAATTGTATCCACTGACATAACTAGCCACCATCATCCATGAAAGCTACATCAATCACGACTTTAGACAAAACATGATAAGCATCAAAACAAGAAAAATAACAAGTAAAGTAATGAACACTATGGTCAGATATAAAAGGGTCAGAATCAACACAAGGCAAACACAGCATGAGGTGCTGCAATCATTTGTCTACTGTGGATCGTAATCTCAATCCTGTTAACTTGTCTAAAGAATCATTCCATACAAAGTTCAATACAAAAATCAGCAAAATAAGAAGAACAAATGAAATAATAAACACAATAAGTCAATCACAACTGACAATAATATCTTACAGCCATTCGCAGAGAAAGAAAATGGAATCAGCTAAATCAACACAATTATAACCTTAAGAAAACTATTTCATACATATTGAAATAAATTTACTGTGATGCACAATTCTACGACTTATGGCAGTTCCTGTAAGGAGATTGGGAAGGGTCAGCAAAACCATATAATACACAGAAAACATCAGTTCCGTGTATGGAAACATCAGGTGAATTTAGAATGAAACTCCGAGTTGCTGACAAATCTCTCTATGAATGAGGACAAATGAAGGTGAAATATTGATTGTGCAGCTCTAACTACGGCAGAGCTGAGGCAAACCGGGTGTTCTTCATCAAAGGGCTTGTCCGTGGACTGAGAGTCCCGGTTGGAGAATAGGGTTTGGAAGTCAGGGTCCTCTTCCGTTGATCAGGATGGTTTCAGTCTTACGTTGATGAGTACCTTGAAGTCCAGGTACGGAGCGTAATAACGTAGGTCGGAACATGAAGCGCAAGGTTCAACTTCTCAATAGGAAGACACCAGGGTTCTTCCATGGCGTGCCAAGGCAGTTGTCCAATTGTCAGGGAGCTGATCTTGTCCCCGAAAAGGTCCCACAGGTCCTTGGCCGTGAAACCAGTCCGGAGATTTGGGTGCAGGTGCTTGAAGTAGTTATCCTTTCCCAGTGTCTCTTCTTCGCTGTGTCCTGTTGTAGTTGCGTCCAGGGGTCTTCAGCCAAGGTGGATGCAGGTTACATTGTCATGTAGGTGCGCGGTCAGGGAGGAGCCCCAATCAGTCGTTCAGTTCCAGTTTTAGTACCTCCTCAAATGCTGCTGTCTCAGTTGTTCCATCAGGTGCTGAGAGGCGGCCCAAGTGCAGGGCCATGAGTGCGACCACCAACATCAACAATGTTGTGAACCCAGCAAGCTCGAAGCAGATCTTTATCTTATCTTTCTCTTGATCTTATCTTCACCGGGTTTGAGAGATGGCACCCTACTGGTGGTCCACCCCTTTGTAGCCGGACTTCGTTGCCACGCTAGAGCGGTTAGTTGTCGTTGATGAGCTGCAGTGGGATAGATGAATCCAAGATGGCCTCTCAGCAATCTTCACTGCAGTAGGAGTGATGAGGAGTACTTCAAATGGACCTCTGGCTGCCTCATCTGTTTCGCTTCAGCACCTTCATCAGAACCCAATTTCCTGGTTTCACGACCTGTGGCGAAAAAGCACAAGAAAAATCTGAAAGATCACTGTTGAGTTTGAATTGGTTTCAGCAACAATCATCTAATATTTAAGGTATTTCCATCCAGGCAGTGTAATAATGTGAGGAAATCGTTATCAGCCCTCCCTCCTCTTGAGGCATGAGGCAACTCATGGCTCACCAGAAATAAACATAAACAAAAAGGTCTGAGACTGGCAAGCATTGCGCCAACCCGATGTTAAAATCGGACCTCACATACATGTGACAAACACTCCCATCTCAAGGAACTTGCAATTACTAGTTCACGTCAGCAAGGGGCAGAGTCGTGCAATACAGTGTGCATAAAACAACAAAACAACCCAAAACAAACTAAACAACTAACAAAACCATAATATGTGTAAAGAAAATTGAAAATAAACGCAAAAAGTAATTTACATAACCTAGGAGTAACTGGAGAAATTATAGTAAAAGAGCTGTAGCAAAAATTGTAATCCAATAAAATCAAAAGAATCAACCCATCTGGGAAAAAGGGTGAGCATGTCAGCATCCCCAAGCTCATATCAAAAAATAAAAATATCATAGGCCGTGTTCAAGTTGAGCTGCGCCTCACCTGGAAAACAGACAAGAGCAGACGGAAGCAGCAGGGGGAGTGGCTGAAAGCCGGTGTTTAGGTCGGACACAATTTCCTGCATGTGCAGCTCGCGGGTGACGATGGCTGAAGATATCGCGTTAGAGTTCATACTTGTTTAATTATTTATTTTTATTCTGGTGCCTGTTAGCAGCTGAAACACATCCTCTCGTGCTTGTGGATATCATATATTGCATATGAAGACATGACTGTAATAATAAGTAAAGGTTATCAGCTGTAGCTAGTGTGTTCATAGGAAACGTGACAAAATAACACAAAACACATTTTTCTTTATGGCCTATTGTTGTCATCATCAACGTAACATGACTTACAGAATACATGTGACCAACTAACATTTCATGTTCTACCACCGGATGTTTGGATCTAACTATGAACCAATCAGATCTTAGATCAGGTGAGAGCCAGGCGTTTCCCGTCATCCCCTAGGTTTTGCAGCCGGTGGAGAGCAACTGCAGCGCCTAGCTCCAAAATCTGCGGCCGCCTTGATCTCACGAGGTTATCGTTGCCTACGTATGCATGACGTCAGAGCAAGTCGGCGTCAAGTCGGACACAAATCTAACCGGCATGCACTGCTCGCCGATCACCGCTGGTCTAATCTGCGCAGAACTGGCTCATCTCGAACACAGCCATAGACTCTGTTTGCTCTCATTATGCCAGAAACTTTCACCTCTACTGACTTCTTAATTTAACCTCTTCACCTCTAACACTGGAATTAACCAACAACGAACCCAGTCCTAATTACAAAAATAATATTTCAATTCCACATAGATTCAGTAAGGTAAAGTCACGTCAGAGTACATCAACAATGTGCAATAGCACTCAATAATGCTACTCAAATAATGCGTAAAATTTGTCAAAAGGAGATAAATACTGCTAAATTAAAGTGTAATTTCCGTAAGAGAAATTGAACAACAGAATTATCTAGGGAAAAGAAAACTCATTTGTCACATGGAGACAGTGACCAATCAAAAATAAAACAACTGATGGCGTTCTTAGATACACACAACCCTAAAGGTGTTTGAAAGGAGGACAATTTTTCAGGAAAGGAAAAGACGTTAGAAGTAAGTTGTAATTTGTAAGTTGTAAAAACGTACACTGTATAAAATGCTCTGAGGAAGAGCTATAATTTATTTTAAGGATCAAGCAGAGGGATAACAACTAAAGTATTTATTTTTAGAAAACAGCAAGAAATAAACAAAATAAACAAAATGAAAGACTGATAAATGTAAGAACCACTAGATGCATATGTAATCAGGTGATTCTCAAAACAATGTGACCATCAAGGAACATCTGTCAGGTCATCAGGTCATGGACTCTAAATGAAGGTGTAGGTAACTTCAGTCATAAACAGGGAAATTTGTTTAGGAGACTCGTTTGTCAGGAAAGTTTCAAGGTTATAAATGGGCTTGACTCATGGTTCGAGTGGTCGTCTTGGCCCTCAAGATGTCTAATGTCATAACATAATGTAAAAGAAGAAAAACCCTGTGGTAACTTAAAAATCCATCCATCTACAATAGATAGTGAAGATATTGGGTAATCTCTAATGGTATTGATATAATGATTGTACAGGGAGTGCAGAATTATTAGGCAAATGAGTATTTTGTCCACATCATCCTCTTCATGCATGTTGTCTTACTCCAAGCTGTATAGGCTCGAAAGCCTACTACTACAGTTGCTGATGTTATTAATCCTCACAACTAGCCCCATACGTTTAGCTACCCACTTATCCAGTGAGTTGCTGGCGTATTGCCCAGATATTACTGTGATCCAATATTTGTATTTTTGTTTCTTATGTGTGGTAGTGGCAAGAAATTTCCCAACACACTTAACTTTCCCCCCTGGGCTGTATACAGTCCCTTAGGGTAGGATCAGTCTGGGTCTCTGCTGTAACCTACTGAATGTCTTTTCTGTCATAACTGTTGTGTCAGCTCCTGTGTTGATCTTAAAGACAACAGGATCCCCATTTACTATCAGTTCAATATCCCAAACTGTGTCTGAATCTGTTTCCTCTATTATGGTTTGCTCTGTTACAGCTCCGAGAATGAGTCCTCCTATGAAAAATGAATCCTCGTCATCTACTTCAGCCTCAGGCCCTGTCCACACGTAGCCGGGGATCTGCCAAAACGTAGATATTTTTCTACGTTTTGGCCTGTCATCCACACGAAAACGGAGTTTTTTCACACGAAAATGGATCTTTTTAAAAACTCCGGCCAAAGTGAAGATCTGCGTTTTCTCCGTTTTGGGTGTCTGCGTGTGGATGAACAAAACCGGAGTTTTAAGGTCCGCAACGTCACTTTCCGCGACAAAAAAAATGCTGACATCACGTGTGCGACCTGTGTTTACACTAGCCGGCATCGAAGCCCTCAGAGCTGCGCTCTGTCACTACCCGATCCATCAATTGTCCAAGCGCTTTCTGCTTGTTTGTTTTTGCAAGAGGAATTACTTCTCCTTGCGGAAGACCACAGACGAAGGACGAGGTTAAGAACGGGGGAAGTACTGCCGCCTACAGGTCTGGCATGTCCTTTACAACGTATTTATCCGGGTACGTGTGGACAGAGTTTGTTTTTAAAACGCGGTGGTGTGGATGCAAGTTTTTGGAGGGGCGGATATTCGTTTTTAAAAAAACCCCGGCTACGTGTGGACTAGGCCTCAGTCCTCACTTGTTTTAACATCCTAGTTTTACACACTGCTTTGAAGTGACCCATTTTGTTACACTTCCTGCATCTTTTATTATGGGCCGGACAGCTCTCTTTCTTCTCGTGCATCCTATTGCATCTATGGCAGTTTGGTTTAGGATCGCTGCGTTTTTGTCCCCGTGGCTGTCGTGACCTGTCGTATCGGTGTCCTGTGTTGTCGTATTGTCTCCGTCTCACCTCATTCACTCCAGTTTCTACACGTTCTGCGCATTGTTGTTTCACTTGCTCGCTTTGCCGTGCGAGCTGAATCGCCCTCTCCAGCGTTAGGTCCGCTTCAAGCTGTAATTTCTGTGAGACCTCTTTGTCCAATATTCCAATCACGATGCGGTCCCGAATCTGTTCATCCTTACTGTTGCCGAACTCGCAGTGCTGTGCGAGCTCATACAGACTCCGGATGAATGCCTCCACCATCTCTCCCGCCTTTTGGGTCCTCTTGTGGAAACAGGCGCGGTCATGGATAACATTCCGCCTGGGTATAAAATGTTCATCGAACTTCTCCACTACCATCTTAAAGTCAAGCTCGGAGTGTGGGTTGGCCTCCGTGGCAGCCGGGAACACAAATGAGCTTTAAATGGGCTCCGTATCTCTCCCCATCGCATACAGGAGCAAACTGACCTGCACTTCTCCTCTTTTCTTGTCCAGCTTCGACGCCACTCGGAAACAGGAAAACCGCTGCCGCCACACCGGCCACTCCGCCGGTTTGGCAAAATCAAACTGCTCCGGGGGACCAAACTTCGCCATGTAGCCTCCTGGGTTAGCGTGAAGTCCTTACTTCTGACACCATGTCATGAAACTCCAGCAGCACGTCGTGTTAGTTGTCCAGTTACTTTTCTTTATTATTCAGCCACACCAACAACACTTCCTTTTTGCTACTCCGCCTCCCACTGTATCCCCGGTACGGCCGCCCCTTCAGGACATGTGGTAAACTCACAACAATGTGTGTTGAAATGACCTCATTTATTTAGTATGATGAGCGTCGCTGTTACGAGGTATCTTGTTCCATCCTGGTGTGTGAGTAGCATCAACTTCATTTTAAATGATAAATAATGTGTGTTTTGACTAAGTCAGTCACATTTGAGATTTAGTTGCTTGTAAAAATTCAGAAATAAAAAGACAACGAATCATCCATTCTCGTCAACTTATCCCAAATAAAAAAGTTTGAGGTTTCAGAAGCTACATGTGCTGTAATGCTAACGCAATCACCGGAGATCCTCTACTGTTTACACTGGTGTTTGTGGAGTATGACATCATCAGCTGGTTTGGGCTCAGACCAGAAGCTATCTTCTGTTTTGAGAGCAGCTTTTAAAAACACTGGATTTTCTTAAAAATTCTGCTGTGAAAATCCCAAAAGCTTTTAGCTGAGGTTTTAATACTGTTTCACACATACCATTAAAAGGAATTTTGCCTCTGGCCGATCACTTCAAGTCTACTCTTAGAGCCCATTGTCTTTCTCTTGCTGTTGAACCCTGATTTTAACACTGTATCTCACCGTTTGACTTTCTGATGCTGTTTTTATCATTGATGAATATTCTATCCTTGTTCAGCAGATTGGTCAGCTGTCGTGCTGTTTTAAAATGTGCTATTGAAAAAAACACAGTGTTGTATGTTTATTTGAAAGTGGACTTTCTTTGTAGAGAGGAGGAGGGAAATTAATAATTGTTTTGGGATTCTAGTAATTTTTCAACTGTTCATTTTAATAGTTATCATGGACTAAGACAGGAAATATTTGAAATTTAGCCCAACAAGAATGTTTTTATTTATTTTTAATTTATTTTTTGTTGAACAATTATAAAGTTTTTACCTGTTCCCTGTGATCTGCACTCTGTTGGCAGAGCTGTGTGTGTGTGTGTGTGTGTGTGTGTGTGTGTGTGTGTGTGTGTGTGTGTGTGTGTGTGTGTGTGTGTGTGTGGTGAGCCCTAGTTATACATACACTTTATTTGTATCTTGAATTCATTTCCCATTGCACTTTAATCTGTAATGTTGTTTTTTAAAATAAAAACAAAGTACTTTTAGATCATCTCGCCCATCTTAGCGTCCCTATGCTGGCTCCCAGTGTCTTTTAGGATTTCCTTTACAGTCTTGTTGATTTTTTTAAATTTTTTTTTTATAATGTTTGAATGGATTGGCTGATCTGATTCACCCTTACATCCCATCGGGGTCCCTTTGGTTTTCGGAGCAGGGATTGTTGGCGGTGCCCAAGCACAGACTCAGATCAAGACGGAGTCGTGCCTTTTTTGGAATTGGGGCCAAAGCTCTGGGACGAGCTGCCTGCAACTGTGAAGCAGGCTCCGTCACTCAGCGCCTGTTAGAGCCAGCTGAAGACACATTTTCCATGTCTTTTACTCACATTGATCAGCGGTAAGGGGCAGTTGCTGCTTGTCTGCTGGTCCCACCTACATTTTAACTATAGGTTTTTGATTAATTTCTTAAATGCTTTTAAACTTTTTGTATGTTTTTATTTAGATATTTGTTGTGGTTTCTTATGTCAAACTGTGTTAATTTGTCGTGTTCAGCGCCATATGAAGGCACTTTATAAATAAATCAACCTGAACCAGATTTATACCCCATTGTGTTTTTTCACTACTCGAAAGAGGCTTGAGTACATTTTATTTAAGCTACTTCCCCTCTTGAGTAAAATTTCAGGCTAGAACTTTTTACTTGTACTTAAGTACAACTTTGTCAGAGCATTTGTACTCTTTCTACCTCTGCCTACAATGATCACAAAATTTCCATGTTTCTACTTCCTTCATTACCAAATCCTCACATAAACATGCGCCCAGTTGTTTTTTCACCCTGCCATTCAACCCATTTTCAGACAAAACAAAGACCTGATTGGTACCTTCATCAGCCACTCTGCACTCAAGTCACTGATGGATCTTTTTTCCCTCAAAAACGTTGCTCTGTAACACAAACTCGTCTGTCTTGTGTTTTCACTTCAAACAAAGCTATTAATCACAGTAATCGCCCTCAATTAACCCCCTCTATCAGATGCTCGCTCTCCGTGTCATACCAGGAACGTTCATGCAGTCACCTCTGCCAAACAGGTGATGAATCACCACCACAGAGCAATCTACACCATGGGCTAATTCACCTAATATCACTGCTTCAGATGACAAAACATTAGCTAGAGGGAAGCAGCAGAAACAGCCACAGGGAGGACAATGAAGCTCAGCGGTACAAAAGGGGTTGAAACGGGTATGAGTGCACATCAGTTTGGGGTGTTTAGATCTGCTCGCTGTATTTGAGGAGAGGGAGTCCGAGTCCTCCAGGGCAAAGAAACATTCAAGTATGGTGGAAAAACGTCAGAGGAACAGCTTCTTCCTCAAATTCTTTCATGCAGCCGAAAGTCCTGTCTTTCACAAACGATTAGTTGATTTTTCACAAAATAACACAAAACACCCAGCTGGAATAAAAATATATTTACTTTAAGCAGCAATTTTTTTTCTTTTTTAATTAAAACATTCAGGATGAAGAATGTTTTAAACATTGTGTGTTAAGGTGATTTGGTCTTTTCAGTGTCATTGTAGTCATGGTTTGGGTTTTCTTTTGATTAGAGCCATTTTAGCTCAGTTTTATATTTTTGTTTATCGTTTGATTTGTTGTGTTTACGATTAGAATTTTCACTGTTGTTGCGTTTTTCCCATCATAACTTTTGGTCATTCTTTTCATAATTTCCTTCAGCGCCCAGATTCACCTGTCCGCCACACCTGGGTTTCAATGCTTACCAAATTTGTTTAAAGTCTTTTGCTGCCATGCAAATCTTAAGTTACTTAAGTGTCAGTTAAGACTTCACCTCTCGTTTAATGCATCCACGTGTTAGGTCCTCCATTTTCCGCCATAATGCGTCGTGTTTTGTGCAGATATGGTGGAACTTGTGACCCTGGTAAACCTCTAATTTAATATTTAAATATTGATCCTGCAAACATAAAAGTGTTTAAATGTGATAACGGATTAAGCTGTTTTAAAACATGAGCTTCTTTGTTTGGGATTGTCTGAACATGCAATCTAATGGTTCACAGACTACTTGAAGGACAGAACTCAATGCGTTGAATGTGACGGGTTGTCCTCTGAATTTTTGAGTGTCCTCTGAAAAATTTTGTAACTTTAAAAAGCAAAATGCAGGTTAGAGACTCCCATGAACCACTGTTTAGAGAAACATAATAGAAACTCGTTTTAAACATTTTTTTACTCATACATATATTATTTTGGCTTTTACAGTCATTTTTGTGAGACAGTGTTCAGCCTTCACAAACTATAGTTTATCAAAATCAATCAATCAATCAATCAATACTTTATTAATCCCAGAGGGAAATTAGAGTTTCAGTACACACAATTCAGAGATCAGACATACATGGGCAAGACATGTTTCTCCCAGCGAGAGCAGCCATCTACAGCGCTCAGCCACTGTAGTCACAGGTGGGATGGAGATCTTGGGAGAAGCGCAGAGTACATTGACTCCTGCAGGTTGATGACCTCGCCAGGCTGAAGTCCATCAATCCAAAGGCGGTGGGGGGGGGTCGGGTTTTCACAGCATCTCTCTGCACTCCTTCGTGGGGGGTTTGTAGCCGCTCAAGGCTGCTAGTGTGTCAGATTCAGATAACAAGAATTTGTTTGGGTCAGGCTGAGATAATTTTCCTCTCTGCCTTCAGTCTTTAAACTGATCATTTCCAGTCCTTCAGTGAAGCCAGTTTGGGTTTTTAAACCTGTCCATACCGTCCGGTGACTCTCTCCGAGATGACATCCATTTTGCGCACTAAAACCGGTGTCGCAGCTAGAACGCTGTCCAGCTTACGATTCACCTCGAGTAACGTCCCAGTCTTTGAGGTCTCGAATTAGAAAAAAATCATTTACCTGCAATTTGCTCTTTCACTTTTGCTGCCTCTTGGCCAGGGCTCCCTTGAAAATGAGGTTTTTAATCTCAACGGGGCCTTCATGGGTAAATAAAGAATAAATCAAAATCAGATTCAGTTTATAATCTCAATGACAAAAAAATAAAATCTGATAAAATCTGATAAAACATCTGTGGTTTGGAAAGGAACAGAGTTTACAAATGTCCTATTCCAGCTGCTGTTTTGATGTCTTTAAAGAAAAACTGTCTTTAAAAACTATCACGGTGTAGTTGTTGGGGTCTTTTGCCGTAATGAACCAAAGTTGATGGTCACTGAAACATGTATTATGTTTATTTTTATGTGTTTAGCAGACGCTTTTGTCCAAAGGGACTTACAAGTGATAATCGGCATGTTGCCCTTGAGGCTAACAACAACAATAACAACAACTTGACATCAATCATGGAGAGGAGGGAACAAGGAGTGGACAGTAGAGAGGGGGGGACGGGTGCAGCAGGGGTGCTAGTTAAGAAGATGCTCTCTGAAGAGCAGGGTCTTCAGGAGTTTCTTGAAAATTGAAAAGGAAGCCCCTGTTCTGGTAGTGCTTGGTAGGTCATTCCACATTTGTGGAACGATGCATGAGAAGAGTCTGGATTGTCCTGAGCGTGGTGTAGGCACTGCTAGCCGACGATCCTGTGATGACCGGAGCGGCCAGGCCGAGACGTAAGCCTTTGCAAGAGGATTCAGGTAGATGGGAGCCGTACCATCTCGGACTTTGTTTGCTAGTGTTAGCCATTTGAATTTGATGCATGCTGCTAGCGGTAGCTAGTGGAGCTCAATGAGCAGAGGGGTGACGTGTGCTCTTATTGGCTGATTAAAGACCAGACGTGCCGCTGCGTTCTGGACCATTTGAAGAGGTCTCACAGTACAGGCTGGAAGACCAGTTAGAAGGGCATTGCAGTGATCGAGGCGGGAGATGAGAGTAGATTGCACCAGGAGCTGGGTGGCATGTTGTGTTAGGTATGGTCTGATCTTTCGTATGTTATACAGCGCAAAGCGGCATGAACGACCAACAGAGTTCTTTTGGAAATATGATCGATCACTGAGTTTCACGTGCCTGCTGAACATGTTTATGTTTTTGTTTATTTATTTGGCAGATGCTTTTATCCAAAGCAACTTACAACTAATAACCTATAGGGCAGGGCATGTTGTGATCTGTGGGGGAAACCGGAGTCCCCGGAGGAAACCCACGCCTGCATGGGGAGAACAAACAACTCCACGCAGAAAGGCCGCAGCCGAGTTTCGAACCTGCAACCTTCGTGCTGCAAGGCAAACAGTGCTAACAGCTGCGCCACCATGCAGCCCATGGAACATGAAAATAGTCTTCTACCCCTATTTCCTGCATTTGCCACAGAAAGGAATAGACGGGGAAACGCTCAGAAAAAGACGCAAACATCTATGTCACACCAAAATTCATAGACACATACCATTCGGCTTTGAGACGAAGAAGGCTGTTGGTGATTTAGCGTCCAAAAGAGAACAACGTGCATTTCAGCTAATAGAAGCTAACCATTGGCATTAGTGCCTCCACCACACAGCAGAACTCCTTCAGGGATGTGTTGTGTCAACATTGCAAAGAAAACAGAGGCAGCAGTAAAGTTACATTTCTTTTAGCCAATCAAAGGCGAGATGTTCACATATCTTGAATAATTATGAGTAAGACTCTAAATCGTGCCATTTTACACCCCCTCCTCTGACTAACTTTTCATTCCTGAAACAGGAGCGCCAGATCTATCCCTCTTTCTTGCAGAACACAACTCACAAGGCATTCTTTCATACTAGAGACCACAGCAGATTTATTAAAATACCAAGTGTAGGCCTGATTTAAAGTATGTCTGAAATTGTATGCATAAAGTAACAGCTACAACCACAAGAAAAGCTAACTAAACCAAATAAAAACAGGGTTGCCACCATGTGCCTTTCATTTCCTTCACACACGCTCATGCCATGCCTGGTCCGCACACCCCCTTCCTGGCTTGGAGATTCTCCTTCTCCAACAGTATAAATGTTTATAAATGTAACAGTCAATATATTGCTTTGACATAACTATGAACTCTAAAATATTGAAGTTACCACAAGCCATGTCACAAGATCAGTGTTGTTCAATTTATTTGTGATCCACTCTCTTTCTGAAGCTTTGATATCAGCTGCTTGTGCAGCATTCTGTTAGAGCTCTGCATGAGCTGGATCGGCACCAATGATGACATCCGTGCTTGTTGACAGCAAGCAGAACAAGTTCAGATCTAATCAAGCACACTTGCTGCAGCGATATCTGCGCCGGCGCATGTTGGCTTCTCATGTCGAACAAAGGCTGGAATTTCAAGACTGGAATTTAAAAATGGTTGAATGAAAACCGGGACTAATTGTGCTGCAGCAGCATCAGCTGCACATTAAAGTCAGTCACAGACAAGCATGTTTTAAAGTTTTTATGAGAAAATTGATAAAACACAAACTACTACTTAGATCACAATGGATAAAAAAAAAGGGGGGGGGGGATGCGATATTTGCCCAGTTGACAACGTGTGATTTTAATAGCAGAAGAAATGTACTATTCATCATTTATGAGTTTGGAACAAAATAAAACAAACCAATTTCTGCTACTGAAAAAAGCTAAACTAATATTTTTCTCTTGTATGAAGAAAACTGATCAAATCAACAAATAAATTGACACTAAAAGCAACATTTCAGATAGTAACAACCGAGAAATACAGACCTTCTGCATGGTTTGTTTGTTCTCCCCATGCACACGTTGGATTTCTTCAGGTGCTCTGGTTTCCTCCCACAGGACAACGTGAACGTGCATGTTTAGGTTGGTTGCCTTGTGTAAATTATCTTTAGTTGTCTGTGAATGGTTGTGTGTCTTGTTTGTGTTTCTGATCGTGTGATGGAACTCACTCGCCGGTCGTCCAGTGAGTTAGACCCCAGCTCCCTGTGACCCGACTCAGACAAGGAAGTAAAAGTCCGGTTCACATGGAAGGATCTTTGAATTTTCATCCAATTTTCAAAATATGAGAGACCACACACTTCATCATCATCCCATCACAGATATACCAGTTTTGGTCCTACAATGTGTGGTGTGCAGCAATTTGATGAAAAGCACACTAAATATAAATAGTGGTCACTGATGAACATTTCCCGGTCGTCATTCTGAGTGGACCAGAGCACTCCTAACACACCACAAAAGGTAGGATATTCTGATGAGATTGTCTCTAGAGTCATTATTGCAATGAGCAACTCTAAAATTGTTGGAAGGGGCGGGGCTAGCCATAAATCTACCCGATTTCCATGTGAACCAGGCTTTAGAAAACATATGAAGCTTTAGTATCTTAGAATAAAATGTTGGATCTTTTTCATGATAAATGTCTCTTCTCCACCCAGGCTTTATGTAGTGGGAAATATAATTTTAGTGGGTGTCTTTAGAAAACCCGAGTTGGTGCTGCAGCAGACGTAACAAAAACTGGAGTTTCTTTCCTGAACTGCTTTAATCAGTTTGAAAATGGGTTCAGTGACAAATTGAAACTGATGTAAATTCAAGGTGTCCTAATTGGTTTGAAATTGTTCTGTGTGCTCACCTTTATTTTCTAACAATCCATCAAACTGATGAGTCCAACAAAAAAGTTATGAAGTTGAGTAAGAGCTGCATTCATCACAGTTTCACTGCAAATTCACAGACAGTGGGGACATTGTGGGAGGCAAAAGGAAAGAAAGGAGCAAATGATGGAGAGACAGAGAGGTAGAAGGATTTAGTTGTGTGTCTTTCCTCACTATGTAACCAGTTATTACTGAGGGGGCTGTAAAGGCTCGGAGGCTGGCTGACTATCATATATCAATCATCATAGAAGGAGGGAAACGTCCCTGTGAATTTCCACTTGGAGCAGGTATGTTTCCAAGCACTAAATCACCACCCAATATTCAGTCGCTGAAACCCAAGTGAGACCGAACGGTGAGTGAATGAACTCACTCAGTTGAAAAAGTGAGAAAATACCAAAGCGAAGCTGAAAAATGTGGCTTTTAGAGAAAGAGTGAGTAATACTTTATGAGTGGATCAGTTACATTTTTACAAGCAACAACTTTTCTCTTGTTTCTGACGGAAAAATATCAAACCACGTAAATTAACTGCTATGTGTGCGTTGTTTGCACTTATTGTATTTTTTTCTTTTAAAAAAATATACATTCTTTATTTATTAGCATTACACACAAACATTTAACTATTTAGGATCTCAGCATTTATATTAAAAGGTACATTTTGTATAAACACAATTCAATAGTCTAACCCCCGTTTTTCAGACTCCACCCTTAAGTCCCCTACAGGTTTACGAGTGGAGGCCAGAAGAGCCTCTTGCAGAAGAAGTTGCAGGTCTGTGAGAACCAGAAATATTGCTTGTTTGTAGGAGACCAAAAACCTATTTTCTGCCAATATTTGCAAATAAATTCTTTAAAAATCAGACGTGATTTTCTGGACTTGTTTTCTCATTTTGTCTCTCATAGCTGATGTACACCTATGATGAAAATTATAGTCCTCTCATCTTTTTACAGTTTTTCTCCATTGGTCTGGCTCATTTCTTGAAACAGAAATTACATTCTCAAAATAACATGGACAAACCTCCTGGCAAATGTTCACAACAGAATGGCATTTCTCATTCATTTTATCAGATGGCAAAAGCCTTAGTACATGTCTCAATTGTCTCAGTGCATCTTTGCAAATGATTAAGTACATGTAGCATACAGTCATACAGTTAGCCCACATTTAGCACATTTTCCAAATGAATAGATCTTGTAGATCTAAACTGATTAGTTGATTCTCAGTCTAATGATCATTCTCTCCAAAACATGTCAGCATGATTTCATTGTATAAGTAACTCGCATGCACAACTGTCTGTTCAGTTGTCAGAATTGGTCAAGAACATAATACCATGAATACCATATATGATTTTCTTTGAGTATTTGATACATTGATGACAGTCATTGACAGGCAGGTGAAACTAGACTAACGAACGGGGAGTGTCACACACAGGTGTTTTCCATGATCGTGTGCTGCCATTTTTGACAATGGTGTGACCACTCACATCCCCAGTCTTGGCCCATACAACACACATCTTCTTGGATTGACTTTATACCCATTTTATCCCTGAAAATGAGAGGTCTCTTAGGGCCTGTCATGCTGAGGGTTGGAGGAGGAGGAGTAGGACCCAAAATGCAGATACCCAGAACGACTCGGAGCAGGAGAGAATGTAAAATTGGACATCTTTATTAAGATGATGAGTCAAAAAAAAACCAAATGGGGCACAAAGCCAAAAACCTAGTAGGGCCGAAGCCAAAATTCCTAGCGACCTAAGAGGGGGTGAGGACAAAACAACGCTGACACGAAACAATGAACCAACACCACACTGAGACGCAGACAGGGTTAAATACACTGGGGCAGGATGAGTGGGAGATGAGCTGCAGGTGCGTGGGGAGAGAGAACCTAGTGAAATCAAATAACTAATTAGGAAGAGGAAAGTGAGCTGAGGATGGGAAAATAACATGATCTAAGAATAAAAACAAAACCTAAAGACTAGAAGATAAATAACTAATGATCTAAGGAGGAAGGACAACTGAAAATCCGGTGGGGAAAGAAACACACTAAAAGAGACTAATTAAATGAAAAGCTGAACCTATAGAAAAACTACAGAGGGGTGACTAGGGGAGACCAATGGGAGCACAGGACCTGGGGGGGATACCTGGGGGAGAACCTGGTGGGGGTTGCAGACAAGGGGACACATGAGGAACACAAGGAGACACATAAGGGGGTCCTAGAGAGGGATGGAGAACACAAGGAGACACATGAGGGAGACGCAGACACAGACCCTGACACGGCCTCACCTACCCATTTATGTAATTGTGTGGGACAATGTCAATTTCCACCATAGCTCACTCAGTAGGGGCTGGTTTGCAACACATCCAAGGATGGTCATGGAGTTCCTACCACCTTACTCTCCTTTCCTCAATCCGATAGAGGAGTTTTTCTCTGCTTGGAGGTGAAGAGTGTATGAGCATCGTGCTCAGGATCAGCCATCCCTGCTCCGTGCTATGGAAGCAGCGTGTGACGACATTACAAGAGATCAATGCAGGAGATAGTTGCGGCATGCACGCCGTTTCTTCTCTCGTTGCAATGCAAGAGAAAGTATCCGCTGTGATGTTGTAACGGCATGAAGGTTCTCTGATTTGTGCCAAAGGTCACATTTGCCCAGCTGGGTCAAGCTGGGTCAGACAGTACTTTGAATCCACAGATTAAACCCAAGGAGCCACGATGTCTGCTCAAGATCATAACACCAGTATCTGCTGTTCTGTCCCAAGAAGGACACTTCAAGCCACGATGATAATAATTAAATACCAATTAATAAACTTACCGTAAATCCTCTAATACAGGCCCGGGCCTGTATTTGACTCAAGCTCATCAAGCTCCAGGCCTTTATTGGAAGGAGGGCCAGTATTAGAGGCAGGCCTCTATTTATATTTGAGCAAAATGAACTAATGGTTCGCTGGAGTTTTTGACAATTAAAATTGCGCCCACATTTTCAAAGTTAAACACATTTCTTTTAACAACGGTAGTTTCTGCTTCAGCCATCTCCCCCCTCCCCCTGCTTCAGCCCTCTCCCCCCTCCCCCTGCGCAGCGGCCGCAAACTCACTGATGCGCCTGCAGCCTCTCGGAGTTCCTGCTGCTCTAAACATTAAAATAATTATTTCATTTTCTGTTCCTCACTTCTGATGACCTTCAATGGTGTCTGTTTGTTGCAACACCAGGTACAAAAACTAACTTGTTTTTATTTGACTATTTTTCTGTCCTGTCTGTTTATTATCTTCCTGCATCTCCTCTCAATCCTAAAGAAAAACTGCTACCTGGGTTCATATATATTCACCTCATGAGTTACCTTTGAACTGCAGTTCTAAAAGATCTACCGACCGCAAAAACAGCGGAGCGCTCGCTGTTTGGCGGCCGTATCAGTGATCAGTGCGTCGGAGGACAAGGTGATGCGCGCAGCGCCCCGCTCCACAGCATGCAGCGAAATGCATCAGGCGCAAATAAAAGACAGAAAACATTAAAGGAAATGAACTGACATGAACGATCGCGTGTTAAATTCGTTTTTGAGGTGGCGACACCTGATTGTTACTGTGGCCGTGGTCAGGAGGCAGATCTACCGACCGCGAAAACAGCGGAGTGCTCCCTGCTTGCCGGCCGCATCAGTGATCTGTGCGTCGGAGGACAAGGTGATGCGCCCCGCTCCACAGGAGCGATACACATCAGGCGCAAATAAAAGACAGAAAACATTAAAGGAAATGAACCGACAAGAACGATCGCGTGTCAGTACCTACGGTCTGGCACAGCGCGTTGCCCCCCCACCCCCACCCCCCGAGCGCAGGAGCTTGTCACCTGCTGATAGCAGGCTGCTGTCTTTTCCGAGGGCTGCATCTTGCCGGTCATTATCACGTGACAGCGACTAGTCACAGGCACAAAAAGTCACTATAGTGAAGTTGACTAGTTCATACACCCCTACTGCTGCTCTCCAGAGTGTTCTGCAGCATAATCAGCACGTTCTCTTTGAACTTGATAGTGTAATGACCTGGCTGGGGTTGTAAGCCAGGTGCATTCTGGGTATTGTGTTATATGTGTTTCCTATCGTTCTGCTAGTTCCTATGTGCTGATTTGCGTGTTGTGTGAGTGTTATGTAAGCCACAGGGAAGGTGATGTGTGTTCTGTGGAGCGGGTTGAATTAGCATGGTTAACTGACACCGTGACTCTGTGTGGTAGGAGCGTGATAGAGGATCGTGTCTGTAGCGTTACAAAGCGTTGAAGAAAACGCCTAATTAAGGTCTGCGTGAACCCCTACTGCCTCCTGCTGGTTGATTTGTGGACTATAACCCTGCCGCTGGGACGCTCGTACTTGCTTGTTACCACATTCCACCCGGCCACAATAAGAGACTCTGACACCGGCCAAAATTGGAGACCCGGCCTTTAATTGAATACCGGCCTCCATAGGCGTCATTTTAACCGGGGACGCTGGGGACATGTCCCCGGCAAAATTTGTGATTGGCAGCTGTGTCCCCCCCACTTTCAAAAACGCCTGCTGATGAGGATTTTTGTTTTACCAGCTCAGATCTTATCCAGGGGTCGGCAACCTGTTCCCATCAAAGAGCCATTATTACCCGTTTCCCACAGTAATTCTGGACGGACCTTAATAAGCAGTGACTTAAGTGAAGCAGGCAGGTCGCGCTAGAAAATTTAGTTTAAAAAGACGTCATAAATGTTTTCCCCCGTCATTTTTATTTATAAAATATGAAGTAAAAACTCACAATTTAATTTTCATTCATTTGTCATTAATATGTAGTCTACACCCGTGCGTTAACCATCTTCCAGTAAAAGCACAGCATCCAGCCCACCTCTCCAAATGCGTAAAATGTGCATCAGCCGCTAGTTAGGCGCACCATCAGCTGATCAGCCCAGACAAGAGCAGAGCAAATAGAGACAGAATAGAGGATGATTCTGTCTGGATGTGGATGGAGATTACATTTTACAGCAGCCTGATCATCATTTAAATACGTAAACCATCACCTGTCTTCTAGTCCATGCTATCAGCATATATTTTAATTGGTGTGTGTGTGTGTGTGTGTGTGTGTGTTTTCCACTTCAAACACTGGTCTAACCAACCAGACCAGCGTGTCCAGTAACGTATTAATGTTACAATTAAACAGTTTCACTTCATGTAGGCTAGGAACATTTCACCTGCCGTGGCCCGACCGCTTCTGCTCCACACGAACTTTGTGCGTGATCAAATGTCTCTACGCATCATGCGTCTCCATATTAGAGACGGGAACAAGCGCTGTTCAGCCAAAGTTTCATAATTTCATAAAAAGAACATTTTTCCAAGTGACACATCCCTCAGAGAGACCGGGTTTCCAGACCGCTTCAGTGGGAGGAAATCATTGCATGCACCATGGTTCTGCGCTGCGCTGCGCTGCGAACCCCTCAGATCTTCAGCTCACTGTCCACCGTGGGCGCTCCGAGCCGCGCTGAACACAGTGTCCAGTATAAAGCTCTGATGTTCTGATGGGAATCTTTTACCTCCGCGATGTGCGTTAACGATTAAAATGTCAGCTCATCCATGTGCATCAGTGTGCGTGGGGGTAATTCTTTCAAACCAAGCAACATCCTTGAGTTCATCTGTCAAAATAAACAGTCAAATGGAAATATATGTAACCTGCCGTTTAACTGTTTTGCCTTCTTGTGAAGATTGTTGCAAAGAGAAACAATTAAACTTGATTAACCCCAGAGCCACCCAGAGCGCATGTGGGAAGGTTCCTCCCACTGAAGCGAGTGTTTTCCAAACCCGGTCTCTCAGAGAGACTTGTCACTTAGAAAATGTTCCCTGATGATGAAACTTTGGCTGAATAGTGCTTGTTCCCGTCTCCAATGTGGCGACACATCCAGGAGCCGTCTGAGGAGAATCCCAGAATCTCACATCGTCTTCAGCTAATAAAGCGCCTATGATTACGCACAAGCGTGACGCGTCAACCCGGACTCACAGTAAGACCGGGTTGGACCTGTTCAGGTTTACGCAGACAATCTTTACATTTAGAATTGGCATACAGGTGTAAAATTAATGCAGTAAAATATAAAGCATTTTATTTAAATATCCATTCATTATTTTACAAACACAGAGCCGCATCAGATGGATGGAAGAGCCGCATGCGGCTCCAGAGCCGCCGACCCCTGTGCTAGCCTACTTTATTGTCCCCAGCAATTTTTAAACCCCACTCAAGTGTATGGTTATTGTCCCCAGCAATTCTGGAAACAAACTGACGCCCTTGCCGGCCTGTATTAAAGGATTTACGGTATGAATGTTTTTACTGTTTAATATAAATCATTACAACATGATCACTTGGTTCAGATATAAAGGTATTTTAATTACATGAAATGGATTATTATGCTTTGGGTATAATAATGATTAATTATAATGTTTATGAAGATGTGTTCAGCAAAGAAGACCTTCACCCTATTCAGCCAACACAGAGTTCAGATAAACAATAACTGCATCACATGTTTTTTGACGCATGAGCAAGCTTTCTACCGGAGAGAGTGGGAGGGGTTCTGGGAGCTTTGGTAAAACTAACCATCACAGATTTCACGTCCAGTTCTGAACAAGACGTCATCCTGAGGAGCCAGGGACGGCCGCCCTGACCTCTGCCTGATGTTCTGTCACGCCCACAAGAATGGCTAAAGAACAAACAAAACTAACGAAATAACGAAAGACTCTCCCAGAGTCATTTCATTTCTGAAGCTAAGTTAAGACGATAACGTGCATCTGCCAAGCGCTTCATACAGCCGTGTACCCAGGACATCTCTGGACCGGACCATCGGACACTTGCGTCTACTCTACCAGCCCCGAGTGTCACCTTGGATGAAACCATCCTCCTGATGTCCGGATCCGCAAAGAGGGTCAGCTGTTTGAGTGAGGTAGAACACGATAGATGATGTTTGATGCTGTTTTCTCTCAGAATAACTCCGTTATCTGCAAAACATCATTTCATCCAGAACGCTTCCAAGCTCTCAGAAAGAAACCTTCTGAAAATTTCATTCACGCATCCAAAAACTCATCATTCCCAATTTTAGCTCCATTCAGTCACAGGTCTGCTTTCAAACAAGTTTAATATCAAAGCTGTTAAAGATTGTCATTAAAATTGCCATCCATGAATTGTCATTTTTATAATTGTCATTTCAAATTTTCAGTTTAAAAATTATTGGTAATAAAACTTCTTCATTTTCAAACTTGCCTCATTATTGAAACGAAACACAGAAAAGGGTTGCATTTTCAGTTTATCGAATGAAAAGAATCTTACTGAATCTTCTGTTTAATAAATAAACTTTTGCTATTAATTTAAGTATCTTAAATTAATTTTCACACCATTACAATGTGGACAAGAATCTATGGCCAGGCGGACAACAGCGTGTAAATAATCAGGAGGGTGAAGACAGTGGACAAGAGCGGGAGAATGAGTACACTGAATACGTCCTTGTTTTTTGATTTTGTGTTCATACAATTTACTGTATTACTGCAATGTACCATTTTCTTTTACCCATTGTATGAAACTTTCTTTGCTTGTGAATAAAAAATGGTTATAATGTCCTTGGTAGTATGAGTGCAATCTGTGATGTCAAACCTTGGAGGCTACTCTTTTCGGTTGTATATTGTTGGTCCTCTGCCATAGTGACAAAACATCTGAACATTTTGTATGGCAGTACTCACACAATGCCAAAGGGATGATGCATTTTGGGGGCACTGACTAGTCAGATTAGGAAGAAATGTAGTTTTGACACATGAGTGAACTGTTTTAGGAGAGATGTGAGCTTTTGCAGGTAAACCATGTTGTTGTGATCAACCATTCAGGTTAATTTTGACAAAAGCACCAAGAATGATGAGAATGTCCGATCTGTGTCGAGAAATGAGCCAAAGCTATCGAGAAGGAGCTTTGCCATTTTGGAGACACTGACTGTTAAAACGAGAAAGGGATTTAGATTGAAGCCTGAGTGAACAGTTTTGGAAGAGATATGAGCTTTTGCATGTGAGCTATAGTGTTGTGCTAAACTGTAAGAGTGTTTCGCCAAATGATCTCAGAGGTTTGAGAATGTAATTTCTGTTTCAAGAATTGAGCCAAACCAGTGGAGAAAAACTGTATGTGAAGAACCTGCGCAGTTGGAGGTTGACTAAATATGCTTTTGCCCCACTGTATGTGTAGATAAGTGATTTAAAATAATGTTATAGTAATTATATTAATTTCTTTAAAACTTTGAAAAGGAGAAAATGTCTGGAATATTCTCAAAAGTTGGACGGATGGACAGACAGACAGACGGACGGACGGACGGTCGGACGAGTAAAAACTAGAGCAATGACTATTTCATATGTGATTGTGAGAGAAGTCAAACTTTCGTATGAAAAAAAGGTAAAACACTGTTAATGTAAAAAAATTAAAAAACCTTCATCGAAGACAAAAAAAATGGAACGGAGACAGCAGGACTGCTGATTGTCAGACTGCGTGTCAGACCTGATTCCTGCTCGGTTTCCTGTACTCCTTCCCTTTATCCCTAATCTCAGACAAACATCTGCTTTTTCCCAGATACAGCCAATCTGCATCGTGTGTGTGTGTGTGTGTGTGTGTGTGTGTGTGTGTGTGTGTGTGTGTGTGTGTGTGTGTGTGTGTGTGTGTGTGTGTGTGAGAGATGGGAAACTGTTCTCATTTTGGTCTGGTGCAAAATAATATGAATACAAACAAGATTAGATAATCTGGTCTATACCTGGTTTTCAACAGAACGTGTGTGTTGCTGTAATCTGAGTTGTACGTGGAGGTTTTGGGTGTTTTGAAAGCTGAGAGAAGACAATGTGATTTTTCAAAAAATACTCTAAAAAGTCTAGAAAATAATTCATATTACAAATTTATATAAGGAAAGGAAGAATTAAGGCATGGCCGTGAGGAGAAAAGGAGAATTTCTGAGGGTAATGAAGAACGACAGATGTCAGAGGAATGCAGGACCATCCATTACTCAGCTGTGATGAATGAAGCTCGGGTTGTTTGTCAGGTTTCTTCTGCAGGCTCCTGCAAAGCAAATGTGCAGTGAATGCACAGTGCCCCAAGAACACTTACAGTCATGCACAAACACAAATTTACTTCTGCATCAGTCAGGGTGAAGTTTTTCTCTCTCTCTCTCACACACACACACACACACACACACACACACACACACACACACACACACACACACACACACACTGACCCCAGCTGTGTCAACAGGTGTACACTGATTTAGTTACGAGCCAGTCTTTAACTTTGCGGCAGCGGTTACACAAGGGCCGTGTGTAAATCTGTGCTTAAATGAGGGCCTTTGCGACGGAGGCTGTAATGACTGTAATTAATGAACCGGCTCTAACGGCAGTACGTCATAGTTTCTCACCCCCTCCTCATATTTAGTCTAAACACAACCAGTATAACTAATCACTTCAGAGAGCTGGCCAATTCATCAGTACGTGTACTGAATGCATGTTTGGGTGAGAAAAGTCAGAATAATGTCACCATGTGTGAGTTCATGCATTTAAATATGTGTGTTTGTGAGTGGAAGGGTAAGAAAGTGAGAGAGAGAGAGATGTGGATCTGGGTCTGAGCTCCTGGCATCTGTCATTTTTGAAAGCATCACATCAGTCAGCACAGAGAGGATGAAAATCCACGTGGGACAAACCAGGTCACTGAAACGGGAATTAAGCACTGAGAATGAGGACACCAGCTCTACTCAGAGGCTGCTTAAATAAGTCAAACTTATATTATAATAAATATATATATTGTTTTTCTACTTTATGTCACCTGGGAAGGTTGTTTTTTCTTTATTTCAATAGCGGAGGAAATATTCATAGGGCTCTTTAAGTAACCTGAAATAAACACATTCATGAAATGACACCAAAAATGGAAATAATGATGGTGTAAAAGTCATTTGAAATTATGGGCAGGGCTTTTTATGGGTATTTGTCTTGCTTTTTCATGTTTTCTTCTTGTCCAATATAAAATCAATTCAACTTTATTTAAACAACAGGTTTTGGTTTATACTGGGACACTCCACATAAACCTCAGTACACCTCTTGCTCTGAACAAGGAAATTTCAGTTTCACGGCTTTAAAAGGCAGATTTTAACCATGTTTGATTCCTTTTAGGGCTTCTAGTGATCCAAATATAACTAGAAAATCCAAACATTTAAAGCCAGAAGAGTTGGAAGATTACAGAACTTACGTGAACTATTCCTGCAAGTGCAGTCAGAGATAGAGAAGATTTTTCATCGTTTTCCAATGATGTGACAATCTGTCTGTCATTATTAGCTGAAAACATTTAATTTTAGAAAAGACTTTTAAATTAGATACTTCCACTATCCAACGAAGAGGGTTGATTTTATTTGTTTTTCAAAGAAGTTCAGTTAAATCGGTTAAAAACCAAACTGCTGTATCAGGATTTAAAATCTGTTCAAGCAGTCATTAGCTTTGTATCTTTTTATATTCAATCTGTGTTTTTCTTCTAAACACTTTTGTAAGTTCTTCAGTTAAACCCAGGAAATGTTATTTTTTACCTTGCTAACAGTTTTGATCGCTCCTGCAATCTTCTTCAGAGCTAGCAACATTAGCGGCTAACTTTGAAGAAGATTCTAGGAGTGATCAAAAAAGTTAGCAAGGTAAAAAAAACTTTCCTGTGTTTAACTAAAGAACTTACAAAAGCGACTAGTTTAGTAGTTATAGATGATGATAAATACGCAAAATTATTCACTAATGTTGCTAATGATGCCCCACCCCGGAACTTCCAAAATGTTCCGGAGGAGGCGGGGGACATTGAGTCTGAATGGACCCTGTTCCGTGCCTCCATTGTTGAGGAGGCCGACCGGAGCTGTGGTCGCAGGATCATCGATGCCTGTCGTGGTTGCAACCCTCGAAGCCGCTGGTGGAAACCGGCAGTTAGGGATGCTGTCAACCTGAAGAAAGAGTCCTATCAGGTCTTTTTGGCCTGTGGGACTCCAGAGGCAGCTGACGGATACCGGCAGTCCAAGCGGAAAGCGGCTCGGGTGGTCGCCGAAGCAAAAACGCGGGCATGGGAGGAGTTTGGTGAGACCATAGAGCAAGACTTCCATACGGCTTCGAGGAGATTCTGGTCCACCATCCGGCGCCTCAGGGGGGCAAAGCAATGTCCTACCAACACTATCTATTTTGGGGACGGTGTGGATCGGTGGGGAGAATACTTGGAAGACCTCCTCAATCCCACAGACACATCTTCCATTGAGGAAGCAGAGTCTGAGGACTTTGAGTTGGCCTCTCAAATCTCTGGTGCTGAGGTCACTGAGGTGGTTAAAAAGCTCCTCTGTGGCAAGGCTCCAGGGGTAGATGACATCCGCCTGGAGTTCCTTAAGGCTCTGGATGTTATGGGGCTGTGTTGGCTGACACAGCTCTGCAATATTGCGTGGACATCAGGGACAGTCCCACTGGACTGGCAGACCGGGGTGGTGGTCCCCTTATTTAAAAAGGGGGACCGCAGGGTGTGTTCCAACTACAGGGGGATCACACTCCTGAGCCTTCCTGGTAAGGTCTATTCAAGGGTTCTGGAGAGGAGGGTCCGTCGGATTGTTGAACCTCAGATTCAGGAGGAGCGATGTGGTTTTCGTCCTGGCCGTGGAACACTGGACCAGCTCTATACCCTCACGGGGATCCTGGAGGGTGCGTGGGAATGTGCCCAACCAGTCTACATGTGTTTTGTGGATTTGGAGAAGGTGTTTGAACGTGTCCCTCGGTGGGCCCTGTGGGGGGTACTCTGGGAGTATGGGGTACCAGGCCCTCTGATACGGGCTGTTAGGTCCCTGCATGACTGGTGTCAGAGCTTGGTCCGCATTGCCGGCAGTAAGTCGGGCTTGTTCCCAGTGAGAGTTGGACTCCGCCAAGGCTGCCCTGTGTCACAGATTCTGTTCATTACCTTTATGGGCAGGATTTCTAGGTGCAGCCAAGGTGTGGAGGGCATCCGTTTTGGTGACCTGAGGAACAGGTCTCTGCTTTTTGCAGATGATGTGGTCCTGTTGGCTTCATCAGAACGTGATCTTCAGGTTTCACTGTAGCAGTTTGTAGCCGAGTGTGAAGTTGCTGGGATGAGAATCAGCTCCTCTAAAACTGAGAGCATGGTCTTGATTCAGAAAAAGGTAGAATGCCTTCTCCGGGTCAGGGATGAGGTACTGCCCCAAGTGCAGGAGTTTAAGTATCTTGGAGTCTTGTTCACGAGTGAGGGATAGCTGGAGCGTGAGATCGATAGGCGGATTGGTGCTGCGTCTGCAGTGATGTGGGCGTTGTACCGGTCTGTCGTGGTGAAGAGAGAGCTGAGTCAGAAGGCGAAGCTCTCGATTTGCCGGTCGATCTACGTTCCTACCCTCACCTATGGTCATGAGCTTTGGGTAGTGACCGAAAGAACGAGATCGCGGATACAAGCAGTCGAAATGAGTTTTCTCCGAAGAGTGGCTGGGCTCTCTCTTAGAGATAGGGTGAGAAGCTTGGTCATCCAGGAGGGGCTCAGAGTAGACTCTCTGCTCCTCCACATCGAGAGTAGGCCAGCTGAGATAGCTCGGGCATCTGGTCAGGATGCCTCCTTAACGCCTCCCTGTTGAGGTTTTCCGGGCACATCCAACCGGGAGGAGGCCTAAAGGTAGACCCAGGACACATTGGAGGGACTATGTCTCTCATCTGGCCAGGGAACGCCTTGGGATTCCCCAGAGGAGCTGGCTCAAGTGGCTGGGCAATGGTAAGTCTGGGCATCTGGACTTAGGCTACTGCCCCCACGACTCAACTCCGGATAAGCGGATGAAGATGGATGGATGGATGGATGGATGGAATAATAAATACAGCACAGATTTTCTAGAACATAAAGAACCGAAACTTAAGCCTGGGGCACATCGGAGGCGGATGCACCGCACAGTGTTGCGCCCTTGATTTTGAGAAGTCAAGTGGTCACACGTGCCGCGCCGCTGAGCGCTTCTTGGAACGTCACGCAATGGTCACAACATCACGCAAGACTTGAGAACAGGAAGTGGGAAGTGACTCTATTGCCAATACGTGATCAGACTTGCCGTCATGTTTTGTGATACTCTAATTTAAAAATGGGTAAGTACGCTATTTATTAACCCTTTGATGCATGAATTATGAAATCTTCAACCATGATTTTTTTTTTTTACAATTTTTTTCATTCATCTTTAGGTGTGAATGAAACAAATTTCATCAAATATTTTTTGTAACATTTAATAATTTACAAATCATTTACTACATGTCCACCTCAGTGGACAGCGTGCATTCTGAACATGAAATATGTTGGCTTGACTTACTGCAGTCCAAATGGAGGGGCTCAAATGCAATAAAGTCTTCAACAGCTATGCTTAACAGCAAAAACAAATAACAGTTTTGAGTACCTGCCCACTGTAGTGACCATAATGCATCAAAGGGTTAAAATATGTTAAGATCAATAGTACTTTACAGTTATCAAAACTGTGGCTGGGTTTGTGCCTTTAAGCCATTTCATGTCGTAATGTATGTTGTAAAGTTCTCCACAATGCTGTAAACAGCCGCGGCACTTGAGATAGAACTGACGCCCATCTTCAGCGCCTTGGCGTGGTGCTTCTGGAATGCGGCGCAGCGCTCCCTGTGTGCCCACTCTCATTAACTATAATGGCTTCTATTTAAAACGACAGTGCGGCGTGGGTGCGACGCTGCGCGGGGATGACCGCCTCCAGTGTACTCCAGGCTTTAGATTTAACCTAGTTTGTTTTTAGAAAAAAAAATCTGACTTTAAAGGTGAAAAATGTAAGTATTCTACAGTGAATTCTTTAATGTTGGTGAAGCGGGCAATAGGCTAATCTTGTTAATGATGCTAACGATGCATAAGAAAAAATAGAAAAGAATAGTCTAAAAATATCTCAAACTACTTTTTAAATTATAAACAACTCGATATTACAGTAAAATGTATGAGTGAAGTGAATTATGAGTCAATCACGGCTTTAATGAGTTCTTCAGAACTATAACAGCAAACTAACAGCAAGACGGCAAACTGCATTTCCTAGTACCACAATAAGTGTAGTAAGTTCTCCCTACCATAAAACACCCAAGAGTCCACCAAATATATCACTATATTATTTAAGTATTTTTGTACAATATGATGTGTTTACCTACTTGTCAATTTACTTTGTTTGATTCGTCTTTGTCATCTAGAATCTTGTGATGCTGATCCGTAACTGGCAACAGCCATGAAACTCATGCAAAAGCAGGGAGAAAGTAGCTTTTCGTTTACAAAAATGGACTTCAGTACCCAGAGTTGACCACAGATGTTGTTCTTACTTCCTTTTTACATATTACACCTTTAATATCACAAATTTTAATTTTGTTCAGAATCTGATGTTCTGAAATGCAGATGAATGAAAAATGACACACATTCGATGGTTAGCGCTTATTAAACAAATGTTGAAACTAAATATGCAAACATATGCAGCACATGGATGATAATCAAAGTTTCAGAGGCTTTTTCTCCATAAAGTGACAACCTCTGTGGCCTTTGGCAATTGCATTTTATCATTCATTTATTGCTGAACAGTCTCTCATTCATCCTTTATTATCCTCACATCATCCAGAAACCAGTAGTGCTTTTCTTTCTTTTTACAAGTCACACCATTTGTCTCTGCAGTCCTCTCGCGTCTCGCTCAGGGTGTCCTTGTTGTCTCCGAAGGCTGACGCCTGACATGCCTGAACAGAGAAGGACTCTGCAGCCATCACTGTCTGTGTAACTGAATCTCAGTGTTTGGCTGGTGAGGACAGACGGACAGCAAGATGACTGGTGATCCCAGGAAAGAGTGAAGAGGAGGAGAAAAGAATGGATCTACGCTTGTTCCCGGGTGACCTAGGGGCTGAAACAGCAGCTGAATTATTCATCTCAAATGTGATTTTCTTTACACTTTTTGGGATTCAGCAAGAAACTTAACAGAAAAATGTTTTAATTATTATATCTGATTGTAATCGGTCGCTCTGAGTTTGTCATGTTGGCTGGACATGACAAAAGCCTTCTATCCTTATTTCCGGCCTGAGCTTTTAACTCAGCCTTTTCATCTTATTCTTACATCTAATTGTTTGCGTATTTGAATTTGATTTTAAAAGCTGCTGTTTTATGTTTTCACGTTGATTTTAATGTTCAATGTCCTTGCTGTTCTTGCTCCTGGAAAGCACATCGAGTTGCTTCTGTGTATGAAATGTGCTACACAAATTAAGCTGCGTTGCCTAGCTTCTGATGGACAATAGGTGGTGAAATTCTAGGGTTGGAAAGCCTGAAAGATCTTTGTCACACTGTCACTTAACAATCATGGACTCACCCATCTTGACTTGTGACGGGGAAGGCTGTTGTTGGTTTAGCGTCCAAGAAACAGCAGAGAACGCCTCGGCTAGTAGAAGCTAACCATTAGCCTTACCACCACACAGCAGAACTCCTTCAGGCTTGTGTTATTTATGGAGATAAAACATTAATGTTGCAGAGCAAACAGAGTCAGTGGTAGAGTTGCATTTCTATTAGGCGGTCAGAGAAGAGATGTCCAAAAATCAAGAAATAAGACTTCAAATCCTGCTGTCTGAAGCTCAACTCGTGTGTGGCTCACTTCTAGTTCCTGAAAAAGGTGCACTGGAGCTTTTTTTTCCCCCAGAGTGTGACTTGCAACTTTTTATTTATTTATTTATCGTTTTTGTGTTTGTTGTCGTTAGGGTTTTAATACACATGTAAAGCAAAAAGAAAGCAAAAATAACAATACAAATTAAATTTAAAGTTTTCACTGAAACATCATCAGTGGCCCTGAAGGGAGAACAAGTTGTCCAGTAATCTGAGGGTTGTGGGATCAACCCCACCAGAGAATGCTGCTGTTGTGCCTTTGGGCAGGACACAACCCTCTCTGCTTACTGGTGGTGGTCAGAGGAACCGGTGGCTCCTGTGCTCGTCAGCCTCGCCTCTGTCAGTGTGCCCCAGGGCAGCTGTGGCTACAGTGTAGCTCATCACCACCAGTGTGTGAATGTATGTGTGTGAAGGAATGAATGATTCACTGTAGAGGAAAGAGCTTTGGAGTCCTCTGACTCCAAGAATGATGTTGAATTTATCATTTATCATTATCATATATTTGGATACAAAAAATATTTTTTTAAGTTAGAAGTTTTTTCTTTCGGGGAACTTTGGTTTGTTTTAAATAAAATGTAGGCACCAAAATGTTAATGTAAATGGTCTGTTTAGTGCCATTTTAGGGTTATATAACCCCCAAGGTGCTTTACAACACAATCAGTCATCCATCCATTCACACAAACTTTCACACGTTGCTGATGATGAGCTATGATGTAGCCACAGCTGCTGGGGTGCACTGACAGAGGTGGGTCTGCTGAACACTGGCGTCACTGGTCCCTCCGATCACCATCAGCAGGCACGGCATGTTAAGTGTCTTGCTCAAGGACACAACAGCAGCATTCGCTGGTGGGAGCTGGGATCAAACCTGCAACCTTCCAATAACTGGAGAACCCTCTCTACCTCCTGAGCTACTGCTGTCCACTATAAGTGTTGTATGTGAATGTTATTGAACCATTCTTTTTTATTTCTGGTGTGATTATCAATGTCTGGTGTGATTTGATGAATGAATTGAACAAAATCAAAAAGACTCATTTCTAACAAGGCAGATTGGAACTTTAATAACCCTTTGAGATTGGTACAGTATGATGTTTTGTTTTTATGTACATTTTTTTTTAATTTGGACATTTCTTCTACATTATTTTTGAGTTAGTCTCACATTTCTTGTTGATTTTCATAGTTCCTTGTTGGTTTGGTTTTTTCAGTAGTTTTAATTGTCTCCCTTTCTACAGTCACACTGTAACCCAAATGCCGACCCTAACTAACCCTAACCCTTCCAGCATCCAGTTCCTTCACCGCATTCTCGGGGGTTTTACTCTAGATTGTCATTTTGACAGTTTGACTACCACTCCGTTATGCCCATAAAATTTTGACCAATAAAATTTTAATTGTAAGGCTTTATCTCCCATTTTATTTTTTCATTACAATTAGCAAAGTTTCAGAGGGCTGAAACTTATTTGATAGGGATGCACCGATACCACTTTTTTCCAAACCAATACGATACTGATACTTGAATCTGAGTACTCAGCGATACAGATTATCGATACCAGTACTTCTACCACACCAAAAATGCAATGAATTGTAATACAGGGTTCAACAGGAAAAGACTGTGGGGTAAATTTAAAAAAATTTAAAAATTGAAATGATCACAAAACTAAAATATTAGGTGAACAGAAATGACAAGTTACAGTGAAGCCACTTTCAGACAACAGCATTGGTATCGGTTCCTGGTATTGGTTAACTTTACCGGCCAGATACCAGTATCGGTATCGGTGCATTTCTATTATTTGTGTTTACGAACTTGGGACCCTTGACACCATTGCTGTACTGTTGGAGTTGTTGACTCTGATCAGGCATGTCCAAAGTGCAACCTAAGAGTGATTTCGTGTGCTCTCTAAATCCATTTCCAGAATGTTACATTTTGTCTCTCTAGTAGGGTGTTAACATATATTTTCACGTTATGATTATTACTAATATGCATATTTTTGACCTATTTTGAGGAGAAAATATTTAAAAAAAATTGTGGCCCATGCATGAGGACTATCAACCTGACGATTTTGGACCTCAAAAGTTCCTAAACCCCTGGATTACATGATAAACCATAAGGGATTTTGGGAATCAAGTGTCTTTTTCTGGCCTCAGCATAAACCCAAACTAATATATGTCACTAGATTCCAAGAATCACCGTATGAGTGTGTGTAATGTGGTTATACACGACCAGCAGCTGCTGGTGTGTGATTGATTGTAATCAGCTAAAGATGGCGCCTGTAAGAAGACATAATGGAGCAAAGCACTCTTCATATAAACAGCCTTTACTGTTGTCATGTTTTCTGAGCATGCAGCTCACTTTGCCAGCACTTTATTTTCTGACACATTACCACACTGGAGACACACACATTAACACCTGCATGTACACACACACACACACACACACACACACACACACACACACACACACACACACACTGGCAGATTTTAACAGGAGAGCTGTAAAAGGATGGACTGTTGAGAGACTGCCAGCTGAAAACTGTGATGATGGGTTGTTGGCGGCAGCTTTTGGCTGCGTACCAGCTCTCCATGTAAATCCATGTAAGCTCTCCAGGTGTGTGTATACTGAAAGTGGCTGTGTGCATGTGTGTGTGAGTGTGGGAAGCTATATATTGTACCTATTCGCCGTCTCTCGGCTGGAAAATGCCAGTCAGCAGTTCAACTGCTGTGAGGGAGCAGAGGGGGAATTTAACCAACATGCTTCACGTTTCCACCCCCTTAAACACACAAAAACCCTCACCCTCTCTACACACGGCTGTGGATGATACAGCACAAAAACAACAGAAATAAATACACGCATGAATCCATTTGCAGTTTGTAAAGTCAGGATTTGTTTCTAGAACACGCATCGATCTTAAAGGGCGTGTGAAAACGAGAACAGTTCAATGGTCAACCTGCAAAAGTAGCCAAAGGCTTTATTGATCAATCTAGTGGTCCTTGTGTCTTTGGAGAAGGAAACAGCAACGCCTGGGTGATTTAAACTATCCGAGAAAAACAAAACAAATTTAAAAATGGAAAAATAACAAATGTTAAAGGTTTGGTTCACTTGTGTAATCAATACATTTGCAGAGGTCTTCAGTAGGAATGAATGAATACCTTGTAATTCATACTCGGGGGGGGGGGGGGGGGCATATTTGTGCACCATGGAGTTTTGTGTTTGGAACTTTTCGAGACAACCAGATGTTGGACGGTGGAAAACGACAGAAACAATGATGACATGAAAAGGAGAAACAGAAGAGAATAAAGGCTGATGTAATCTATGACAATTTATGAGGCCTCAACCTCTTAATGTCATGTTCTGTGTCCCTGTGGTCCCCAGCCCCTTCTAGGTTTTCCCCATGTTTCCCACGAGTCACTTCACTTCACATTTAGTTTTAACCATCTCCATTATTAAGTTCCCCAGTGTTAGATCTCCCCTTTTGGTTCTTGTCTCTAGTTTCAGGTTTACTAGTTCTCCAATCTTTAAGTGTTGTATGTTTAGAGTATTTAGATTAGTTTTCCCCCTTTAGTTTTATGTTCCTTCCCCATTTAGTAACTTAGTGGGTGTTTCTCACAGGTTCAGTTTGTTGGCCTCCTTGTGGGACCACAGGGAGTGCAGCCTCAACTTAGCAGAATTCAAGGTGTGGCCACCATCACACCTCCTACAAATGTCTCTGAACTTCAGAGCTTTCTAGGGGTGTGCAACTTCTCGCGCCAGTTCGTAGAACACCACGCTGAGATAGCGAGACCTCTGACTAACCTACTGACGAAGGATGTGCCTTTCGAGTGGACTGAGCAGCAGCAACAGGCCATGACCTGAAGGCCGCGTTATGCTCAGCTCCGTGCTTAGCGCTCCCCGATTGTGGCAAGGAGTTCCACCTTGAGGTCAGTTTTTCATCTCACTGTTTTAGTGCCGGTCTCTATCAAGTATATGACTGTGACAGGCGTGTCGTAGCCTATGCTAGTAAGCTCTTGTCCAGTCCTGAGTTAAAGTACTCTGGCTGTGAAAAAGCTTTGCTTTCCACCATGTGGGTGGTGAAACACTTTTCTAGCCACACCGGTGGACAGAAAATCATCATTGAGACTCAGCACCAGCCAATGATCTTCCTTAACAGTCAGCGCATCAGAGATGGTGTGGTGGCCAATGCGCGAATCGCGTCATGGCTGCTGGCTTTTCAAAGTTTCAACATCAAAGTATACTACGCCCAGAACCACCGTAGCCTTCTTGGCATGGATTTGGCTGCATGCCAACACTGCTCGGACGACGCTGTCACGTCAGTCCCGCCAGCTAGCCCTCCTCAGACTCTTCTAAACCCCAACCACCACTACTTCGATCAGTCTCTCTGTGTGGACTTGCCGACCGTGTACGTCGATGACAGTTCTTTTCGACACGGTGCTGCGCCTAGTTCAGGCATGGGTGTTTGAACGCTGACCAGAAGGACTCCCAATGTTACTGGTTGGGTCCTAAGACCTCACAGTTTACAGAAGGGGCTGGGATCTTGATAGTACTACAACTTGCTGTGGACCGTGGTGTCCGTGAGCTGGTGATTTGCACTGACTCGGACTATGCGCATCTCGGTTTCATTTGTCCTTTCCTCGTGGCGCCACAGTCACTAAGGGGGGGAGGGGGGGGGCATGATCACGCAAGCTCATGACTCTCCCTCCGCTGGACACAGAGGTGTCAAGGCCATGTTCTGTGCCCTGAGCGAGGTTTCTTATTGGCTGGGGATGCGTTGCGACGTCTCAGATCACGTCCAGCGTCGTTTGGTTTGTTGTCAGGTTCAGCCATCCAACCCCGCACACAGAGCTCCCCTACAGAGAAAGGAACCATCCACACCGTGGTCGGACTTGCAATTCGATTGGGTGGGGCCTCTGACCAGGTCCAGCAGGGGTAATAAATACATCTTGACCGTGACCTGTGAATTCACCAAGTGGGTTGAATGTCTACCAGCACCTAATGACATGGCACAAACAACAGCTATTCTCTTGATGAATCACATCTTCGCCCGGTTCGGTCTTCCCACTCGGGATGACTCGGACAGGGGTACTCACTTCACCTCTGAAGTGATAGAACATCTTTGGAATCTGTTGGGTGTGTGAAGGCCAATTTCCACATTAGCCATCGCCCCCAGTCTTCTGGCCAGGTTGAAAGAATGAACCGGACGGTTGTCGGCATGTTGAGGAAGTACGTGTCCTCTAATCACCGAGACTGGGATGTGAAGCATCCGTTGGTCCTCTTGGCCATACAGGCCACCCCTCATGAGTCTACTGGTGTCTCCCCGTTTGAAATGATGACGGGTAGACAAATGACCCTGCCACTTCACCTGCTGTACCAGCCAGTTTAGTCCGAGCCCGACCCGGCTTACACGAGTGAACAATATGTGCAGGACCTGAAGAACCATCTGCCTGCAGCGTTTTCGTTTGCACACACAGATCTGTGCATGCATGTTTTTACTGTTTGAGCATCGGAACGAGCCCCCGCACGGTGAGAAAAAACATCTCAGCTCTAAAGCCAATCTTCATCCGCATACGTCACACGTCACGTGATCAGGAAACAGAAGATCCATGTGTTAGGAGATTGTTTTGGGCTGCTGCTGTAAGAAAAGTGAGGCGCGAACCAGAAAAGCTTCTGCCGATCACAATTCAACAACAGATTATGAAAGAACGGATAACGATCAACCCATATGGATTATTCCTGATGTAAGATGTGAGTCTCTGCTCGTTTTGGTTGTTTTGGCATCGACATCATCCTAGCGCGCAATGTTCCGTGACTCTTAAGAAAACAGTAAAAACTGTGAGAAACGCTGGTAGCGAAAGGCTTTACCGATCAGGAAATGGCTGGCAGCAAATGAGCTCATGTCAGTCAAAAAATGTCTGGTCAGCTGTGTTTCAGAGAGTATCAGGTAATGACGATTCAAACAGGCTCTGACAGAACTTGAGGACCCCTGAGGACACCAAGACACAGTAAAGGACTTTAAAAGTCTTTATTAGCAAAAAGCTAAGGCGTGGAGTTACCCGTAGAGGGCGAGGCTGGAGACAGAGTTGGTGAACAGGCGAGGGTCGGGCATGGAAACGAGGTCAGGAGGCTATGATCAGGCAGGATGAAAAAGGCTGGAAGACTTACTACCAGTAGCATTCAATAATCTGGCTGAGTGCTGGTGATGATGACATGATGATGAAATATTTTTATTTGAACATATTTAAACATATTTTTAACATTTTTATCATTACCCAATTTTCTGCCCCTTTCCCAATTTGGTAAAAAATCAAAAGGAACAATGTCGTTTGCATTATAAATTCTCTGTAATCATCTATAGTCAAATGTCCCCTTTACACCATTACATACAAAATAGTTCTGCATACCTTTTCCATTTACCCACCACACACAGCGATTACCATTCCCTATTACACATACTTACAAACACACCCCATTTTCTTTTATACACTTATATATACAATTATATTAACACCCCCACACCAATCATTGGGTCTTGTTGAGTCAAAATCCCTCTTCCTCCCTGTACCTCATGAAGACCATATTTTTGTACCACTTTCTAAACTGGGTCATACTGGGTCATACTTGGACATTGCTTTAAATCACTATGTAATCCATTCCATAATTTTATCCCACAAACAGAGATGCACTGACTTTTACTGTTGTTCGCACAGACGGGTATTTTAAATTCCATTCCTCTCTCAAATGGTATCGTTTATCTCTATATGAGAAATACTTTTGTATATTACCAGGAAGTAGTTTGTCATTAGCTTTATATATTATTTGTAATGTCAAAAATTGAACAAGGTCAGTAAACTTAATACTCATGATTCCAAAAACAGGTTGTTAGTATGATCTCTATAGCCCGTTTTATTAATAATCCTGATGGCTTTCTTCTGTAATATTATTAATGGTGATAAGGTAGTTTTATAAGTGTTGCCCCAGACCTCTGCACAATAATTTAAATATGGTTGCACCAGCGCACAGTATAACATGTGAAGTACATTGCGATCCAGGAAATGTTAAACTTTGTTTAATATGGAAATACTTCTTACAGTTTTATTGTGAATATGTTTTATATGTTGTTTCCAACTTATTTTATCATTCATTACAGCACCCAGAAATTTATAGTAATTCACCCTTTCAATAGTTACACCATCAATATTCATCACGATTTGCGTGTTTACTTTGTTATTCCCAAATAACATGTATTTTGTTTTACTTAAATTTTATGCTAATTTATTTTTATCAAACCATTTTTTTACTTTAAACATTTCTGCAGAAAGTATTTCCATTAGCTCATTTAATTTTTCCCCTGAACAAAAAATATTTGTGTCATCAGCAAACATTACAAACTTTAATATTTCTGAAACCTTACATATATCATTAATATATAGAATAAATAACTTTGGACCCAATACTGAACCCTGTGGTACACCACAAGCAATGTCCAAGTATGTTGACGAAAACTGTCCCAACTTCACAAATTGCTTCCTGTGACTCAAATAACTTTTTAACCTCTTCAAAAGAATCCCCCTGATCCCATATGTTCCAATTTATTAATTCAAATGTTATGATCAATTGTGTCAAAGGCCTTCTGAAGATCCAAAAAAAATCCCACAGCAAAATTTTTACAATCTATTGCATTTGTAATTTCCTCACCAGTAGCCATTAATGCTAATGATGTTGATCTGTTAGATCTAAAGCCATACTGACTTTCTGATAATATCATACATTTATCTAAAAATGAATCCAATCTTTTAATAAACAATTTTTCTAGTATTTTGGAAAATTGTGATAGTAATGAAACAGGCCTGTAATTAGTGAAGCTGTGTTTATCTCCAGTCTTGAACAGTGGCACCACTTTAGCTATTTTCATCTGGTTTGGAAATGTTCCCGTTTGAAGTGATAAATTACAGATATAAGTAAGTGGTTTTACAATACCCCCAATAACATTTCATTGTTTTGCTATCGATATTGTTATAATCAGTTGATGTTTTACTTTCACATTTATTTACTAGATCTATGATTTCCATTTCTTCCACAGCTGTGAGGAACATAGAACAGGAATTTTGCGCAATCAAATTATTATTACTGTTGTCCACTGACAAAGCATCAGGTATTTGTTTTGCCAGTTTTGGCCCAATATTAACACAAAAAAAAATTAAATCCATTGGCTATATCCCTCATATTTTCTATCTTACTATTATTATCAAAAAATTATCTGGGTAATTATGCTGTCTTGACAGATTTTTTTTATAATATTGTTTAGTGTGTCCCATATTCTTTTTATATTATTTTTATATATAACTATCATTTTGCTATAGTGTTCCTTCCTACTTCTAATGATAATTATTAACTTATTTTTATATTTTTTATCTTTAGATTCTGTCTTTTCAGTTCTTTGCTTCAAGAAATCTTTGTACAATTTATTTCTCTTTTTACAAGCGTTCTGCACTCCTTTACTCATCCATGGTTGATTTATTTGTTTTTGCTTTACATTTCAACAGAATAATTGGACAGTTCTGTTTATATATTGTATTAAATATTGTTAAAAATGTATCAAACGCCTTATCAGCTTCAGTTTCTCTAATAACGATGTTCCAGTTTTGTGCCCCCAGATCATCCCTCAGAGCTCTCATCGCTTCCTGTGACTTCAACCTTTTATCGATTAAATTTTCCTATTGCTGATTTCTCTGATAGTTATCCTCAGAAACTCAAAGATTGGCAGGTGGTCACTGATATCACTAATTAATAATCCACTTCTTGTATTATTTTCAATAGCTGTGATGGCTTGATTGCAAGAACAGCAAGCTGTAGTAATCACAAAAAGCCCTAAAACGTCTTTAACTGAGATTCCCACAGTTGGTCTTGTTGCTCTCCATTTCAGCTAAAAGAAAAATGGTGGTTGACTGAGGAATATATAGCTGGTGAGGCAGGTGTGTTGCATGAGCTTGATGAGGGGACCAGGTGTGATGCATGAAGGCTGATGAGATGAATGATGGTGCATGGAGGTCAGGGCATGGCAGGATCATGACACATTCACACATGTTTTATTTCATTAGCTTAACACATTTCACATTCTTCTCACAAATGTTCATCTTTGCGGCACAAATTTTAATTTCAAAGTTTTTTCTTTGCTAGGAACAAAGTCTTTAAAAATATGTTGTGCAAACTTTTTTCTAATAAACGTCTGCAGCATACTCTAAAGGAGCAAAACTTTTAACAACTTTTCTTAAAAGAGAATTTTTTTATTTTCAGTATCTAGACTGAAATTTATTTGAAACACTAATGAACCAAATCAGCAGCTGTAAATTTAGTAAATCAGAGTCAGAAAAATGTCAAAGATAAACCAGTGAGAACTTTAACTGAGACAGTTCTGTGTTCACACAAATGTTACAACTGAGGCCCTGTCCACACGTAGCCGGGGATCTGCCAAAACGTAGATATTTTTCTACGTTTTGGCCTGTCATCCACACGAAAACTGAGTTTTTTCACATGAAAACGGATCTTTTTAAAAACTCCGGCCAAAGTGAAGATCTGCGTTTTCTCCGTTTTGGGTGTCTGCGTGTGGACGGACAAAACCGGAGTTGTAAGGTCCGCAACGTCACTTTCCGCGACAAAAAATGCTAACATCACGTGTGCGACCTGTGTTTACACTAGCCGGCATCACGGAAGCCTTCAGAGCTGCGCTCTGTCACTACCCGATCCATCAATTGTCCAAGCGCTTTCTGCTTGTTTGTTTTTGCAAGCGGAATTACTGCTCCTTGCGGAAGACCACAGACGAAGGACGAGGTTAAGACCGGGGGAAGTACTGCCGCCTACAGGTCTGGCATGTCCTTAACAACGTATTTATCCGGATACGTATGGACAGAGTTTGTTTTTAAAACGCGGTGGTGTGGATGCAAGTTTTTGGAGGGGCGGATATTCGTTTTCAAAAAACCCCGGCTACGTGTGGACTAGGCCTGAGTGAACGTCTTGAGTGTCAAGCTTCAGCTGGCTGTGAGCAAACACCGAACCACAGCGGCTTGTGAATCCTCTTTAGTTGCTCGGAGTAAAGTGGCGGTTGTTGACAGATTTGACACTTAGACAGCAGCAGGTGGGAACGGAGGAAACTGGAACGATTTATGTCTGAATGATCAAACCTTCAGAACAAAACAACATGACTTTTAAAATAATTTAATTAGTCATCAAGGATTTGCGTTAAAATGAATGACCCACTGAAGCTTTTATTTTGTAGGACGTCTCCTCTCTGATACATCTCAGAAACACTTGGTGGAACTTTTCCTACTATTATTAGCATTTAGAGTATGATCATTATTTGTGATCAAAGCTATTTTCACACTCGATCAACTTCTTCAACCTGCCAAGTGTCACACATAAATCACAGGTTGGATCAAGTTTCCTAATTGGTGGTTTGATGTATTTATCACCCCTACATGTCAAGGTTTAGTTCCTTCACTTTGTCATTGTGAAGTGATTAAGTGGCCTTCTTCACTTTCAGTATCTCCCATCAGTCAGAAGAAAATTTCATTACTTCTTGTAATAAAATCAAAATTAAACAACTAGAAGTAGAGGCAGATGTATGCTAACTGGGCACACAAAGAAAAAGACACATAGGATTGAGTTACTTCAGAGCCTTAAGATTCCCTCCTCTGACGTGATGTTATCTTCCGAGGTCTCGTTCCGCTGCCTTGAGCTCCTTTCACCCCGGTTGAGTGAGTGACTCCCAGGCCGTGTCGAAGCCAGATATTTTCACCAAACAAAGTGACCACTTTGGCCAGGAATTCGACATGACTGATAACCTCGCTGCTCTCTCCCAACAGTCTCCCCATTCAGGAGATGTGAGCCATGGACACTTGGGTTTGTGTTATCAGCCCCACAGCTACACAGGGTTAATGATGCAAACCTGTGAGGCTGTAAACAGAGCTGCTTATCCGAAAGTTAGAAAAGCTGCAGGAATATCAACAAAATGATGGGTGGCATCAGCTGTTATTTGGAGTTCTATTCAAAATACTTTTAGACACTTTTTAGAAGGAAAAGATCCACCAGAATGTTTGTGAACTTTAAAGTTGGGGCACGCATGTCAGAAATTAACTTAAAAATGTTTAACTATGACTATCTGACCCTGTGCTGTGATATAAAGTAGGTAATCTTTCATAATTTATATTTCCCCTAAGTCCCTCCTCTGGCCTCTACAGCAAAATGAATCATTTACTGGAGCTTTGAGCGTTGACCAATGGATACGAGTGTCCACAAGAGGGAGCTGTCATCAACAAGAATGGGACCCAGTTCCCAGCATGCACTGGTGCGCTTAGCAGCTTAGCATGCTAACCTAGCTTGAACGCTAACTCAGCCTGCATTAAAATAATAGTTGTGTTTCCATTGACAGAACTTCAGGGTGAATTCTGGTAGGGGAAAGTGACAGGGAGATACGATGGCTTGGTCCCCTCAGCAGCTCGATACAAATTCAGCCCTCTCACGACTTTGTACAGACGTCAGCAAATCGCGACTACTTTGGCAGTGAGAGATGTCACTGGAACACCAAAAAGCGCCCACAGTAACATTAAAAGTCTGTTGAAGTAGCTACAGCAATTTAATCCATTTGGAAGATGGGGACAGAGTTGTGTGATGTAAAATGTGGCATTCAATGACCAGAAGAAGCAACAGTTTTTATGGTGCTTTGTGAGACAACAAAGCCCTGTGAATGTGGGGAATTGTTGAGAGATTTCCACTTTGTTTTCTGATGTTGGGGGTTTAGAAACAGCAATTTTAAAGCAGTGCGACCAGTGCTTATTTGCTTAAGCTTCCATTCTGCTTCACACACAACTCTTCCTTTTTTACAAACTGGTTGTTTTGGACATCTGCTGATTTAATTTCCTACTAATTTACAACAAATCACTTGTAGTTAAGCTAAGTTTAGGCTCAGCGACTTAACCGGGCCTTTCCGAGTACCTACACCTGTTCTGGTACTCCATTGGTTCCTGAAAACGGGCCTGGAAATGAGCCCATTCAGCCAGCCCAATGAGGTCAAGACACATGGATGCTGGGAAGTTCCAGTAAATTACCCTGAAATTCTGATAGCGGAAGCACACCTAATCCATGCTTTTATTACCTCCCGGCTTATATGCAAATGGGCTTCTCACTGGTGCTCCGGTCTCTGCCTTGAGCCATCTGCAGGTGGCTCAAAATGCTGTTGTTAGGTTCCTGACAAACACAAGCCGACGAAGTCGTATTATTCTATCCATCCATCCATCCATCCATCCATCCATCCATCCACTTTCTGAACCTGCTTGTCCACGTAGGGTTGCGCGGGGGGCTGGTGCCTATCTCCAGTGGTCAATGGGCAATCAGGCGGGGTACACCCTGGACAGAGAGCCAGTCCATCGCAGCGTATTACTCCAGTCTTGGAGAATCTCCATTGGCTTCCGGTTCCCTTCCATGTGAGGTTCAAACTTATAACTTTTGTATTTAAGGCGCTGAATTAGGGGTGGGCAATATAAACTATATAAGGTAGAAATGATATAAAATTGGGTAATGATACGTTTTTGGCTCTACCACGATAGATGCAGGAGCTCAAGATGGCGCCAGTGATGAGTGAAAATTTTCTGAGCCTAAATGATCACAAAACAGAGGCTATATTGTTTGCTCCAAGCATTCATTGTGACTCTTCCCTAACTGACTGTGGGCATTTTAATGGCCAGCTGACTACATCTGTGACTAATCTTGATGTTAAACTGGATAGCGCCCTTAGTTTTGATACCCACATCAATGGAGTGATCTCCTCCTCCTTTTTCCACCTTTGTCAGTTGGCAAAGATCAAACCATTTTAGTCACGTCATGATCTTGAGATGGTACTCTATGCTTTTATTACGGTGGGATTGGACTACTGCAGCTCTGTTTTATTTGGTGTGAGCAAGGGCTCAATAGCCAGGTTGCAAATGGTGCAGAATGCTGCTGCCATATTTTTAGAGGGCAGGCGCAAGTAAGACCACATTACTCCTGTCCTGGCTGCGCTTCATTGGCTGCCCATTGATGTAAGGATTCGTTTTAAAATACTCTTATTGGTTTTTAAAACGTTAAATGGTTTGGCCCCTCCTTACTTGGCGTCACTGCTTCAACCGTACACCCCTGCACGGTCACTCCGCTCGGAGAACCTCATGCTTCTCTCGGCCCCAAGACACGTGGTGATAGGGCCTTTGCTGTGGTGGGTCCTAAGCTTTGGAACGAGCTTCCTCTCAGCATAAGGGCCTCCACCTCTGTTGCGGTTTTTAAGGCAAGGCTAAAAACCCACTTTTATGATCTGTCTTTTAATTTTTCTAACTAGTTTTATTGTTTTACTTATAGCAATCTGTGTACTCACTGTATTTTTTTATCTTATCTTGTGATACAATGTTTTTATTTTCTGGACTTAATGTTTTATGTTTTTTACTTTATCAGTGTAGCGCCTTGGTGGCATCTTTTTGCCTGTAAGGCGCGATTTACAAATAAAGTTGAGTTGAGTTGAATATCGCGATAACACATGATGTCACTAAGATGTGCGCCCGCGCCAACATTGGAATAACAGAATGGCAGCGACTGCATGTTGTGTGATGGGGTGAGTACTCCCTCTTCTCCACAACATCTTTGTAAGACTGTCATTCCAGGAGAGGGCACTCACCAGCTGTGGGGCATTACCGATCAGCGGCAGCTGCAGATCCTCTAATCAACCGCAGCAGAGCTCTATTTAAGAGGAGAGGGAACCACTTCACATCGCTGGATGATTAACTACTCACGGTAGAATCTTGCCACTCAGTACTAGGTTTTACTTGGTCTCTGCTCAGACATTTGTGCTGTCACAGTTTTTGGATTTATCTGGTTCTTTGTGCTTGGATTTTTTGGTGTTTGGACTCAAGTCTGTTTCATCTTCAGGATACTTGGAATTGCTGAACCACAGATGGATGTACCTACCTGGAAGTCACCATAACCCGCCTGGATTACACACTCAAGGTTCACCTCTCCTCCAGCTTCACTTGCCCTCTGCCGCCATCATCTGGCTCCCTCTCCTGGACGTACCCCGTCACACCGTTTGCCCTCCCTGCTGGCTTTTGGACTCTTGCCGACTACTTCACACTTGGATATCTCCAGGACACTTTTAGTTAGGGTTAATAAATCATTGTTTGATCTTTCTGCCTTTGTCCTGTGATGGTTCTTCATGTCGTGGGTTAAACACCTTCCCAGGAACATGACAGAATCATCCAGCCAAAACGCTAACCCCACGGAATCATCACTCACCGATTTCAGTTCTAGGTTAACTCAGCAGGAACAGGCCCTGCCGGTCTTATTGGAACACCTCCAGATTGTTAACCAATGATCTCAACAGCTGGAGGCCATGATCCGTCAACTTCAACAGGGCTTGACCCAGCTCCAGGCTCAGGACCCCTCTCAGGAGAGAGCCACCACCTCCCAAGGAAACCTCGCCGTTCCTGAGCTCAATACTGAAGGGGCTGCGGCCGCGGAACCCGCCTATTACCACACCGCCCCTGCGCCTCCTGCTCAGACGTACAGTGGAGAGTTCGAGGAGTGCCACAGTTTTCTCCTCCAGTATCAGTTGGCGTTTGCACGGTCTCCTGGAGCCTTCCACACTGATGTAAGTCGCATTTCTTATATTGTTGGACTGCTACGAGGAAAAGCATTAAGGTGGGCAGAAGCTAAGAGCCACAACCCTGCCTTTTTGGCAGGCCCCTTGGACGTTTTCCTGGTCGAATTTAAGTTGACTTTTGGCTCTGACATATCCCCTATGGACATAAGCAGGAGGCTGTGGACGCTGTCACAGGGGCAGAGGACGGTGGCAGAGATGACCCTGGATTTTCGTACCCTGGCGGCTCGATCCGCCTGGAACGAGGAGGCCCTCATCGCCGCCTTTACGGAGGCTCTAAACAGCCGCATCAGGAACCAGCTCGCCATGTGCCCGGAACCTCAGTTCCTGGAGGGGCTGATCAAGCTGGCCATCTCCCTCGACAAGAGGCACCGGGAGCTTCACGTGCCCACACCCACACCGGCAACTGGGTCAGTAAGTCATTCCTCGGAGAGTCTTCCCCCGGAGGAACCCATGCAATTAGGAAAGACCAAACTCAGCAAGGAGGAACGTGAACATCGCATGAGGTCAGGTCTTTGCATGTACTGTGGGGGGTCTGGGCATTTTGCCAAAGCCTGCCCGGTTCTGGTAAAAGGGCGTGCCCACCGGTAATGTCGGGACTACTGGTGGGCAGTCAGAACTCTAAGGGGTCCCGCAGTGTGTTACCTTGTATGTTGTATGCTAATGCTAAACAGTTTCCGGTTGATGCTTTGTTGGATTCAGGTTGTGAACAATCTTTGATTGACACAGAACGAGTACGTCAGTGGGGAATTCCCACGACCCGGCTCTCCACTCCACTCGCGGTGGCGGCTCTGGATGGACGCAGCTTAACCACCATCACGCATCGGACTGTCCCAGTAAAACTCAGGGTGTCGGGAAATCATGTGGAGGAAATAGAGTTTTTTGTTTTTCCCTCCCTACAGACTGCAGTAGTGCTCGGTCACCCTTGGCTCCTCCGCCACAATCCCCAGGTGAACTGGGAGACGGGAAGAGTGGAGGGGTGGAGCCCGAGATGCTCCCAGTCCTGCCTCGGAGCAGCCCCTCCTAACATCAGCGCTTTTAGACCGCCATCAGCCGAGAAGATTGACCTGTCTAATGTACCCCAGGAGTATCACGACCTCGCACAGGTATTTAGTAAGGACAGAGCTACTTCTCTTCCTCCACACAGGCCTTTTGACTGTAGCATAGAGCTGCTGCCTGGGGCTCCTCTTCCCAGCAGTCGTCTGTACCACCTCTCCAGACCTGAGCAGGAGAGCATGGAGACCTACATACAGGAATCCCTGGCCGCTGGACTCATTCGACCCTCTTCCTCTCCCCTGGGCGCGGGGTTTTTCTTCGTCCCAAAGAAGGAAGGTACCCTCAGACCTTGCATAGACTATAGAGGACTAAACCAGATCACTGTAAAGAATAAATACCCATTGCCTCTACTCAGCTCGACCTTCGAACCTGTGCAGAATGCACGGGTGGTTAGCCGTCTGGATCTTAGGAACGCGTACCACCTGGTGCGCATCAGGCAAGGGGATGAGTGGAAGACGGCTTTTAACACTCCTATTGGACATTATGAGTATTTGGTTATGCCTTTTGGGTTGACTAACGCCCCTGCTGTATTCCAGGCGCTTGTGAACTCTGTGTTGGGCGATTTCCTGAATAAGTTTGTAACAGTTTATTTAGATGACATTTTGATTTTTTCAGAGGACTCTGCACAGCATGTGGAACATGTTAGAGCGGTTCTCCAGCGGTTGTTGGAGAATCGCTTATATGTCAAAGCAGAGAAGTGTTTGTTTCATGTCCCACAGGTCAAGTTCCTCTGGTTCATCGTGGAACACGGGAGGCTCAGAGCGGATCCGGAGAAGGTCCGCGGGGTCACGGAGTGGCCCACCCCCTCATCCAGGAAACAGCTGCAGCGCTTCCTGGGATTTGCGAACTTTTACCGGCGCTTCATTAAGGGATACAGCCAGGTAGCCGCACCGCTAACTAACTTAACGTCTGTGAAACGCCCATTTGTCTGGTCCCCAGAAGCCGAGGCTGCTTTCCAGGAACTTAAGAGGCGCTTCACTGCCGCTCCAGTCCTCCACAGACCCGATCCCCAGAGGCAGTTCGTGCTAGAGGTGGATGCATCTGAGACCGGGGTGGGGGCGGTCCTCTCACAGGTAGCGCCCGAGGACAATAAACTGCACCCGTGTGCCTTTTTCTCCAGGCGGCTGTCCCCGACGGAAAGCCGTTACGACGTGGGAGACCGGGAGCTGCTCGCGGTGAAACTCGCCATCGAGGAATGGAGGCATTGGCTGGAAGGAGCGGAACAGCTGTTCCTAATATGGACAGACCACAAGAACTTAATCTATCTGAAAGAAGCCAAACGTCTTAACCCCTGCCAATACAGGTGGTCGTTGTTTTTCTCACGCTTTAATTTTCAGATTTCTTATCGCCCTGGATCAAAGAACACTAAACCCGATGCCTTATCCAGACTGTATGCACCAGACCAAGAACCCGAGCCCGAACCCATCCTTCCTTCGTCATGTGTGGTAGGTGGGATCACCTGGGAGATCCGGGACAAGGTTTTGGAGGCACTCAAAACCGAGCCCGGACCAGGGGGGACCCCCAGGGAGGCTATTCGTTCCTCAGGCGCTTAGGGGGCAGGTTATACATTGGGCACACACAGGAAGGTTTTCCATTCATCCAGGTGTGGGACGCACTATAGCTCTGATACGACGGACCTTCTGGTGGCCCTCCATGTATATAGACATTAAGAACTATATTTCAGCTTGTCATGTGTGCGCTCAGCAAAAGGGAGACCACCGAGCCCCAGCTGGGCTCCTCTGTCCCCTTCCTAATCCGTCACGTCCCTGGTCGCATATAGCGCTTGATTTTGTTGTAGGTCTTCCAGAATCTCAGGGCTTCACATGTATCATGTCAGTGGTCGACAGGTTTTCTAAAGCATGTCATTTGGTGCCTCTTAAAGGCCTTCCCTCCTCCACTGTTACTGCCAAACTCCTTGTGAAGCATGTTTTTAGGCTGCATGGTATTCCCACGGAGATTCTGTCTGACCGGGGTCCCCAATTCGTGGCTCGGGTCTGGAAGGAGTTCGCAGAAGCTCTGGGCGCCAAGGTCGCCCTCACCTCCGGCCACCATCCTCAGACTAATGGGCAGTGTGAGCGGTTAAACCAAGAGCTGGGTGCCATGCTGCGTTGTGTCTGCTCCTCCCAGCCCAACACCTGGAGCACACATTTAGCATGGATCGAGTATGCTCACAACTGCCATGTATCCACCTCCACCGGTCAGTCACCATTTGAGGCGTCTCTGGGTTACCAACCCTCACTGTTTCCACAGCAGTCCTCGGCTTCAGTCTCCATCCCGCAGTTTCTCAGGGGGGCCAGACGGGCATGGGCCTCTATCCGGGCGGCTTTGGAGCACACTGCCGCCAGGAACAAGCAGCTGGCAGACCGACACCGGCGCCCCGCCCCGCTGTACTCTCCTGGTCAGGATGTTTGGCTGTCTTCCCGGGACATCCCGCTAAAGGCCTCCTCTAGGAAGCTCACTCCTAGGTTCATCGGCCCCTTCAGGGTCCTGGACACGTCTACTCCCACCACGGTTCGGCTGGACCTCCCCAGGAATATGAAGGTACACCCTGTATTTCACATTTCCTTGGTTAAACCCGTTGGATCCAGTCCTCTTTGCCCTGCTCCTGCGCCTCCGCCGTCGGCCCGGCTCTACAAGGGGGGACTGGTCTACTCAGTCCGGCGGATCCTCGACTCCCGACCCCGTGGTCGTGGGGTCCAGTACCTGGTCGACTGGGAGGGGTACGGCCCAGAGGAACGCTCCTTGGTCCCGCGCTCCTTCATCGTGGACCATTCCCTCATTCGGGACTACGAGGAGTCGGTTGCTAGGACGCCAGGTGGCGTCCGTTGAGGGGGGGGGCATTGTTGTGTGACGGGGTGAGTACTCCCTCTTCTCCACAACATCTTTGTAAGACTGTCATTCCAGGAGAGGGCACTCACCAGCTGTGGGGCATTACCGATCAGCGGCAGCTGCAGATCCTCTAATCAACCGCAGCAGAGCTCTATTTAAGAGGAGAGGGAACCACTTCACATCGCTGGATGATTAACTACTCACGGTAGAATCTTGCCACTCAGTACTAGGTTTTACTTGGTCTCTGCTCAGACATTTGTGCTGTCACAGTTTTTGGATTTATCTGGTTTTTTATGCTTGGATTTTTTGGTGTTTGGACTCAAGTCTGTTTCATCTTCAGGATACTTGGAATCGCTGAACCACAGATGGATGTACCTACCTGGAAGTCACCATAACCCGTCTGGATTACACACTCAAGGTTCACCTCTCCTCCAGCTTCACTTGCCCTCTGCCGCCATCATCTGGCTCCCTCTCCTGGACGTACCCCGTCACACCGTTTGCCCTCCCTGCTGGCTTTTGGACTCTTGCCGACTACTTCACACTTGGATATCTCCAGGACACTTTTAGTTAGGGTTAATAAATCATTGTTTGAACTTTCTGCCTTTGTCCTGTGATGGTTCTTCATGTCGTGGGTTAAACACCTTCCCAGGAACATGACACTGCAAGCATGTAGCAGGAGGAGCAGGAGCATTCTATACTTTTTGGACGTCTTTATTCTGCTGCAATATATTTTCCATGTGAGGATTTTTTAAAGCATGTCATTTTGACATATGTAAACAAAGGAAAAAATATATCGCAGTATATATCGTAATTGCACATGCTTCAGATTATATTGCAATACAGATTTGAGGCCACATCGCCCAGCCCTAATCTGAATGCCCTTGCTCCACCTTATGTATCCCGTCTCCTCACTTTCTGCACATGCGTTGAGGTCTGCTGATCTGCAACAGGTTCTCACACCCAGAGCATCGAGAAATGACGCTGGGTGACCAAGCGTTTGTTTCTGTCACAGTGATATCCAACGCGTGGTACCAGAGCCTGCAGTAAAACGCATATTTCACAGACATTTAACCTTCAACCTCTTGCTATTTAACCTCCCCTCACCCTCATCCTGACCTTATCCCTGTTGCTCATTCTAAACCACCCGTTAACCGTGTTGGAGAGGGACGTTATAACTAGGAACAAAGTTTTGAAAGCGCAAGAGGGTTAAGGTGAGGATGGGGGTAAGGGAAAGGCCAAATATCAAGAGGGTAAAGGCCAGAATTCGGTGGAATCTACATTTTACCGCGGCAGGCAGAAACCGACGTTCTGGTACAGCACATCGGAAACAAATGCTTGGTCACCCAGCATCATTTTTCGATGCTTCGGGTGTGAGAAAGTGTTGGCTGACCAGCTGCTTCTGTGCACATCCCATATGTGCAGTGGCGGGCGGTGCATTCCACCCCTGCGCCTTCAGTGATTTCCTATTCAATCCAATCTAAATTAATACACCTTAAAATACCATCAATATGACATCACAGCTGGAGAAACCTCTCTCTTTCACTCTCTCTCTCTCCCACACACACACGCACACACACCAGTGGCTGGTCAAGACATGTAATTTCCGGAGCCTTTGAAATCAAACTCGCATTCCCAAATGAGGGTAGGAAGCTAAGACCACAGATACTGTCAAATCTCAAAAATGAAAGACAGGTTTAAGAGATGAGACAATAAAATAAGTAAAGCAAACACATTTGCATTTGTTTAGGAGAAAATGGCACCGCGAAACAATGTGGGCGCAGCTGCGCACACCACGTTGTACACAATATTAATTGCATAAACAGAATAATTTCATTTAGCCATTTTATTTCGTTACCATTTCTTGATTATTAACGAAATAAAATGACAAAACATAAAAAAATACTAATAAAATGTTTCTACTCACCAACATAAATGTCCAGCATGGATCTCCTCCTCTCCTGCTCATTTGAAAATAAAATCCATCCTTCTTTCTCTCCTCAGGAAAACCTCAATGGCTCTGTCATACAGTTTATCTGTGCGCTTCAGGTCCATGAGTAGAGCCTTTTCTATGGACATGGAGGCTAATGCTGAAAGTCGTGTCTGTCCGGTCGTGTTTCTGGCGTACGTTTTTACGCGCTTTAATGCTGAGAATGAGCGCTCAGCAGAGGCAGTGGACACCGGGATAGTCACAGCCAAACAGGCCAGTGCGTAAAGTTGTCCCATACTCTCACTCAGGTTTTTGCTGAGAAGAAAATCGTGTAGTCAAGCTGGATACTGGACTTACGATTGTGGCACAGAAAAATGCAGTGGTGAGGGCATGTTTTTTCCAATTGTAACATCTAACTGGTCTGAAATCTGCATTAAAACAGTGCCATCTAGAATATGTGGTTCATGCATTCATTATTTCTCGATTAGACTACGCCATAAAGAGACTCCAGTTCATTCAAAATGCTGCAGCGATGTTTTTGACCAATACAAACTGGCAGAGTCATGTTACCCCTATTCTGGAACACCTGCATTGGCTCCCTGTCCTGTTTAGGGTTCAGTTTAAGATCCTGACTTTTGCTTTTAAAGCACTAACGCACCAATGTACTTGGCTGACATGTAAAAGCCTTACGTACCAATGCGCTAGGTTGGCTGATTGCCTCTTGCTCTACACCCTTCAATGAATTACAAAATGAGGGGGATCCATCAGTCAACATCCAAAACCCAAACCAACCCGCCCAGCTGTAGCTTAAAGCCAAGAATTGGCAACCCTCTGGATCACTGAAGCTGATCTAAAAAAAAATTCCCATTGATTTTTATTTTACTTTGTCCGTCCACCCACGTGTTTCCCTTGGATTGGCAAAGACACATTCTGGTATGCACAAATCTTATTTTAATGCTGAAATCCAAAAGTCACTGAATAGCAAGAACTTAAGCTCTGGGCATAAAACCAGTCATTACTGGGAAGACTGCCTGAACAAATGTACAGGGATTTATGTCTCATGTTCCCAGGCTGGTGTTCTCTAAATTTGTCTCTTATAAATTGTTTGGGATACAGAAAAAAAAAGATTATTAACTCTCAGGATCAGTTGTGCTATTTCACAGATGGTGTGATATTAAAAATAATATGTGATATTATCTTTAACGAAAATTGCTCCAGGCTTTATGGGCTAGCAGCAGAAACATCACAAAACCTTGAAATTGTTGTCCCAGGATGAGTCTTTTCTCCTGATGGAAATTAATTTACTGGGAACATTTTGAAACAAATTAAAAGGTTGGATTGACCTGCAACTTTTTTCTAATTACGGACTAAAACACCCACTGAATACATTGTTAAGCCGATCGCATCCTCCTTACTTTATTTCTCCAGTTTAAAACATCACAGCCAAACAGTGTTAAAATTAGTCTCATCGGCCTCATTATGTTCAAATAAAATCTGAATTATTTGAATGACATTTGATATAATTAAAAAGCACAAAGCAACACAATTTCAGATCCCACAGAATCCAATAGAAACTATAACAATAATGTGACAATGCTGCTACTTTCCAGCGCACGTTCGTGGAGAAAGATGTTAGTTTTTGTCCTTCTCTGTCGTGACTGGTTGTCTCATATATTTGTTGAATTACCACCAAAGGAATTCAGAGTCTCTGAGGTTTTCTTAGACAGGAAAGGTGAAAGAAAAAGTCGACATTGAGAGGTTAAAACATCAGCAGGAGTCTGACAAGAGAGGGAACGTGTCTGGAAGATGGAAACAGATGACTGAACTGAAACGTGGAGACTGACATCGAAAGTGTGGAGAAATGGACAAATTCAAAGGTTGGACAACACCAGCTAGGCTATGACTGCCATGGTAGGTGGAAAGAAAACATTTATAGATGCATGATAATTTACCTACAGTGTATCATTCATTCGTTCGTTCATTCGTTCATTCATTCATTCATTCATTCATTCATTCATTCATTCACACATGCCCCAATTACTGGACAGCCTCCTGATCTATTGCCGACCATTAGGCAGCAAATGAGCTAAACAAGACGTCCCAGTTGTTTGTACATGAGATTAAACATGAATAAACTTGGTAACGCTTTACGATAAGGGTCACTTTATTAATGTTACTTAGTGCATTATTAAGCATTAGTAAACAAATGGTCCCTTGATTTATGTTACCATTATTTAAACTATTTAGGGTCTTTTTTTTTTGGGGGGGGGGGGGGGTATATCTGCTTAGTAATGCATTACATGATATGGTTAAGCAGTTGTTAATATTTTATTTAATAGTTTATTAATGCTTGATAATGCACTAAGTTACAGTAATAATGGGACCCTTGTTGTAAAGTGTTACTATAAACTCCAGACTTCTCTGTAGTCTCCTGAAAGCAAACTTCCCTGAAAAAAGTGTCATTCTTTTACTTTTCCACCAAGTAAGTGAAAAAACTGAAATGCAAAACTCACTTTTTAATGCACCGGTTTAAAATTTTCTTCAGTATGAGAATCAAATGGTTCGCAGCATCACATTGTGACTTTTAAAAAGCACCAAATTTATGTTTTTTCTTCCTTCTTCCAACCAATTACTGCTGCATCCTTTCACTGAGCGTGTCGTTCAAGTAGTTTGAGCTCACTTTTCTTGTGTTTTGTGTCAATTCATGAATAACATTTCTGACTTAAGCACAGAATAGGGCAGTGGTGTCCAATCCTGGTCATCGAGGATCACCGTTCTTCTTATTTAGAGTTTTCTCTGCTTTAAAACACGTGGTTTTAATCCGAAGGGCTTCTGCAAAGCTTTATGACCTGCTGAATCAGGGAAGTTATGAATCAGGTGTGCCCTTCAGGAAGAGGGTTTGCCAACACTGGAACAAGGTCAACGAGAGGTGGTTTAGTCACATTTTAAGCTAGATATCTTAATTGATTTGCTCTTCTAATTTGCAAAGGTGATAATAAAAACATCCACACCCATTATAGCGTTCTGTAGTCGTGCAAATTAGACATTGTGAGGATGTCCTGCTTAAAATTAGTAACATTTTCTACATTTACGAGCTTCTCATTGATCCTAAAACAGGTTTTTCTTGTCAAAATGAGTAAAACACCTCATGATTTCATGATTTTTTGATACAAGTAGCCCTGATTTACTGATGGTTTTGGTTAGAGTATGCTACCGTTTAGAGGGCAAATAAAGGTTTGACAGAAAGAGCGATTCATGTCTTTCCGTGATATCTGTGACTGAGAATATTTCTCCAAACACTCCCAACGAGTTCCCCATTCTGTTTTCCCAAAAAACACACCTGCTCACATTTGCAGGCACCGTGATGAATCCCTATGAGTGTGTGCATGTGTTCGTGCACACGTGTGTGTTTGTAACTATTTGTATCCTCAAACCTCAACATCCTTGTCCTCACCTAAAGACCAAAGGAATAAAACATGAAGATAAGTGCGAAGCTGAGGCAGAAAATGAAAACACATGTGTTATCAGACACACTTTAGGGTTGACGTAAAGATGAATGGAATAATATAGAAACATAACATAATAAAGCGATCTTTCTTTGGTTAATATTACTCATTAAATTAAGTTATGTTTACTTAAAAAAATAAATAGTTCAGATTAATTAAAACGTTTGAGTTCTATGTACTTAAAACAAGAAAAATGTTGAACAAGCTCAACACATTTGAGTTCTAAAAACAGTTTTTTAAATTATGAGTTTTATCTACTCAATATATTTGATCATTTAGAACTTTAGGGTTTACAGTGCACCAGTAAATTGAGGATGTGTGAGTCAGAGACCATAAACAATCTCTCCTCCAATCATCTATCTCCATTTAGTCCCGCATAGCTCTTCATGTACAAATGAGCGCTTGCAAACCTAGGGGTGTCTCAGGGCAGGTGGACGGATTTGAGGCTTAACAAGGTGATTCAAGGTTTGAGGCAGGGATTTTGTTGTATCAAGAGGATGCTTTGCTTCTATCAGAGGCTCGTTGTCATGGTAACTTAGACAGCACATCTCATCTTCTTTAGCATAGACAAAATAAGCAGAAATACATAAAATAGACTAACATAAATGACAACTTGTGTAAGAGATCAGTTGAAAAACACCTGAATAAGAACATTTTTGTCACGGTCCGTGGTGAGCCTCCTGCATTTAACCTATCTTTTCTGAGCATTGTTTTAAGGTGGGCGCGTCTGAGAGTCTCCAGCTGCAGCCAATCCAGTCCTTACGGCCCAGGGGATTTAAGGAGCAGTGTGACACTTCACGTCGCCGGATGATTACTCTGTCTTGGGTAGCTCTAGCTTTAACCTGTTTTGATCCTGTGATTTTTCTAGTTCCGATTCGCTTACCAGTGCCTATGAAGTTCTGCTTGATTTCTGTCGCCAGAGGAAACCCTGATTATCCTTCCCTGCTCTGCTCCAGGTTTCTCTCCACACTCCACCACCTCCATAACCAACTTGGACTCCTGCACACCAGATCACGCTGTCTCCTCCCCTGGCCGCTCACTCTCAGCCACTCACCTGCCTTCACCAAACCGCTGCTCCTACCTCCTCTCTGGACCAACAGTCCCATCACCTTCTGGAGCTTTCCTGCTCACCTGGACCTGACCAATCCCTCCGGAAGATCTCACCACCCACTGCAATCAGTAAGCTCCACTCCCAATATCCTTCTCTGTCATTCCCTCCATATACTCACTCTGTCTCCCTCCTCAGAGTTCCATCCTGAAAACTTGCTGCCAGCCTGCCCGTCGTCTGTTCCCGTTCCTATCATTGCTCCTCAGTATATAATAAAGTTGTTTTACTTACTTACCGGTTCCTGTGTGGTGATTCTGCATGTCGTGGGTCAAAAGACTGCCGCCCGCCATAACAATTTTCAAAATGGCATGAGCTAAGATTGTTACTGCTGCAAAGAACAACAATATTATTATTATTATTATTATTATTATTATTATTATTATAGTAAATGGCCTGTATTAGTACAGCTCCTTCTTAGGGTACTACAACCCCCTAAGGCAGCGGTTCCCAAACTTATTTAGCCGCGCACCCCCTTCTATGTCCCGACCATGTCGACTCACCCCGCCCCCACATCAGGGCATGGCTATATATATATATATATATATATATATCAGATGTCAAGCTACACAGACAGGGTTAAAAAATATGATCGACCTTTTTCCCCATCACTTTCATTTTTTAAATAGTAATTAATAAACATTCGATACCATTACAATTTCCTTTGATTTCATTTTGAATAAATATTTAGAGTGCCCAGGTAGCACATAAACAATGCAATTTAATGGTTTTCTTAAAGTAGGAACGTTTAACCTGTGCGGCCAGAGCGCTCTCCTTCCTTCTGCTCTGCGTAAACCTGAGCTGATCACCTACTTGTGACTTGTGCGTAATCAAATGTCTGTACGGGAAAAGATGGAAATGCCATGAGGTTCACTTTTGCCTCAGACCGACTTATTGCTGTTTTATGGTGTGGCTGAATCTGCGATCCGCTGCCACACGGACTAACAAATGCTGCAGTAAGGAGTAGTGGGTCAGGTTCATGAGGAGTCACTGGCTGTAGCGGACCCGACTTTAATACGTCATCCCAAAATAGAAGCTAATATCTTAATTTGACCTTGAAAGAAAAATGTTGTTATAAAATCTCTTAAAAGTTTTTATCACGGAGGAGGCAGCTCTCATTTTTGCCTTCAGTCTGACGGCGCGCCGGAGTTTGCAGCGTGCGCGCTTATTGAATCTCTGTGTGTGTGTGTGTGTGTGTGTGTGTGTGTGTGTGTGTGTGTGTGTGTGTGTGTGTGTGTGTGTGTGTGTGTGTGTGTGCGCGCGGCACAGCTCCATGAGCCGCTCCAGTCACCGCGTCTCGTTAATGGCGCTATTTAAACCAATGTTGTAAAATAACTTCTGCCCAGCCCAGATGTGCTCACTTGTGTACCCGTGAGCCGTGGTTCCGCTGGAACGCGTCTGATCTCTGACAGACGCACTCTGAACTTCAGATCTTCAGCGTGCTGTCAATAGCCTGAATGGGAATCATTTCTTGTTATTTTGTTACATCCACAATGTTCTGTGTGTGAGGTTTACAATGTCAGAACACCTGCATGAGACAGGTGTTAATCACAATCTGCCAGAATGACTCGCCACCTTCAGATTCCTCCAACACCGTTAAAAATGATCAAATACGGAACATATCGGCGTGCGCAGGCCAGAGTGCTGAAGCTCGGCGCATTGTTATTATGAAGCTAGGGCACATGTGGAGGACACGCGCGCAAAAATATACTTGTTTTCAATTACATTTATTGGGCCCACTTGCTTTTTCTTTGGCCCACCCACAAATGAGTTTCTGGCTACGCTAATGGTGACATCTGATAGACTTCTCTGAGCTCTGCAGCCATTACACTTTGCACCTCGCGCACCCCCTAGCGGCAGCTCGCGCACCCCGGGGGGTGCGCGCACCACACTTTGGGAATCCCTGCCCTAAGGCACTTCACAACACAGTCATTCACCCATTCACACACACATTCACACACTACTGGGGAAGAGCTACAATGTAGCTACAACTACCCTGGGGTGCATTGACAGAGATGAGGCTGCTGAACACTGGCACCATCATTCCCTGTGTCCACCACCAGCAGGCAAGGTGGGTGGAGTGTCTTGCCCAAGGATACAACAGCAGCAATCTCTGGTCGAAGTCTGGATCGAACCTGCAACCTTCTGATTACTGGACAACCCGCTCTACCTCCTTTTGGACTATCTGCTGAACAAAGGTTTTCCATAAAGCAGAAGGAGATCCGTATTCTGCAACCTGAGCAGGTTTTGATACATCAAATAAACTTGAGTTCATGCATTCATTCGTACCCTTTGTTTATACAGTTACGCCTTACTGAGACTTAACTGAGAAAAACACAATATATATACATAGATGTTAAAAAAACAAAGACAATTATTGAATTGGTTGTCTTGCATTGACCCATTAACATGGTTAAAGGGATATTCCACCCCTTAGTGAAATTTTGTTTATTTCCGTATTCCCCAGAATTAGATAAGTGAGAAAAAAGCATTTTGTAACCAGCGCGGTAATTCTCCTGGTCTGGCAGCAGTCTGTCTACTTTAGTGTCAACAATGGACATGAATAGCAGGAACTAGCATTTTGTGTGTAAAAGTAATTAAAGTTACTCAGTAATGATACCAATTATTCCCGGTGAGCTCAATAATCCTGCCGACTGCAGATGGAAAGTAAGAAGTAACGAGGAGGATTTCCAGGGGTCCATTTAGACTCGGGACTACATTACTACAAAGCGCTGCTGTAAGCCGCCGCTGCATGGTGCACAGATATAACACAGCTGTCGAAAAAGCCAACTATCAACAACGCTAACCCTAGCCCACTCTAGACCCCTCCTAGAACCACCCCTGACAGACAGCAACCCACACCTTCAGAAATGTGACCAAAACATGTTACTGTAGATGAGGACCAGCACGCTCACTAATGACCCTCAAGAAGAAGGATCAGAGGGAGAGATTTGTAGCTCAAATTACAGTTTTTTTCATTTGCTAAAACTCAAAAAGCAAAAATGAGGCACAATTTTCACAACCTCTACTTCTGTTCCCAATCGCTTGACTCAATTTATCACTACTTAAGATTTCCTTATCATATTAGATTTCTGATTTTCTTCCTTTACACTCTGATGTCAATTTCACATTACCTTGCTGTCAAAACACAGCACACAATTTTCAGGTTTACACACACTTCTCACATAAATTCTCAAAGCTTCAATCAACAACACACAAATATTCAAATCTCTAAACTTTCGGGTGTGGCGAGCAATTTGCAATCAGGGACTGCAGCATAAAAATAAGTTTCCACAAGGCTACCCAGGTGTATGAGTGGTTTCAGGACCACCCACGGTTTTTCATTTTATACCTTCCACCTTATTCCCCCTTCCTCAATCCCATTGAGGAGTTTTTCTCAGCCTGGAGGTGGAAGGTGTACGAAAGGAATCCACAGAGCCAGGTCCCACTGCTTCAAGCCATGGAGGAGGATTGTAGAGATGTGGCCTTTGAGGCCTGTCAGGGCTTCACGAGGCACTCGAGGCGGTACTTCCAGCGCTGTTTGGACCAGGAGGATGTTGATGAGTCCCTCTGGCCAGACAGAGACCTGAGGCATGATGCCCCATGATTATGCTTGAATGGGGCGGGGGGGGGGGGGGGGGGGGGTCAAAATAAAATATTTTGTCCCAAAATTTGTGTGTGTGGGGGGGAAGGGGGGGGGTTAACTATAAAAATAAAATGGTCGGTCTCAAAATGTGTGTGATGTCTAATGTTTGTCTCAGAGAAAAGTGGGCACTGTCATACATTCAGTGTGCAATTCATTGTGTTCCCTTTAGACAGTTGTGTTTTCAGTTTTGCTCTTCAGTGTTCTTTCCATGCTTGGTAGTGTTCACCCAAAGGCTACTTGTGTTTAAGCAATGAATGGTATGTGTGTGTCATGTGAAAATGTGGCTGTGTTTACCAAATGAAAACACGTGTTCCATTTTGGGAACATGTTACGATATGTGATGGCAGGGTTTTGTTGCAAAGGGAAGCCACGGTTTAAGAATTTGTGTGTTATGTTTGGGGTTTTGTGTGTGCAGTTTTGAAAGAAACGTACAGTTTTGAAAAACGCGTTTTAGCAATCGAAAAAAACTGTAACAGAGATCTTGAATAAATAGTCAAACTCAGTGGATGAAAAGCCAAATGACTTCCTGAAGGTACAGTTTCCATTTTTCTGAACCTTTGGGATCACCTTGCCTGGGATGACCGAGAACCTTCTCCAGCATTTATTTGGAAGAACCTGCAGAGAAAGAGTTGAGTTGAAACATGAAATTAAGATGTGCAACTTTGATAAAGCAGAGAAAATAAATGTAATGCAAGATATCAAACACACGGTTTTATACTTGATAAAGTACTATTGTGTCTATGATGAGCTTCTTTTTCCTGCTGTTCTTCTGCCGATGGCGACACCGTCAGCAGAAGGGGCTACAGCAGCCAGCTGGATCTGCCTCCACCTGAGAAAGTTTCTTTTTCTGAGACTAAACAGAAAGATTACAGACAAGCGCGACTGGTGACACAGAGCTGCCTTCTGATGGGAAGGCGGCTTTCCCACAGCCACGGTGTCTCCAGTGAGCTCCGCCTACATGACTATCCGAAACACACCAGAGAGAAGAGTGTGTGTTTATACACAAAATAAAACCTATAATCTTCAGTCACCTGTTGGTTCCTTAGCAACGCAGATGCACACCGCAGAGATTGTCCTCTGCGAAGGCATTCTGATTACTTTAGGATTTATTTTAAACAGAGGCAGCTAGAAATCCATAATCAGATAAGAAAACAGCAAATAAGTTCCAGTGATGGGGGTCAGAAAAGGGAAGAAATGTGATTAAAAGCTGAGATAAATTATTATCACAGACCGTGAGCAGACAAAGTGGTGGGGCGGATCGGGTTTAGATTAGGGTTCTGGTTGACTGGCAGCCACAGACAGAGCCGACGCGGGGGTCCAGAGCCAAACCACAAAAACACTTTCTCACGATCTGCACCACAGATCCGTGCTGAGCTTTTAGTCGCACATTCTCTAAAATCCTTAATGTCAGCAGAGAGCTGAACTTTCAATGTCTTTACTAGCGTTCACAAAACATCCTTTATCATACTAAACAGGCAGAATGATGGAAATCATTTATTTCTGCAATTTTTCAATTCTGGGCTTCTACTTGTTATGCGTTGTTTTTTAATTTTCAATTAAGACTCCATTTGTGCAACGGAAAATGAATTTACAGACTTAGAAAATGTTACCAGTGCAAAGGTCATCAAGCGTTAGCATGGACATGTCTGAGTTTATCAGGGTTAAAACTCAGCCACTTTGTCTTTTTATCACAAAATGACAGCTGAGTTTTACTGGTCATCGTTAAGACAATTAGATGTCATGCGACAGGAAAATTGTGTTCACCTCTAATTTGTTTCATGTGAAAGAAGTGGAGGAGAAGAACGGTTGAATTATACATGACATGGTGTTTTCATTAGGAGGCAATAAAGGGCACTTGATAATTAAAACGGAGTCTTGTTAGGAAAGGTCAGGCGCTGGTGCCGGTGTATGCTACAAGATTAGAAGGATTTTAGTGATCTGTGGGGTAAACCCTGGATCCAGAGAGAGGAAGCTCTCACCTTGGATCAGTGTGATTTTCGTTCTGTGTAATAAAGATGATCTCTTCTTACGAATCACTTGATCTTCAGGAGCAAAAGATGGGATTCACCAGGTTGCCTATGCAAGGCATGGCTACAAAGAATATGTTCACGCTGCAGGTCTTAATGCTGCAATTGCAAATCTGCAAAACACGCTAGTACATAGCATGTACTTCAGCTATAATAGTAATTTTAGCTAATTATTAAATCAAAGTTGCTGTTTCTAAGCAAAAGTGAGTGTTACTGATTTATTTTTACCAGCTTTATTTGACAGAGACACTTACAGTCTAAGGAAGGGTGACCAGATCCCAACTTGCCAAATGCGGGACAGAGGCTACTCAATGTGGGATATGGGCGGCGCCAGGCGGTAGCTAGGGGTTGCTAAAGCAACCCCAACATTGGGCCAAGTAACAGCTTAGCAACCCCAGCTCTTGAACGCACCCCCCACCCCCACCACCCCACACCCCGCGTGCGCTCCGTGCCGACATGCGCTGGCCTGAGAGTAGCATGACCAGGCTCTGTCTCGCATTTAAGCCAGTCTCCCGTTTCATGTTTAAATCTTCCATGAACTGAGTGGAGAAAGCCGGAGATGGCATCAAACCAGGAGGCCGGACTTTAATGCAGGTCCGGAGCGTGTGGAGCAATCCCGGACCACCGAAACGATGAGCTGAACAAGCGCGGAACTTCTGTGTTCCTCCTGTTTACTGGCTAACATTCTGTCCACAATCCTGTAATTACAGCAGCACTAGCTTGACACAGACCCAGTAATGTCCCCAGCTCACAGATTGTAAACATAGACTACGGGTGTGTCCGAATCCAGAGGAAGGATGCTTGTAAGAGCGCATTCTGAGGTCCATGACGTCACAGCACAGCGACGAGAACTGTCTGAATTCCAAGAATACTCATTCTAGCGTCCTCAAATGTGTCCTCGCTCCACCCACATTTCGAGGATGGGTCTGATGGATCCTCACAGGAGCAAGGGTATCCCAGCATGCTTTGCGCGCCGGTTGCTGGACTCTACACTCACAACAATGGCGGACGGAGTGGGAGAGCAGTACAGCTTAAAATGTAAGTTTTAAAAAAAAAATAGCGGTCAAAAAAATAGAATATGTGTTTGGGCATTTTTGGTTTGTTTTTTATATAAGATCTAATACCGCAAATTGTTTTTTTCATGTAATTTAAGGCTAAAACATGCCCCACCGAAAACTAGCTTGAATGTGTAATAGGAAAAACCCACCATAAACTAGCTTGATCCCAGCAGGCTTTGTTAAAAAAAATAGCGGTAGAAAACTAAGCTGAAAGCGGTTCTGTTTATAGACATTTTTCATTTGTATATTTGTTTTTTTTTTAATTACATTTTAGGCAGAAATCAGCAAAAACGAGTTTGTTTCACGGGTCCCAGTTATTCCTTTTGGTGTGTGTGTGTGTGTGTGTGTGTGTGTGTGTGTGTGTGTGTGTGTGTGTGTGTGTGTGTGTGTGTGTGTGTGTCGAATTAAACTTGTCATTTGTTTGAAGGACAACGGAGCAAAGAAGCGTTTTTATTAAGCTTAGAGGTGAAGAGTGAAGCTGTTTACACACAACCACAGAAGTTCTTCTGTGAAAAGTAGTTTTACATTCGGGGATTTACACAGCTGACACGTTTTAATGAAGTAAAACGTTTGTGTGGAGAATATAATTTTTATCTTCTCATTTGGATGAATGTAAAAATGTGTTTATTGTCTTTTTGTCACCTGTGGTCTGATTGTCTCTGTAGGACTGCAGGTGTCCAGGGTCAGGAGAGGCTTTACCTGGTTGTCATCCTGGGAGAGAACCCTTCTACTGTCATCATGTTAATGTTAATTAGCTGTTTGATATTTGAACACAATTATGAAAACAAATACTAACTGATAATGCTGATCATTGATTTTATCACCAGTTTTATTATTACAGATGTTTTTGAACATGTTACATGAACAGAAAATGAAAAGACGGCAAGGAGACAAGATTATTTATAATACGTTACAATTATTTACAGATCAAAACCAGTATGGAACAGTTTTGTACGGTTAAAGCAGGATTAACCTGAGTGACTCTTCCTGGATCATTTATTTAAACTGAGTGAGCAGGAAGTCTTTAACAGTGCAGCTGGATCTGCTGCAGGAGGATCCAGACGTGGATGGAGGGCTGGAGCAGACCCGTGGCTGGACGTTTCTGGTCAGAGGAACATCATACAGGACGGTCTGCAGAGAGCTTTGGGACGCTTCCTCTCACTGTCCACTTCATCGTCCATCTACAGGGACTGCTGGGCTGGCTCAGACGACAGCTGTTAAATCTCTTAGGTGTGTTCTTGCTGTGTCTTTGTAAATCCATGCTTTCGTTCTTTTTTAAACACAGAAACAGTTTTGTTTACCTGTTTGTAGCTACGGTTTCGCCGACAGCTGCCGGCTTCTTCAGGCTGACGCTGATGGTGGCGCGTCACTTCCTTCTCCGTTTATTTGCGGGCAGCAGAGGACGTTGTCGCCCTCTACTGCCCGCTCTCCCCTCTCCGACGATGCAGTCCCATGCGTGGTCCAGCGTGTAAACTCCGTCGTCCCTGTTCATGGTCCCACATCCACGTCTCCTTATCTCGATTGCTTCCTTGATCCATCTTTTGTATTTTTGTTGTTCGGTGGTTATGATCCGTGTGCTGTCCCAGTCCATTATATGGTTTTCTCTTAAGCAATGATCTGTTACGGCTGACTTCTTTATTGTACTTTCTGCTTCTTCTTTTGCTGCTCTTGTGTGTTTACGATTTGCCTCTTTCTCGCACTCCTTTCTGTGTTCTATTGTCCGTGTATTGAGTTGGCGTCCGGTTTCTCCTATGTATGTTTTATTGCATATTTTGCATGGGATTTCGTAGATGACTCCACATTTTTGTCCAGCTGATATTTTGTCTTTTGGGTGTACTAATCTGTTTCTAACTGTTGTGTATGGCTTTGTTGGTGTGTTTATGTTGTGTTTTTTCATTGTTGCTCTTATTTTTTCAGTTATGCCTCTGATGTATGGTAGGGTTATCACTGGTTTTGGTTCTTGTCTTTCTGGGTTTCTGGTTCTTTTTTTGGGTTGTTCTTTGCTTTCTGTTTTTGTTTGTTGTTTTCCTTTGTTTATTGCCCATGTCGGGTATGCGCAGGTCTTTAAAGCGTGTTGTATGTGTTTGTCCTCTTGTTTACGGTCTCTCTCTTCTGTTATTATGTTTGCTCGGTGATATAATGTTCTGATTACTGACATTTTGTGTATGGTGGGGTGTTCTGATGTCCATAATAAATATTGGTCTGTGTGTGTTGGTTTCCTGTATGTGTTTATGTTTAGGGTCCCGTCGGTCTGTCTGGTGATTTTCATGTCCATAAATGCTATGCTGCCTTCTGTTTCTAACTCATAAGTGAATTTTATGTTGCCCGTGTCGTCAATATTGTTTAAGTGTTGTGTTAGTGTTTCTGTTTGACCTTTTGGTATGATTTCCAGTATGTCGTCTACGTAGCGTTTCCATAGTTTTATTTTGCAGTTTGGGGGGGCGGTGGCTATGGCTTTTTGTTCCAGGTCTTCCATGAAAAACTCGCACAGGGTGGCTGATAACGGGTTACCCATGGCGAAGCCTTCCAGTTGTTTGTATATAGTGTTGTCGTATGTGAAGTAAGTGGAGTTAGCTACCAGTCCTATCAGTTGTGCTATGTCATCTGCTGTGAGGTTTGTCCTTTTATGTAAAGTTTTGTCTTGTCTGATTCTGTTAACTACTATGTCTATGGTTTTTTGGGTTGGTGTTTTTGTGAACAGAGATGTGACGTCATGTGAGATGAGTATGTCGTTGTCTTCTATTGTAATTTCCTTTAGTTCTTTTGCCAATTCTATACTATTTTTGCAGTGTTGGTCTGTATTTCCTAATAACGGGCTGATGATTCTGCTGATATCTTTTGCCATGTTGTATGTTGGTGTACCTATGCTGTCAACTATTGGTCTAAGTGGGGTGTTTTGTTTATGTATTTTTGGTGTTCCATATATTCTTGGTGTTATGTTTGCTGTGGGAATCCAGTGTTTGTACATTTTTTCTGTTATTTTGCCTTTTTCGTGCAGTGGCTTCAGTAATTTTTTCATGTTTTTCTTAATGTTTTCTGTTGGCTTTTTTAAGTATTTCATATGTATTTTTGTCTTCTAGCATCTGTTTCATCTGTTGTTTATATTTTTCTCTGTCCATAACTACTGTGGTTCTTCCTTTATCTGCCGGTAGAATAATTATCTGTTCATTTTTGGATAAAGCTGTCATGGCTGATTGTTCTTCTTTTGTAATATTGCTGTGTTGAATTTGGCTGTTTTTTAATATCCCAGCTACGTTATTTCTGAGTTCTGCTTTCTTTCCCTCATCTGTGATCTGTTGACATGCTAGTTCTGTTGCTACAATAAATTCATCATATGGTATTTCTTTTGGTGTGACTGCAAAGTTTAAACCTTTCTTTAATATGCTCTCTTCTGCTTCTGTTAGTTTGTATTGTGAAATGTTACATACCCATGAGTTTGGTGTGGAGTTGCCTTGTATTTCTCCCCTCTTTTTCTTGTTTATGAGTCTGTTTAACTTCTTTATGTGTCTTGCTTTCACTTTTATGAACTCTTGTTCCTGTTTTTCCATCATGTGTCCTTTAATTAGTTCCTCCATTTGTTTATCAAGTTTGTAATTCCTTTTCAAGTCCAGGTGTCCTCTTTCCAGTTCGTCCTCCACACGCCTCTGTTTGGTTATGACGTTCCTTATCCTCTCCTTGAGCAGTGCTCTCTGTGCTCTTTCTATTATATTTTGTGCTGTCTGGGTCCGGATCGATGTTTTCAGCTGTAGGCTTGTGGGTGTGATGTTTTCGTCCCGGCATCTTAAACAGAAGCGAAGGTGGTTTCTTAGACGTGCGCGTTTCTGGTGTAATCGTTCCAAACGGCGGAAGTCCTTCGTTCCTTGTTGTCCGTATTTCTCTTTGAACATCTTAGAAAAACACAACATAAACACACCAACAAAGCCATACACAACAGTTAGAAACAGATTAGTACACCCAAAAGACAAAATATCAGCTGGACAAAAATGTGGAGTCATCTACGAAATCCCATGCAAAATATGCAATAAAACATACATAGGAGAAACCGGACGCCAAGTCAATACACGGACAATAGAACACAGAAAGGAGTGCGAGAAAGAGGCAAATCGTAAACACACAAGAGCAGCAAAAGAAGAAGCAGAAAGTACAATAAAAAAGTCAGCCGTAACAGATCATTGCTTAAGAGAAAACCATATAATGGACTGGGACAGCACACGGATCATAACCACTGAACAACAAAAATACAAAAGATGGATCAAGGAAGCAATAGAGATAAGGAGACGTGGATGTGGGACCATGAACAGGAACGACGGAGTTTACACGCTGGACCACGCATGGGACTGCATCGTCGGAGAGGGGAGAGCGGGCAGCAGAGGGCGACAACGTCCTCTGCTGCCCGCAGATAAACGGAGAAGGAAGTGACGCGCCACCATCAGCGTCAGCCTGAAGAAGCCGGCAGCTGTCGGCGAAACCGTAGCTACAAACAGGTAAACAAAACTGTTTCTGTGTTTGAAAAAGAACGAAAGCATGGAGCTGTTAAATCTCTAAGATATATTCAGAAATATGAGAGGAGATGGTTTATGGATCCACTGGTATAACAATTGTGACTCTTCAGCAAATAAAACCACAGTGTTGTTTTTAATAGAGGTTCCTACATAAATGACTTGCCTGTGAACAATAGTAGTAGTTTTCTGGTACTTCCTCCAGGACAGAGCACCACTGACCTCCTCCACACACATCTTCCTCAGGCTCATCCTCCAGACCCACAACTTCACCAGCACAGAGGCAGATGTGCAGCACAGTGCATGCTGACCTGTAATAGATTAAATAAGAGTTTGTTTTTTTATAGAAAAATGTAAAACAAACATATAACCTGCAGTACACTGGTTCTGTTCAGTTTAAAGAAAAGCAGCAGGGAAAACTACAGAGAATTTACATTTTTAAGACAGATCTAATCATTATTAGGCTTAAGTTGAATAAACAAATGCTCACTGAAAACACTTCAATGCTATTTTATTAAAAAGCCTGTTTTTTAAAAGTTTTATCCTCATTTGATGCTAAATAAGAAATTCTGCGGTCCAAATAAAATTAGAAAACATCCTACTGCATTCAACATTTATAATGCATTTGGTTTATATTAATTACCTACATGATAATACTCTGTAGTAATGTGTTGTGTATGTTTAACAAGTTCACTCTGTAGCTTAAAACATACATGAAACCATCTAAAGTTAACATGTAAGTCCTGAAAGCTTCTAGAATAAACAAAGTTACTTTACCTGAAAACGGTTGTGAGCAAACGCTGCTGATAGACGTGAAGCTGCTGTAGCTCCTTAATATTCCTGCTCAATTTTCACTAGCTTTAGCATTTTTCCTTTGCGTGTAGCTGCCGCCACGGCTGTGACGGGACCTATGGGCCACCGTAGAGGTGAAGGCTAGACTGTCCGAATTCAGAGCCACTGGGTTCCGGTCTTAGCGGTCTAGCAAGGACCCGGCCTTGCTAGACCGGCGAGGATTCATACTCATAAGCATCCTTCCCGTGGATTCGGACACACCCTACGTCCCTCTTTAGCATTTTTTGAAAGGAGAATTAATGACAACCGCCCATCCAGCTGAAAAGGAAATCTGTTTCATTGTAACCTTCCTTCCAGCATGACTGAGATTTTAAATTGTTTGTCATTATTTCACTGTACATGTTGCTCCTTTAACAGAAGCAGAAACAAATTGTAGCTACATGGACAAGGAACGGGAGCGTATGGATCAGAGAACAAGAAGGGTCACAGGCTAAGATAATAAAGGAGCTGGGAGAACTGGAAACATCTAATGAACAGTGAAAGTTGGAAGAGGGATGTAGAATAAAGTAAAATCTCATATAGCATCACATAAATGAAATTTCAAGTAAACCACAACACAAGCATGTGGACATAACAACAAATACATTTGAGGAACTAGACTACAAGATATATGACCCTGGAAAGGAACTAGAAAATAATTTGTACATACATATGAATAATAAATGTGAATATTTTAGTGAACAAGAACTAAGTGATTCCGTTTTGACAGAAGGTACACTCTCGATCATCCACTTCAATAGAAGTTTGTATTGCAATTACTTTAAAATATTGGATTATTTAACACAAAATAAAAAACGTTATCAAATCATTGCTATAACAGAAACATGGTTAAAATGAGATGAGGAGGAGGTGCAAATAGAGGAGTATGAAATGTACTTTATGAATCGGAATAATAAAAGAGGTGGTGATGTTGCACTGTATGTATGTCCCAATTTAAAAAGTAAAGTCATAACATGTCAACAGCCATCCAAGATGTAATGGAAATGATCACTATTGAAATAATCTCTGAAAAGAATAAGTTGAATCTGCAGAGCACCTGGATCTTGTGTAGAATCATGTACAAATACAATTACTGAAGTGTTGAGTGGAATCTGTAACAAGGATATATTTCTCTGTGGGGACTTTAATGTTGATCTGGAAAATGTAAACAATTCAAAGACAGCAAACGACTTCATAAATTCAATGTATCTACTGGGTCTGTTTCCACTGATAACCAAACCAACAAGAATCGACGTGCATTGCTCAACAATTATAGATAATATATTTACTAATGCTTCAGAGGGGATAGAGAGAAGTGGAATAGTGATGACTGATATCAGTGATCATCTGCCAATGGTTTTAGAACAAATCATTCAACATCCATGGCATTAATGGAATTAACAGAAGAGATATCGGAAGCCATTGACAAAAAACCCCATCTCATAAGTATCTTCATTGATTTAAAAAAAGCATTTGATACAGTGGATCATAAAATTCTTATTAAAAAACTTAGTAAATATGGCATCACAGGGATGGCCCTAATATGGATAATAAGTTATCTAACTGATAGGCAGCAACATGTTCAAATAAACTACACAAAATCAGATATAAATAACATTGCTTGTGGTGTACCACAAGGGTCGGTATTGGGCCCTAAACTATTTATCATTTATATAAATTACATTTTTGAGGTATTCTATGTATTTCTATATTAAAATCCACCTTATTTGCAGATGATACAACTTTTTATTATTCAAGAGATAATGTTGAGCAGATGATAGAAGTGATACAAACTGAGATGAAAAAAATTTAACTATGGTTTGATGGGAACAAACTATCATTAAACAGAGATAAATCATGTTTTATGATATTTAGCAATACATATTCAAATGATGAAATTTTATTCAATATAGATGAGATTAATATTAAAAGAGTTAAAGAAGTCATGTATCTGGGAGTCATCATTGATGAAAAAATGTCTTGGAAACTGCATGTAAACAGTGTCAAAACTAAAATATCTAAAACTATTGCACTGTTACATAGAGCAAAATGGTTACTTGATAATAATTCCCTGTATTTGTTATATAACTCACTGATCATACCATACCTGAACAACTGAAATGAAATCTGGGGTAAAACATATAAAATTTACACAAATTCCATTTACATCTTACAGAAAAAAGCAATAAGAATAATCCCAAGGAGCAACTACAGAGATCCATCCAACCCATTATTTATTAAATTAAAAACACTAAAATTCTATGATCTGGTGGACAACATTATTTTAAAATTTATGTATAATGCAAACAAAGGGTACGCACCTGCAGGTTTAATCAAAAGATTTACAAAAAGACATAGCAAATATGATTTAAAAGGACACAAATTATTTAATATACCTAACATCGGATACTCCTAAAGGAACATTGTGTGTCCATATATGGAGTTAAAATGTGGAATAAATTAAATACTGAAATCAAGAATGCAAAAACAATGTTTACTTTCAAAAAAGAAATAAAAAATGAAATGATTAACTTACATAGATCAGTTACATAAATGCGTGAGGGGAGGGGGATGGGGGTGAAAGAAAAAAAAGGGGGGAAAAGGGAACAAGTCTATGTATGCATATAAGTATATATGTATATAACTTTATGCTTCTTTCTGTGTAACTTGTTTTCTCTCTTTTTTTCAATTCATGGGTTGAGGTTGTGTCAGCCAACTAGTTCAGAAACAATATTGTTCATATTTTCTTAAGAATCTTATGATTGTTTCATTTGTATTAATGTTATTTGTCATGGTCTGCGTCTGCCCCTTCCTTCATGTGTCTCCTGATGTTTCTCCATCCTCTCTAGATTCCCTTCTGTGTCTCATAGCGCCCTCATGTGTCCTTTGTCTGCATCTCAATTATGTGTCTTATGTTTGTAGCCCTTTTAAGTCAATTCCTCCCAGGTCCTGTGTCATTCGTTCATCCCCAGCCCTCCAGGTCTTCCTTTACGTTCTGTATCTCCAGCCTCTTTGTCCCCAGCTCAGTGTGTGTGTGGCCATTCCCCAGTTCAGTGTATGTGTGTATGAGATTGTGTGTGTCAGTATGTGTAGGTGTGTGTGTGAATCCTTCCCTCAGTCTTAGGTTTAGTTTTATGTTTAGGTTTATTCTGCCCTCCACTGGTTCTGTTTCCCCCATTTAGATAATTGTGGTTTAGTTTTGTGTTTTAGGTTTATTCTGCCCTTCACTGTTTCTGTTTCCCCATTTAGATAATTTGTGTCACCTGCCTTCCCTCCAGCCCTCACTCCACACACCTGCTTCCTGTTTCCTTAATTGTTCTCCCTGTGTATTTAAGCCCTGTCTTGTCTCTGTTTGGTGTCGGTTCATTGTTTGTAATTCTGTCAGTCTCGTCTCGCTTGGATTATTAGAGCTTTTGGATTTCCAGATTGTTACCTGGATTTTGGCTCCCCGCCTTTGGATTTACTTTTGTTTTTGGTTCACCTTAAAATAAAAGATTTTTATTTATTCAACTTATGCTTCGTGTCATCTTGGGTTCCTGCATTTTGGGTCCTACCATCTTTGAATCGTGACATTATTTTAGTTAAAAGGGGCAGATAACATAAGTTTTCTTCTTTCTGTCCCCTTTTTCATTTTGGCTTTTAGCAATTTAGTTCTGTATTTTTATTTTAATGTCAATAAATGAAAATAAGAGATTTTTTTAAACTAGGTCAAGGGTTTGAATACATAAATTGTTCCTTAAATATGAACTTTAAGTGCAATATTGCGTGGACATCGGGGGCAGTCCCACTGGACTGGCAGACTGGGGTGGTGGTTCCCTTATTTAAAAAGGGGGACCGCAGGGTGTGTTCCAACTAAAGGGGGCTCACACTCCTGAACCTTCCTGGTAAGGTCTATTCAGGGGTTCTGGAGAGGAGGGTCCGTCGGATTATTGAACCTCAGATTCAGGAGGAGCAATGTGGTTTTCGTCCTGGCCGTGGAACACTGGACCAGCTCTATACCCTTAGGGGGATCCTGGAGGGTGCGTGGGAATTTACCCAACCAGTCTACATGTGTTTTGTGGATTTGGAGAAGGTGTTTGACCGCTTCCCTTGGGGGATCCTGTGGGGGGTACTCCGGGAGTATGGGGTACCAGGCCCTCTGATACGGGCTGTTAGGTCCCTGTATGACCGGTGTCAGAGCTTGGTCTGCATTGCCAGCAGTAAGTTGGGGTCGTTCCCAGTGAGAGTTGGACTCAGCCAAGGCTGCCCATTGTCATCGATTCTGTTCATAACCTTTATGGACAGGATTTCTAGGCACAGCCAAGGTGTGGAGGGCATCCGTTTTGGTGGCCTGAGGATCATGTCTCTGATTTTTGCAGATGATGTGTTCCTGTTGGCTTCATCAGAACGTGATCTTCAGCTTTCGCTGGAGCGGTTCGCAGCCGAGTGTGAAGCAGCTCCTCTAAATCTGAGACCATGGTCTTGTTTCGGAAAAGGGTAGAATGCCTTCTCCGGGTCAGGGATGAGGTCCTGTCCCAAGTGGAGGAGTTTAAGTATCTCGGTGTCTTGTTCACGAGTGAGGGAAAACTGGAGCGTGAGATCGATAGGTGGATTGGTGCTGCATCTGCAGTGATGCGGGCGTTGTACCGGTTTGTCATGGTGAAGAGAGAGCTGAGTCAGAAGGCGAAGCTCTCGATTTACCGTTCGATCTACGTTCCTACCCTCACCTTTGGTCATGAGCTTTGGGTAGTGACCGAATGAACGAGATTGCGGATACAAGCGGCCGAAATGAGTTTTCTCTGAAGAGTGGCTGGGCTCTCCCTTAGAGATAGGATGAGAAGCTTGTTCATTCGAGAGGGGCTCGGAGTAGACCCGCTGCTCCTCCACATCAAGAGGAACCAGTTAAGGTGGCTTGGGCATCTGGTCAGGATGCCTCCTGGACGCCTCCCTGGTGAGGTTTTCAGGCCATATCCAACCGGGAGGAGACCTAAAGGTAGACCCAGGACACGTTGGAGGGACTATGTCTCTCACCTGGCGCCTTGGGATTCCTCCGGAGGAGCTAGCCCAAGTGGCTGGGGGGACGGAAGTCTGGACCTCTCGCTTTAGGCTACTGCCCCCGCGACGCGACTCTGGATAAGCGGATGAAAATGGATGGATGGATGGAATTGACTTGTTAAAGAGCAAGTCACCCCTAAATCAACTTTTTTTTCTGATAAACTATATAAATGTGTGTCTAATCGTGCTGCTGACACGTGTATTCAATAGTTTTGCATTTTAGTGCATTTCAGTTCAAATTTGAATTTTCTGCCTAAAACTGTCAGTGTTGTGCCGTTGTCAGGTAAAAACTCTGCACAGCTTTTCAATTTAAATCTGCCATCGCTATTGGCTAAGAGGTACCCTAGAATGTTAGCTGGTACCATATGATGTCACAATGTTGCTGTTAGCCTGTGCGTGTGTATTTGTTAGCGTCTCTGCCCTCTCGGTCTGCTAGGCAACAGCATTTGTTTCATTTTTCAAACAGGAAGATGGAGTGGAGTAATAATCTGGTAGGGGGTGATTTGCTCTTTAATGACTCTAACCAGCTGGATTTAGGGTTCTATGACTGTAATGGTCAGAACCAGAAACGTTTGGACATCTCTGTTGGCACATGGGCTTTGATAATAATAAGTCCTGCAACTGTAAAAATGAATAAATAAAAATATTAGAGACCAGATTTTAAATAAAAATAATCCTTGTGCTGATTGCAAGTTGATAAAGGGACATGATAAAAAAAACACACACGCGCTTTTTAATCACACCCTGGGAGTTTTACAGATCAGTGCCCTCATAACGCATCTCCCTGTTTTCATTCAATCACATTATCTCTTTGAGCCGTAATAAAGCCAAACATATTCCCTTCCTAAATACCCCAAGGAAAACTGAGATTAGATCCAATTTGTAAAGACACAAATGGCTTGAAACGCTTCCTCTTTACCTTCACTTGTCAGAGAAGAGTTTACTCAAAGCTTCATACTCCATCATGTCACACATCATCTGTAGTTCCTCCTCTGGCAAGTAGAGTAGAACAAACTCACAAACCGGCCTTTGACCGTTCTCTGCCCGAGGATCTCAGAAGATGCTCTGACAATAATAACATGGTTGGACAGTGTGGCAGAAGCCAGGGAAAAAAGTTTGACACCACGAGCCCTCCCATCCTCATTTCTCACACACGTACACAAACACCACAGGGGACGTGTCACCAACTCCCAATGAAATCCTCCGCCGAGCCTCTCCACTGTTTGAGTTATTACTTGTTTCCATTTTATCTTTCGCACTGGGCCAATAAAGCATGAATCAGGTTATGAGACAGGAACTGAGAGCTGAGCATCTCGACCTTTATTAAGCTGTCTGTTTAGTGAGTGGAAGCACACATACGCGCGCACGTGCCCAAGATTCACATCAACGACAGAAAAGGGGAAATGTGACAAGTGTTTGTTTCTGAGAAGAAAAGAGGGGAACAGAAGAACTTGAGAAAGCCTGGAGTGTGAAGTCATTGATGAGTCCGTGGTCATCGGGGCACTCGGGGCAGTAATCCCCAAACTGGAGGAGTGGCTAAAGCAGATCCCAGGATAAACCTCAGACATCTCAGTCCAGAAAAGTGCAGTTCTAGGAACAGCTAAGATACTGCAGAACCCTCAAGCTCCCAGGTCTCTGGTAGAGGACCCGAGCTTGGAAGGATGAGCCCAGAGGGTGAGATGGGAAATTTTAAATACAGTAGATAAATGCATTGCATTCACAAATACTCCACATGTCTCAGTACTTTAAGCTTCATTGTGATTAATTGAAAATCTGAGTTCTTTGAATTGTGCAGTTCCACATCCATGAAGAGTCAGTACCAGGTGACCGAACTGCCATCAGGCATCCTCTGAAAACGTGTTTCATAAAACTCACTCTGCACTCAGAGTGGCCTTGCTGGAGACAGAAAGACTCCAATGGAAAAAAAACAAAACATTGCAGACAGATCATGTGTCCCACCCCATGCATGAAGCTATTGCAGAACTGGTTTAATTACCTAAATTGTGTTTTCAGTTTTGCTCTTCAGTGTTCTTTCCATGCTTGGTAGTGTTCACCCAAAGGCTACTTGTGTTTAAGCAATGAATGGTATGTGTGTGTCATGTGAAAATGTGGCTGTGTTTACCAAATGAAAACATGTGTTCCATTTTGGGAACATGTTACGATATGTGGTGGCAGGGTTTTGTTGCAAAGGGAAGCCACGGTTTAGGAATTTGTGTGTTATGTTTGGGGTTTTGTGTGTGCAGTTTTGAAAGAAACGTACAGTTTTGAAAAACGCGTTTTAGCAATAGAAAAAAACTGTAAATAGTAAATATGTAAATAGTCAGCTATTGTTCATGTCAAGGTGGATTCAAAAGTGGTAAATTACATTGTCTAAATGATGTGTGTGTATATTTCTCACACTTTTTTATCCTTCTTCATACTTTGCTGCTGCTACACCCAAGTCTGCACTCTCTGAAACAATAAAGACATTTTCTATTCTATTCTATTGAGTTTACACTGACTGGACATATGTAGCACTCTGTGACCTGACTACTGCCGGACTGGTGTGTTTGCTAAAGAAAGTTAGCAGTTTGAGGGAAATGCTTTCAAATAGGAAGAGTGGTCTCTGCTAACCAATGTTAAACTGTTCAGGCTGAGCGCATGGTTGGTGTTGAAAAGTATAATTATGAGCAAACTACAGATGAAACAAAAAATTAGACAATGGTGCAAAAGTCAGCTTTTTTTCAGTATTTCAGCTTAGACTGAGAGACCATCTGACGGCTCAGGAACCTTCTGCGGGTGTTTAGGATTCATTAGCTGATTGTAGCGTGACATTTTGTGTCTAGAATATTAAACCTTTTCACAATATTCTAATTTTCTGAGATTTTGAATGTTGAATTTCAGCTGTAATCCAAAATAATCACAATTATAACAAAAGAAGGTGTGAAATATCAAGCTTTGCATATTAGTTTCATTTTTTTTTGTTTAATTACTGACATAAATGAACTTTTGCTTAACATTCCGAGTTTTTGAGTTTCACCTGTATTCAAGATCTAAGTGCAAAAGGTTGTGTGCTGGAAAAGTTTCTGTATAATTTTCTATATTTACTCATCTCAGAACCAACTCTCCCTTAATTTTCTTCCAATTATCAGTTTTTTTTTTACAAATTCAACAATCAATAAATAGTCATATTTGTGTCATTTTTATATAAATTAATAAAAGGTTTTACTTTTTTAATCACACATCTAAAGTCAACTGTGATTTTTAAAATCACATACCTAAAGAGAAAATACATTAAAACATTAAACCTCAATGAAGTTGATTAGTTTTGACCAAAAACAAGTTTTACCCATAATTAAACAGCATTTTGCTTTCATTTGACATTTAAAAAAATAAGTTCATGTGTCCGGATAATATTTGCGCATATTCTTTATTATGATTATTGTTGTTATTATTATTATTATTATTATAAGAAGAAGAATGTATGCTAATATGAAAGTAGTTGACAAACACTTCATTTAGTAAGCTGCTGTGTTTAAAAGCAACACTAAAAAGTACATTACCGACATGATTCTCACTTTACAGACTTTCTGTTGAATATACTGATGACCCTCCCTTGTTTTTATTTAGACACAGGGCTATTTTGTTTACGTGCTGGTTGTTTAGAAGTGATTTATAATAAAGTTGGATTGGATCGTCTGAGCGCGTGCCTCCCTCGTGTGTTCGAATCCCGTAACTGCAACTTCGGAGTCGTTTACCGTTGCTAGGCAACACCCAGGTAAATCTGACTCAAACGGATTTTACAACAGTCACACATCCGCTGCATTCCCGCTTAGCAGACATGTCGGGAGTGGAGGACTACGATCGTCAAAACGCTGTAATGATGGAGAGAATCACAGTAGAAAGAGTATTTCTGAAGATCTCCGAGGAGATCGTCATGAACCCACACCGGCCCGGTCCGCTCAGGTCAAATTTATTTATTGAATAATTTAAATTTGTCTGTTGATCTTTGACTTGACTTGTAGCCAAGACTTGTAGTTAGGTTTTTGGCGTTAGCGTTGAGGATAGCTTGCTAAAAAGATTGATTATATTATTGATTAAATTATTTTAAACCTAAATGTTTAGACAGACTGCTTGTGTTGTGCTCAGTAATGAACTGGGATTTTTATTTTACTTTGTGACATACCAACCTCCCCCCTCAAATCTTAAAGAGCAAGTCACCCCCAAATCAACTTTTTTTTGATAAACTACATAAATGTGTGTCTAATTGTGCTGCAGACACGTGTAGTCAATAGTTTAGCACATTAGTTAAAATTGTAATTTTTGGCCTAAAACTGTCGGTGTTGTGCCATTGTCAGGTAAAACTCTGCACTGCATTTGAATTTAAATCTGCCATCGCTATTGGCTAAGAGGTACCCTAGAACGTTAGCTGGTACCATATCGGGGCAGCAGTAGCTCAGGTGGTAGAGCGGGTTGCCTCATGATCGGAGGGTTATGGGATTGACTCCAGCTCCCGCCAGGGGTATCCTGCTGTTGTGTCCTTGGGCAAGACACATCACCCAACTTGCTTGTGTTAGTGGTCAGAGGGGCCGACGGCACCAAATGGCAGCCTCGCCTCTGTCAGACCTGCCCAGGGCGGCCGTGGCTACAAGTAGCTTACCATCACTAGCAGTGTGTGAATGTGAGTGAAAGCGTCTTTGGGTGTCTTGAAAAGCGCTATATAAGTTCAATGCATTATTATATGATGTCACAATGTCGTTGTTAGCCTGTGTGCGTGTATTCGTTAGTGGCTCCGCCCTCTCGGTCTGCTAGGCAACAGCATTTGTTGCATTTTTCAAACAGCAAGTGGGAGTAGTGATGGGAATTCCGGCTCTTTTTTAGAGAGCCGGTTCTTTTGGCTCAGCTCACCAAAAAGAGCCGGCTCTCTCGGCTCTCAAGTGGCTCCTTAGATTTTCTGTTGCGTACATTTATAACCAAAATAATGAAAAACTATATGTAAAATGATTTAATAATGTAAAAAAAAATGCTATATTTCAAATATTTATCATTTCTATGGATTTAATAACTGAACACTAGGAAATCTCCACTTTCCGACTGCTGGCGCTCATTTTCTCACCGTCTTTGTCGCACTCTCTCTCGCTCGCCTTTTTCCTCCTCATTCCCTCTCGTCTCCCTCCACCCTCATGTGCACTGTGTGTGGACAGTCTGGACACGCAGTTACACATGTTGACCAATCGCCTGTAGCTTTCACCAAAGCAAGAGGGGAGGGGACGGCTCCCAATGACGAGCCGGCGCCCGTCTTTCACTTCAAAGAGCCGGCTCTTAGAGCCGGTTCGTTCGCGACCGACACATCACTAAGTGGGAGTGGAGTAATACTATGGTAGGGGGCAACTTGCTCTTTAAATGTTTTATGTGCTAAAAATATGATGTCATTGGTTTTCTTTTAGTTCATGTCCTCGCTGACAACCTCACGTCCAGGAAACCCCCGGAGGCAACGGCAGTCGACCGTGAGTTTCCATCATAACTAAAAATGTTGATGTGGGGCCTCACTGGCTGCAGCTCATAGAGCATTTATCTTTTTCAGCTCCGGTCATTGAAGTTCAAAAAAAGGGAAAGGATTTCCGCAGACGTCGCACGGATGTCACAGCAACACATATCTTTCCCATTTGTGGAAAAAATACAAAAGAAAAGTGATTGAAATTATGTTGGGTTTTTTACAAACATACAACAGTAACACAAAGTGGACCTGTTCTTTGCAAACTAAGCCATGACTTTCCACAGGCCACACTCACCAATGATGCATCATCATGTTGATGAATGAGAAAGAGCAAAACTGACAGCAGCTCAATAACAAAATGTCACGTCACATGGGGGAGAAACAATAAGCCGAGGAGAAGTTGAACAAAAACAAAACAAGCAGTGTCTGTTAGGCAGCAGGCTCTGGTGTAATTACTAAAGAAACCACCCTTTACTAACATGTTGGGGTCATTAATACAGATAACAAACTTCTTATGCACTGCACCGATGTCCTCCTCATCTCATCTTCCTCCATGCAGCTTGGAGTTTAAGAATCCCTCCATATCGATCCAGACTTAGTGATATTAAAAAAATAATGGAAGGCTTAGTCTTTTACAAGTCTCTGGTGGCATCACAGGGGTTGTGATCCAGGTTCCGTCCACCTTCATGAGCGTCCCTTCATCTTCCGGCGAACAGATTTGCCTGGGCGTTTCTAAACAAACAAAATTTTAAACGTTAAGCTGGGCGGACACTGTTCGACTTTTTCACTCGTAGCACTCCGCTTCAGCTCAAACTGTACGACTTCCTCGCAGAGCAGATCTCACGAGTCATGCGCTCACACTGTACAACCCAGTTCTGGCAGCAACACGTCGGACCTAAAAATATGCTAAAAATAGCAGTTTTTACTCAACACGTTAGACTTTTTTGTCTTGTTTTGCCTGTTGTCCTTCGGGAGTGCTGCAGGAGGACACACAGGGATTTATGGGGGTTGGACGAGGAAATCGAAATAAAGTAAATCTGTGTTTTGTGATCAGTTTAATTTGACATGAACACGACAAACACGCCTTCTTGTCATTGTGAGTAAAAAAACATGTTGAAATAAAAACGAAAAACGTGTGTTATTAGGGAAATAGCGGGCGAGCGGTGTTGATGCATGATTGCGCATGCGCCGTGAGCAGTTCTGATACTTCTGGGTCGCAGCCGCTCACTGCGCCGCTTCAACCCACACGAGGGACGAGCAAAATATCAAACACGCCAGAAGTCCGTGCGAGCTCACGATTGCTGATCGGTAGCTGGTCACGTGGTGTTAATCGCCTCTCGTAACCCCCTGTACACTACACGACGCTCAGCGCAAAACTCACCCCGATCTCGTGGATTCTCGCACGAGTGGAAAATCGGCTCACAAAAGTGAAAAAGTCGCACAGAGTACGCCCGGCTTTAGGGCGACAAACGTAAATCAGTCAGTGTTTTCATATATGTGTGACTCACATTTTGTTTTCCTCCTTTTCCTTTCCTCCCCCCCTTTTCGCCCCGGCCATGAGCCACTTTGGCACGGAAGTCTGAAACATCGTTGAAACTCTCCTTGGTGTTCCACTTCTTTCCACTCTTTTTGCCCCCAAAGCCAAACTTTTGGTCCTTGAACTTCCTCTTGGCACTGGGACTGAGAAATGAATTAAAGTCACAGTTTAGTAACAGAGCCAGAAAACCTAAGTTTGATGACTAACGCACGTGTGGGATAGGAAATAAACTCACCCTCTTTGTACTTTTTTTGATGCTCCGGAAGAATCTTTAGCTGTTTTCTTATCGCCATCCAAGAAATCCAGCTTGTCAGTAATTCCTGGAAAGGGAAAACACTTTAAAATATTTCCTAAATGAAAAAGCTAAAACTATGTTTTTTTTTTTTTTTTTTACTTTTGAGCATTAGAGAAACTAAATCTAGAGTAGAGAAGTGAAAATCCACCTTTCTGGTATTTCTTTACAGAAGACATCATCGCCTTCTTCTCCTTCTGCCTCTTTTGAATCACCTCAACTTGGACCTGGAGAAAAATCAAATTAGGGTTAATTCATTTTTAAATTTAACTAAATCTGAATCTACAGACGAAGAGAAAAGTGTATAAAACCAACCTTTTTGGCAAACTTCCTTTGCTCGCGGAGTTTCTTCGCCTTTTCCGACTTTTCCAGAATCAGCTGCTTTGAGATCAGCTTTTTCCTGATCTAGGTGAAGGAAGAAAAACATGTTTTATAACTATCAGACTAAAGTCGTCATCTGCATTTTTTTCCCTGTGTGGGCGTCGGAACTAGTCCCCGCACCGTGAGAACAGACATCTATGCTCTAAAGCCGATCTTCATCCGCACATGTCACGTGATCAGGAAGCAGAAAATCCATGTGTTAGGAGATTGTTTTGGGCCGCTGCTGTAAAATAAGTAAGGCGCGAACCCAAAAAGCTTCTGCCGATCACAATTCGACAACTGGTTATGAAAGAACGGATAACGCTCGAAACGCATCCTGATGTAAGAGGTGAGTCTCCGCTTTGTTTTGGCGTTGACATCATCCTAGCGCGCAACGTTCTGTGACTCTTAAAAAAACCGTTAAAACGGTGAGAAACGCTGGCAGCGAATGAGTAAAACAAAAAAAACCTGTTCAGATGAGTGAGTTAAATCTAGCATTAAATCACTGAACACATGATGTAATCATGCAGCACTCACTCACCTTTTGCATGTGCTGATCTGATTTGGCCATCTCTGCAAAGTAGTCATCGGGCCTCTTGGTGGCGATGTCGTGTTGGTTTAGGAGAGGCAGCGCGTTCAGGACTGTAGCTTGAGCCTGACGGTAGCTGTGTGTGAACACAGAATCACAGACATCATATAAACTTTTAGTTTAATCACCATTTAACTGTGCAGTATTTTTGAACCGGACAAAAAAATTATGTTTACATTTTGTACAACTCGGCCTTTCTGTAAAGCCGGATCATTCGTCGACAATGAAGGAGTTTTGTGTACTCGGTCATGAACTCGCATCCCAAAACCAACTTACACTGTTTACACAATTAGCATCGTTTGGTGGCCTCAACAGTTTCATAACACATTTTCTTTAATCTGTATCCAGTTATGAGCAAAGTGGAAATGAAGTTCAGCCCGTGAAGAAGGTGACGCAGAGCTGTTGGCAGGTGAAGAGATTTTTACATCTTTTTTTTTACTAATATTACGTGCCTATTAAGTGTCTACTAGGTGGAACCACTTCTCTACTGTTCACGGTAAAGTAGAAAAACTAAATGTAGAGAATAAAGTATGGCTGGAGCAAACTGGTCCTTCGTACTTTCATAGGTGCAAAACAAAAAGAACTGACGTTTCGACAGATTACGTCTTCATCAGAGTTCTATTACTGTAGATAAACTAAATATTTGATTCAGACCTGAGCTTCACTGGTCACATTAAGGCTATAACTAGATCGGTGTTTTATCATCTTCACCAAGTAGCACAACTCAGGGGTTTCATGTCCAGACAAGACCTAGAGAAACTCATTCATACGTTCATCTCCAGTAGGCTGGACTATTGCAATGCTCTTTTGGCTGGTCTTGACAAAAAAAGCTGGGAAGCAACTGCAGCTTATTCAGAACGCTGCAGCTAGAGTCTTAACAAGAACCAAGAGACCTGAGCACATCACTCCTGTTCTTAAATCTCTATACTGGTTACCGTAAACTACAGAATCAATTTCGGAGTACTTCTAAATATGAAGCTTTAGACCAGTCCTCAACTAAGGCCCTGTCCACACGTAGCCGGACACTTGGGATGGGTACCTTTGACATTTGAATCGATTCGGTACTAATTCCCGGTACCTAGGAATCGATACCGGTACTTAACGGTACCAATTTTCGATACTTTTGAGTGTTTAATATTTTAATTCTCTTTTATAATTAAATATATATTTTTCTCAATATATAACAATATTTGATATATATCACAATAAATAACATACAACTGTTTGTATTTTAACATCGTCCTTGTAGTTTTATAAGCTGATAATTAAACTGAAGCAAACATCTTTACTGTGAACTAAATTTACTGTGCATCTTCATTCCTTTTGCCGTCCTTTTTCATTTGATTTTTCCTACCGGGAAGTTAGAATTTACGAGGAGAAAGCGAACGCACCATTAGCTGATAACAATGGTGACAATGGAAGCTAACATATCAAGCTAACGTTATCTTAAACAGTTTATTTAGCTGCTGGAGCAGATTAAAACGATGATGCCTCACACTTAGATCGTTGTCGCTGGTTTCATCTTCACCCGTCGCATTTAGTAAAGTGAAGCCAAACTTTAGAGCGCGTTCATGTTCTTCTAGTCGGAAATTCGGAGTTCCGAGGAGAAAGCGAACACACCATTAGCGAAACGGAAGCTAACATATCAAGCTAACGTTATCTTAAACATTTTATTTAACTACTGGAGCAGATTAAGATGAGGATGTCTCACTCAGATCGTTGTCGCTGGTTTCATCATCACCCTGTTACCCATCACATTTAGTGAAGTGGACCCAAGCTTTAGCGTGCGCTCTTTCTACCATGCTGCTCTGTTTACAACTGGCTCGCAGCAACCGACGACATAACACTCTTGCGCATGCGCAGCTGTCTAGGCAAGTTCTCGTTATGAAGGACGGGTACCGAAACGAGGCACAGTTTGAAATGACGTGAATCGGTGCTCAGGTGGTACTGTGGAATTCGGTCGGTACCTTAAAAAGTACCGAATTCGGTACCCATCGCTATCGGACACCTCCCAAAGCGAAGATATTTTTCTACAATTTGGCCTGTCATCCACAAGAAAAACCAATTTATGCATCAAAAACTAAACTTTTTAAAAGCTCCAGCTGAAATGAAGATTTGCATTTTCTCGGTTTCTGTGTGGACAGAAATAACCGGAGTTTTAGGTTTCACATCACTGTGACAAAAATGCTGACTGCCCATGTGCGACCTGTGTTTACATTACAACATGGATGCCCTCAGAGCCGAGCTCGCATTATCAAACTACATTTAACTAGTAGTTGAACTAGTTATAAAACTACATTTAAGAGCCATTCTACCTCCTTATCGGTCTGCACAAACGAGATAGGCGCCATGTTTCATGTTATGTTGAAGTTGAGCAGGAAGACTGCCGCCTACAAGTCTGGCACGCCTATCAATGTGCCTAACAATGCACTTATGCGGTCACGTGTAGTGGTGGGTCCAGCAACACTACCTAGCTCATAGAACAAGACCCCGCGTTGGTGCGCTCATCATTTAGGAAGTAGACACATGACTAATTCTACAAACGAGGCGGTGTGGACGTTATTTTTTCAGAGGGCAGATATTCGTCTTTAATGGCTACGTATGGACAAGGTCAGCAGACACCTTGAGGGCCAGAAGCTCTTCTAAAATAAAGTTCAAGTATTATTGTGTCTTAAATTATTAATATTTGAAATGGTTTTGTTTTCCATCAACACTGTTTTACTGTGGTTTCAGTCGTGTTTGAATAACGTAAACAATTACTGATATTTGGGAAATAAAACTTGCTGCTAAACTTTAAAGTCTCCCAATTGTAGGAAGTTAGGGGCCAAAGAGTTGGGGGGCAAGTGGAAAAGTCTGGTGGGCTGGATGTGGCCTGGCCTGTAGACCACCAGCTGACGTTCACTGCACCTCAGCTGTAACTTACAAGAACATTTCTCTTTGGAAATCATCATCAGCGTTGAGTTCTCCGTTGGACACAGCAGAAACGTTCCCTTCAGCGTTGGTGAGAACTTCATCAGCAGGTGGGTTGGTCATGTCTAACCTTTCCACCCAGGCTAGATCTTTATGCAGCTCCGCAAGACAGAGTTTCAATCCCTCCTGAAGGAAAACAAATGTGTTAGGCAAACTGCCACGGAGAGAAAAGAAAACAAATAAATATTTAGATTGTTTACAACACATCTTTGGATTCCTACGTATTTTTAATATTTTAAGCAATACCGTTGTATGTTTTCTTATTGTTTACTCTTTAATCTTACTGTTTTACAATCCTGTCTGCTCCAGTTGTGACATTTTCCCACCCAGACAATAAAGGGAGCGAGTTTCTATTCTGTTCTTTGTCAAAATGCAGGATTTATCTATTATATACAAAGTAAAAAGTACAAGTATGTTTTTTTTTCATAATAAAAACAGCATAATGACTACTCTGACCTTAATTACTCACCACATTATTGACGAACGTCTTGCTTTTATCCACCAGGACGTTCATCCCAGGTTTGAGCAACCCTTTAGAGAGGGCTTCTTGAAGCTAAACACAAAGACCACAGAAATATTTTTAAATAACTCTTGACTTAATTATGTCATTCCCATCATCGTTGTTTCTTGTTCCCGTTTCAACCGTATATGTGTCGATGGTTTCAACACAGAGCCTGACCAGTTAGCTAAACTCAAAACAGGTGCTTTAGTGCAGCTGGCTTAAGTCAAAGTTAGCATAAAACTTACTTCTCCATCCGATAATTCGATGTGTTCCTCCTCTGACTCCTCACCCAGCTGCGGGTCCTCCTCTGCCGAATCCATACTCCTGCCAGGGATGATCATAAAATCCGAATTTGTCTTATAAGCTGCACAAAACAGCAACAACGACACGAGTTAACAAACAGTCGCTCACGTGTGGAGCGATTCACAGGAGGAGGAAGTGACGTATGGGTTTGCTCTTTCGCGAAAATTGTCCGACAGAAGACAAAGAATGAAGATAAATGAAGTTCCGACATGACAAAATTAATTGAAAATAATTTTAAAAGCAGGCGAGACACATCAACTGTTATTGTTACTTTACTAATATTTTAATACTAACATTTTATAACGGCAACTAATAATACACATTATTTTAATGATGATAAATATCATGTAATAATTTCTTAGTTATTTATTATTATTTTTTTACCAGTAGTAAACTCCAACTGACGTTAGAATTCTATATTTGTTAATTTTGATAAACTAGAACAAACTTTTCTGGCTGGAGATTGGATCTCGTTGCTCTCACTGGTGTGCCTGGTATTTATTTATTTTTTAATCTTTTATTTCATTCAAAATGTATACAATAAACACAAACAAATGCAACATACATTAACATATTGAAAAAAAATTTGAACAAAAAGGAGCAGATAGAAGAGAGTCTTATAATTTCTGCCCCTTTTTACAAAATAAAATTATCCGTCAAACAAACACAATATAACATCAGTCACTTTCTAATATTTTCATGTCTAATCTTTGACATTACAGTTCAACTTTTCATAATTGCTAAATACATTAGATTTTATACATCTTTAAATATAGCAAGTGAAGTTGATTCTTTAAATTCCCTGTTAATGGCATTCCACAATCTTACACCATTTACAGAAATGTTACATTCCTTCGCTTTGGTTCTGAATCTAGGTTTCTTAAAGACATCAGTTCCTTTTAACATGTACCCACTTACTCTCTCATGAAACATTTTCTGAAATGTGGCATTAGTTGGTAGATTACTCATATTCGCTCTGTACATTATTTGCAATATTTTCCACTCTACCAAGTCAGGAAATTTCAGTATTTTGTATCTAATGAATAATTGATTAGTGTGATCTCTATAGTTAGTTATTAATGATTCTCAATGCTCTTTTTTGCAAAATGAACAACGGTTGTGTAAAAGTTTTGCAAGTGACTCCCCAAATTTCTAAACAATAAAATAAATATGGTTCAATCAGTGAGTGATACAATGTTAATAACCCTGACCAATTTAGTAGAAACTTGACTCTATGTAATACACCCATGGCTTTGGCGATTTTCCCCTTTATATAACCTACATGTGATTTCCACGTGAGACTCTCATCAAACATGACTCCAAGAAATTTGGTTTCTTTTACTCTTTGAATTTCCATTCCATCTATCATTAAAGATACATCACAGCTTCTTCTATTATTAAACAGTATATAGTTTGTTTTGTTCAGGTTCAGTGACATTCTATTTATATCAAACCATTTTTTTTAACTTTAATCAGTTCACTGTTTATTACTTGAGTTACTTCATGTATATTTAATCCTGAATAAAACAATGTGGTATCATCTGCAAATAAAACTGTGCCAAGTAAATTAGTTACATTTACCAGGTCATTAATAAACAATATGAACAGTTTAGGTCCGAGGACTGACCCTTGTGGCACACCATAATAAATATCTTTTAATTCAGATTTAGCATTATTTCTTTGAACAAACTATTTTCTATTGCGTAAATAACTATTAACCCATTGATGAGCCACCCCTCTTATTCCATACCGGTGTAATTTCAGAAGTAACCTTGAATAATCAATGACATCAAATGCCTTCTTTAAGTCAATAAAAACACAAATGAAATAGTTTTTATTGTCAATTGCTGATTAAATTTTATCTACTAAATCAATAACTGCCATTGCTGTTGAATGTTTGGTCCTAAAGCCATACTGTTCATGATTTAAAATTACATTTTCGTCAATGAATTTGTCCAACCTTAATGCAAACACTTTTTCTAATATTTTGGAAAACTGTGGAAGCAGTGACACTAGCCTGTAATTAGTGAAACTCTGTTTATCACCGCTCTTAAATAATGGAACCACCTTGGCAATCTTCATTAAATCAGGGAAGACTCCTGTAGATAGTGACAGATTACAGATGTAAGTGAATGGTTCAATCATGGACGTAATTTTCACTTTAGAAGTGGAGGGGACGGGGGGAGGGGGGGGGGTATCTTTACAGGATGCTCTAATGGGAAACGGGCTTCAACACAAATGGTTGTTTTCTGCTTGGTCCTAGAGCTCAACCAGTGTCAATTTAATATAGTGTAATATTGTTTTTGGACGGTAAAAAGTGCAGGGGTCAAAACTTGACTTTGGAAAAAGTGGGGGGGACATGCCCCCCCTGTCCCCCCCCAAAATTACGTCCATGGGTTCAATAACAGATTCAATTATAGCTTTTACAGTCACCATGTCCAGATCATCACAATCAGTTAATCTTTTGCTTCCCCAGTTTTTTACAATGTTTCTTATTTCTTGTTGATCTATTTGTCAAGCAAAATACTATTGACATTTTTTAGGTATTGTATTCATTGTATCGTGAATTATTGGTTTGCTTTCCACCAGACTCCTTCCTACATTTATAAAAAAAATCACTGAATTCATTAGAAATTTCATTAACTTTATAAATGTCTTTATTGTCCTTTACAAAGTAGTTTGGAAGTCTTGCATTTGTATTATCTCTGTTAATCACATTATTTATTATTCCCCATGTAGTCTTGATGTTGTCTTTGTTCTTATTCACTAGCTCACCATAGTACTCTTTCTTCTGTTTTCTAATTATTGTTACTAATTTATTTTTATATTTTTTATATCTATCTTCGGCTTCCTTTGTTTGTAACTTTAAGAATCTCATATACATACTATTTTCTTTGCACATGCATTTTTAATTCCATTAGTCATCCATGGTTGGTTGTCCCTTTTACCTGTTATTTTAATTAATTTACAATACTGTTAAACGATTTCAGCAGTATTTTCATGAAGGATGTATATGCATTGTTCACATCACTGACACAGACTTCCGCCCAGTTCTGCATTTTAAGATCTTTATTTAGGTCCTCCAGGGCTTTAACTGATTTATTCTTTTATAATTAATAAAATTATGTTTTATGATATTTTTATTGTTATTGTGATATTTAGACACTACAAAAATGGGTAAATGATCACTAATATCTGTCATCAATATCCCAGTTTTAACAATGTCCTCCTTTCTATTAGTGAATATATTATCAATTATTGTTGCACTTTGGGTTGTGATCCTGGTAGCTTTGTTTATCAAAGGAACCAAACCTAAACTATATATCATATCAAAAAAATCAATTGATGTTCTCAGTCCAACAGGATGTTCTAAGGTAATGTTAAAGTCCCCACACATGAACAATGTTTAGTTTTTAATATGATCCACAAACTCATTTATTTTATCTGTAAATGACCTGATGCAAGAGCCCGGTGCTCAATATACACAACTGATTATTATATTTTTTGATGTGTCATTGATAATTTCCACTGTTACAATTTCCATAACATTATCTTCCATCATAGTCATTTTCTTATCTAATTTACATTTTAAATCATTGTTAATGTACAGGGCAACGCCACCACCCCTTTTATTTATTCTATTTACAAAATGAAGTTCATACCCTTCTATTTGTACTTCAGTCATCCTTTCATCATAAAGCCAAGTCTCAGTAATAGCAATGACTTTGAATTGACTTTTAAATTTACCTAAATATTCCTTTATTGTTGACGTCTTGGAAACTAAACTTCTACTGTTTATGTGTATGATTGATAATGAATCATTGTTCATTAACCCACTATTTAGCTGATCTTCTGCATAATAATTACTATTTATATTTAACTCAAATAAACTTTCATCTGTTTTACTGTCAAGTTCATATATTTTCTCTGGGAATCAATTTATTCTTTATGAATTCATTTGTACTTCCATATCCATAGTTAAACTGTTTTCACTATCCATTATTTAGTCAGTGCTACACAATAAATCATCTTTTACCCTGCAACATCTCCAGATCTTTCAACTCTTTGATCATTTTTGTATTTAGACCTTCTTGCTCTCTAATCCATACAACACCATTTCTTGTCCACGTGGCTGTGATTTTTTTTCTGTTTTCTCAGCACCCTTGCTTCTTTGGCTATTGTTTCATTCTTTTTCGTCAGGTGTTCATTTATGTACACATTTGTACCTTTCAGTTTTTTTGCTTGCCTCAACAACTCATTTCTGTACTTCCTATTGGTAAATCGCACTATGATGACTGGTTTTAATGTGACTGCCTTTCTTGGAAGGGTATGACAGATTGATATTGCTTCACTTTGGATATTAATGTTCTTACTGTACAAGAAGCTCAACACTTGTTGTTCTAGTGACAGGAGTTCTTCCTGCGGAGCATCCTCAGTAGTATTTCCATCTCCAGTAACTCTGGCATAAGTCCTATGTCTTGTTTCCAAACCAGTTATCACCCTTCTGGTATACTGCTCCAGTTCATCCACCCTCTGTTCCAATACCATGATCTTCTTGTCCCTTTCTGCAAGCTTGAATTTCAGCGTCTTGACCTCGTCCATTAATGATAATAGTTGATCCTGTTGTACTGTTAGCTTAGACAGCTTGGCTGACATAAAATTCAATGATTTTTTAATTTCCTCCATATCTTCCTCGAGTTTCTCTGTTTTTCTAGGAGGGGCCATTGTATTAGGCTTACCTCTCTCTCAGTCCTGGTTGCCGGTGAATCTGGAGCCTGGAGCCCCAGGCTGAGCCTGATGGTTGGATCAGGTGGCTGGTATTGAGGTGATGGTGGAACATGGCTGCTGGGCCTGGAGGCTGTTGGGCCTGGAGTCTGCTGTGACTGGAGGCTGATGGTGGAGCCTGGCTGCTGGGCCTGGAGGCCCAGTATAGCCTGCTCTGGTAGATGGAGCAGAACCTGGGCCTGGTAGCTGATGCAGAGCTGAAGCAGAGCCTGTAGCTGGAACAGAGCCTGATCTGGTAGCTGGAGCAGCACCTGGGCTTGGTAGCTGAAGCAGAACCTGGCCGTGGTAGTTCCTCTGACCACCACCAGCAGGCAATTGTGTAATTTTTTGTGTAACTGATCAAATTGTCCACATATTCACAAAGAAAATTATCATTGACTTTTTTTTTACATCTAAAGCTTTAAATGAAATTAAATTACCATATAAATGACTGAAGCATCAACATGTGCGTTCAAGGTCTGAGAACCCCAACAAGTCTCTGGTGAGTTTTGCGATTAGAGCTGGAGTGTGAACATGAGTGATGACTGCATGCTTTAACCTTGACATGATTTAGTCACTTCAAAGTGATTCAGACTTTTATCTGATGTGCTGTAGATTAACAGAGTCTTTACCAAACGAGCCTTTGTGAACAGCATTATTGTTAGAATTTATGAATATCTAGAGAGCGCTGACTAAAATGAGTGAACTATAGATGAGCAGATGAGAAACCCACAAAGGACATGTGAAATGTTTATGTCCTTGTTTCCTGCTGTTAGAGAGAGAGAGATAATGATGCTTCGTGAAAAGCGTGAAGCAGGTTTTTCCCTTTTAGTTTTGATCTCATGCTTTTGCAGTAATGACTTTGCTGAAAATGCATTCTAGAGGGTAAAATTCACATTGTAAGTTCATAATTTCAGACATTTTATCCAATTAGCTAAATAATTGTTCAACCACAAATAAACACTCAAATAGACAGTTTCAGAATCATAACTGTCTTTTATCTGTGATTAATGCCATTTCAACAGTCATATTTCCTTTTATGCCTCTTTCTCTCTTCCTTTACATTTTAGATATAAAACACAAAAACAACAAATTACAATGAGAAAGACTGATCGGATGCTGGAGATTCTGGACTTTTTCTTGGTGTTTTCTTTCTATCTTGCCAAGGGGAAATCCACGGGAACGTCTCAGACAGTCAAAATGACTGCCTCAGACTGAAATAGGTAGTAGTGATCATAATTTGCCTTTTGCACAATCAATATGAAATCCATTTATTATGAAAATTTACACCGATTCAGTGGAATCAGTGACAAGACTGCATGTTTTGTAAGAATGACTACCAGGGCAACAACCTCATGATCCTGAGCTTCGACTATGAATTTATTTATTCGAACTGAATACGGTAAATACTAAGTGTGACTTGTATAATAATCGCCAGAAGAGCTACTTCTGCTTTATCTGAGTCCACAATATTATGTCCTGACCGAGCGCTTTATACTTGGCCATGAAGAATCTCAGGGGGCAGGGTGGCAGGCACAGGTGGGAGCTACAGCTACGTCCCAGTCGGACATTGTTTCACTTTTCTCACGCCAGACAGAAAACACTGAGTTTTATTCTATTTCACTGAACTAAAACACATTGTTATAAAATCTATTATTACTCGTGTAACAAAGAAAAATTGTCACAAGTGAATGGGTTTATGAGCAGTTATCGCTTTCTGTTCCTTTGTACAGCTCCCAGCAAAGCTTGTGACTTTTTATAGAAAATCATTTCTATTGAATTCACAAGCAGCCCCACAGAGCTGTAAACAGGATGCTTTTATTTTTTCACTCCCTTTCTTTTCAGCGGTTTTCCAGTTTCCTCTCTTCTGGAGGAATCGATTGTCCTCTCATGTGAAAACGTCTCAAAGATAAAACGTTGTCTGAGGGATGCTGCGATGGAGGTCAGCTCAAGCAGCATTCTTTTTCTAAGGAGCTTTTATTTCTCACCAAAAACACGTTTTTCTGCCGTGTTGTTGGGCCTCTATGTCAGGCTGAAAATATTATTATATATATATGAGTGAATTTGGTAAATTTAGACAAAAATAATTGATGTTTGTGACTTTTTTGGTGCATTTGGTTTAGCTTGAGCTGTGTGGATTAGCTTTACGTGTGAGGTTCTCTGCGTTTTTTCATTGTGTGTACAAAGTCATCCAAAGCTGTGTGTAAAGAGAAATCTTCAAGTCAAATAAGAAAAGTGACCTTCTACAAAAAAACAGCTTTTATTTGATCATTTAACACATTGTCATTTTTTTAGTTGTATTTGTTTATTTAATATTTTTAAAATCAACCTGACTCTGATCTTTTATTTTAAACACTTCTTGCATAACCAGCCAATTCTGTTGACCCATATTAGATGTTATTTGTCTAAAATGGGGTGAGAAAGTTGACTGGACTGCTTGGTTTGCTTTCATGGGAGTGCTCGACTCTCAAACTAATTAGTGTGCTATTGCTCCCCACGGTTAGGCGTCTGAGACACTCTGGACATCAGCATTTCTTTCAACTGTCTTAACTCAGCCCCCTCACACCTTTCTATTCCCTGCTGTCTAAATTAAGTAAACATTGCATATTTGAACTACAGTGTCCCAGTGAATAAAGACACATACGATAGTTTAAAATGGAGCTGATAACGAAACTCGATCATTTTATCTTTCTCCTCATTTATACGTAAAACTGATTTAAAAAATCAGGTACTTAACTATCATAAGAGTTACATCTATACATTGTCATGATGATTTTAAACAGTTTTACAAGAGGTCAGTATCTGTCATCAAGGATGGATGAATTAATTGTTGTTTAATCAACAAAACACAAGTTTATCTAACTTTCTGTAGACTTAAGGAGCGTTCTTGTTTAATAATAAAAAAAAGTTGGAGGCGAAATCATGTCTTTTTACACAGAACTGTCTGCCATATTTCAAGATGTAGGAAGCCCCAGTTTGCATACCAAAGTGTTTTTAACGAGGGAATATTATGTCCCTTTTTCTGAAGTTGGGAAAGTACTATGGTTGATAAAAAACATGTTTATGAAGTTCTTTGTTCTAAATTCATCTCACACTGAGTTATTTCAGCAGTTTTATTCTTGACATTTTTGATACCTTCCCAAATATACCGTTTTAGGGCGCTGTCACTTTAAAAAACTGGGCTGGAGCTGGCCACGCCCACCCATCTGCCCACTCAGACTGCTGTAGGCTGAGAAGCTCCGTTATCTGGGAGGGTGTCAAGAGTCGAGCCGCAGGTCCACTGGCAGCAGGTCTCTCTTGAAAAGTCGTTCTATGCTATTTCCCCCGTTTTTGACATCACAAACAGGAACTTTTTGGAACAAATTGTTTTAGGCTCATCATTCTCAAAACCAAAAAGTCAGTGATTTGTGTGTGCGTGCAACAGAAAACTACATTTTTTTCCAAAAACGACTCATGTTTTTTATGCATGTAAATGCGTTATTCTTGATGAAAGTGAACTGGTCCTGGTCGAGCTGCAGCAGTCCAAATACATTCTGCATATAAGCGGGTCAGCTAAACTGAACCAGTGGGACGGTCGCATTATGGAGGTGACGAGCGGCCTTCTGATAATATCATACAATAAATTCACATGTGTAACACCATCAAACAGTACATACCAAATAAGCTGCTCTGCAGCGTTGTTGTCCATTCCGTCAGCCAGTGTTTGTTTACTATTTTTGTTGCTATAAGCTAACTGGAAGAATGCCGACATGAAATGGCACATGTCACCACCTACTGGAATGTCGTGGAACAAACCTTATTTGAGAGCGTGGTTTTCGAATGTGCATTTAAACTGGAATCGACTCCCACCTCATTACTCCCAAATTAATCTGGATTCTTTTAGATGTCAATCAGTGTGCATGTAAATGCACTGAGTGACAGAACACGTATAGAAACTTTTTATTTTATGTTTGGATAGTTCAGAGAGGCAGTGGGGACCAGCATGGCAACACAAATAGATGCAAAAGGTGAGTTCTGCACAATACGCCCCCTTTAAAACATCTCCCTATTAGATTATTTTGCACCCCTGTGCCATAAATGAGGATAGAACTATAAAAAATACAGTAGTCTTTTCAAACTAGGAGCATTGTTTTAATTTGAAGCTCATTCTTGTGAAAAACATCAGTGTGAAATATCGACTAAATAACCGCATATTTTCACGAGTATTATTATCTTCTTGTCAAGTTTTTGAAATCTGACTTTAGAGGTTTTGGGTAAATTCTAATCATACAGCCAGAAATAAAAAAAAATCTTGTTTGCATTAGTATCCCTGTCCTCCTCTACCTCTTCCTCATTCCTCCTCCTCCAGGTTGTTCCTCTATCCTGACGCTGATTAGAAGTGAAGAGACAAATTAATCTGGGAGCGCCGAGTTGCCAGCTTTCTCTAACAGAGGACATTCACAGAATTTTTAGGAGAGATGCAACGTCAGCTTCCATCAGTGCTACAGGGGCACTGTGTGTGTGTGTGTAAGTGTGCACATGCTTGCCTGTGCCTGTGTGTGTGTGTGTGTGTGTGTGTGTGTGTGTGTGTGTGTCTAGAAGCAGCATGGGGCCAATGCATAATCACCTTATTATATTCCTCTGAATGGAATAGTGAATTGATCTGATTAGAGGCTGGATGAGAAGGAGAGGCGAGAGGAGAAGTCTGCATGCAGAGCAGCTTTTGCTGAAAGATGATTGCGAAGAAAAAATACACAACCAGAAAAATATGGAAAAAGAAAAGACGGAAAAGAGGTTGAAAGAAGAGGAGGGGTGATAAAATAAGAAAATGCATCAATTAATTCAGGAAATAAAACAAAAAAATTGGTATGTTTGATGTAAAAATATTGAAGTTGAAGTCATTGTGTGAGGACAATTTTAAAATATATTTTAAAAACAACTTCTTTATACTAGAGTAAACATATGAGTGCAGCTGATGATGCACTGTAAAATACTTAAAGAGCAAGTCACCCCCCACCAGAGTCTTAAGCCTGGGGCACACTGGAGGCAGGTGCACCGCGTCGCACCCGACATGTTGAGAAGTCAAGTGGTCAGGATCCGCTGCACTGCACCATTGAGCGCTTCTTGGAAAGTTGCGCGATAGTCACAACATCACGCAGGATTTGAGAACAGGAAGCAGGAAGTGACTCTACTGTTTATACGTGATCAGACTTTCCATCATGTTTTGTGAGACTCAAATTCATTTAAAATGGTATGCTATTAATTTTAGTTTAAGATTAACAGTACTTAAGTTATCAACACTGTGCTCCCCATGTGCCCCACTCTCATTAACTATAATGGCTTCTATTTAAACGGCAAGGGGGTGACGCTGCGTGGTGCAACCGCCTCCGGTGTGCCCCAGGCTTCACTCCCATTTCATGTTTGACAAATGCAACAAATACTGTTGCCTGGCAGAGTGACAGGGCGAAGCCACTAAAAATACACATATTGTGACATCATACTGTACCAGCTAACATCATTGTGTAACCTCTTAGCCAATAATGATGGAAGATTTAAATTCAAATGCAGTGCAGAGTTTTTACCTGAAGATGGCGCAACACTGACAGTTTTATGGAGAAAACTACAATTTTAACTAAGATGCACTAAAGTCACAAATTATTGACTACACGTGTCTACAGCATGATTAGACACTTACGTACATAGTTTATTAGTGAAAACAAGTTGATTTGTGGGTGACTTGCTCTTTCACAATTTTTTTTATTTACTTTGGATGGCTAAATCTTGGCTAAACTTGAGAATTGTAATCAAAAAACAAAAACTAAATTAAAATTTCTTACCAAATTTACACTGTCAGAGTGTGTTATGAGTAACGCTCAGCTTCTACAACATCCCATTGCAGCTCAATATCTGCTAAACTGGCTAAATTAGGTTTTGTGTTAGCTAGGAGTCATTAGTTGTGGCGGCCATCTTGAAAGTTGTTGATTCTAAATGTTAACCAGTAGGAGTTTATACGACGTTCATTTTTTCTGAGCTTCATTGGTGGTTCATGAGTTAAATGAACACACAGATGTAGGCTCACAGGCAAAAATGTTATTCATTCAGCGGTGGATTAGAGCAATCTGGGTTTTTAAACAGCACAGGATTAACACATTCACCATCAAGTTTAGGATCTTTCCCAGTTTATGAAAAAACAAGAAGTCTGTCTTTGTTTGGAGTTAATGAGCTCTAGATCAAACATGTCAAATTCTAGATGAGCTCTAGATCTAAACCACAAAAAGCTGCTGTGAAACTAGAAACTGCAACAAATTCTGGGAGATTTTGCAGAGTCATCCCAAATCCCTGTTTTCCACATTAAAGCCTCTCTGAACTGACACAAACCATGTTTTACTCTCCCAACTCCTTAAACCTCAGAGGAGGCTCTGCTCGCTCTCATGCACAACACACAACACGCACGCAGTTCTCCGGAAGGTACGGCAGTAGATCATAATTAGAGCCAATCAAAAAGACGCGTGCAGCCTGTTTATTCCAGCCAGCCAGCCAGTTTGTCCATCTGGCCGTACTTGGGCTTTCTGTGCTCGGCTGACTCTCCAACAGCAAGCTATAAAAGATTCTCTTAATTTGTGGGACTTATCTGAATTCACGTCCTAGCACCATTTTAACACACAATGCCACACACTAGAGACATTTAATGTTTTATTGTCAAATGCATGTTAAAGAAATCAAATGAAAATTGTAAAATAATTTAAACTGTTTTAAACTACATGTACAAATATTATCTATGTACAAATGTGTGCACATAATCTGCTACATGAGCAGGTATGTGCAACAGTTAAATGCAGAGTATAGAGATTGTGCAAATATTCCTAACAGCAGGTTAAAAAAATGTAAATCAGTTAACAGTCAGAGTATTTTCAATGTTCAAATCCGTGAGGGGGGCTTTGATCTCAGGAGTATGGTTGTGGGAAGTAACAAGTTCTTCAGTCTAGTTGTGCATTTCACATTTCTGTACCTCCGGCCAGATAATAGTGTGTGAACAGTCCTTTCTGGGGTAAGTGGGGTTAGATGATGGAGGTGGCTCTGGTGTGGTGGTACATGCTCTGTAGAGAAGGTTGTGGAGTCCTGGCGATCCTTGAAGCAGTCTTAATCATTCTCTGCAGGCGCTTGCAGTCACTCTATGGAACTCCAAAGTGTCCAAAAATAAAATAATACATTGTGAAATATGTAAATGTAGGTTTAAACAGTTTCCCTGCTCAAATAAACCAACAGAATCAGAAAATAATTACAGTTAATGATATATAATTATTAGAAATTGTTATAAAACACCGTAAACATCTGAAAACATTTCTGAATATTGTAATGATGCATATGGGGCTACTGTAAAAGCTTTTGTAGCCTAATGTTACAGTTCCTTTAGAGAAAAGTGAAAGTGAATACTGGGGATGTGGGTGTGTTTCAGCTGTTTGTTGGACTTCTCTGATAAACCACTGTTAAGGGCAAAATATCATTCTATCTGCTGTTATTAGTTCTGCACAAATGTTACAACAATAAAAATAAAATTCTCGCTCAAAGCTTCTGGTGGGCAGATTAGTTAAAATGCTTTGAAGAATGTGCTGCTGCTGCAGAGACCAGAGATCGTGTCACAGACTCCATGTGTACAAAATAAATTGTCTGCACCAACAGTCTGCAGTTTGTGGTTTTCAGGAAGTTCATTTTATAAGTTAGGACAGGAAGCACGTATATCAGTTAATATGTGTGAGGATGGTTGGTTTTTCTAACTGTAGCTGCAAATAATAATAATAAACGCTAAAAGATACTGATGGTGCTTTCAATGCACCTTGAAAAAATGAGGAAATTGCAGGTAAACCATAAAGCAATCGATCTAACAGTTTATTTATTTATTTATTTATTTTTTACCAATGACAAACTAGGAAAGATACAATGCAATGTAAGCCTAATTGATACTTCTCCATCTGCGCCGGTATGGAGACACGCAACGCCATTATGCGTCGGTGCAAGAGCTCTTCGATGGACTCACCGAGGGTGACAGAGACACACCCAAATTTTTTACTATCAGTTGAAAGTGAGGGAGTCCGCAAGCTTGTGATCGGTCAGGACGCTGACCAGCACCACCTTTGCTCCCTCAAAAAGTAAAGATATTTAACGGCGGACAAGGAACAGATTGAAGAACCCTAACCCAGAAAAAGTCTTTAAATATGAATGTTTATTCACCCGTGTCTCAAGGAGTACAAAGATATACGGCAAGCATTTTATTTGTGGCTGAAAAAAGATGAGAAATGTGAGTTTAAAGGTGCCCTTGCCAAATGCCATTGTATGTGCTCACTCCCAAGGCCCTAAGTGTGTGTTTGCGTGGAATGTCATTGGTGGAAGTGTTTAATGTGCAAATAAAATTGGGGGGCAGGCTGCCACAGGAATGCGGAAATGGGGTCCATACCCGCACCCCCTCACTTGTCCACCCCCCAAAGTCCTATGTGCATGTTTGTGTGCTGATGTGAGGGAGCAGGAGGAGAAACATGTGTGGGGATGGGGAGGAATGGCTGGTTGGCCTAAGCCCTCCAGGGAGCCAGCTCCCCCACTGGCCCCAATAGGCACCTCCATTGCCAAAATGCCACCCAATGCATGGAGACCCCAGCCCATCTTGCCAAGGCCCAAAGCAACAGCATCGGTCACTATCTCTTCCAAACTGGGATACATGTTGTTGTTTTCACGGATACCAGAACAAGAAGAACCGGAAATGACGCATATTGCGTCTGGACGTAGTCCATACGTCCTGACGCTACCCCAACGTCCGCAGTTAAATCGGGTAATGCAAGTTAGAAGTAACTCTTTTTATTTATGCTTGTAAACGTGTTATTCTGATCAACTCAGAAACCCGAATCCCGACCTTAACCCGATCATAACCTGGATATTGGCTGCATGTAAACGTACTCAATGATCCCCCATCATCGCTATGTTATAGAACTGATCAAATGAGCCCAAAGAGATTGACTTGAAGTGGAAGCAGAGGCTGTATCAAGTGCAATATGATCTAACAAAAGATTTCTATACTGGTTAATGCAACGAGTATCTCTATTTTTCCAATTCATGAGGATAGTTTTCTTAGCGATGCATATGGCAGTAAGAACCACGTGAACCAAAGATGTTTCAATCGGGACATCGTCCAGGTTTCCCAGTAAACGGGGGTGGGGGTGGGGGTGGGGGGGTGGGGGGTGGGGGGTGTTGGGATATGACATTTCAGAGACTTTGACAGATCCTCACATACTCTACCCCAAAATCCCCGGACAGGTGGACAGGACCACAGTGTGTGAATGTAATTGTCAGGAACATTGTTTGTGCAGTGTGTACAGGTGTCAGACGACACAAACCCCATCTTGAACATCCAATGACCTGTATAGTGTACTCTGTGTAGAATTTTGTACTGAATTAACTGTAAATTGGAGTGTCTGATCATTTTAAAAGTTTTACCAAGTTTGGGACCAGAAATTCTGGTAAAAGCTAACTGATAGATCCACCTCCCATTTTTCAATAGGGATTACTATTCTATAGTCTATTTTGGACAGTGTCTCATATACTTTAGACAGTAGTTTGGGGGTTTGAGATTATAGAAGTCTAATACCCTTGGTGGTCCATACCCGCACCCCCTCACTTGTCCACCCCCCAAAGTCCTATGTGCATGTTTGTGTGCTGATGTGAGGGAGCAGGAGGAGAAACATGTGTGGGGATGGGGAGGAATGGCTGGTTGGCCTAAGCCCTCCAGGGAGCCAGCTCCCCCACTGGCCCCAATAGGCACCTCCATTGCCAAAATGCCACCCAATGCATGGAGACCCCAGCCCATCTTGCCAAGGCCCAAAGCAACAGCATCGGTCACTATCTCTTCCAAACTGGGATACATGTTGTTGTTTTCACGGATACCAGAACAAGAAGAACCGGAAATGACGCATATTGCGTCTGGACGTAGTCCATACGTCCTGACGCTACCCCAACGTCCGCAGTTAAATCGGGTAATGCAAGTTAGAAGTAACTCTTTTTATTTATGCTTGTAAACGTGTTATTCTGATCAACTCAGAAACCCGAATCCCGACCTTAACCCGATCATAATCTGGATATTGGCTGCATGTAAACGTACTCAATGATCCCCCATCATCGCTATGTTATAGAACTGATCAAATGAGCCCAAAGAGATTGACTTGAAGTGGAAGCAGAGGCTGTATCAAGTGCAATATGATCTAACAAAAGATTTCTATACTGGTTAATGCAACGAGTATCTCTATTTTTCCAATTCATGAGGATAGTTTTCTTAGCGATGCATATGGCAGTAAGAACCACGTGAACCAAAGATGTTTCAATCGGGACATCGTCCAGGTTTCCCAGTAAACGGGGGTGGGGGTGGGGGGGTGGGGGGTGGGGGGTGTTGGGATATGACATTTCAGAGACTTTGACAGATCCTCACATACTCTACCCCAAAATCCCTGGACAGGTGGACAGGACCACAGTGTGTGAATGTAATTGTCAGGAACATTGTTTGTGCAGTGTGTACAGGTGTCAGACGACACAAACCCCATCTTGAACATCCAATGACCTGTATAGTGTACTCTGTGTAGAATTTTGTTCTGAATTAACTGTAAATTGGAGTGTCTGATCATTTTAAAAGTTTTACAAAGTTTGGGACCAGAAATTCTGGTAAAAGCTAACTGATAGATCCACCTCCCATTTTTCAATAGGGATTACTATTCTATAGTCTATTTTGGACAGTGTCTCATATACTTTAGACAGTAGTTTGGGGGTTTGAGATTATAGAAGTCTAATACCCTTGGTGGTGTTTGTAATTCTATTTTATTGAGCTTAAATTTTTGTTTAACTACAGATTTAATTTGGTGATATTCTAAAGAGCTATTCTTATCTATTCCAAATTGGGAGACTATTCTGTTAATGGGATGAAGTCCAATCCTTCATATATGTGTTCCAGGTATAGGATTCCTTTACTTTTCCAGTCCGGAAGGTTAATCATTTTATTATTTTGCAAAATATCAGGATTGTTCCAGATAGGTGTGCGTCTGCATGATATTAGTGAAGACTCTGTCATTTTAAGATACTCCCACCATGCTGTCAGAGAGGTGCTGATACTAACACTTTTGAAGCCTTCATGTTTTCTTATGCTTGAGCTAATAAATGGTAAGTCTGAAAGCTCTATCGTTTTGCAAAGTGTCTGTTCTATATCTAACCAAGACTCATCTAGTGGGTTATCTTGCAACCATCTTGGTATATATTGCAGCCTGTTGGCTAAGAAATAATAATAAAAGCTGGGTAGATCCAGTCCTCCTCTGTCTTTGGTCTTCTGAAGTGTTTTTAAGCTAATTCGTGGAGGTTTATCCTGCCAAAGGAATTTAGTAATTGAGGAGTCCAGAGATCGAAACCAGTCAGCTGGTGGCTTGTTTGGGATCATCGAGAATAAGTAATTTATTCTGGGTAAGACCATCATTTTAATTGTAGCAACCCTCCCCATTGGCAAGGATTTCCATCTTGCAAGATCATCTTCCACTTTCTTTAAAAGTGGGATGTAGTTTAGTTTGGTTAGATCTGCCAACTTGGGAGAGACATTAATTCCCATGTATGTGATATTCCCTGACTCCAATTGTGTATTTAGCAAATTGACAAAAGAGAAATTAATTGGTAGAACTGTGGATTTTAACCAGTTTATAGAGTAATCTGAAACTCTCAAGAAAGAGTTTTATCAGTTATATTGAATGGGAGAGAGAGGAGTGATGCAGCTGACCATGATGGACTCAATGATGGTTGGTTTCTAATTTGTGTTTTTCTTGCTTTCTGTTTTTAAGCATCTAAATGTGCAAGATTGTGTGTGTGTGTGTGTGTGTGTGTGTGTGCGTGTGTGTGTGATATTTTTAGAGAATAGATTTCAGATATTGTGAATTGGAAGAGTTGCTAATTACATTTTCCTGTCACATGTCCCGTTGTTCCATTTATTTCCTCCTTTTCATCTTTCCAGCACCTCTTTATCTCTGTCCTCACTGCCTCTTCCATCCAGCATCTTCTCCCATCAGTCTGGCCCTCCTTTTAAATAATTGTTGTCCTCACTGACTCATTGTCCACTCATTTATCTTATGCCTCCCTTTATCTTTCTGATTACCACTCTGAAATTCAGGTTTCCCCATCACTTTTGTGCCACCAACAGCTTTCTGCTCTAGATGCTTTGTTTCACAAACTCCAGCCTGTTCTTTAGGGTTTGTTCTGAAACTTTTTAGGCCTCTGACTTTTAGATGTTTTTCTGATTTTAGAAAAGACCCCTTCAAAGATCAGAATGTTGTCTTTCTTTAGACAAAAACGGACTTTTCTGTAATCTTTTGGGGTGACATTGCACATGCAGTTTCTGAGTGTTCAATGACTTCTATTGAGTTTTGTGAAAAGCTAAAAATAAAAGACTGTTTCCATTGAATAAAAGCTTCTTTTTCTTTGTAGGCGTGGTTAGAAATGTCTTTTTTTAACAATGTTGTTTATAAGACAAGTTGGACATGAATAAAACTGTTCAGGCACCAAAGATACAACTGATTTTAATGTGAATACATTTTCTATTTTTTTGTTGTTATTCTGTAGCACTTTATTTGCATTTTTCTGCCAGGAAGTGGTATCCCTACATGTTTAAAGCGCTTTATTTATTATCAGTACAAATTAAGCATCTTTTGTTTTGAATATTTATAGATCAATAGTACTTTAAAGTGACAGTGTGTATTTTTCCTAGTGATAGGGGAAAGTAAATTCCTAAATCATTGCAAGTAAGCAGCATTTTTGTGTTGGAGTAAAACCTTACCAACGGATGCCCATTAGGGTCAAAAAGCCCTGTGGAGTGCAAACTTCAGCAAATAACAAGCACAACAGACTCCATATCATCACTGGCACCAAGTGAAGAGGTAAAAGTGTAAAACAACATTTAAGAATGGAGAAAGTTTTGTAACCGTTTGTAAATGTATTTTGTCCTCATGGGCTCCCGTAGAAGGAAACATGGCATCTAATATGGCGTCGTCCAGAGACTTAGACCTGCTCCCATGTGTTTTAGACCTGATTTTTATGGTCATATAAAGTCGCCAATATTTTTCAACAACTCTGCATCATTTAATTCTTTTTCAACAACGGAAATTTCCAGAAATGAATGGTAAAAACTACACATTGTCTCTTTAAAGTTATCAAATGCTCCCTGTTCTAACGTGTCACTGCACAGTGTGGTCATGAATTATCAAACCAAATTAGCATGCAAACCCAAATGTTTTTGTACACTTTGGTGTTTTTTTTTCTATAGAATTCATGTCAGCTGATTAGAATTCTTCACTTCGTCTTCATTTTTCAGCTTTGCAACCCAAACTTTTGACTAAATAACACAGGTGGGTAAATACATTCTCAAATTAATCACAAGCTGAAAGGATAGCTGAATTGAGGGGAAAGAAGAAAAATGAGAAAGGGAGAAAAAGCCTTACAAGGTTAAAAAAATATTCTGGCCTTAAAAAGTCAATTTATTAAACCTCTTCTAGCAATGCAGCAGCACTGTATGGACTCTTTACTCAATAAAACTCATTAATTCTGTTTCCAAACATTCCTCATTCATCACAGGCTTTGTAGAAAGTTAGATTCACTGTTGCACATCTGACTTTGTGCAGAGATTCATCCCTCAGTCCAGCGGACAGCCTCAAGTTCACATAGATTCTCTGACAAGAATGGCTTTGATTGTGTCACAGATTTTTAATGTGAAAAGATCAATTGTTGGTCTCTGAATTGAAATATCTAATTGGATAAATTAACCAATTTGACTATATTTTTGTGAACGTGAAGGGGAAGTGTGTTACAAACCCTCAGCCGACTCATGAATAAAGATTTGCTCGGAGAGAAGCAGCTGCTCTGCTGTCAGATTGGTTTTGCAGCTCTAACTAATTAGAATCCATCTGAACATCACAGCTCACATTTTAGATGGGTTTTATTTGGATTTGCACCTTCTGCTAATTTTTAACTCTAAGACTTTTATCAGGTTATTCCAGGATATGAAAGTAAATAAAAGTTTAGTCCAAGTGCACACCTTTGAAGTTACAATAGCTGATTTTTCTCCCCTCTTTCCAAGAGCAATGTGATTGTTGTTGGGTTTTTTTTTTTACTTCCAGAGGATAAAAGATGGGAACAAAACTCATTTAAACTTTATATTATTTAGGAGTGTTGAGATGATGCAGTACACAGTTTGAGAGCTAGCTGTGGGTAATTAGCTTCCAAGCTCGAGTTAAGAGTCAGCACAAACACCCAGAAGGCAGATAGGCCTATCACATTTTCATTTATTGGTGGAAAACTCACTATATCCTTGCAAAACGAGCTGTCCTGGGAAGTAATCTTCCTTTGCTCTTTTATACATGAAGAAAAAATGTATATAGGCTGCACTGATCTACATCGTGACATCAGAAGTCAGTGGGCTAGTAGCAACAGCACACAAGCTCACTCAACGTGAGGCTAAAATAAAAAAGGGAAAAACCACCCCCTAGTGGTGCAACGTAACATAAACCCAGCACTTCAGTGATTGCTGGGCTAAAAATATACTTGCTTTTTAACATTGCGTTGGTGCAGGCAGAAGTGCATGTAGTACTGGAGGATTCCACTAGGGGCACAGTAGAGATGGAGGTCTGGGTTTGTGGAGTAACCAAAACAGACATGGTGTCAGTAGGAGAGAACAGTATGTCGTGTTAATTTTGGGGGAAATGCACAAACGACCGTACACAGTGCCCTGAACCACATTAGCAAGAATCTGGTGATAGGATATTTATCACAATACAAGCGAGACGATGCCACGTATTGTGATGCTAAAAGACGGACGATATTTGCACAATTTAAGTACACAGAGATCAAAATCTTGTTGTTCCATCAGAATGAAGGCAGTAAAAATGGCTGGGAGTCTGAAATGCACCACACAAAAGAAATACAGTAAATGTTTGTGTGTAAATTCTAAATTTAAAAAATCGACACATTGCTTGTAAATATCAATTCAGTCGCATAACATAAAATATCTCAGTATTTTAGTGTATTGATGTTTTCTTACATCCCTAATAATACTCATAAAAAACTAAAGAAAATATTAGGTCTGAGGTATTTAAACGCTAACATGCTCTGAAAAAAGGGAAAAGCTGATTTTTGATCATGTTTAGTTGCTCCTCAAACTGAGTTTACGAACAAAAGAAAGCATTTATTTATTTTGACTATGAGACTGAAAGCCTACATAATGTTTGTGCAAAAATGGTAAAAAATTGTTTTCCTAAATAAAGTTTATTCTTAAATATTTCTCCCTACCAGATATAAACACTAATCCTAATCTGTCTAGGATCTCGTTTTAAAATATTCGTCAATCCAACTGGATATAAAAGTGCTTACAGAAAAATACAAATGCACTCAAATTGAACATCACATAATCATGACTTTTGTTCAATTTTACTTTTTATTAAAAAGCTCAGCAGAGCTCTTTTGGGTTTTGAGTAAATTCTGAAATATTCATGCTTCATAGAAATGCTGAGAATGATCACATCCTGCACTCACACCTCCAGTCTGACTGCAGATGTCACTGTAGTCAAAGCAGGCAGCTGGCTCAGTAATATTAGTGAGTCTGCAGCTTACATGAAAATACCTAGTTTAGCTTAGTTTTTAATACATTTCCACAATGAGAAGCAACATTTTTTTAAATTTCTTTCATAGAAATTCAGCTACTTATATTGTGCATTAAAAATATGATGTTGGGAAGTTTTTTTCTTCATGTTTTTAAACACAAAACAGTAAAAAAAAATTGAATAATTTTTAATTTGCATGGGGTTTCTTCATTTAATGAACAATTAGCAGAATAAAAAAAGCACTTGTTTAGAATACAGAGAAAAAAGCAACTCTACCTTCTTCATTGATGATGGTTTGTGTCATCTTGCCAAATTGGGTATCTTCAATTAAAATGGAAATGAGATATTGGTCCTTATAGATCAAGGATAAGTGGTCCAGATCTGCATGTTTGTACTTTTACTTTGGGCGACTTACTGATAAAGGGTAAGAGAGGTCACTCTGACCATCTAACTTGGTCCTAAAGGTCTGTTTGATAGAGAAGACGACATTTTTGTGGGGAAATCGGAATTTAAACTTGTTTACTGCAAACCTGTTTCCAGAGAACATTAATATAACGTTAGGTCTGCAGCACAGTCATTCCCTGTTCTTTGATAATACATTTTAAAAAGTCTGAAATTTTAAAATAAGCTGTGATCCTGATTGTATGTTTAAAGGCAGTTTTTCCACGTCTACATTTTAATGACTTCTCACATTCCAGGAGGAAATGCGATGCTGTCTTTTAGCGGCGTCATCACACTGACAGACTGTCACAGCTCTGTTACGGAGATTTTTTCCAGGTGGAGCTTCAGACACTGATGAAAGTTTACCTGCCAAAAGGATCAACTGGAGGAAAAAAGTCACGAAGACCGTCTGTCAACTTTTTAGCACACAGTCACTGAGTCATCAGCGGAAAGGGTAATGCTGCAAGTCCCATTCTGCTGTTTGTCTTGGGTGCTTCTTCCTCCCTGCAACATTTCACGTGCATGGACTCTACTCACAGAAGAAATGCATTGTGAAGGTTTCATTCCTTAGAAATATTGACAACTAAATGGAATTTGTTTAAAGCTGAAAGAACATAGAACACCAGAAAACTCCAGGCTTGTCCTATAACAAAAAACAGTGTTCAACAAAAAGAAACGCACTTTATTAAATTACCCTGTGTTAAAAAGGTCAGTCTTTCATGAACAAGAAGATTTCCAATGACCAGATTGAGTGTTTAAATCAACAATGGTACCACTGATTGCTTGAAAGACCCTTGTAAATGAAATTACATTTTTGCTAACTATGGGTCAATGAATAAAGTTTATTGCTTTGAAAACACATCATACTGTTGCGTGGTTTTGCAACACATCTGTTGAAGTTTTGAGCTCAGGAGCCAACTGTTCCTCTTCTTTTTGCCCACTCCTTCCCTCCTGTCTCTCTTTGCTTTGCAGGGGAGTCCTGCTGCCTCGCCCGTTGGTGATTCTGCTGCTTTCTGCTGATTGCCCACACCTGCACTTCATTATCTCATCAAGCCTGCAGTAGATCTTCCGGATGTTTTCAATTCTCCATTGCCGAACCGTTTAGTCACTGTTGATGACCGTCAGCCAGTTTTCTGGTGTTAAGCTGTCTACTGTAATTTAAACTATGAACAAGAGTAACTTTTTCCTGCCTGTTTGCTCCCAAGCTCTTCTGGTGTACAACTCCCAAGTGGAGAAGTCTGTGACAACTGTTCCTGCCTGAACAGGTTGTTCTTGGTGTGATCACAGTCATTGAAACTTGCCTCTAAAGATGAATCTTCTCACCTGTAAATTCTTACCTGTAAAACTCGCCTTTAAGGACGTCATTAGGCCTATTATGGGTGAGCTTCAACCCCCCAAAACAATCCTACCCCCCCCCCCCCTAAAAATATAATAACTATCATACTGTCTTATCAGTACATTTCATACAAAGGTGTTTGTGCACATGAAGTTAATATGGTAACGTTAGCCTGGTTCACACAGCAAGGATTTGACATTTTTCAATGATTTTCCAAATATGAGAAACCCTAGGGGTTTAAGTATCTCGGGGTCTTGTTCATGAGTGAGGGTAGGAGGGATCGGGAGATCGACAGGCGTATTGGTTCGGCGTCTGCAGTGATGTGGACGCTGAGCCGATCTGTTGTGGTGAAGAGGGAGCTGAGCCAGAAAGCCAGGCTCTCGATTTACCGGTCGATCTATGTCCCAATCCTCACCTATGGTCATGAGCTTTGGGTAATGACCGAAAGAACGAGATCGCGGATACAAGCGGCCGAAATGAGTTTCCTCCGTAGGGTGGCCGGGCTCAGCCTTAGAGATAGGGTGAGGAGCTCGGACATTCGGGAGGGACTCGGAGTAGAACCGCTGCTCCTCTGGATCGAAAGGAGTCAGTTGAGGTGGTTTGGGCATCTGGTCAGGATGCCTCCTGGACGCCTCCCTGGGGAGGTGTTTCGGGCATGTCCTGCCGACAGGAGCCCCCCGGGTCGACCCAGGACACGTTGGAGGGGTTACATCTCCAATCTGGTTCGGGAACCCCTTGGGGTCCTGCCGGAGGAGCTGGTGGAGGTGGCCGGGGAGAGGACGGTCTAGAGCTCCCTAGATGGGATGCTGCCTTCGCGACCCGGACCCGGATAAGTGGAGGAAGACGATGACGACGACGAGAAACCACAGAAAAACATTAAAATGTGGATATACCAGTTTTGGTCCCACACCTAGCCAGCATGCATAGGTGGGCCCCATATGTGTGACGGTGGCACAGGAGTTAAGTGCTCACCTTGTAATAGGAAGGTTGCAAGTTCGAGCCCCGCTCAGTCTATCGCTGTTGTTGTGTCCTTGGGCAAGGGCCCCAGGGCAGATGTGGCTACATCGTAGCTCAACCCTACCAGGGTGTGAATGTGTGTGTGAATGGGTGAATGACTGATTGTGTTGTAAAGCACCTTGGGGGGTTCCAGGACTCTAGAAGGTGCTACATCAAATACAGGCCATTTACCATTTTACCATTTAGACATGTATGGACAAACAGTACGGATGCCAACAGGGTTTGTCCGTGGTTTCCATGGTGGCCCCACGGGGATTTTCCCACATAGTTTTTAACGGGCCAATGTATGAATCATATCTGCTACCCCATGCAGGGCCTGTTTCATTTTATATAGGCAAAAATCTAGGAGGGCAAACTTCTGTGGGGCCATCATGGAACCTGCAAAAATCCAACATGCTTGAAAGCCGTGGTTAATAATCAGACTGGTCCTAATGTGTTTGGACTGTCAGAGCATTAACCACACCCGTATAACTTTGATGCAGAAGACGGGTATGAATCGCAGCGATCAATCAAATGGGCTAGCAGCAGTATTTTTGGATTTGCAGCAAACTCGTTGTACCGGGCAAGACTAAGGTTGATATATTTCATGAAGGAGACGGACTAACTGTGATGGACCTGGAATAATTAATGGGATGTATTTCTATTACTTACTTAGTTTTGATAATCCTATATTTGAGTACAAACGACGTGTGTTCCTGTCCACGATAGTGAATTGCTAGATACTAATAATGTTCCAATGTAGGATTACGTGTGTGGAAATTACGTTATTTATTTAGCATGATGAGCATTGTCGTTATGAGATATCTATCTCCCCTTGGTGAAACAGTAGCTGCAGAACCCGGCGACCCCGCCAGCAACAAAAACTGGTAGGGATCAGAATTGTTTTTATAGAGCTCTAGTACTAGGTGAAATACTGTTTATCACAGGTGTGACCAAGTCACTGCTTTGCAAGTCACAAGTAAGTCACAAGTCTTTCCAGTCAAGTCTCGAGTCAAGTCCAAGTCAAAGACAACCAAGTCCAAGTCGAGTCCAAGGTCAATGATCTGGAAGTCCAAGTCAAGTCCAAGTCCTTAACTTTGAATTATTAAGTCATAATCAAGTCATCTGTCCAACTTCAATTTTACGACAATGATAATGAATAAATTCCAGAAATAAAATTTCTTAATGCTTCATTTATTTGCTCAAACCAGCAGAAAGTGCAACTGAAACTGATTATAAACAAAGTGCTGCTGCATTTAGCAGAACAAGATCACACCCAGAATGAAGAATGACTCATGATTTTTGTCCATGTCGTGCCACTTTTGTGCTAAAATATCAAATATGCCCAAGTCATCATCAAGTCAACAGATGCAAGTCGATTCAAGTCGCAAGTCATTAGCGTTCAAGTCTGAGTCAAGGCATGTCTTTATAGATTTTATCAAGTCAAGTCAGAAGTCATTAAAATAATGACTCGAATCTGACTCGAGTCCAAGTCATGTGACTCGAGTCCACACCTCTGCTGTTTATCACGTAATGCAGTAGCGGTTTTAGGCACGGGCAGACAGGGCAGTTGCCCGGGGCGGCATTTTTTCATGACACAAAAGGGGCGCACAAGCGCTGAGTAAAAAATAAAAAAAAGAAATCTGCGCGGCACCGAGGTTTTCTATTATCTGTCATATGACAGTGTCTGGATTGGAAACAGCAAGTTGGCGCCCCCTGCAGCTGCAGGCGCTCCTGCTGACTGAGAACGTTCACGTGCTCCGTGTGTGTGTGAAGAACAGGAAGGGGAGGGGCGCGGCGGGGGAATTCACCTCTGCGTCTTTCCCAAATGAGAAATGAAATGAAATAAGCGGGTAGGGGCTGAATCACCTGTATTAACATGGCTAAAGTCAATCACATCTTGATGTTCTTCCATTTAACGCACATTTCATTCATAATATCATAAACACAGGCCTATCATTCTTTCAGGTTTTTCTGAATTGTGTGAAATGACCGAATGAAAAAAGGAAAAACAAAACGATTTTGTGGTCACCCCCCCATCAAGGTCAAATAGTTTAGTCCTGACTAAAGGAAACTTACTGAGTCAAGAGCCAAACAGAAGAGATGAACATAAAAAGGCTAAAACCACCAGGTGCCCGATTCAGGAAAAATAAAGAAAAAAAGAGCAGAAAGATAAAGGTATGATGCATGATGCATGTTTTCAAGTTTTTAACCAGTTAACTGGGATTTTAACTGTTAAATTCGGTCAACTAATTGCTAACAGAGCTAATAGGGCTAAAATATTGAAACGAATACTCAAATGGTTCGAAAAAATATCCTTAAATCGTTTTTACTGATTCAAACTAGGATTTGTTAAATGCTCGCTGCAGCCTGTGGCCTGTCTGAACAACAACAAACACATGTTGATCATGTTCACATGATAATAAATAAAACAACTACAAGCAGAAGAAAACACCCCAGTCACCACTAACTATCCTGTTTATTTATTGCAGATGGCTGCACTGATTATTTTTACGTGATTTGTTCTGTAAAAGTTGGCATTTTTGGTAGTCTACAGTTTTTTTTATGTCAGTTTAAATTACAATTTCAGAGGCAATTCTAAAATATTATGGATCATGAGATCTATTGGAGATCTACCCCAACTTTTGGACTGCTCTGCCAGTCACTGTGGCTCAAGCTGAGAGGAGCTTTTCAAAACTTGATCAAGTCATACCTGAGGTCACCTATGTTTCAGGGGCGGCTCACTAACCTGGCTCTGATTAGTATCAATCACTCAGTAGGGGAGCAGATTTCATATGACGACATTATTGATGACGTTGCATCAAGGTTAGGTTTTAATTTTAGTTTGTGTTTTCTGTTCTAAGTGCAATGCAGTGATTATCTTTAGTTTGTTATGTGTGAAATATTTTTGCTATTTAGAATATTTATAATATATTATGTTCATATATTCTTAATATTTAGTTATTGTTTGTTTTTGTATATTTGATTCTATATATTTTGATACAGTATATAATGTATATTGCCTTACATTCTGACAACTTCATAGTAATTAATGTAAATATGTGCAACTTAGAAAAATGAATGTTCAATAGTCGTTCTAATAAAACATGCCTGTTTGTAGAAAACATGCGTGTGTGTGTGCAGGTGGGGTGGTGGTGGTGGTGTGTGTGGTGGTGGGGGAGGTTGGGGGGGGGGGGGGGGGCTCAAAGGGGGCCTCGCCCGGGGAGTAATTCCATGTAGAACCGCCACTGACGTAATGTTATAAATAGAAAGAATTAAGAAAATAAAGCAATCTTTTGTGTAGTGCCTATCAAGATACAAATCACAACGCGCTTCACAAGAACAAAAAACTGAAAATATAAAAAGGATTTATTTAAATTATTAAAAAACACAATTAAAATAAGATACAATTTTTTTTGATTAAAATGTAATGAAAGGGAAAGAAAAAGAATAGGAACAAGGGAAATCGGTGGATCCCAGGAAAGGCGGAGTCCAGCAGGGGGAATTCTGGCAAAGTTAAAGTCCCATTAGTTGTCACACACACTGATGTGTGTGCGAAATTTGTTCTCCGCATATGACCCATCCCCTGGGGGAGCGGTGAGCTGCAGACACAGCCGCGCTCGGGAACCATTTGGTGGTTTAACCCCCCAATCCAACCCTTAATGCTGAGTGTCAAGCAGGGAGGCATTGGGTCCCATTTTTTCAAAGTCTTTGGTATGACCCGACCAGGAATCGAACCCTGATCTCCCAGTCGCAGGGCGGACACTCTACCACTAGGCCACTGAGCAAGTTGGCAACTTGTTTACATTGGTGAACAGCAGCAGGGAGAACGTAAGCTAACGCTCAGAAGCTAGCTAACACTAAACTTTTGTGTCTCTATGAGCCCCACTCAGATGTGCAAAATCTTCCCACAACTGAACTGGGGTCTCCTTCATCAAACATTGCGTAGAATCCTTACTAAAAACGTACTTAAGCTCAGCAAAAAAAAAAAAAAGTACTTACGCCAAGTAAGTTTGTGATCTGTCAAACATGGAGTATGCACAGCTGCACGCAATCTCCGCTTCATAAATCGGAAACTATCTAGAAAGTTTCTCAGCTGTTTTTTAGTCACATCCCGCCCTCACCACGCCCACTTACTGCCATAAATAGTCAATGCAAAGTGTCTTGTGGATCTCATGCATATACATAAGCCGGCTGTTGCAGCACTCCGCCAGTGACGATGGCGACCGTAGATCAAGGCAGATCAAGGAAGTGCAATTTCACAAGCAGAAGTTGAGGTACTTGTGGGTGAGGTGGAGAAATGAAAGGAAGTGCTTTGGCAAAACAAAAAAGAGAAAATCCACGAAGTGGCACAGCGTTGCTTAAGCCGTCAATGTTGTGAATTCTTCAGAGGGATCTGTGGCGGATATTAAAAAAAATGGTCCAATCAGGATTCCCCAGACTCCTAGGTGCAAGTCACATGCGCTAACCAGTCGCCCAAACAGAGATCTCCCTTGTCCAAGTAGGCAGGGCACATCATCAATCGGGTCGCAGTGATAAGACACTCAGATGCATGACATTCTGTCTCAATCTGTTCCCCTGCTGATATTCTGCATTCCTTAAGGTTGGTTTATGCTTGATGCGTCCGCGAGGTCCGCACGGCTCCGCGCGGCAAAATTGCGTCATTTTAACAACCACGCCCCTCCGCCGCGCCTCCGCACGGCCCAAAATTTCCGCACCGCGCACCTAGAAAATTTTCTAACCACGCGGACGGTCTGATGTGGAAAAACATGGCGGACCGGCAAGAACTAGAATGGCAGAGGTTCGTAAATACAGACATTTGTATGATTCAGCTCTCAGAGATCACCGTGATCAACATGTTGTTAATAATTATTGGAGAGAAAAGATGAGGATGCTGTTAAAAAATGCTGGAATGCCATGTTGTAAACAGTAATTTCAACTTTTACTATGGTGTAGTGTTGGATGCATGCTGTAGAGCTCCATGCTGCCCCATACAGTTTGGGAGAATATTGTCTCACCGCAGAGACAAGCTGATTCCAGCTCCCGCCAGGGGTATCCTGCTGCTTTGTCCTTGGGCAAGACACTTCACCCAACTTGCCTGTGTTAGTGGTGGTCAGAGGGGCCGACGGCGCCAAATGGCAGCCTGGCCTCTGTCAGACCTCCCCAGGGCGACTGTGGCTACAAGTAGCTTACCATCACTAGCAGTGTGTGAATGTGAGAGTGTGTGAAAGCGTCTTTGGGTGTCTAGAAAAGCGCTATATAAGTTCATTGCATTATTATTATTATAAATGCTGCGAGTTGTGAAACGCGTTCCAGCTGCGAGCCGCATCACCAAGCGGAAAGTTAATGCGTCAAGCATAAATCAAGCTTTATTCTGCGCTTCAGGCTGTGTGTGTGTGTGTGTGTGTGTGTGTGTGTGTGTGTGTGTGTGTGTGTGTGTGTTTGCACGCACGTTTGTGTGTGTGGGGGGTTCTTGTTCTGTGTGAAAACGAAGCAGTACAAGTGATAAAGCTGCAGGATTTCATAATTGTATCCTTCTCAGCAGCAGCACTGCAGGTGCTCTCCATGTCCAAAATGTGCGTAAGCCAGGTCGTTAGTCAACTTAAAGTTGCGCACATTTTTCCACTAAGTTTTCTTTCATAAATCCCAAAGTTTGCGTGGAAAGTTGCTTACGCAGTTTTCTGACCCCGTTTTGTGTGTAAGCAAGCTTGATAAATGAGGCGCCTGGGCAAGAACTAGTGATGCACCGATGTGAAATTTTTGGGCTGATTAAGATCACTGTTATGGCCAATAACCGATATTTGCAGATACCAATATACCGACATTAATGCTTCTAAAACCAGCAGATTTTGTATAGAATGAAAAATACACATCACCCCCCTCACCCTCTGAAACAGGCAAACAAATGGAGACAAGATGGAAAAAATGTCGGTTGTTAATATCGGCCCAGTTTTATTTATTGAACCGATACTGATATGTTAAAAAATGACTAACATCAGCCGATACCGATGTTGATGCCGATGTAGTGTCCATCTCTAGCTAGAACCAGTAGAAGCCAGGCTAAACTGGCCAAAAAACAACAACAACCTTACTTCCCTCTTTTCCCCTTAGTTCAATACTTCTGTAATTCACTGTAGCTGTCCACCATGGTTGTCCCGCGCCATCATGTGACATAGTTGCAGAGGGTCATTTCACCAGCGTTTAATGGCTGGTACGTTCTTTCAACAACAACTCATTCCTACTAGAGACCACTGTACATGTATTAAAATATGAATGAAAGACCTATTTTAGCGTGTTTAGGCTTGGTGAAAACTTTTCATCCCTCATTACTCACTAATTCCTTTCTACAACCCTGCACTCACCTGCAGTCCTCCCCAGATTCCTGGAACCCATGATGCCACTGAATAAACTCAGAGTTCCACCCAAAGCAGAACATTGCAATGCTTCGAATGCCTGTTTATGTATTTGTCTTTTCATTGAGCACGCCGCTAATCCTACTGTATAGATATCGCTATTATCTGAGGCGTAACATGTCTTCCCTGCATTCCTCTAATTATGGCACATCATGAGCTACAAAGCCATCAAATGGATGTGAAATATTTGACCCTGCTACAAAGAATCAGCTGCCTTTGTGTCAGAGACGCCATAATCAATGTGTTAAATCACCACAAGGTTATTTATTGGCACAACCATCAGACTGTAAAGGCTTTCTCCAACAAAAGCTGGAGATATCAGTTATCTGAAGTAACGTGATGAACAAATGGGAAGACAAAGAGTTTCTGCTACACTCCCGCATTTCATACATATTATTGTATGTGTTCAGCACAAGTACACTAATCAGCTCTGGTAGCTTTGGTCTATAAATAATATTTCACTGTCTGCACGTGACAATCTGTGATAGCGCCACAATAAGAGACTAACCATGAATGAGGTACTTGATCTAATTTTGGATAGTGGCCCTGATGAGGATGAAAGTATATCGAACTTGAAGAAGTGCTGGGAGCTTGTGTTGCGAGAAGGAAACCTGCTGAAATGCTGAATATGATCCGGCCTCTTAAGACTCTGCTGATGACAAGGGGACAAGTTAATGCCTCATATTTACTGGCTTTGCTGAGTACAGTTCATGGCCATGGATGCCTTTTTATGCAAGTAAAGGTGCTTTCCCTTTTTCCAGTAGTTTTCTCTTCTTTATTTGTCAAACACCTATAATATATTATGGGTCGATAACTTACAGTATTGGTTAACGTGCTTGTGGACGGCTCAAAAACTTCATGAATGTAAAAACGTTGTGGGCTTTTTCTAATTATATGTAACCCCAGTTAGTTTTGTTGGATTCACAAATCCAAATGGTGTGATCACAAAGGCAACTGGAAAACCAAGTTAGAAACAAAAAGCCTTGACAGAAAACATTAAGGCATTTACTACTGACAAGGCCCCAGATGTATCCAATCCAATCCAATTTTATTTATAAAGCGCATTCACAAGGCATTACAACCAAACAAGGCGCTGTACACTAAAAATGTTGGTTAATTAAACAGGCGTTATATAAACATGTCGAACACAGATAAAAGATAAAAAGGAAATACAACAAAATTCCCAAAAATAACAGCTAAAAATCAATGACACATGTAGAAGAAATGCCCCTGAAACAGTCTGACACATAATAACGGGATATAAGATGCAGGGTAGAGAAGTTTTCACAGAACGCCATAACTGCATGGCTGGAAGACATTTTACATGTAGAGGAACGCTTGTACAAAACTGGAGATCTTGAGGCTCCTCCAATGGGTGGTGAAGAATGACAGGGCTAAGACACTTTGGGACTACCAGAACATCATGGCTGACAAATGGCTAACTACAGACTACAGACAGTTAGGGTTGTGATAGAATAGACATCCCATGAAATGATAACATCAAGAATGAATACGAGAAGCTCAAGACACATGGAGAGCTGAAAAACAGAAGATGTTTAAGGTCGAGGTCTTAATCACTCAGGGCTCTGACCCCCAAACTGGTAGATGCTCCACCATCTTAAAACCCAAGTTCACTCACTTCTTCAACACATTCACAGTGGTTTCTAGCATAAATGAACGCCTTGTGAGATTATCTCCGTGGGGACAAAAAGCTCTGGCGCTCCTGTTTCAGGAACTAGAAGTCAGCCAGAGCAGAACTGAGATTCAGGTGGATGGTTTTGGAGTCGACCGGTACCGGATTTACCGGTCGATCTACGTCCCAATCCTCACCTATGGTCATGAGCTTTGGGTAATGACCGAAAGAATGAGATCGCGGATACAAGCGGCCGAAATGAGTTTCCTCCGTAGGGTGGCCGGGCTCAGCCTTAGAGATAGGGTGAGGAGCTCGGACATTCGGGAGGGACTCGGAGTAGAACCGCTGCTCCTCCGGATCGAAAGGAGCCAGTTGAGGTGGTTTGGGCATCTGGTCAGGATGCCTCCTGGAAGCCTCCCCGGGGAGGTGTTTCGGGCATGTCCTGCCGGCAGAAGGCCCCCGGGTCGACCCAGGACACGTTGGAGAGGTTACATCTCCAATCTGGTGCGGGAACGCCTTGGGGTCCTGCCGGAGGAGCTGGTGGACAAGGCCGGGGAGAGGACGGCCTGGAGCTCCCTAATTGGGATGCTGCCCCCGCGACCCGGACCCGGATAAGCGGAGGAAGACGAAGACGAAGACGAAGGTTTTGGAGTCTAATTTCCTGATATAGGGTCTGTGATCGCATGTGATTAGGCATGGCATTCTGGGATGTGCGCGGACTTGGAAGCTCGACGAGTGTAAACAAGCTGTGAAACAAACAGCACTGTCGCAGAGAAGAAGCGGATTTGGGTGAAAGAAAGTGTTAAACAACATTATAAAATCCCAAAAGGGATGCGGAATATACAGGGACACGTTAAATACAGACGTTGGAGACCGGTGTGTGGACAAAATCAGCGTTATAAATGGTTTTGATCATTATGAAAGACCCAAGACCGGAGCATCGATGACATATTGTTGTCGCTGCTGTTCTGCATAACGGACATTTTCGGCTTTCTTGTTTGTGGTGTGTGCGGATGTAAACGTTTGGATGAGAGTTAAATGTTTTATTTGTTGTTTTTTTTAAGTAAAACTATCAAAATTGTCGTCCCACAGAAGAAGTGCAGAAGGAGAAGTTGTGTTGTGTGTCAGCGCGCCCACATTAGCTTACCGGTACCCTCTGTGTGTGTGTGTGTGTGTGTGTGTGTGTGTGTGTGTGTGTGTGTGTGTGTGTGTGTGTGTGTGTGTGTGTGTGTGTGTGTTAGGGGTAGAAGACTATTGTCGTGCTTAGCCTGCATGTTAAAGTCAGAGTAACAAGTAAAAAACTAACTTTGGTATTTAAAGATCCCTGCCCAGAAGAGCGCAGTTAAGGAGAGCAAAGATACAAAATCCCCAAGCTCCTCTAGAGGACTTGAGTTTAAAGTGTAATTCTAACCAGCTCCAGGATAGAGGACGTAGGTCCTAAGTGGAGGAGCTCAAGTTACAGGACCAGAAAGAGAGGGTGGATCAACAAGCAGGTCAGTGGAGAACTTTTAGTTAATGAAGCCACAAAGGTAAACTTTCAGTTCATTTTCTCACGTATTGGTCATCAGCTCTGAGCTGGATTAGAAAGGCAGAGGAGCTTAAACTGTTCAGAGTTGGAGTTTTTTCCATGTCCAGAGGAGACAGCTGAGGTGGTTTCAGGGATGATGCCCGATGAGCACATCCTGTAGGAGCTGTTTCAGGCATGTCCTTCAGGGGCTGATCCAGGACATGCTGGAGGAATTACATCGCTACACTGTAACACCGTCAGAGAACTGGAGAGAGGACCATCTGGGCATCCTGTTGTCTGGATCCGCAGAAGTTGTGAAGATTCGTTTTAAACCCCAAAAAAAACAACTAAACAAATAAACATAGACCTAGGATGGCAGCTCTACAGGATGTGCGTGTAAAACACCGACTCTCTCTCAAGTTCTTGATGCACTCAGAGGGCAGCACGAGCCCATGTTGATGCGGAGGGTGCGAAGGTCGGCTCGCAGTCGCCGCCTCTCCATCTCTGTCTCCTCCCAGCTGCGTCCCCCACCGCCGCCGCGGCCACACCTGCATTAAACGGGGAAGTCCGTGCGTCGGTCCGCTCGGTGGTGTGCAAGCAGCCATACCGGAGACGCCGCGAGGCTGCGGAGAGAGCAGGACGCTGCAGCCGGACACATCCAGCAGCGCCTCCGGAACATCAGGTCCAAAGGCAGCGGAAGTGCGCCGATCAGGAGACGCGACCACGGCTGGAGGCTGAGACAACCGGAGCCGCCCGGAACATCCAGACTTTAGGTAAGACCCGTCTTATAAACAATAACGCAACTTTTCACTCTTTATCTCAGATCAAGCAACGTTTCATTTAGATTATTTAAAACTATCAAATCACTTTTATAAAACAAAAATAAATAATGAAGTCACTTGATTGTCTAATTGAGCTTTAACTGAACTTTGTATAATTCACACAAAATAAGCGTGTTGTCGTTTGAGTCAGTGTGTTACTTTTATCTTTATGTCTTTAACTTGAAAAAGAACCCACAGGACCTCATCTTTGATCTTCATCCAGCAAAGAGAAACAGCCTCCACAAACATTGTTCACCCATTATGACAATCTAACCATGCATTTGGATTAATATCAAGTTCCCATAATAAAAAAATCAAAATTCAGATGATTTTGGCTCAGATTTAGCACATTGAGAACAAAGTGAGACTTTAAAGGGCTTTCAGTTTGGTGCCACGTTTTCCAACAGTAGCAGAACACATCAGTGTGTCCTGAACGTTTTCATTCAAATGGATCTTTTGTTTTCTTTCTGTAAAAACAAGGAAGTAAAACATGCTGCATGCATCACACCCAAATAACCTTTGCACCGCAGGAAGGCCTGCAGTTACCGGCCATAACAGAAATACAGTAGATCATCAGTTCACAAGGCTACTGTCATTCCAGATTCGCTGCATTGTGGAAAATCCATAAAACACACACAAAGGAAGTGTTGTTGAAGCTCTATTCAATATTGCAATTGGAAAAGATCAATAAACCGTGCATGGGCATGACCCAATGTGCTGTCGCTCATTTATCTGCTTATAATGTGGACCACAGATGAATTCTGACAGGACAGATGAACCAGGACATGTCCTGTCACTCTAAAACACTCTCAGGATCTTTTAAAGATGAAGTGGAACACTCAAAAACAAGTCAGGCTGAAAACAACATGTGATAGACCTCATTAAGAAAGAGCCTGAAGTCAAGATGGGGTGCAGGATGAAAGAGGGGGAGAAAAACAAAATGAAGCAGTAATTGAGTTTGTGGTGGTGTTCTGCGTGAGAGATGGTCAGCACAGCAGAGGTAAAGAGGAGTTCAGAATCTTAAACATCCTTCAGAGAAATAGTTTTATTTGTAGTGAGCATGTGCGCTCGGCCTGGGATGTGGTGTGGAAGCCACGCTATTGACCGTGTCCGCTTCTGTCCTTATTACACATTCATCAATTACATAATCAGTTCCACTCAATGCATATGAAGATGTTATCAGCTTTTCTGTCTAAAATAATAATAATAATAAGTTAAACTAGTCTTATATGCTGATTCCTGGTTTAATCCTTTGTATAGTGAAGGAACAAGTGGCTTTATTCTTACCTGTGCACATTATATATGAGTCAGTTTGTATCTGCAGGTTCAGCAGGGTCACTTACTCAAATCGTTAAATGCCCTGTTGACAAATCTATTCTGCAAACAACAAAATATCATCTTCAGGTGGGATATAAGGGTGGAAAATAACATTGTATCCCTAATTGGGATTTTCTTAAAGAGCAAGTTCACTGAAAAACCACTATTACTTGTTAATGTTAAAGTATGATTGTTCACTTTGAGTTTAACATGCAGGCTAAATGTGAATCAAATTCAAAGATCTTTAGAGACACAAAATATTTTGCAGAAAATTATCAATAAAACTAAAATATAAAAACATGAAATCTGCTTCAGCTGGCTAAAAAATGACTGCCGACACCAGGAGTCGAACTGCGCCAGCTCACGGCAAAACAGGATGAAGCACCAGCACTTTAACCACTGGACTACTGAGACCAGTACAACAGCAGACATACCTAAGATGCTGTTGTAGGCGTGTTTTGTCAGAGCGGGCGTGGGCGGAGCTTTACTCAAATTAATCATTCCATTTACGGGTATAAATTTAGTCTGACAAAAACAGCTCGTATTTAAGATGACTGACATCTCAGTAGTGCCGTTGGTAATATTGTATCATATACCAGAGGTGTGGACTTGAGTCACATGACTTGGACTCGAGTCAGACTCGAGTCATTATTTTAATGACTTGACTTGATCAAATTTATAAAGACTTACGACTTGACTCAGACTTGAACGCCAATGACTTGCAACTTGAATCGACTTGCATCTGTTGACTTGATAATGACTTGCGCATATTTGATATTTTAGCACAAAAGTGGCACGACATGGACAAAAATCATGAATCATTCTTGGCTCTGGGTGTGATCTTGTTCTGCTAACTGCAGCAGCACTTTGTTTATAATCTGTTTCAGTTGCACTTTCTGCTGGTTTGAGCAAATAAATGAAGCTTTAAGAAGCTTTATTTCTGGAATTTATTTATTATCATTGTAATTAAATTGAAGTTGGACAGATGACTTGAATATGACTTGAAAGTTAAGGACTTGGACTTCCACATCATTGACTTTGGACTCAACTTGGACTTGGTTGTCTTTGACTTGGACTTGACTTGAGACTTGACTGGAAAGACGTGACTTACTTGTGACTTGCAAAACAGTGACTTGGTCACACCTCTGTCATATACTGGGCCTACCTTTGTTCTCAACGGTTTAAAAAGCATGATCTGGCCTCTTTAAGGCATACTGGGTGTCATTATGTGCACATCATCCACTTTTCCCCTAGCCTCTTAGAAGAGGTCTCTAGTTTCACACGCTGAGCAATCACCTGCAGACCAGGAGGCTTTTGGTTTGATTCTCAGCTTCCATAATTCACCTGTCAATAGGCTTTTGGGTCAAAACATACTTTTATTCTGTTTTCTTTTGAAGTTTGCAAAACTAATTTCCTCTAAAAACTTTTACACAGTCATCGTGGGTGCTGGAACCCCTCTGAAAGCCTTCTCTTTAGTTTCCATGAGCCAGAAAGGGCACGAAGCTTGACCGGAGTGCAAACACAATGAGGACAAATTGAGAAAACAAATGGACTAATTACGACAAATGCCTCTCGTGACTCAGCCAAGGTTTAATTTCTAGCAAAATTGTGTTTTATTAAAATTAGAGTCTTTTCTCCAAGTGTTTGTCTCCCACTAGCTGGCTCCGTTAAGAAAACTAGCTATAGCGCCATCACGTCATATCTGCTTTAAATCTCTTTGTGCCGGCCTCTCTATGTAAAGCCTGTCGGTTTATGATGAGTACTTTAGTCTCTTCGCTGGGCGACTTTTTCACACTTTTGAGCCGATTTTCCCCTCGTGCGAGATTCTACAAGATCGGAGCGAGTTTTGCTCTGAGTATTGTGTAGTATACGGGGGTAACGAGAGGCAATTAACACCACGTGACCAGCTACTGATTAGCAATCGTGAGCTTGCATGGATTTCTGGTGTGTTGGATATTTTGCTCGTCGTGAGGGTATCGTACTGTTGAAGCTGCGCTGCAAGCGGCTTTGACCCAAAAAATACCAGAACCGCTCACGGCGCATGCGCAATCATGCGTCAACGCGGCTCGCCAGCTATTTCCCTACTAACACACGTCGTTCTTTTTATTTCTACACTTTATTATGCACATAATGACAGGGATTGTCAAGAAGGCGTGTTTGCCGTGTTTATGTCAAATTAAACTGATAAAACATTACTTTCTTTCTTTCTTTCTTTCGTCTTCCTCGTCCAACCCTCATAGATCCCTGTGTGTCCTCCTGCAGCACTCCCGAAGGACAACAGACATTAATAACAACACAAAAAAAGTCCAGTGTATTGTGTAAAAACTGCTATTTTTAGCATATTTTTAGGTCCGTACGGTGTGAGCAGTCCCGTCACATCCGAAAACTGGGTCGTACGGTGTGAGCACATGACTTGTGAGATTTGCTCTGCGAGGATGTCGTACAGATTGAGCTGAAGCTGAGCGCTACGAGTGGAAAAGTCGCACATGTGGCTAAAACCGAGTGGCTTTAGTCACATGTGTTGTGACCTGCAGAGTCCAAACTTGTCTGTGTGTGGCTGTTTGTGTCTGTATTGGTCCTGTGATTGGCTGGAGACTTGTCCTCGATGCACGCTGCCTCACGCTCAACGACAATATGGCAAATGAATGGATGTACTCAGAGGGTGAAACAAGAGCTGCATCCAGTACCCCCCCCCCCCACACACACACACACACACCAAAAATAAACTTTTTGCACATTTTAGTTCATTTTTCCACTGCCAGGATCTTTATTGTTAACATCTGTTTGTCCAGGAGATTAGCGAGGCGGTGTAGATGGCATTTTTATGTTGTCACCTGAAAACAGATGTATGTGATTGCATAATTTATGCCACAAGGACGTTTGAGTCAGACAGCCTCTTACAGATGAAGATCTGTGGCAAGGACGAGTAATCTCACCTACCCTGTGCACTCTATCTCCACTGCACCAAAGTACCAGAAGGCAGCAGAAAGGAGAGATAAGAAGTGGCCACATAGAGTAAGACTGAAGCAGATGAGCACAGTAGTGGAAAGGTGGAGATAAATAGGTGTTGGAGGGAGAACAGATTGAGATAGGCGTGTGTGTTTGTATGTGGATAAGGTGTCAGGAGGAAAGGTCTTTGTTGGGTCAGCTGGCTTGATGTGACACCACAAAATGAGGAACGAGCTCAGGACTGGAGGATGTAATGACATACTTAACCTTATAACAAAAGTCTACTGTTGCACTAATGTGTGATACCAAGAAGCTAAAATAAACACTTGCATTAAGGTATTAGTTAAATAAAATGAGATAAATAGCTCTAAAATACTCTGTATGTGGGGTGCTTAGAACCTTGGTGATGGTCTTGCATGAAGCATTGAAACAATCTTTTCAATAGATGTTGAAACTTTTTATCAAGTATTTAAATTTTTTTTTTTTTTTGCAGTTCAGCCACAATCACATTTTTGGCATTTTTGTGTCCAAAAATACAAAAAAAAAAAAAAAAAAAGAGCTCATCTCCTTATTTTAATTGAGACTCACTCACTTGGTGGAGCAGCGTCCGTTCGGTTCTATTTCCAAGTGTCGACACTCCTGACAAAAAAACATTTTAAAACTGTGCGCCGACTCCAACTTTACATCTGATCTTTAAAGTTGGCAGCCCTGGTTTAGCATCCAGAAACCAGTAGAGAACGTCTTGGCTAATGCTAACCTCTAGCATAAGCAACTCCACCACATGGCACAACTCCTTCAGGTTTGGGTTTTTTGTGGAGATAAAACATCAATGTGCAGAGCAGAGTCAGAGATGAGATGTCCAAATATCAGGAAGTAAGACTCCAAATCCTGCCGTTCTGCCACCCTCTCCTCTAGCTGACTTCTGCATCCTCAAACAGGAGCGTCTGAAAATTATTTTCCCCAGAAAAATTACAAGGCATTCATTCCGACTAGAGACCACTGCAAACGCATTAAAGTATGAGTCAAAATGTGATCCCTTAACAGCGTAAAAATGTGATTTCTAGATTTTTCATGTTTAACATAATCAGACAAAGCTTTTGGGTGATCAAAGTAAAACATTTTGAAAGTATTTATTCTAAATAAACAATTATAGGAAATGGCTAAATGATTAAGTGAGCACAGGTCATAATAAACTATCTAGTGTTCCAGACATCTCTTGATGCCCTTATTTTGAAAAGCCAGACAGCAGTTTGCTGTATTTCTGCAAGAGGAGAAATAAATGCTGTGTTTTTAAACTCAAAGAGCAATCCAATGAAATAATTATGATCCTGACCTTCCCTTATTAAGCAGCCTTAATTTTTAGTATCTTTGATTCATTGATATTTGGCATCTTCTGATTTCTATGATGTTGAATAGAAATGATTGTTTATGAAAATCAAACAATTGGCTTCATTACATAAAAACCTTTTTTTTCCATTATCAGAGCAAAACACCTCCATCATTAGTGGCCTCTGAGGTCTGATAAACACAATGTCTGCTCAGCAAGTGGTAAAGTAATGGGCTCGACACACGGGGGGCGACAAACGACCGTGATCAGCGAAATTCATCACTGTCGCTTTTATTACCTGACACACGGGAGGCAACCGCCGTCAACGCGTTCTGTTCCATGGCGAAATGTAATCTTCCGTTGTTTTGATTGGCTGTGTCAGGTTGAGTTGCCATCCCATATTACAAACCATGATAGGGCTACTCTCTGTCTATCAGGACATGCTTCAGTTAATCACACGGTGTGGACCTCACATAAATGGGCTCGACACACGGGAGGCGACATCGCCTCTCCTCCATTCATTTTCAATGAGACATGCGCGACAAAGCGATAATCGTGGGTCTCCCTCCTACTAAGCGAAACTCGAAAAACGTGCGTGTGAAATTTTGCGCTCGTGCACGTGTCGTGCACAGGCGACCCGACGACGCGATCCCAGAAAGTTGAAATACTTTCAACTTTTCATCGCTGTCGCTCGGACGAGGACCAATCAACGGAGGTTTCATTCACTGACCAATGAGCGGACAGGATGCTCCGTACATCTCCGAGCAAACATGGAGGAGAAGTTGATTATTATTATGTTTTATATAGTAAAATCAGAAGTAATATTTCACATAACTCTAGCAGCACCTTGTGAAACATCATATCTACCGCTTTATTAACTCTGAACCGCTTAAATAACCTTAATTCCCTCCAAACTGACACAGCCAAGCAAAACAACGGAAGTTTAGATTTCGCCATAGAACAGAACGCGTAGACGGCTTTGCCGCTGGCCGCCGCCGCGGATCGCATGCCGTGTGTCAGGTAATAAAAACGACAGCGGCAAATTTAGCTGATTGCAGTCTTTTGTCGCCTCCCGTGTGTCGAGCCCATAAGATGAACACAGTTACAGAAGGAGAAACAGAGTCCATGTTTGCTCGGAGATGTACGGAGCATCCTGTCCACTCATTGGTCAGTGAATGAAACCTGATTGGTCCTCGTCCGAGCGACAGCGATGAAAAGTTGAAAATATTTCAACTTTCTGGGATCGCGTCGCTGGGTCGCCTGTGCACGACATGTGCACGAGCGCAAAATTTCACACGCACGTTTTTCGCATTTCGCTTAGTAGGAGGGAGACCTGCGATTATCGCTTTGTCGTGCATGTCTCATTGAAAATGAATGGAGGAGAGGCGATGTCGCCTCCCATGTGTCGAGCCCATTAAGCAGGAGATGCTCTTTTTCAGGCATTGCTGAGCTAAAATACCTCTAAATCCTCTTTGTGATGGGCATCATGCTCTACAAGTTATCCTGAGCCTTAGTATGATGTCGTCAAACAGCAGGAGCCAAGGCCATACCAACAAAACCAGCTGAGCACTTTTACCAGTAACTGTCATTAACAGAGGCTAGTAATCATTAGCAGAGGCTGGAGCTAAATGAATAAACACCTATGGCACTCTTCAGTGCACCGGTGCACAGCTATTGACCTGCTTCACAATGCAAATCCTCTTTCATGAGCTTTAGTCTTGCTTCAGAGGGCAGCTCGAGCCGTTGACGTTTCAGATGAGAGCGTGCAAGGTCTCTGTTTTACACATCAGAATGATTCTTACTTTCTCAGCTCAAGCGCCACTGTTTGGTTGATTTTCCCTCTCAGCATTGGAGGACAGCGTACACAGCTCCTTGTTAAATCTCGGGTCATTAGTCTGACTGGTTGTTGTTCCTTGAAGTTTCTAGCAACTTTGAGTATTTGTTGAGGTGGGTTTTACAGATTAATTCATCTGTTCATGGCTTGGTTATAAATTCGATGGTGAAACTGTGTTTTAATCAGGTTCCCTTTCACGGTTTCATGGTCTGCTAACATTGCAACTTCAAAATTTAATTGCTTCTTCTTTGGTGGTTTTTATACCAACTTCATGCTGCCACTTTATCTTCTGCAGCTTGCTTAAACAGCACCTGGATCTACCTCACTGTGATAATTGTAAAACTTTTTTTTTTTGGCCGCAGGGTTAAAGTTTCCAGTCAATGATAACATGATGCCGTTTTTATTCTGTTAATGGATTGTTGCGCAACCATTAACAAGACAGTGGGACAGCAGCAGTTCAGGAGGCAGAGTGGGTTGTCCAGTAATCGGAAGGTTGCAGGTTTGATCCCGGCTCCGACCAGAAAATGCTGCTGTTGTGTCCTTGGGCAAGACACTTGGCCCGCCTTGCCTGCTGGTGGTGGTCAGAGGGACCGGTGGCACCTGCGTACGGCAGCCTCGCCTCTGTCAGCTCGCCCCAGGACAACTGTAGCTACATCGTAGCTCATCCCCACCAGCGTGTGAATGTGTGTGTGAAGGGGTGAATTACTGATTGTGTTGTGAAGTGCCTTGTGGGGTTGTAGTACCCCAAGAAGGCGCTATGCAAATACAGGCCATTTACCATTTACCAAAGAGGCATCTTAGGGTAAAGAAAGGCTATAATGTAAGATACTGCTTAGCAAATTCTGCTCAAAAGTGACATATTATGCAAAACTTGCCTTTTCCATTCTTTTGTGTTACCATGTGGGTCTCTCTCTACTGCCCTTATAAACACTCTAAATGTGAAAAAAAGTACATCCATCAATTTTCTGTCAGGGTTTTATTTTAGAAAATATATGTTTATGTTTATTTATTTAGCAGAAACTTTTATCCAAAGCAACTTACAATTTATAACCTATAGGACATGTTGTGATCTGCGGGGGAAACCGGAGTACCCGGGGGAAACCCACACATACATGGGGAGAACACGTAACTCCACACAGAAAGGCCGCAGCCGAGCCGAGTTTCGAACCTGCGACCTTTGTGCTGCGAGGCAACAGTGCTAACCACTGCACCACCATATATGCCTATAACAAACCGTTTTAAAATGTCCCTCATTGTGACATCACAAAAGGGTAAATTAGTGTAGAACCACCTCTCACGTGCTAGAGAGAGAGAGAGCTGCTGCTAGAGAAGCAGCCGCTCTTCTCCAAGCCCCTCCCAGACATCAGAGCTTCTCAGCTTATAGCAGCCTGAGCAGGGGATGGGTGGGCGTGGCCACCTCCAGTTGGTTTTCTCAAAGTGACAGAGCCCTGAAATTAGTCATTCTGGAATGTACCAAAACTGTCAAGAATAAAACAGCTGAAACTGCTTTGAGTGAGAGGGATTTAGTGCAAAAAACGACCCAAACATGCTTTTTATCGACTAAGTGCAAATGTTGTGGAGCAACCAGCACTGTCTTGAAACCAATGCATTTGCGGACATAAAGAATCACTGTCTGGGGAAAAAAAACGGTCCAGTGACGAGAGGCTCATCAGAGCATCCATTATTTCCTATGAATCATAATTTTCTGTAAGAAGCTCAACATAATTAGAGCATTTCAGGGATGAAAATTAAGGGTTTCTGAAACATAATGAGTTTGATGTTTAACCAAACATATGTACTTTATTTCGGGGACCATCTTCTGGAAGTAAAAAGTAGTTAAAGTGAACCAGAGGTGAAGTTATGGTACATAAAGAGCAGCTGATGAAAAAGTGTTCCTTCTCTTCTGTTTCTTGTAGGTTTTCCTTTGTAATTCCAGACAGAGAGAGAGGGAGAGCTGTGGCAGTGACTCGGCCATTGTTTCGGCTCTGTTTCCGGACAGACCGCGGCTGCCTGTGTGCTTTAGCTGTCTATTGTGACTGGAGGAGAAAGAAAGATCCAGCTTGTCTGCATAAAGACCCATTCAGCACTTTTCCCCTTCCTTTGGACATCAACAAGAGCTACACCAAGAACAGCAGTGAAACCCTATCGCCATCGCCAGCCCCCCTCCTTCTGCTCACACAGTACCTATCCCTCCCTCTCAGCCTCATTCAGAGTCCCACATGACAGCTCAGAAACAAGCGTTAACCTCCCACTCCACACAAGCCTGCTCTCCTCTCCCTCCAGCCCCTGTGGCGCTTGGCACCAGTGCCCATCACATAGACAGATGGAGCCAACCCTGACCCCTCTCCTCGCCCGTGGGGACGCCGAAAGAATCAACGCCTGACTAGGGCGAGGGGGGCGGGTGTGTACGAGTGTGAGGGGAGAGACAGGAAGGGAGGAGAGCATAACTTTGTCGCCATGGCAACACATCGCAGAAACTCTCGTGGACTCCCCTTCAGCTGTACCCTAGGCTGTTAAGTGAAAATGCACCGAGCAGCAAGTTCAGCGAGCCGAGCGGAAGGACTTCATATTGACACGCTTTGATTTTTTTTGGGGGGGGGGGGGGGGGATATCGTATTGTTTTTCAACATTTACACAAATTTAAAGATAAAAAAACTCTTCCCAAGTAAAATACCAAAAATGAGTATGACCAGCACCTGAGATCCAGATGAAAGAACAAAAGGTGCAATCACCTGCAGAAAGAAACACATTACATGAGATGGATGTTTATGTTTTTGAGCTCTTCACACACGAGGAAACCAGAGGAAGGACGTCCTTTAGGATGCACCATCTTGGGAGTTTCTTTATCCGCCGTAAGCTGTGATCCTCATCACATCAACACCTGTTCTGATTGAACATTCACTTCACACCAGGGTGTTACAAGTTCAGATTTCACAACAAAACATCATTTTTTTTATTTACAAAAGGCATTTGTTTTTACGCTAAAACTGTTTTCCAGCCCTGTCTGCTGATCAGAACTCCATTTAGCATACAATACTTAATAACCAATTTCAGCAGAATCACACATCAACTATAAAATGAGGCACTAATAGCCGGTGAAATGAATCCAGCTGGCCAGCATAACAGAGCGGGGAATACCGGCATCCCAAAGCCTCCCGAGCAATTGAAGTGCAATATACAGTTTTTTGCTCTGAAGCACAGCTGCTCTCGTGACCTTGCAGGCTGCAAACTTAGAGCAGGCAAACACAGCAAAAGGGATACTCAGCGTCCAAGGTTTACGATTACTGTATCTTTGGAGATTTTTCATCACGGCTCTTAGAGAATTAGCATAACAGAACATTAGGACCATTTGTGATAGTCAGTCTTCTGTCGTTGCAATTACACCAAAGGGCTGAGCATCTGCAACACACTGATTATTATTCCTGTCATTTTGGAGAACGACATTTAGGAATGTCTTCAGATTTTGGGGCTTCAAATAGGCTGTCACGATAATCACTAGTGCAGCTTTCCACTGCTTCGGGAAGGTGCTTCGGATAGTGAAATATGCTGATGCTATCAGCGGGTTGTGATGAATGCGCAGCTGTCAAATCCATAGGTCACAGCAGAGACTGGGGGTGTCAGTAAAACTGTTAGCCAACTTATTTTTTTCCACAATCAGATACTTTATAATTTTGAGAATGCGTTATGACAAATACTGCCCAGAGGAAATGTTTATAAAAGCAACTAATAACTTTAGCTTTCCTTATGGTTGTTTTTAAAGGTGTGGATCACTGTTTAATCAATATATTTGCAGTGTCCTGTAGTAGGAATGAATGCCTTGTAAGTCGTACTCAAAGAGGAAGGGGGGCTTTAGATGCTTCTGTTTCAGGAAGTACAAGTCAGATGGAGGAAAAAGTAGCTTCAGATGATGGGATTTGGAGTCTTATTTCCTGAGATTTCGCCTCTGATTGGCTAACAGCAATGCGAGTACCACTGACTTGTTTATGTTTATGTTTGTATTTAGCAGATGCTTTTGTCCAAAGCGACTTACAAGTTATAATCGGCACGTTGCCCTTGAGGCTACAACAACAACTACAACAAAAACAATTTCCAGTCAGTCACAGGTGGCAGTGAGGCAGCATGATGAATCATGAGAGGAGGGAACAAGGAGTGGACGGTAGAGAGGGGGGACGGGTGCAGGGAGGGTGCTAGTTTAGAAGATGCTCTCTGAAGAGCAGGGTCTTCAGGAGTTTCTTGAAAATTGAAAAGGAAGCCCCTGTTCTTGTAGTGCTTGGTAGGTCATTCCATATTTGTGGTACGATGCATGAGAAGAGTCTGGATTGTCCTGAGCGTGGTGTAGGCACTACTAGCCGACGATCCTGTGATGACCGGAGCGGCCGGGCCGAGACGTAAGCCTTTGCAAGAGGATTCAGGTAGATGGGAGCCGTATCATCTCGGACTTTGTATGCTTGTGTTAGCAATTTGAATTGGATGCGTGCTGCTAGCGGTAGCCAGTGTTGCTCAATGAACAGAGGGGTGACGTGTGCTATTTTTGGCTGATTGAAGACCAGAGGCGCTGCTGCGTTCTGGACCATTTGAAGAGGTCTCACAGTACAGCCTGGAAGACCAGTTAGAAGGGCATTGCAGTAATCGAGGTGGGAGATGACAGTAGATTGCACCAGGAGCTGGGTGGCATGTTGTATTAAGTATGGTCTGACCTTTTGTATGTTATACAGCGCAAAGTAGCATGAACGAGCAACAGAGGCAACATGATCTTTAAAGGTTAGGTGTTCATCACTCACAACACCCAGATTTCGAACTGCCTTTGAAGAAGCCAGTGATAGGAAGTCATTTTGGACTGAGATTTTGTGCTGTATGGATGGTTTTGCTGGGATGACAAGTAGTTTAGTTTTAGAGAAGTTGGTTGGAGATGGTGGGATTTCATCCATTTTGATATGTCAGAGAGACAGTTTGATATTCATGCAGAGACAGTGTGGTCGTCCGTTGGAAATTACAGATAGAGCTGGGTGTCGTCTGCATAGCAGTGGTAGGAGAAGCCATGTGATCGAATGATCTCAACCAGTGAGGTGGTGTCTATGGCAAAGAGAAGAGGTCCTAGTACAGAGCCCTGGGGGACGCCTGTGGCAAGATGGTGCACGCTAGAGGATTGTCCAAGCCAAGATACAGTGAATGATCGTCCTGTGAGGTACGATTCAAACCAGGCGTGTGCTTTCTCTGAGAAAGTGTGGACAAAAGGAAGCCATGGTTGACGGTGTCAAATGCAGCCGATAAGTCGAGCAGGATAAGCGCTGAGGATTTGGCAGTCGCTCTAGCTTCTTTTAAGGATTCTGTCAATACAGAGCAGTTTCAGTGGAGTGGCCCTTTTTGAACCCAGACTGGTAAGGGTCAAGCAGACAGTTTTGTGAGGTGTATTCTGTGATCTGCTTGAAAGCCACCCTTTCTATGATTTTGGACAGAAAAGGGAGGAGAGAGATAGGTCGGTAGTTCTCCACATGATTTGGAGGAAGAGATGGGTTTTTTTTTAGCAGCGGTTTAACCTGAGCATGCTTGAGAGAGGTGGGAAATGTACCGGATGCCAGTGAAGCGTTGATCACATGTTTGACTGCTGCGACTACTGTAGGAGCAATAGCTTGGAGGAGCTTAGTCGGAATGGGGTGGAGTGGGCATGTAGAAAGGCAGCTGCATGTGAGAAGCTTGGGACACACAGTTCTCAGTGAGAGGGGAAAAAGAGGAAAGGACTGACTTGTGTTTGCTTTGCACCATTGATGTTTCATCTCCACACATAGCACAAGCCTGGGGGAGTCGCTAAAGCTAATGGTTAGCTTCTACGAGCTGAGACATTGTCTGCTGTTTCCTGGAGGCTAAACCAACAACAACCTTCCCCGTTGCGAGCAAAGACGGGTGAGTCCATGAATGTTGAGTGTCAGTGTGACACAGATCTGTCTATGTTTTTCCAGTGAACCACACCTTCAACACAGTCAAATCTGTATGGTTTCACCTTATCATCTTAGGCCTGCTTCAAGATGATTATGCAGATTTTTGACCTGATTGCAGCAGAACACCACTTGTGTGAGCGGTTCTCCCCTCAATAATATCAGAGGAGAAACAGCTGGCTGCTACCACTTCAACTTCAAGATAAACTACCAGACTCCCAAAAAGAACAGCACCATTTAAAGTCACGGTCCAGAAAACAAGACGTTTGGACCTAGAAAATAGCGACTGGTGTTTAGTGCTCTTTCGTTTCCTCTGGCAATGTGGGTTTCTGGTTCCGGCGGACGCAGCCCAGGGAAGATGCTTGACAGGAGGGGTGAGTGCTGCATGACCTGTGTTTGCATTTCAAACCTAGCTTGTTCTGTATATGTGCTTTTTCAGCTTTAAGATGCGCAGAATAATATGATTCTTCAGTGTTTCCATGTTAAAGAGCAAGTCACCCCCAAATCAACTTTTTTTCACTGATAAACTATAAATGAGTGTCTAACTGTGCTGTTGACACACGTAGTCAGTAATTTGGCACTTTAGTGCACCTTTGTTAAGATTTAAATATTCTGCCTAAAACTGTCAGTGTTACGCCCTCTTCAGGTAAAAACTGCACTGCATCGCTATTGGCTAAGAGTACACTATGACGTTAGGTGGTACATTATGATGTCCCAATGTCATTGTGTGTGTGTGTATGTGTGTGTGCGCATGTGTGTGAGTGTGTGCGTGTATTTGTTAGCGGCCCCACCCTCTCGGTCTGCCAGGCAACAGCATTTGTTGCATTTTTCAAACAGGAAGTGGAGTAAGACTCTGGTAGGGGGTGACTTGCTCTTTAAATGGTCACTCTGTTACGACAACAACAGAACTGGAGGTTGTAGAGCTCAAGATGTTGAGGTTCTGTTTGGGAGTGATGAGTATGGTTTGGATCAGGAATGAGTCCATCAGAGGGACAGCTCATGTTGGATGTTTTAGAGATAAATTCAGAGGCCAGAGTGAGGCGGTCTGGGACATTTCCAGAGGATAGTGGACAGACAATGAGGTAGAAGGACGCTGATGTTGAAGCCGTCAGGCTGAGAGGAAGACTAAAAAGGTGAAAGACGACATGGAGTTAGTAGTTTGAGGGTAGAAGATGCAGAAGACGGGACTAAATTGAGACAGATGATTGGCTTCTGCGACTTCTGAACTGACACACCCAAACTAGAGTTTTCTGATCTCAGTTGCATTGATAAAGATTTTTAAATTATACGGTTAAAAAGCCCTAAAATATGTTTATTTTACATGAAGTCAAGTTAAACTCAAACCTATTCTAGTTCAAAGGTCAGAATGACCAAACGTTCTGTATGACCCTTGTAGCTCTTCATATGGTCCAGTAATGGTGAAGCAGCCCTCAGCTGCTCAAGGCTGGTGAGCCCTGCTCCATTTGCTGGTAGACAACCAAAATATCTAAGGCCATAACAAAACACTAGAACCGCGTGTGGAGCCATAAAGTGGAACCCGTTATTATTTTAAGACTCTAATCTGGTGTTACCTTTAGACTCACAGCTCTTCTGTGTTTATGGCCCCACAGGCAGCAGGATCTCCACCAGACTGGATCTCCAGCCGCTCACAGCTTTACCTTTTCCCCTGATTCTTAGTCAGAGTTAGAAACTTTGAGGCCTGCAGTGATTCTGAGACGAGCCAACTCTCATGGATCTCTCCACCTGTTTTCTGTTTCCTAGAATGAGGCCAGTGAAGAGTGAGTCAGTGCTGTTCCATTGATATTTATGAGGCCAATATGGCACGGATGATACGGCAAGTTTTCAGGTCATATAAGTGATAAAAGCAGTGAGGCAGACGCGGCCCAGCAGTTCTGTCTCTGGTGCTCAGGCTGCGATACAGCTGCGCCGTTAAGGGATCGATTTCGTCTGCGTGTCGTCGCCTCCGGGGCGATCCCCCGGTGGTCTCCCTGCTTTGTGTTTTTCAAGACTTTAAAATGAAACAAAGAATATTTAATGAATCGTGTTGAAGTATAAAAGATTGTTGTTGTCACCTTATGAGGCTCAGCCTCTCCAGCTCTGAGGGAAAAAACACACACACCTCAATTACTGAGCTATTTCTGAAGTCCTATCACTGAGCTGCGACCAGCCGGGATTAATTAGTGACTCTCAAACGTACACAAGTGCATGCACGCCACAAACAAATTTATCTTCACCGCTCTCTTCCTGTGACATATAAGTGAGAAGAAAAAGCTCATTCCGCTTGCATTTTCATCTTTACAACTCATTTACAACTCCTGAAAACTCAAACCAGCACACTGTCCACCATTATTCATCAGACACAGGATATGAAGAGCCTCCAAGACAGTTTGTTGCCAGTGAACACCCCTCCTGCTCTGCTGTGATTACCTCACTCTTCATTTCACACCTAGGTTGTCCACCTTATATCTCCTCACGTCAGGCTGCCCACCACTCTACAAACCTGCATACTCACATAGTCTCGTGTTGTGTCAATTTTGCTCATAGTAAACCCCCAAAAATAAGATATGGCTTCCAGAGACTGAATAATAACGCGGAGGTCATTTATTTGTTGACTCAGGCCATCATATCTGTTGGCCGGAGCAGCGTTTGTGTGTTAGCAGAACCAAGGACCGGTGAGTCGTAACTCCGGTCAGTTGGGGTGCACAGACCCCTGCTGCTAACTTTGATAGAAATAGACTTGCTGACAGGTTTTTCAAGACAAGCTGTTGGCTGCCGTAACCTTCATGTGTTTGTGTGTGTGTGTGTGTGTGTGTGTGTGTGTGTGTGTGTGTGTGTGTGTGTTGTATATGTTAACATGATTGTGGTAAACAGGAGTGATAAGGTTAAGAATTACAGACAGACTGTGCTGAGTCGAGGAAACGACTCACAGCAGCAGCAGGACTGAACACATCATGATTGTGACTTTAAGGCAACAGTGTTACTAATGCACACTATTAACTATGATGCGTGTGTGCATGTGTGTGTTTGTGTGCAAAGATATTTGTGCGTCCGCTCCTGGATTTTGTGTGCGACTTTAAAGTGAAATTGCTAATTTTATCGAAAGCTGATGCTTCACTTAACAAGCTGGTGCTGTTGTGGCAGCTCATTACTATAGTGATAATGAGCGATAGAGGAGGTTGCCAGAGTCAGCACAAGGTTTTTTTAAACACTCTCAACAAGTCTGAATGTTCAAAAAAAGAATAGGAACATCTTTAATTAGATGGATTTTTATTGAAAGTTAAAGAAATTTAAATTTAAAAGAGCATCTTGACTCTTTGTTAAAGTGACAATGTGTAGTTTTATCGTTTTGTCTGGAAATTTCCATCAGAATGTTGTTGAAAATTAATTAAGTGATGCCCAGTTGCTAAAAAATAGTGGCGGCTTCTTAACATATAATCATAAAAATTTGGTCTAAACTACATGGGAGTGAGTCTAAGGGTGTTTCTCAATGTTAAGACGCCAGGCATCTTGCTTACGAGGACACTGTCCTTCCTTGGTCAAAGAAAACGGTTAAATAGAACAGACTTGCATCACGTGACCGCGACTTCCACGGCGGTCACTTAACATCACGTGACACGGAGATAACGTTATATTTAATAGGTATAAGTTTCAATATAAATATATAACAAGCCTTTTATTTTTAAAATTGTGTATATATTTGTTAAATTAAATATATGAGTTACTACCCGCTAGCCACCGAAGCTGCAACTACTAAGCTAACTAACCAACAATAGATAACTTCTTTGGATATAAAAAAAAAAACATTTTAAATTAGTTGACTTACTTTTGAACTTGAAATTTGCCCTGGAAGTAGCTGCCAGCTTTTGATCCGCCGTCCTTTTGGAAATACCGCGGTGTATTCTGGGTAATTTTTGACCAAGGCTAGGCTACAAGACATCTCCCGTGTATCCTTGCTCAGCTAGCTAAACAGCTAACAAACGGAGAACACACCTCGGTAGAAAATGAACATTATCACTACTAATGGTGGCTAAATTGTCTCAATCAAAAGAGAATTTTGACATGTCTCTGCCTGCTGTAAGCAGCTTCCTGAGCAGCCTCTGTTTGGAGAAATAGTTTATGTCCATACAGGACTGATAAACTACAGGTTAAATTCGCTTTAGCAAATCTACAGAACAAGCTAGGTTTTAAATGCAAACACATTCACGAAACACTCACACCTCCACTCGGGTATCTTCTCTGAGGTGCTTCTGCTGAATTCAGAAACCCACATTACCAGACTACGCCATTTTCTAGGTTAGTGACTCCAAATGGTGTTTTTCCTTTTGAGACTCTAGTAGTTTGTCCTAAAGCTGAAGTGGTAGCAGCCGACTGTTTCTCCTCTGATATTACTGAGCGAAGAACCTCTCACACAGCAGTGTTCAGTTGCTAAATGCGTGAGTGTGTAATGAAAGTAGGACCCAGGGAAGTGCTGCAGTTCGGCAAGACTGACAACTGGATGGTCCAAAAGTTGCTTTCAGTCCAAAAGTTGTTATTGGTGGAAGTTTTTAGACGATTGCGTTTTTTTCTTTTATCTCCAGAATACATTTGTAGCTATATTATGTTAGACTGTTGTTAAGAGGCATGAAAAAACGTTTTAAGTTAATTTGTTTTCCAAAATTGCCATTGTAGCTTTAAGCCTGCCATCTCTGTCTGCATGGAGACACACAACAACATTATGCATCAACGCAAGGGCTCTGTTGCAGGCCCACATAGGCCGAAATGCCCAAAAGCGTAACTATCTGTTAAAGTGATGGAAACTACAAGCTTGTTATTGGTCAAGATTAGCCTGAGCTACCAGAAAATAGTAAACAATAGTAAATACACTGTCTTGCACTAGATACGTGACTAATGGTAGCCTGGCCTGTCAGACTCATCCTCTGTTTAATTCTACACAGAGAAATAGTCTAGTGTCAGAGAGGCACATGAGGAGCAGGACTAGCCAACTCAAAATTAACCAGTCAGAACAAAGGTGGAAATGCCGACTGTACCACGCAATGCTGTAGTTTTTTTTTTTTTAGCTGTAGTCAAAAACAGCATCTGGCGACGGCGCAAGCTTCTTCCTTTAGAAAAAAGGCTTTTAGCAGCTCTTCTTGTTAAAGACGTGTTCAAGTTATTTAGAACAGAGAAAAGAGTCACAGCAAACTCCGCTTCAGGCGTCATCTTCGTTGTTTACGAGAAACTGAGCGTCGCAGTGTGTGACGTACGCTGCTCAGCGATGAATGGCCCGGATACAATTCTCAGGAAGTGGGGTTATTTCAATAGGAGAGTTCCCAGCAGGCCAGGCTAGGTCAGGACACCTCTTCCTTTAAATTTGTTAATGCATTTATACATCCGTGACTGAAGGAGTACAAAGATATGCAGCAAACTTTTTATTTGTGAATGAAAATTATGGGAAACATGGGTTTGGATGAAGATGTGGAAGACAATGAGGGAGAAATTTGTTTGTGTTAAAAAGTCTCCGAAATACAAAAACGCAATCTAAACACAACATAAATACACATCGTAGACCAGATACGTGACTGCACTGATGGCAGGAAACCACCAGGAAAGCGCTACGCCTTCTGTTGTCCTGGTGGGGAACTGCTTTGTAACCCTCCCCAGGCAACGGAGAAGTCCGAATAGAAAAGGACTCCATCGATGTGTGTGCGTGACTCTGAACCTGATCTGACTGAGAACTGTTAATCAGTATTTAGTCTGAAGTGTTTTGCTGTGATCTTAAAACGGCTTCAATGTCCAAACTTCCAAAGAGGTTCGTGTGAGCATTAGTAAATAAGCCTTAACCTCATGTTTAATTTGGCATTACAGTTATTCTCCTGCTGTTTTGTTTTATACAAGCATAAATGTCATCAGCAGCAGTGAAATGGAACACTTCCCGTACATCTGGGGTCCGTCTGACAGGAAATTGTTAATTCTGCTGAAATATGGTGAGAAAATGACTTTTTGGCAAAGGTTTCGTAGCCAAGGCAGACGACTGGAGAAGGTGAGATAGGACAAGGGGCGGGACTTAGGCTTTGTTTGGCTAAACCTCAAGGTCAACTATACAAGCCTTGATTATTACCTGGACCATGAAGTCACCGTCCATAATCTTTAATTCATAGTAGCAAAAATAGTAACTTTAGTTTTGTATAAATGAAAATTGGCCAAAATTGCAAAACTTATTTTTTAGGTGACCTCGGTGAGCCATATTGCAGCTTTTACACAAAAACATGCTTCAAAATGGCAAAAATATTCCAGTTATATGAATTTTTGCAAGTTTTAATAAAGACTATTCAGTTTATTCTATCAAGTTTTTCATTCAAATCAGACAGGAAGTTACTCTGATACTCTGTTTGCACTAGTTTAATCGTACAACAGACACCTCAACCCTGCACCGTTTATTCAGAAAGACTTAAATGTCGAAAACTAACTTTTTGTGCCCATTTAGATGTTTGTGGGAAAAGTGAAGCCACCTTCTGACTCTGTGTGGTTGTGTTGAGGGGAAATGGAGGAGTCTATTTCTGTGCTGTGACTTATTGTCTATAGGAACGGGATAAACGCAGCAGTCAGTCACTGCAGTTTGCCAACCGTAGATCTCAGAATCAGTAGCAGAGGGGGCATCCATGTGAAAAAAGCACCTACCCTTCTGAATATACGTCTTATCTTCCAGGTGTCTGCTGTCACAGTGTGGAGCCAAAATAAAAATCCTGCTGCCGCGTGGACTCTTCCCTTGGAATAGTGATGCAGTGAAGGACAATTTGTGTCCCATCAGTGTGGACCCAAGCTGGATCGGGGGAACCTTTTAGAGACACCAGGATAAAGGAAACCGAAGCATTCTGGGCTTAGTCAAGTCTTTTAAATTATTTGGTAAAATGGTTTCCTCCAACTCCGGCCACTATTGAGATTTCTTCAGTGAGGATATTGAGGAAATCTACAAACATCTTTTGCTCACAATAAAGAAGTTGGATAAGAGCTGCAGGCTGGGACTGGGAGCAGGATGCCAGAGTTGGACGACTTTCCCCCGCTGAATGGAGCCAGAGGCCCTGATCTGAGCCTTAATGGTCCAGCGAACCCAGCCCAGATCCAGCACAGCATCCTGGAGGAGCAGGTGGAGCTGTGGTGGTTCAGAGATCCTGGAAAATCTTTGCTCTGCTATTGTATTGCAGTGCTCCTAATCCTGGGCTGTGGACTCGGCGGCGTTGGACTTCTCTCCACCACCACCAGCCTATCGAGCGAATGGCGGCTGGGCGCTGGGACGGCTCTGTGTCTGCTGGCTCTGGGGGTCCTGCTCAAACAGCTGCTCAGCTCAGCTGTGCAAGACATGAATTGCATTCGAAGCCGGCGGCAGATAGACATGCTAAAGAGCGGGGGGCTGTCTGACATTTTAGTGGTTTTAATCACAGGGCTGTCACTGCTGATTTGTGGAGGGGTGCTCCTTCGATTGGCCCTGGCTAACCACATGCCAAAGCCCGGCCAAGCTCTCAATGACATGTACATCTCCGGGGTGGTTCTACTGGCAGGAGGGGGGACAGCCGTTGTGGGTGTTGGGATATACTTCGTTGTGGTTGTGCTACTTCAGAGGACGAGGCACGGACGAAGGCTCGTAGATCGAGTCCTGAACATCTTCACCGTGTCGGGACACATCGACCGCCACGGTCGCAGGGAGACCGCCTCCAGCTTGGCACACCTCATATGAGTGACTTTGGTCCCTGACTGAGTGAAGTTTATACCCAAGTGTGAAAAATGATAACCAATCATATTTCACATGGCTCACTGGGTTAAATTGTGCATGAAATGCATTTACTTCATGGTTTGTTTTGGCTGTAGACACAAGAAATTTAAATTGGGAAGAAAACTGACGAAGTAAAGATAAAAGTGTTAAAATAGGTATTTTATTTATGTTAATTTATGTTCGGATTCTCTCAAAACCTAAAAATTGTGGTGGGATACAGGCTGAGCATCAACTTAAAAGCACAGATTTATCTAATTTTTAATATTAAAAATGAAATGATATTTAAGGTCATTCAGGATATTCAGAAAGGATAAACACAGATTTGATCTCAGATCTAGTTCAGCACTTTGCTAATTAACAAAATAAAACTGAGTGATCAGTTATTAACTATGTTTTATTAACCTAACAACTGTCAATAAACTTAAGGGTAACTTGAGGGTATTTAATGGTTCTTTTTATATGCAGGCAGCACATTTTGCATAACGAAGGTTGTTAGTTATCAGTGATCTGTTCTCTAAAAGTGACCTTGGACCACACATCTGATCAATGATTGTAAACTGTTCTTTTTAGTTCTGTTTGTTTGCACACACTCACATGAATATATTGATTTGGATATTTTTAAACCAGTTAATCTCCGTTGTCACAGTTTCATTTTAAATTAAGTTCATGCTAAACAAACAAACAAAAAACAAAATACAACTTTGTTGAGAGAAATTTAAAGTCCTGATTGGCACGAGTGACTGTTAACACGTAGAACAGAAGTCAACCTGATTGTTGGACATTTGGCCTGTTTTAACGGCACAGCATGTATGTAGGCATCATTTGTTTTGTGTGCATAAATTACCTGACCTGAAAAGCAAATGTTTTCCTTAAATCTGTGTTCATCATTGTTTTTGTGGCATTGCAGCCAATTTCTTTGTGGAATAATAGTAAAAATGAAGATCACCCTGGGTCTGGAAGTGAAGAACAAAATCTCTTATTTCTCCCATTTCAGTTCATTGTTGATATTATCAAAAGCAGCATTGCTCACATCTATTACTTGAACGTTGAGCGTTAACTTTGGAATAAAGTGTCTGCTACACACCATATTGCCACCGGGCCACAAAATAAATAAATAAATAAAATAAACCAGTAACTATTTGATCCAAACTGAACGTCTAATATTACTGGTATGGTATTACCTTCTGCCTTTCAGCAATCTTACTTGTTTTAGAATTTAAAACAGCATTTGCCTTGTTTTTGAATATACTCAGCTTGTATCAAATGTACCAGAAATTCTGTCATCTCCGACCTGTTTTCCTGTGTTGTAGTCAAAACGGGTCAATTTGAGAAAAGCTGATTTAATACATCAAAAGTTTAGACACACTAATTACATTTGTATGTCCCAATCCGCTTCAACGTTTGCGATATAAAAACATTGGTCACGGTCATGCTAACTGCAGATCAGTGCTAGCCTGATCTACTGCAATGCTAGCCCAAGCTACTAACCCTAGCCTGAGCATCTGCTAACCCTAGCCTGAGCTTCTGCTAACACTAGCCTGCGCTACTGCTAACACTAGCCTGAGTCACTGCTAATGCTAGCCTTAGCTGCAGCTAAGGCTAGCCTGAGCCACTGCAAACGTCCTTGTTGGATGACAGGAAAACAACACAGAAGAACAATGGAGCTCACATATAACATTTCAGGATGAACTGGGAATATCCAAACTTTCAAAGAATGCCAGATCAGATCCGTGGATAGTTTACTGAGGTTTCTGGATACTGTGCTCAGAGTTTCTGGTTTTAGGCAGTGTCATAGAGCCAATGGGGTAAACTGGCCAATCAGCATCCAGATCCTAGCCGAGTGTGTCAGTGTTGTGTTTGGCCATTTATCAGAGCTGAATTTTTAGCTACATATCTTTAGCACTGGCTAAGTTATACGTAGCTATAAGATTTGCCACGGTGGCCATCTTGAATTTAAATTAATTGTAGATTGTGTGACTATTGTCTGAAATTTCAATGGAATCTATCCTGGGGTTCATGAGAAATGCCACTAACAACACAACCAAAACAAATACACTACAGCCTACCTACAGATTTTTGGACAGTTGTGATAAAGAATTGGGATTAGCAGGAAACAGACTAAAGCCTAATATGCACTTCTTCGTCTGTGTCGGGATGGACACACGCAACACCATTATCCATCCTTGCGAGCCTGCTGAAGAGCCCTCGCAAGGACGGACGTAGCCGAGCTCTCTTTTCTAAACATCCGTCCATCGAGACCGAGAACACAAGCTTGTGAGAGCCGAGGATATCTATCAGCAGACGCGGAGCAGCTTGAAGAATAACTCGCGGAAAAACTCTAAAAACATGAATGTTTTATTATCCCATGACTGGAGGAGTGAAAAGATGAGCAGGAAGCGTTTTATTCGTTGACAGAAAGGACGGAAAATGTAGGTTTAGAGGTGGCTAGCGCATGAAGAGGTTTAGGAGAATGAGGGACTAATTTGTCCGTGTTAAAAAGTCTCAAATACAAAAAAAAAAAAAAAACCACACACACACACACACACACAATATAAACACACTAACGTGGACCGGATACTTGACAGGATACCACTGAACTGCGCCACACCCTCTGTTGTCCTGGCGGGGAATTTGCTTTGCAACACTCCTGAGAAGTCAGAGAGCAAAACGTCTCCTTCCGTGCATGTCTCCCTCGTGGAGCTGACAGAGAAGTATAAATTAGGCTTAAGTAGGAGGCCGAACCCTAAGAAAGTACATTACTTCATGAAATAGTTTAATGATGTCCTGCACAAACCTACAGCTCATTTATTCATGCTCTCATTTCTCATTAGACATTTTAAGTTAGAAGCACCACATTTCTGAAAGCATCCAGCCACTTAATTTTTAAGGGATTTTCAGTGGTAAATTATATTTATTCATTAAAAATCCCAATTCTAAATTGAGCAAGCTAGCTAGAGTGCACAGTGTCCATTTAATGGTTTTTGCACTAAACTGTTCTGTTACATTAATTGTATGTGTTTTCAGTTTTTAAGTAACAAAGCTTTTTTAAGCTGTGTTCATTTTTTAAGGTTTGTGAAATATTTCAGGGTTTGTCTCTTATCTCCCATCATCTGACAAAAAAAAAGAAAAGACATTTGTGCCACACCCCTTATCGTGCACAAACACATTTTGTTGCTTTGAGACAAAAGGAGTCACACAGTCAACCATTGTTGGTGTGAAGGACAACAAACTGAAGCACAATGCACAAGGCAATGATCAGTAGCGGCTGGTATGTGCCAGCACCACATTTCTTTTTTTCCTCCTGAGACACACAAAAGAACTTTGCATATGATGCATTTTTACTCTAAAGTCAAAGATGAGCAACAGTACACTGTATCCACAGTGGCCAGAAAAAAGGTGAGCAAAGAACAGAGGCAGGTCATAATGAAGGAGAGAGAAGTGTGTTATGACCCCATGAGTTTGTGGCTGATCAGGGAATTCTACCTCACACACCTGGCTGATTAGTAATGTAGAACACCTGAGGACCTGGAGTGTCTATTTAAAACCTGGAGTCAATCTAACATCTGCTCTCCCTACAGGTATGCTGCCATGTTTATGTTCAGTCTGTGCCTCTTTTTTATAACATTGTTTTGCTACAGGTAAATTTGGGTTACTTTAGGCTCAATAAATCACATTTTATTGACTTTTTGCTGTGTCTCTACTTTTGTTATGACCCAGTGAGCCAGGTCGTAACACTTGGGGGCTCCCATCGGGTTTGCACCCAGGCTCGCTCACCGTGTATGGTGTCTGGCCAAACGTGACTGCATTTATTATTGTGTGTGCATATTGGTGCAGTTATCATCTTATCTCTTTGCTCTGAACACCCGTGATGTGTGTTTGGAATCTGACTGAAGCCCCACACCCCCGGTAAAATTATTTGCTTAGCTGGAGTTTAGGACACTCAGGATCTGGTATTTCATAGTTCATTGCAGAACCAATAAAAGAAAAAAAAAAGTCATATAGGAATTCCCAGTAGACATGCATGATGGAACAGGAGTAAGGCTTAAAAATATTTATGAAGGTTCTGGCGTTCACTACGCCATAGAGGAGCAAGAAACCAAGAAAGGAAACGATATTTAACATTACATTTGACTTAGTTACAAAAGATGATGCTGGTGAGATACAATGGCTCCAAAATCTTTAGATTTCGAATTTTTATTTTTTAATCAAAAACTATTTGCAGTATGTACACTTACCGCTGCCAATACTAATCAATCCAGCAAGTTGAAGCCAACGCTAGGTTTTCCTAGAACATCCCTAGGGTGCACGATAGAGGAAGAGTCTCATTTTGATAGGTGTTTAGAAAAGAAAATATCTAGACAGTAGGATGAATGCACATTAATAGAGAAATGCCAGAGGAAAACATTTATCTGGCTGCTTTTGAGAGGCTCATCTCTTCCCTCCGATGCAACTCAAGTGGCTCTGCCAGGAAGAGAGAACGAGCTGCCAATGCCAGGTGCGCTAATCTGCTCACCAGGATTGGAAGTGATGCCAAAGAGGCTTCCACAAGGTGATTAATATGGGATAATCTAATATGAAGAATTTGAAGAAAATATGTATTTGCTTTCTCACTGAGAGCAGAATTATTAGAGTCAAAGCATCTAATGCTGAATTTCAACGTGACATTTTATGCAGAACCTGTCTCTTGCATCTTTTTGTGCTGCCATGTGGGTCTCTACCGCCTCTATAAACACTCCAAGTGTGAAAAACCCATCCATCCATTTTTTGTTGTTTATTTTAAGACTCGTGCTCAATACGAGCCGTTTCAAAAAGTCCTCATTTGTGACATCACAGACAAAGATTTAAAAAAAATATATAATTCCCCCTCATATCTCCAGGCTGGAGGAGCAGCAGCGCTAGCCTGGCCTGCCAGACTCCTCCTCTGTTTAATTCTGCACAGAGAAAGGGTCTGAAAACTCTCCTATTCAAATAACCCCACCCCGTGAGAATCCTAACCGAGCCAATCAGTGCTGAGTAGCGTACGTCCCACACCGCCACGCCGAGTTTGTCATGAACATGGCGACTGAAGCGGAGTTCGCCACGGCTCTTTCCTCTGTTCTAAATGACTTGAACACGTCTTTAAAGACACAACAAATAGACGCGCTAAAAAGCTTTCTTCTAAAACATATATATATATATATATATATATATATATATATATATATATATATATATATATATATACTACAGTGCATCATTCATCCATTCACACACACATTCACACACGGATGGGAATGAGCTATGATGTAGCCACATTGCCAGATGCCATTTTGACTACAGCTAAAAAACTACAGCGTTGCGTGGTACATTCGGCATTTCTGTCTTTTTTTTTTCTGACTGGTTATTTTTGAGCTGGCTAGTCCCGCCCCTCATGTGCCTCTCTGCCTGTGAGTTACCAGACTCTTTCTCTGTGCAGAATTAAACAGAGGACGAGTCTGGCAGGCCAGGCTACAACAGCGCTACTCCGAGCCCTTTTTAGATATAGGAGCTTCTCAGCCAATAACAGCTTGAGCAAGGGCTGGTGGACGTGGCCATCCATAGCTTGTTTTCTTAAAGTGACAGAGCCCCGAAATGGCTCATTCTAGGGGACTGCCAAGAGTAAAACAGCTGACATGGCTTTATGTGAGATTTAGTGTGAAGAACTTCATGAACGTGATTTTTTAAAAATAAATGATAAATGACCCACACTTGTATTGCGCCTTTCAGAGTCAGAGGACTCCAAAGCGCTTTACACTACAGTGCGTCATTCATCCATTCACACACACATTCACACATGGATGGGAACGAGCTACGATGTAGCCACAGCTGCCCTGGGGCTCACTGACAGCGGCGACCTTAGGACTGTTATAACTATTAAAACTATTATAAGTTTTAAAAAGTAATAATTTTTAAAAGTCACATGTATCATTTGAATTTTAACAAGGAAAATACAGGATCTTGTAAAATCTTATATATCAAGGGAAATCACTTGATTGTAGTCATAGTTAGACTTGCATGTTCCTGTTCTTTGCATTACAGCATTTATTTCTGCCCACACTTCAGTTATTTCATACCTCAGGGCTTTGCAGGAAATCAATAGCAGTGGATGTGGAAAGCAGTAGACGTGGTGCAACTATGCATTTGGACTACTTATTTATTGGATCTGAAGGTCAAGATTAACAGCCTCAGGTGTTTGTTATAAAAGTAATAATTCTACATTTTGTTCTTTTTTATTGCTAATTAGTGAAGTTTAAAAAGTCTTGTAAGTAGATTCTGCTGACGTGTGTATAAGACACAACAGCTTTTAAAATTTATTTCCTGTATTTTGTGCTGAAGGAAAAAAACAAACACTGTAGGCTTCTCATTTAAACGTGTGCTTCTGACAACAGGATTTGGATTCCTACTTCCTGATATATACCTCTCCTCTGATTGGATAACAGCAACATGACTCTACCACTAACTCTGTTTGTTCTGCAACTTTAAGGTTTGAGCTCTACAAACAAGACAAGTCTGGAGTTCTTCTGTGTGGTGGAGCTGCTAATGCTAACGGTTAGCTTCTACTAGCCGAGACGTTTTCTGCCATTTCCTAGATGCTAAACAAACAACAGCCCTCCATGTTGAGTCAAATGGGTGAGTTCATGAATGTCAAGTGACAGTGTGACGTAGATCTGTCAGGCTTTTCAAATCCTAGAGTTTCACCGTCAATTTTCTATCAGAAGCTAATGCAGGAGATAGGTGTAGGAGACTGTTGTTTTTATCCTCATCCTGCATGAAAAACTCAGTGATTAAAATTAAAACAATAATTCAGTCAGTAACACCTATAAGACCATGCGCATGAATGTAAATCTCAAACCAACTCTCGAGCATTTGACTTTTTTCATGTATTTTTTTCTTTTTGGAATTTTATATTTGATATTATGATAATGCTTTTTTGGATCACTGGGCTGAAAATTGAATGGGAATACATTTTATAGATTAAATCACATTGAATTGATTAAATGAGTGCCATTTCTACAAGTTGTCTTTACAACCTATTCTCAAAGTCACGATTTGTTCTAAAGTTTCACCTGATTTAAATTATTTGTTGTCTCCAATCAGTTACAATTTGGCTCCAAATGTCAATAACCCCAGGTCTCCAAACTTTATAGATCATGACAACTAAGATGAGTTTTAGATGATGCGGGTCATGATTCTGACTATTTAGAGGCGAAAAACAAGCATTATTCAAGTTAATTCTAACCCTGCATTAGTCACAGACAGGAAATGGACAGGGAATTGATAAGGTCAGAAAACGCCAGTCTCTATGTCACAGGTGAAATTAGCATTCATGACCCAGCCCAACTCTATTTGTGACCGTGGAAGCTGTGTTGATTTTGTAGTCAGGAGAGATCAGAGCATGTCTCGGATAGTAGAAGCTAACTCCAAAACGTGGCAGATGATGATCGGGTTAAGCTTTGTTCGAATCAAAAATGGAACAGATGTGGAAGTTTTCGCACAGCTTCCACACTGACCAAAGATCATTTAGTCCAATCAGAACATTCCAACTGGCTGGATGCAGTGCGCTTCCAGATGTGGAGCTCCAGCAAGTTTCCGAAAGGTGTTTTCCCGGATGCTGAATGCAAATCATCATGAAGCTGGACAGTAAATGAAACTTGTTTCAGGGAGGTGCATCTGGTAGATTTCATTTCTAAATAAGTCACATTATTTTTTGCCAGCTTTTGTTTATATTTTAAACGTATTCGGTCAAATTTCTAATCATTCAGTACTCCTGTGAGAGCAGAATTCTGTAGATGTTAGAGTTAGGGAGCACAGTCTGTGTGCATGGGCGTAATTTTCACTTTAGAAGGGGGGGGGGGGGGCACACCGGGGGGTATCTTTAAAGTATGTTCTAATGGGAAACAGGCTTCAATACAAACTGTCTTTCTGCTTGGTCCTAGAGCTCAACCAGTGTCAATTTAATATATCGTAATATTGTTTTTGGATGGTAAAAAGTGCAGGGGTCAAAACTTGACTTTGGAAAAAGTGGGGGGGGCATGTCCCCCCTGTCCTCCCCCCAAATTACGTCCATGTCTGTGTGAACGAGTCTGTCCAGAAGCCGCATGGAAAACTGAACAACATCCATTCCACATTCAAGGCTTTAGTGTTTGTAGAGATAACACATCTTTATCCAAGAAAGAAGAGCAAACAAAATCAACTCCCAAGGCATCCATTCAAAGAAGAGGCCACTGCAAATGTGTTTTAAAAAACGAGTGAATGAGACCTTTAACAAACACAGACATGCAAAAATAAATAAATAAACAAACAAGGAAACCTCAAAATAAGAGACAAAACATGTTTATTTCCAAATATATCCCTTTGTTTCCTATGGTAATTGATAAATAAATGAAATGCAAGTAAAAAACATCCCCACATGTCAAAACTGATCCCCTCAAAAGACAAGACAAAAGATTATAAAGAGTTTTAAAAGCACGGTATAGAAGCACGTTTTTCTCGGGGCAGCTGAATGTATAAAAAAGGCTAAGTTGATCACAAACTGGTACAAGAAAATACAGAAAGCTGCAGCAATCAAAAGAAAAAATAAGTGTATTATTCATTTATCCTTTAACCATTCCCCCTTAACACTTGAACCATTTTAACTCTCATTTGTTCTTCTGTGAAGCTTCAATCTAAAGAGAACCAACAACTAAAAAAATCTAAACACTTAAACCAAATCAGCACCTTATTAGTTTAAAGTCCCTGCCTCAAAGCTGAGTTCTGGACCAGAACCACGAGCCTCGGGTTTTATCTTACACCGTTGATGCCCCTGACAACACTGTGCCTTATTAATCATTGACCTGGTTGCTGGTGTTGGTTTCAGCGCTCTGGGGATTGTGTTCACACAGCCAACGGCCACTGCAGCCACTTTAGGACTCAACTTGTACGAAGGTTTTTGGAGGATAAAAAGTCTTTGAACGGGATGGAAATCAGCATCAGCGACAAAAAGCATCACAGTGAAGGAGTTGGAAATGATAAAGATTACGAGGAACTCTTGACAGTTTAATACGCTGGCCGACTTAAGGCGGCGGTTGCGGCCATAAAGCTACGCATAATGTTCAACAGAAAGGGGAGGGGATGTGCGGCACATTTCTAATTTACCAAATCGTTAATCTGACATATTCATCTCCTCTTGATAAAACCCATGGTAGCTACTGATATAAATAATTTCTCAAATGGAAGCTTGTAGTCAAAATGTTCTCTAAAAATGTGTCGGAAATGAATTTGGACGGAGGAAGACAGTTGCCACCAACCAGATGGTGTCAGCTGGGGGCTCCTGTCATAAAGATGTTTTACTGGAGCCCTCGGCAGCTCTTAAAAACACACGTCACGAGTGATGCAACAGCCGTTCCTGGTGGAGTTTTGTAACAGACAAGACGATTTCCAGTAACCATTCATGGTGGAGGAAGATGTCATCCGCTCGCCTACACCTGTCCTCAGCTGTCTGCTGCAGACGCTGAGCTGGACAAATGGAGGGAATAGAGACGAAGACGGGCCGAAGGAGAAAACACCCATCCGTCTAGCAGCATCGGTGCCCTTTAGTTTGTCCGGAGCTGGTAATCTGCCAAGAAATGTAACGTCGGAGCATTAACACACAGCTTTGTTCTTCTCATCAGTGCCATTAGGAGAACTATTAAATCCCTAAACAAGATTTGCACAAATTTAAGCTGTAAGTGCGTTTTAATAAATCACTTCACTAACCTTTACTACACTCAGTATGTGATGATGTTCAAATGAAGTTCCTGAAGGATGGTTCCAAAATGAAATCTAAATGTCACATTGTTTCACAATCTTTAATGAGCCAGACCAGAAGGGCTAAAACTGCCTCTAGATAATTATCGCTGCACAAATTTTTCAGTAACAGTGCAGCAATGTGCTAATAGTGTCATCGAAGAACTTGCAACCAGGAGAAGGACAAATTAACTCAAACAACAAGTCATGTGTGACAAATGTATGTCTCATTGGCACTAGTTTTCTGCTGTGGTCTCTTTTGCAGTTGAATGTCTTGGGAGTCTTTTCTGTGGGGAAAAAAAATACCTCTGGCGTTCCAGTTTCAGGAGGTAGAAGTTTGCCAGAGGAGTGGGACGCAGAAAACCACAGGATTACCACTCTTACTCATTATTTCCTGATATGTAAACTTCTGGTCTCTGACTGGCTAACAGCAATGTGACTCTTCCACTGCCTTCATTCACTCTTCTTTCTTGGAAAAAATGCAACCGATAACACAAGTCCAAATGGGTCCTGGAGTTGCTAATGGCTAGCTTCTGCTAGCAGAGATGGACTCTGCTTTCTCCTGGCTGCTGAATCAACAACCGCCTCCCACAATCACGGTTGTTTTCTCATTGCTTTCCTTCCTGCAACTGAAACAGGAGATGGGGGCTGGAGACAATGTTCGTGTTCAACATGCATAATCGATTCAATTCAGTTTATTTATATAGCACCAAATCACAACAACAGTTGTCTCAAGGCACATTTAAAGGTAAACACTCCAACTGAACCACTGAGTTCAGTTCAACATGCCAGTTAGTTAAAAATATCTGATGTAAGGAAACCCAGCAGATTTCATCGCATCACTGACTTTGCAGTGATCCCCATACTAAGCAAACATGTAGCGACAGTAGAGTAAAGCACCCCTTTAACAACATATGCAACTCTGAGTGATCAATACACATATACAGCTTCTCAGTGAGCGAGACATGTAAGCAAACAAAACAAACAAAAAATACCGGCTGAGTCAGGGATTTATCCATCCACTCTGATGTTTAAAGTGACAGTGTGTATTTTCCTTGGCGATAGGGGGCAGTAAACACCCAAGTCATTGCAAGCAAGCAGTATTTTTGTGTTCGAGTAAGACCGGATGGCCGCTAGGATCAAAAATCCCTACTTTCGAGTATTTTGTCAGATTGTTCAACCTCCAGCAAAATGACAAGCACATTAGACTCCTTTACATCACTGGCAACGAGTGAAGAGGTAAATGTATAAAACAACAAGGGCAATAAATAAGTTTTGTAACCATTTGTTACAACTCAGTATATGCAGAGTAGGGCTGAACAATTTTAGGAAAAGATCGAATTGCAATTTTTGTAGCAGAAATTGCGATTTCGGTTCAATTCACCATTTTCTGCAAACAAAGGTCCAACAGTAGCCTGCCAAGTCACCCTGTAGATTCACTGAAAAGATGGTCTAGATTCTAATCTAGTACAACAAATCATTCACATTAATATTTACTCTTACAATAAAAACTGTTAAAGCTATTAATATTTTCTCCCATTATTATCTTTTTTGTGTGTGTTTGTGAAGCAACTTGTGATTTTTATCTAGAGGAGCTTTATGAAAACATGTTCTACTCCAAATATGCACAGAGGAAATCTGTAGGTAGAAATGGCTTTTAAATGTATTAAATAAAAAAATGCACACAGTTTTCCCTGCAGGCTGGCTGCACGTTTTTCGAAGCCGTCCGATAGTTTTTCCTCACTAAAACGTCAGTTCCGTGAGACACGCACGCATTCTGACACGTTAGCTTGTTTGAACCTAACGTGTGCCGTCAGAAACATTCAAACCATTTTTAAGAGAAGTTGAGCTTTCAAGTCAACCAAAGTGCGCGACTCCGCACTCGCGCTGATGAAGCATAAACCGAGCTTTAGAAATCAGCCTGAACCTGCTCCGATGTGGGAGGAGTCTCTCTCTCCCCTACCCAACTACATTCTCTCTCTCTCTCTGTCCCGGGCTCACCTACGGTTCCATTATTATCGGCTCTAGCAGCGCTGTGTGTGGGAACATAAAACAGGGAAAATAACCTGAACATGCAGCTCTGACAGCTGTGGAGTTGGGCTCGGCTCTGGACGGTACACCCCACCCCCCTCCCCCGCGCTGGCTTTTGCCACCACCATAACACAGAAAGAAAACCCCCAGAGATTAGACCCGCTTCCATGTATTTTAGACCCAAATTTTACGGTTATGTTACGAAGCCGCCAATAATTTCCAACAACTGGGCATCAGTTAACTCCTTTTCAACATCATTTCGATGGATATTTCCAGGGATTAATGGTAAAAACTACACATTATCTCTTTAACTATCTGGGCCTTGACTAGTAGTGTAAATTTAGTAAATTTTACATGAAAATATGATAATTAGCAAAAATATTAAGACATTTAGTGTCTAAACTGCAATAAGATATCTTGCATGGTGATAATTTAGTTCATCATGTAGAAGTAGTCAGAAATGTAAAATGTATTTTTAATTTTATGTACAAATTCAGTGGAATTCAAACCAAAATGTTCATGTTTTTGCGCCCACAGCTGCAGCCTTTTGAAACTGCGGGTTTAGAGATGTTATGACTCTGTGCTGGACAAGCATTCAGTCATTAATAAGGCAGTACTCCAGTCTACAGTATCAGTGCATTATTCAATCAGTAGAAAGTAGTGGTGAGTGAAATTAGATCTTGTCCTCCATCCCTGTGTTGCCGGTGGCAGCAGTCTTCTCTTCAGTCACCATGATTTCATCACCCTTCTCACTTTTACCCAGACTGAACTTTTGCCCTCCTCCTCCTCATCACACTCCTTCTCCTATGCCTCCTTGCTGATGTTGCAGCAGGCAGATAGGAGACAGGGGCCTTGGCATTTGCAGAGTGCCACCCTGGGAGCTCTTAAGCTCTCTGTGGCATTATTTAACCCCTGCATTCCTGACTGGTGCCTGATTAAAGCTAGGTAATGAATATAACTGATGCAATGGAGTCAGGTTGTTTTTTGCAGTTTAAAAAATTCCTGGCTGTCCTAAAAACAAAGGAATTCAGTCTCAGTTGCCTTATCATCTCTATTTTTGCATTTTTGGAGCCATTAGGCTCGTACAACATTGCAGTGCCCTAGGTGTGGGTGTGTTGTCAGAGCGGCATTCCACGTGTTAGCTTAGCAAAACAAATTTAACTGCAATTTCTGTTGTGTTCTGCAGAAAACCCAGACAGTTAGGGAAGTTTCTAACCAGCTTTGCCTGCACTTCTAAACCTGGATGGCACAGCTCGCGGTGAAAGAACCCAGCAGGCACCAGATATGATGAATGTTATTTGGCTGAGTTCATTCCAGGACACTGTGGTAAATATTGATGCAGAAAGACATTCAGACTCTGATCTCTAAGGAAAAACACCAGGTATAACATCAGGGTAACCATAGAGGCTAATGGCTCGGATTTCAAACCTTCCAGCTTTTAAGGAACATAAACTCGATCAAAAAGCTGATAAAGCAGCTCAGTGCAGTGCTGGAAATACAGATTTGTCATAACTCATAACTTTTTATGGGAGGAAACTTTATTTCAATTTGTTTTAAAACTTTTTAAGCTTTTTTTTGTGCTCTTTTTCTGGGAGAGAAGCAAAACAAACGTGAGCAAAAAGCAGATCTTCTAATAAGCTAAGCTAATGATGTTAATTATCTTACTGATGCATATTCATGAAGCCAATTCCAAGTGGGCAACCAGCCTTGGGTGTGTGTGTGTGTGTGTGTGTGTGTGTGTGTTTAGATGTGTTTTATTCCAGTGCCTTATCACCTCACCTCCACTTTGTGTGATGTAGCGCACCCACGGCAATGCCTGGTATCCACTTTTTTCTATGATCTTCAGGTAGCGAACCTAGTAAAATTAAACATGGTAGATATAATTACACCATTGATTTTCACACACTAATACACACAGTTTGTTAAGCTCATTTATCTTAATGGTACTGACATCAACAGTTACTTGTGCGCAGCGATTCTGCAGCACTCACACTCCCTTGCAGCTGACGTAAACAGAAATGTATGCATCTCCAAATGAGATGATAATGGATTTCACTGAAAGATTAATTTCTTCTCTATAGAATTTGATCAAATTAGATGATCTGAACAAACCATGAAAATACACAACAGCTTTTTTCCCCACCTTTGAGTGTCTAACAGTGTCAACAAAATCTGATAAGTGATTAATGATCCGCACTTGCACAGTGCTTTTCTGAATCATAGACTCCAAAGCTTGGAGTTAATACGAAGTGTCGCTTAATCCCTGCAATAAAAATTTCCGATCTTCTGGTTAAAATATTCAAAGATCCATCAGATTGATATTTCATATTTCTATGGAATCTCACATTTTATGGTTCATAAGTAAGATGTAAACTACCCATCCTTTACATAACTGAACCTATTCCACAGATATGAAGCTGAGTGTGGTAGGCACCGAGAGTCCTTCACAACTTATACTCCAAAGGCTTCTGCAACATTTTTGCTTTAAATATTGCTGATAACTGTTGGTATCAACGTCAGTAGTTTGTAAGCAAATTATTTCACTAATTTCCATGAAGTTTTTTAGAAATTTTGTTCTGGATGTACATCTACTGCTACGTCTGACCAAAATGGATGTAATGCCATCTTTTCTGAAAACAAAACAGATTGTAATGCGATATAATTTTCTTCAAGGTACACTAAAGCTTTAAACCGTTTATCAGGAATTACTTGACTCACAGGATGGTGATCATACGAAAAACATAAGTGGTTTCAAACAGTACATGTCACACATGTCCATTTGTCCTGATTGAATAGACATTAAACACAAAACCAAAGGAACAAGCAGTGAAAACATAGAAGATCTTACACTGAAACTTCCTGGAAGTGTGACTAAGTAAATTACGATCATTTTCAGTCATGCGCTTAGGTCAGTTTAATCTTTAACAGGTTGTTCTATACAGATAAACTAAAGTCAATCTGTGCAACAGGTGTGAACCTCACCTGGATCCCAGACACAGTGAAATAAGGGATCTCAAAATTAACTGTGATTGGTCTCTTTGCCTCCATCTCATCGCTCTCTACGCTGGGCAGGCCGAAGTGTGCCCGCATCACGTACTCCTTCCCTCCCTACAAACAGAACAACAAGGCCACCAAGCTGTTAATCACGGTGAGATGATAATGAATTTAAAAAATATATAAAACTGTACCCACGATAACACCTTGTTATGAGACGGTGAATCTCATTGCAGGAACTTAACATCTGCTAAACACAACAGATAAACCTGGTTACTCATTGCTTACAACATCACCTGAAGACTGAATTTATCTGACTGTACTTTGGTTTTTTGACTGGACATCGTTTACTGTCTGTTATGACTCAAACGTTCAACTGAAATCTATTGATCATCTGTGGCCTGTGCAGTCCAAATAATGACCAACTCTGACAGAATGTTGAACAGTCAGCTCCATCTGTCACAGTAACAGGCTGATTATTAGCTAGATAACCCATTTTAAGAATTAACAGCTGGTCATTTATGAAAAAGTAAAAAAAAGTAAACATTTTGATCTGACACTGCTTATTATTCTATTCTATTGCCATTTGATCTTTAATATTTGTTTTTTCATGCTCAGAAAATAGTTTAAGGCTCATTTTAATAGCTTCCTTCGCCTTCTTGGTTCAAGATGATATTTGTAGAGTAAGGTGGCAAATAACAGCAACGCTTTTAGCAAAAAAGTCCCTGCTTTGCTTGTTTCCTCAACTTTCATCATTAATTACTTGTTAACCAAGGCTGCCTGTGAGAATATGCAATTTTGTAGAGTTCAAAGGTGAATAACGAAGTGGAAAAAGCTTCAGAGCCGGATAAGAAAATGACAAAGGTAATTTTTAACCCTCCCCGACAGGCTGATGGTGTAATGAAATACAGAGGAGATACCAGTAAGGAGCAGATTAAAGGAACCTCGACTGAATTAATCTGCTGTTACTTTTTTGCCTCTTTTAGAAGTCAGACGTTCATTTAAACAATCGTTAAGGCAGAAACCTGACAAAGACGATAAGATGTGTGCAGAGAGGTCAGCCGCAACATTATACACGCCTCCGGTCAAGCTTTTTCACAACATGACTTCAGTTTATCGCTTTAGGGCTGCTTCCAACATAACATACAAGTGCATCGCTATCATGCTGCTCTACTTTAGGAAATGTGAAACCAATGCAGAAATTGCACCACCTGCTGTAGAACAAGTGCCTAGCATAAACTGTGTTTGACGGATGCATTTAAATTCAAACGAATCACTAAAGATTTCGTTCACTTGTTATTTTTCAACAGATCTGCAGCGGTCTCTAGTATGAATGAATGAATGTCTGTCTTGGGAGTAGCTTTCTGTTAAAAAGGCTCTGATGCTCCTGTTTCAGGGGGTAGAAGGATGTCTGAGGAGTGGGGGATGGAAAATGTCCGGTTATTCAGGTTTCCCTCATTATTATTCAGGATATGAAAATGTCTCTCCTCTGGTAAGCTAACAGCAACATGACTCTTCTGCTGCCTCTGTGCTCGCTCCTGCTCTTCTTTCTTTCTCTTGCTCTTCATAGCAGCTTCAGACCCATCTCTAAACTTCCGTTCATCTCCAAGATCTTGAAAAAGTTTGTGGGTTCTGACTCACAGTTCTGCAGGGCACTGTTCTGTTATGGTCTTGCTGGACCTGACTTCAGCCTTTGACACCGTTGACCATCACCTGCTACTGGAGAAGCTGAGAGACTGGGTAGGCCTATCAGGATCTGCTCTGGAGTGGATGTCCTCTTATCTGTCTGAGCGTTCCTTCTCTGAGGCCGTCTCCAAGTTTAGGTCCTCTACTATCTCCCTCTCTCATGGTGTCCCACAAGGTTCTGTGCTGGGGCCCATACTCTTCCTCCTCTATCTGCTTCCTCTTCAGCACATCCTGATCTCCTTCAAAGGAATCTCCTACTATCTTTACACAGATGACATCCAACCGTACATCTCCTTTAAGCCCCACGAGATGTCTAAGCTGCAGCTGTTACACACCTGCTTAGACTGTCAAAACCTGGATGGCTGGAAACTTTCTACAGCTGAATGAAGATAAGTCTGAGATCATCATCTGTGCCCCAGACAAGCTGGTTCCTAAAGTCAGAGCCTCTCTTGGTCAGCTTTCTTCTTATATCCTTACGCGCTGGCTGGTAGCATCCCTGCTACAGCAAACACGTAGCTAGCATGCTAGAAGGTACTGGATCTCCTTTTCCCTCTCTCTCCCTCCCCAATTTACATAAACTCACAGTTGATTTTGCTGTTGCAGTAAAATGTGTCCATTTGTTCTCTTTTTGTACGATTACATTGTTAAAAACTGAATATCTAATTAAATACTATGTTGTGTTAGTGCCACCTACTGGTGAAACTGAATAAGGTGTGAAATCTTTGAGAAGATATCAACTAAAGCTACTTTAGTGAATCTAAAGAATAAGCTAGGTTTTGAACGTGAACACGATCACAGAACTCTCTCCTTCCCTCTCAGTTATCTTCCTTATTGAGACGCTTCTGCTGGGATCGGAAACCCGCATTGCCGTAGGAAACGAGAGATCGCTGAACACCGGTCACCGTTTTCTAGATCCAAACATCTTTTGTTGTCCGTGACATCAAATGGTGAATTTTTTCCACCAGCTACACTGGTCACGTGTCACTTAACATTCAGAGACTCTCCCATCTTGACTCACAACAGGGAAGGCTGTTGGTCCAGGAAACAGCTGAGAACGCCTCGCCTCACCCAGTAAAAGCTAAACTTTAGCATTAGCAGCAACACAACACGGTAGAACTCCCTTATGCTTGTGTTATTTGTGGAGATAAAGCATCAACATTGCAAAGCAAACAGAGTCAATGGTAGAGTCGCATTGCTGCTAGCCAATCAGAGGAGAGGTGTCCAAGTATCAGGAAATAAATAGTAAGACTCCAGATCTAGCAGTTTTTTTGCTCGCCTCTCCTCCCACTAATTTTCACTTACTGAAGCAGGAGCTCCAGACCTATTAATTTATTTAAGAGACAAGTGCAAAAGTATTGTACAAACGAGTGAACTTGGTCTTTAAGAAACACAATTATTGCAGCATTAAAACAGATTTCTGATGAGAAGCTGTCAACTTGTTTGGATTCATACTAACAGGGAAGGATTTGATGTTCCACTGCACCACATTCTTCTCGGGCACCCACTTGGCGCTGCCTGTGCTGGTCTTGAACTTGGGAGAGTCAGCGTCACTGGGCACCGGCACCATGATGGACACATTGTTGGCAGTGGAGCGACTTTTAAACTGACTTCGAGCCTGCAGGAGGTGACAGAGGACAGAGTTCAGATGTCACAAAGATTTTACAATCAAGAAAAAAGCAAACGCATCTGCTTTTCAGTGAAGGACGCCCTTATAATTGTGCAGACTGTAATTTTGAGTTGTACAGGCTTAAAGGCATTTAACAGATGGTGAACAGCAACCCACCTGAGATGAACGTATCCTAAAAAAAAGGTCAGCTAAATGCTCAGGGACAATAGGTATTTGTGCATCACTTGTCGTTACCTTCACTTTGATCTCCACTCGGCTGTGGGAGAACCTTTCAATCACACTCTCGATCCATATGAGAGGCTTCACCTGTCAGGGACAGATCGAACAGCAGAGTGGGCAAGGTCAGAAGTGTGAAGAGTGCATCACAGCACAAACATTGCTTCAATAATAAAGCAAACAAGACAGAAAACAAGACGCTGTGCTTGTGAAATCGGAATAAACAACTCCACACCTGTAAAGATTTTATTTGGGTATAAAGGGCCAGCGGGCTGTGCAACAAAAGCTCAGAAAAAAGGGGATGACAAATCCTGGTCAGCACATTCAGTTTTAATATTGAGCACTGCACATCAATGCACTGCAACTAGCCGAGTGTGTAGTCAAATGAATGTGCAAATGACATCCATTTCCAACAGACTACAAGGCCTTAATGCAAACGAATCAGGAGGATTGGGAGGAATGTGTTTTAAATTGATGTGTGGGATTTTTCATTTTCATTAGAAAATAAAACCCCAAAGAAGAGTTTATTTTTTTTGTAGATACAACAAACAATTTTAAAATATTAAGTGGGACACATCAGTTTTATACAGCACGAGAGTCTAGTCCGACCTGTGATTCCTGCCTGTGCAGGAAACTGATCACAGACTTAATGATACTTAGTAATGAAAGTGCATATCTTAAACTCAGAGCATAACTGAAACAAAAGAGACAGCTGAGTACATATTTCTCTAATTTCCCTCTGGGATTAATAAAGTATTTTTGAATTGAATTATATTATGGTAGATAACAGGAATCAGTATTGAGAAACAGTGTTGGGAAAGTTACTTTTAAAAAGTAATTAGTTATAGTTACTAATTACTTTGTCAAAAAGTAACTCAGTTGCTAACTGAGTTACGAGATTATAAAAGTAACTAATTACCAAGAAAAATAACTACTTAGTTACTTTTTTCATTAAAGAATGCAAGAAAAATGGGTTAATTGAACTTAATTTACTATAAATTACTACAATTGTGAAATATAAATGTCTAATGACTGGAACATAATAAAATGTATGCCAAAATGTTTTTTATCAACCTGAATAATTTAAATAAATAAGCACTTAACAGGAGGAACTACTAATAGGAACATGACACTAATCTAGACTATTAAAAGGTCATTGTGAGATATTTAACAAGACCCCAATCAGCTACAATTTAAAATTGCAAATATAAACACCTGTAAAGGTTCTCGAGCCTTTAAATGGTCTCTCAGTCTAGTTAAATTACAGAAATTAATGTAAATTTGCACAATATTTTAATTTGTCCAGCTTCACATAATTGTGTGTTTTAGTAGCATTTCTGTTGCTGGTAATCTAGTGATGGTTAAATAAGTAAATAAAATCATTTAAAATGACACTAGAAGAGGCACAAGCCTGATGGAGGGCTTACATTTACTAACTTGGGTCAGACCCAACCACAGAAGAGCTGAAGCTGGGTGGTAAACACACACAGGTAGTTCTAATAACACCTGAGCTCCATGACGTCTGAGACTGATGCATCAGTGTTACAGCAGGACTAAACACATGATCAGAAACAGTTTACAGCTGGATGATCTAGGAAGGTAGAAGATCAGGACGTCTGAGCGGTGAACAGGTGAGCGGACCTTCAGGACGTCCCGCCGTCACGCTAAGAAGGGCACGGCTGCAGATCCACACCTGCAGCCGTAGACTAATCATCACGTCTTCCTCGTTCTTCATGGGTCGTGATGCTCTTGGATGAAAACATCTACCTCTTTAGCTCCTGATCAGCTGATGACAGCTTCAACACACCGCGCTGCTTAACGCACGCATTTCCTTATCAGTAACAGAAACAACGTTTTGATAAAAGAAGACGGTAATTAATTAGTTTGCTCGTTACTGAAATAATTTTTTTTTATTAACACGGTTATTTTAAACAGCGTTATTCCCATCACTGCTCTGTTGTGTCTACAGCAGGCAGTGACTGAGACAGTGAGGGTCTCCGCCCACCCGGCCAATCATCATCGTGTTTGTAAGTGCGTTACCGACACCTCTCTCTCCCAGGCTGCAGCGGAAGTGTGGCGGTCAGAAAGCCTCACGCTGTTGCTCAACGTTCGACAAGCACACAGTAACGCACAACCTTCTGTCCCCAGTAACGGTAACGGCGTTGCGACAGTGGGAAAGGTAATTAATTACATTATTCCGTTACCTAAAAAAAGAACACCTTTAGTAATGCCATTATTTTAAACAGCGTTATTCCCATCACTGTTGAGAAAGAGACGTATTGTGGGCAGTGGGCTGCAGTCCTTTTAAATACAAGTCTCACTACCAGTGAAGGAGCCTCTGGGTGCTTTTCAGTGTGAAGTACGGATCAACCAGTTAAATAACAGCAGAAATAAACAACAGCAAACGGGTTACTCCAAACAAACAAAAACAGCACACCAAAAAAAGTCAGTTGGATGTTTTTTTAAGCCATACAGCGCCCTCTAGCTGTGATTTAGAGCTTTTTGAATAAACTTAAACACAGGGTTGAGTAAAGTGAAGGAAAATGACAAATATCTTTTAGATGGAAACATTTGAGTTTGTGTTGCAGGTGTTCGAGGCAGTGTGAGGTGAATAATTCATGTCTCCTTGGCCCCATGTGAGTTGGGATGTGTTTGTGCGTCCCACTCACGGTTGTGTTGAGGCGGTACGACATGAGCTCGCTCTCGCCATCGGGGGGGATGAAAGAGATGGTGCGATCGTTCTCGAAGCGTGACAGGCGGACACACTGATGAAACTTCACATCCTCCAGCTCCACCGTTTTGCTCTTCTCTCCTGACACACACACACACGCACGCACGCACGCACGCACACACACACACACGCACACGCACGCGCACGCACACACACACACACACACACACAAAGATTAAGAGGCTTTAATGCAGCCTTGGGGGAAATCAAGGTCAAGGTAATAATGACTAACAAACACACACACACACACACACAATCACACACACACACCCCCTACAAAAATAGTGCAACCGCATCTATTTCACCCTCCTCTTGTCCCCCGTTGAACAATTACTTTGCTTCCACACACGAGCGTTCAGACGCTTTGCCCTCAATACCCGCTGTCATCATCGCCTCCCCACTGGAGCCCAATCAGCTGCATCACAAACAGTCACACCTGCACCAACACCCATGGAATCAAATTAATGAGTACCGTAGGATCACCCTGAGCAGCAAAAAACAAAACAACAAACCCTCTCTACTCATACAAGGTTTTTAGATAACGTTTCTATCAAACACTACAATTAGATTACTGTTTCATGGGGTTTTCCGCCAATCACAGTGAAAATTTAGCATCTCCATTTATGGGTCATTACAGCGAATCATCTGGCTGCATCTAACCTGATCTTCTACTCTTCCACCAGTTAGCTTCATGTCCTTTTTCACTGCATCCATAAAGCTCTTCTTGGTCTTGCTCCTTTCTACGTGTCCAAACCATCTCTGCCTGGGTTCTATGAGCTTATCACCAAAATGTCTAATATACACATCTATAATCCCTTTGCTGTACCAAATCAAATCAAGCATCTTCTTTAGCGATGTTCGACATAAGCATTCTTATCAATGCCGGATGATAGAGCCTAAATTCCTACTTCTTCACAAGTTGTGCCAAATAAACAAAAATATCTTAAAACCTAAACTTCAGATCTGATGTGTTTTGATATTTTAAATGAGAAGAGAAGTAGATTTTGTCATTAAGGGGGTAAAAGACTAATACTGATGCATTTTAATGTCAATATTGGCTAATAAGATTTGGTGGGCAGAAACAATCGGACATCCCTAATTTTCATCATGCAGTCAATAGAAAAAGACCCAGGAGTGCTTGCAGGAATGTATTTCACTCAGACGTTTAAACAAAAACATTTACATGTTGAAAAATAATTAAGTTTTGTCATTTATTTGGTCATTTTTAAAAGGAACTCCGGCTATGAGGACATGGATGCCCTAATAAGCCACAAATTTTCTGCTGTACCAAACTATAATATTTAGTACATTATTTGACATATGTGGGACGCCATCTTTTCCACATGCAATGCACTCTGGGGGCAATGACGTATATTGGTTGCTCTTGGAAGAACAGCTATTGGCGTTAGTGTTTCTTTACGCACTCACCGTATTAATAATGAAGTAAAATGCCGCATTGTGCTGCTTTTGGATGTAATTTCCAGTCAGAGGGCAACAAGGGGAGTGATGTGAGTTTACACAGCTTTCCCACTGGCAAGAAGAGGAGAAAGCAGTGGGAAGATGCCTGTGGACGGACACAACTTCCCAAAGATCCGCGGCTGTGTTCCCGACATTTTTCTCCTGATGCGTTTGAGGCTTTTAGTCGACCACGACTACTTAAAGAGCTCGCCGGAGCAGTTGGGTATGAGAGAAGGCGGAAACTAAATGCTTTACCAACCATTTTCCCACACAAGGAGCCTAAACGCCCTCGGAGAGACGAGAGACGCTGGACGCCCTCCTGAGCCGACAACCCGCTCCTGCAGCTGCCGCTTCTGCCACGTTCAGCGAACCATCGGACACGCCACTCGTCATGGATGAAGCTGAACGTTCACCTCTCCCGTCAGTAAAACAAGCACAAAGTGCAGCAACACAGTGTTCTCCAAATATATAACATCTGCAAAAATGATTAAAGTCGTTTCACTGAATATCCTAATCATCTATAGAGCACACGACAGCTCTGCTAATATTCTCCTAAATCATTCATAAGTGAATATGTTTGATCACACGATAGCTCACCGTTAACTTCTGCTGACAAAAATGTGAGCTCTTGACAACAAACATTCTCCCTCTCGGTTACCATGGAGACACATTTGCCGCACACGCACCACCGGCTTTGTCCTGCTCTCGCTTCATCCCGCCCTTCTTGCTCTTCATTTTGATGCTCGTTTTGTGAAACATGGTCAGTGATGTCATCATTAATGTTTCGCTCTGGTTCAAATTGAAAAGGCTGAACAGATGACATGTTGATGTCGCTGAACAGTCACTACAGGGTCCCAAAGCCGGCCGGTGCAACCAAGGTACAACCATATGACGTCCTTACCCAGAGTGCATTGCGGCGCAAACAACAATGGCGCCCTACGAGTTAAACTATTTTTGCAAATTTTATAAAAATGAAGACATTAAGAAAGTTTTTTACACCACTTTAATATAACTGAAACTAACATTTATCTTTTAAGAACCACAAAGTTTTGTAACCTGGGTTTCTTTTAAAAGTAGGAAACAGATAACACAAACATCGCAAAAAAAAAAAACAAAGGGTGTAAGCTGAAGCTGCCTACCCTTTTTGCACAGATTTCCTGTAATAAAAAAAATTCAGGTGACAGGATTTGGAGTGTTATTTTCTAGGGATGAGCGAGTACACCGCTATCTGTATCTGTTCAACCAACTAAATTATCTGTATCTGTACTCGGAATGGGCGTGGTATAACCCGGAAGTGGGCATGATTTAACCGGAAGTGGGCGTGGTTTACATCAATATATTATTTTAAGTCTGAAATTGATATGGATTGATCAGAAGTTGATATGTGTATTGTTTATTTGAAAACTATTTACAGAGCAGCCTCAGAATAGAGATTTAATATTTTTGATCACAATAGTAAAGGAACTATTACAGAACAAGTGTTTCAATAAAACCAGAACTTTAATATTTAAGTGCATGGATTAATACATCTGAACTCATGCAGTAGGAACTAGGAAATATGAAATGCTAGAACCAGATAAAACTTTATGTATATTTTTTAATTTTAATTTGATTAAACTGATTTTTTTCTTAATGTTCTTGGCATTTTGCCACACACAAAGTTAAACAAAACAATGTTGATTGAGGTGTGTGTGTCTGAGAGAGATAGAGAGGGTGAGAGGGAGAGAGATGGAGTTAAAAAAAAACCGACCGGAGCGGAGGTAGTGAGTGACTGATGCAGCACGTCAGCTCTGTCTTGTCAAATGCACCAGGTAAGTTACGAAAAAAGTAACTTTAATTATTCAACCGAAAAAGAGGCGAGCTGAAGAAAACCTAGGGAAAACTGAAGAAACGTGAGCAACAGTGAAGCAATCACAGCGAGATCCGTTACTGTCTGTGTGTGTGCGTGGATGAGCCGGACGGACTGCGCTCCCGACCGGCTAGAGAGTTTTGTGTGTAGGGAGGGGCGGGCGCTCTATGTGACTGGCCAATCACAGAGCGTGAAGACATTCAGTTACCCAATGAGGATTTTCCTTCAGCATGATTACAGATATTTACGAGTTTTACTCATTTCATGCAAGTACTCGTCAAAAATGTTTTATCCGGCTCATCCCTATTATTTTCTGATTTTTGTACATCTCACCTCTGATCGGCAAACTCCATTGGCTGACTCCGTTTGTGCTGCAACACTGATATAAATAACACAAGCCTGAAGGAGTTCTGCTGTGTTGTGGAGTTGCTAATGCTAACAGTTAGCTTCTATTAGCCGAGACGTTATCTGCAGTTTCCTGGACGCTAATCCTACCAACAGCCTTCCCCATCGTGAGTCAAGATGGGTGAGTCCATAATGTTCAGTGACAGTGTGACGTAGATCTGTCAAGATTTTCAAATCCTAGACTTTCACCGTCTGTTTTCTATCAGAATCTAATGCAGGAGATAGGTGCAGGAGACATTTTCATGTTCAGCCTGCATGCTAAACTCAAAGTGGCCGATTATAATCAGGAATAAGATTTAAAAAGTGATTTTTCAGTGTCCCACACCTTTAATACTGAACAATCTCACCATTAATTTTGTTTAATAACACCTCTTAAATTGTGAAAGATTTAAAATCGACTCATCTTTCTAAAACTTTTAGAAAATATTATTCTCCTCCAGGCTGAGTGAAGGAGTTCACGGCTGGAAGTTGTAAAAGCCAACCAGTTTTGCGTCTCCATCTGGGGTCTGCAGCACAAAGTCCCCTGTTCACCCCCTCACCTTGGTTAATAGAGGGTGCTGAGTGGTGGAAAATGGTTGTAGTGACTGTGAGCCCTCGGCTAAATCCTCCTATTCAACAGTCAGCTAAAACCTGCTTTACCTGCTCTGAATGCAGTCCTGGACCAGCAGAGCCCTGTCACACAGACAGCGTGGAAGTGTGTGTGCATATTTATGCATGCTACTTCCTTCTTCATTGTCCTCTCGAGTCTGGCTACGTGCAGAGGTTTATGCATCGCCTCTTGCTGAAGATGTGGGGGAACTTGAACGCTCCTCTATTGATTTGGGTTTGGTGTGTGTTTGTGTGTGAAGTAAATACCGCTCCTTAAGTAGTAACTGGATGAGGTCAGGTTAAGATAATATATGTGAAAAGAAAGTCCTTGTTAGGCAAAGGCCCTTTAGGAACATGTATCCATTTCTGTCTGTAACAGGGGGGGCTGGCGCCTATCTCCAGCGGTCAATGGGCAATCAGGCGGGGTACACCATGGACAGAGAGCCAGTCCATCACAGGGCAACACAGAGACACACAGGATAAACAATCATGCACACACAGCTAAGGACAATTTAGACAGACCAGTTAACCTAACAGTCATGTTTTTGGACTGTGGGAGGAAGCCGGAGTACCCGGAGAGAACCCACACATGCACAGGGAGAACATGCTAACTCCATGCAGAAAGATCCCAGGCCGGGAAGCGAACCCAGGACCTTCTTGCTGCAAGGCAACAGCTCTAACCACTGTGCAGCCCGCAGTTGATCATATTTTATCAAAAAGATGGGAAACAAATGACAAAATATTCAACAACAACAAAATGTATAATAAGAAATAATAAATTCATAATTAAATACCTGAAAAACTAAGAAAAAATATACATTTTTAGTCATCCTAAAATCAAGTGTTACTTGGGAGGAGCCATTTCACACCTTAAACACCACAGTGCCCGCCCTAACCTTTGAGGTTATTGTTATTAATTGAAAAAGATCTGAATTATTATCCGTTCCACTGCTTTACATGCAACTTGACTGTTCCCCCCACCCCATTTCTGTGTTTCATCCACTAGAGGGCAGCATTACATGACTTTTCTTCTCATACTTTGGTTGAAACTTCAAGAGATAAATAGTACACATCATAAATGTAAAATATTTATTTAAACAAATCAACCAAACACAACCCAAGATGAAAAAATGGAGACTAGTATTAATATTCAGTGGGGAAAAAAACGTTTGATCGCTATTCCCGATCAGTGTTTATGGAGATGTGTTATTTCCCACAATCTTACACACTGCTGGGATGTGTGTGTGTGTGTGTGTGTGTGTGTGTGTGGGGGGGGGGGTCCTGCAAACAGTAGCCACAGACCTTCACCTTTCATCTGCAGGGCTGTTGCCTGAGGAGAGGATTAACTCAGAGGCAAAGAGGCTAGACAGTGATGGAGTCTTTCCTCTTCAGTGAGGAACAGGAAGGGCTGAGGAAATGTAGGCCAAAGGGACGAGGAAGAGGAGATGGAAAGGGGGGGGGGGGTGCAGGGATGGGAGAGAGGAGATTTAGCTGTGAGAAACAATAAAAGAAAAAAAAGTTGGCACAGAGGGAGGAGTGGAGGACAGATAATAGCTACACGTGGGAATCAGACAGAAAGAGATGAGGTGTGAGGGTGAGTTCAAGGTGAGTGTGAGCAGCTTTGAAATAACCCAGCATGTCATTTTTATTCAAAAGTTCTAACATTTTCAAAGCACATTTGACAGCTTAAGACCAATTTATATCAGTCACACTAAAGTCTGGGTGTTTGAAGCGAAATCTAGCTGTGATATTTCAGGGAAATGTGTAAAATGTTGTAAAATTATAACCTGTGCAACTGTGTCTGAATAGTTTTGATTTGTTATGTTTGGATTTTATTGGAGTGTTGTTGCCATGGTTTCACGTAAGATTATTCCAAATGGTGCTTCAGATGTAGCTAATAAAATGACAATATTATAAATAATATTACTTTAAAAATAATATCTGTGAATAATATTTTGTATCAATGTAGAGTTAATCAATACTAGAGGTGCAGTAGGTGATGTTTTTCTGGAGCATTTCTTGCCATATTGCTTGAAATTATCTTCACATCCCCATGGCAACCAATAAATCAAACTTTAAACGTAATTTTAACTACTTCTGACCTGTACAAAAATAATAATAATAATAATAATAAACCTGATCCAATCATTGTGAACACCCTGTTCTTAATGATTGGATCCTGATCCATCCATCAAACTGCCCTCTGAACATCTCTCCCCTGATTGCACATACTGCACCAGGGTTTCCCCCAGCGCTTTATAAGCCTGGCGGGCCGCCAGGCTTTGCTTGGCCACTCGCCAAGCTAAGCGTCATGCCCCGCCCCCTCCCCGACACTACCGTGTCCGCTGACACAAACGGCGCAACGAAATTAGAGCCCTCCATCAGCTGACACTGGTGAGAAACAGCAGCGGAACGTGTGCTACCCCCCTCACCCCCACCCCCGCTCTCACAGAGGAGAGCTGCGGGATGGAGCGTACCCCCCCCCCCCCCCCCCCCAAGGCTTAACTCATTTTCTGGGGGAAACCCTATACCCTATGTGCAAAAATCTCAGGTTCTAAACAGGAAGTGAAGACAGAGATGGGCCAGCTAGTGTAATGTTCTCTTTGCAAAAAGTTTTAGATATTTTGTTTAGTCTGGTTCTGTTCTCGGTGAGAAATCTTTAGGTGACGAACTTGTTACTTGTAAACGCAGCCTGTGCTCTGTCGGCTGGTAGAGCTGTCCGCCAGTCTGTTATCTTGGCAAAGTGTGTGTGTGGTGGTGGTGGGGTTTGGACAAGCAGAGAGAGTGTTCAGAAGGAGGTTCGATTCAGGTTGTTGAAGTTCTGACCTTTTCTTTGTGGGTTTTCCCATATTGTTGGCAGCACTGAGCTGCTGTGATTTTGAAGTTATTAATAAAAGAATAAAGCTAAAACGACCTTGTTTCAACCATAAAAATGCCACACAGCATCAGCTAGCATACTAAATTACAATTATGTAGATGCGTTATGTCAGAAATTATGGCAAAAAAGGTGCAAACAACAGTCAACAAAGTCTAACTGAACCTTTGGGCATTAACTTTCCTCAGATCTGGAAGCCTTTTCTGGAACTCCTATCCCACCTTTAAATCGTGTAGTTTGATGGTATTTTAAAATGACAAAGGAAAAAAATATATATTTCTAAGTCTGTAACCCTTCCATCCAGCTTCTGCCCCCGATCCAAAGTCAGGTCACAGGTCTAGTGAGGAGTTAACGGAAAGCTCTGCCTTTCAGCTCAGCTCTTCTGAGAAGCCTCAGAAGTTTATATAGTCTCACCAAAAACCTTTGAAATGTAATGTTCCTCATTTTCATTGTGAAGGTATAAATGCTCTAAGATGTATGAGTGAATGTGTGCACTGAACGTGAGTGCTACTTACTGCCTGTGATCTCAAATAACACTTTGTCATTGAGGCCGAGCCGTAGTTCTGGCATTCCTGACAGGACCACTTTGAGCTTGATGCTACCCACTATTTCACTGCGCAGGACGCTCCCATTGGCACTAACCTGCAGGACAGAAGACATAAACACAACAGCTTAATAAACAATTTGTTTAAAAAGTGTTTCACGGCCATTTTTTTAAAGTTCATAAACTTTACTTTGCTTTTTAGTGTTTTTATTACCCGTTTTGTCCTTTGCATTCTCTTGTTTTTCACTGGAATTTCCAACAAAAGACTCTTTTAGCCAATAAGCAAGCAGAACCCTATTTAAAAGTCCCTGGTCACATAAAAGGAAGTGGAAAGTATAGCTACGCAACAGTGGTTAAATACCTTCACGTCATTAATTTCAACTTGATGGGTAAAAACTTGCAGCTGTGCAATAAACGTGGTGCTGGAGGGAATTTCTGAACATGAAGAAACCATGAAATACCTTTATACTCAGTGTTTTCTGCAACCCAAACAATGTATTATTCAATTTCAGTGTGTGTATTAAGCTTCAGGGCGGATGAAATGTAATTATTGTAAAATAGGCAATCATTGCTATCAAAAACACTATTTTTATTACTATTTTGTAATTTAGGTTATTCTTTTAAAGTCAAAGTTCAAGTCTCACACTGGTGAAATTCCACCTCCGGATTTGACCCATCCCTGTGGGGACGCGTGAGCTGCAGCACTGGCTGCGCTCGGGAACTATTTGGTGGTTTTATGAGACAAATCTATTTTAGTGTGACAGTAATTCCACCTTAAAGGCTCCATATCATGCTATTTTAAACCTTTGAGAGCAAAGGTAAGCATAGTACATGATGAAATATTACCACTGGCACCATTGAGAAACCATTTATCTTAAATATGAAATATTTTCAGTCGAAATTTATATCTGGAAATAAAACGCTTTGTTTCTGTGAAGCTCCGCCCACACCCACTTCGACAAAACGTGCCTGCGACAATGTCTTTGGCTGACCATTGGCTATGTTGGCTATGGTAGTCCAGTGGTAAAGGTGCCTGCCTCCCACCTCAGTTTTTCCATGTGCTGACTATTGTTCAAATCCCAGTGGTGTCACCAGTAATTTAAGTAGCCAGCTGAAGCAGATTTCATGGGGTTACCCAACCCGGGCCGACCCGGTACAGATGGGAATGGCCCATTAGAGTCAGAGGACTCCATTCATCCATTCACACACACGTAAAGCCACTCAGACCAAGTCACTCCTTATGAAACAATGAAAACATAAAATAGAATGGGTGGTAAAAGACGTTTCCTCAGAAGTTATTTCAAAGAAAGATGGGAAAATGTGCAGATGAGTGAAAATAAGTCAGGGATTAACAGATTATTTTCATTTACATACACCCTCTTAGCTATATAACACATATTTCTATCGTTTGTTCTCGTCACTGTCCTCACCAGAAGATTTACAGACTCTATAACATCCATAAAAACTTCATTCTTCCTGTACTTGATGCCTTCTGACCGCCAAGACACGGCGTTGGTAACGGTGGCGGGCGGTCGAGGTGCCCCCACCTCTAGTTTATGGCCCTGCTGGGTGATGTACCTGAAAGAGACGAATAAGAAGGGGAGAAGGTATTAAAAAGCTCCAGCTATGTTCAATGTCACTCTGTAATCCTGCTGAGCAACACCTGAAAAACCAGAAGCACAGCAGAGAATAATGACCGAGGCGCACATTCAGAAGCTCAGAGACCAGATATCCAAACTTTATAACACAAACAGCTGCAACAATAAAGTAGAATATTACATTTAGGGCCAGTGTGAACTCAGTTATTGTTAACAACAACATGTTCTACTTTCCCACCTCTTGTTCTGAAGTAAACGAGTTACCCTGGAGTAAAAGACTTAAAGCAGCTTTGTTTTTATTAAGCAGGAAAACCGTTCATGGGCATAATTGGAAAACAGAGATTTACATAGCTATTGTGGTCCCTGACAATAATGCAGCAGGTGCGTTTGTGTGACTATAAAGCACAGCTTCGGCAAATGAAAAAGTTCTCTCAGAAGCAGTGATGCATGAAGAAATACTAAAGAGCTGATTAACGTTATGGCTTTAATCTGTTTATTAAGGAGAAAATAGCACAAGAAAGAACTTTAATTAATGTGCAACTTTGCATCTTTCTGTTCAAAAACAAAATCAGGTGGCAATCACCGATGCATGTTAACAATCCCTGTCTGTTTAACCTCATTTGTGAAAGAGAGAACGCTGTTTCCAAGAGGACAGAGAAGCTGACTTGTTCGTGTCAAAAATGTTCCTCGTCTGTTTTGGATTCAATTGTTTTTTTTTTTCCAACAGCTGCAATCCGTGCTACCCGAGTTAATTCCCCGGAGGAAAAAATGAGGTGTCATGAGATTTAAAATAAATAAATAAATAATTAAATAAATAAAGCAGCTCAACTTAAGATAAACATCACGTGACCTGATCTGTTGTCACTGTACACCTGCCTGCCGCCGTTGCTCACCTCTCACTGCCTTACTTTAAAGGTTCTGTTATTAATTTATCCTTAATATTCTACAAGCTAATACACAGCAGCGTTACATCCTTTTTTTGTGTACGAAGACTGTAAAATGCATAAAAACTTGTTATTAGGGCTGCAGCTATAGAATATTTTAGTATTCGACTATTCTTTCGAATCCCCGTCGATTAATCGAGTATTCTATTTGACGAAGTTTCAAGTGAAACAAGACTGGTTTGCTGCTAAAAATCTGAAATTAAAACAGCTAAACGATAAAACAATATGCATTAAACTGGTGTTGTCTAGTTTCCTCTTTCCCAGCTGATATTTCTAGTTAATGTTTTATTGAACTAAATTTGACTTTCATTTCATTAACATTTTAGGTTTGCATTAATATAACTCATCCTAGTCAAAATAACATATCTATATATATCCATATATGATCAATACAATGTCATTATTTCCTCAACATATTCAGTGGTAAGCTGCTGGAAATGCTAATAAAATTTTATTTCTACTGGTAATGAAACAGTGGCACATCTATTTTATTATGCACAGGTTGGCAGCTTAATCTAGTCTAAATTGAATCAGATATAGAAGCGTTTGTGTGTTACAAGCTGCAATGGCTTCAGGGGTTTTTCCTGCGTTCAAATTTGCATGGCGGCCGCCGCCTCCAGATATTTTTGTGCCGCCCCAGCCTGATTTCACTCTGGTTTCCTACATTGATCAAAATGTCCGGTTTTTCATCCAGGAGCAGGGATCGAATTATGGGGGCTAGATATCTTTCAGGGAAAGATCCAGTTTCTGCCTATATTACAATATTTATGGACTCTCAGCGTAGCGGGATTCCGTTGAGCGGAGAGGATGCAGGATCGCTGATCGTTGGTGCGCCTGCTGCGTCCGGCGCACGATACATTCTCAAGGTGGCGCAACAAAACATTATTATTAACACATGATTGTTCATATGTCTTTATATCCTCTGGTACTTTGTCTTTTAATCGTTCCTGACAAGCTCAGCTCATCGTGTACTACGGTGATTTCACCTCACTGACGCAGCATCGAAACGCGCTCTCCGCTTTGTGGTCAGGAGATCCCTTTGATCTGCTCAAAAGTAACAGATGAGGTGAAAAAGTAAAAATCCAGGCAGCAGTTTTTCTGGAGAGTTTAGAGGAGATGCAGGAAGATGAGAGAAGACAGGACAGAAAAATGGTTAAATAAAAACAAGAAAACAAAGCAAAGTTGTTGAAAAGTAAAATGTAGGTAGATTTGTCTCCACTACACGTTTTTACCTGTATAAAACAACAAGTTATACACGTAATATTTATACATTTGATACAATTCAGATCACCTTCAAAACTCAGTCACACACCCAGGGCCGTTCCAAAGCATTTTGGGGGCCAAGGCAAAACAGAACCCCCCTCCCCCGACCCTAACTAAATAGACATGCCACCATTACATTGTTAGCAGCAGAAATTAAATGTTATTACCATTTCCAATACAAATGCATGTTAATGAAATGCATTATATTTTACTGGATATATTTAAGTGCTATTTTGACTAAGATGAGTGTTGTTAACTCATTCACTGCCATTGACGACTAAAGTCATCATTTGCATTTTTTTACTGTTTGAGCATCGGAACGAGCCCCCGCGCTGAGAGAACAAACATCTCAGCCCTGAAGCCGATCTTCATCCGCATACGTCACAGATCACATGATCAGGAAGCAACACATCAATGCGTTAGGAGATCGTTTTGGGCCGTTCCTGTAAAAAAAGTGAGGGGCGAACCGGAAAAGCGTCTGCCGATCACAATTTGACAACAGATTATGAAAGAACGGATAACGCTCGAAACACACGGCTTCTTCCTGATGTAAGAGGTGAGTCTCCTCTTTGTTTTGGTTGTTTTGGCATCGACATCATGCTAGCACGCAACGTTCTGTGACTCTTAAAAAAACAGTAAAAACGATGAGAAACGCTGGCAGCGAAGGCCGTTAGTGATCAGGAAACGGCTGGCAGTGAATGAATTAATACAAACCTAAAATGTTACTGAAATGTACGTCAAATATTTAAAATATTTTTAATTATAAATATCAGATGGGAAAGGGGGAACTAAACACCAATCTAATGCAAATTATTGAGCCTTTTATAATATTTTGCCTTTAAAAAAGTGAGGCATTTGAATGCACAGAGTATGCATGTGCTGGCTCATGGTCAGGATGGTACCACCTCTGCCTCAATTTGAGCCAGGAAAACCTCTGGGCTTGCCATACAGCCTGCTACAGTTTGTGAAGCAGACTCGTAGCAACAACCCAGACTCCAGGTAGCTGCTACGGCTCTGCCCCACACTGCTGCAGGCATCCACAAATAAACAGGATGAATGGTGGGGATTTTTCTTACGCTTGTAGAGTTTAGTCACTCACAACCAGTGTTGGGAAAGTTACTTTAAAAAAGTAATTAGTTATAGTTACTAATTACTTTGTCAAAAAGTAACTCAGTTGCTAACCAAGTTTCGAGATTATAAAAGTAACTAATTACCAAGAAAAATAACTACTTACTTTTTTCATTAAAGAATGCAAGAAAAATGGGTTCCCCTCTTAAACTTACTTAATTTAATATAAATTACTACAATAGTGAAATATAAATGACTAATGACTGGAACATAATAAAATGTATGTCCAAATGTTTTTTTATAAACCTGAATAATTTAAATAAATAAGCACTTAACAGGAGGAACTACTAACAGGAACATTATACTTATCTAGACTATTAAAAGGTCACTGTGATATATTTAACAAGACCCTAATCAGATCAAATTTAAAATTGCTAATCTAAACACCTGTAAAGGTTCCTGAGCCTTTAAATAGTCTCTCAGTCTAGTTAAATTACAGAAATAAATGTAATTTTGCACAGTATTTTCATTTTTCCAGCTTCACATAATTATGTGTTTTAGAAGCATTTCTGTTGCTGCTAATCTAGTAATGGTTAAATAAATAAATAAAAATCCTTTAAAATGACACTAGAGGCACAAATCTGATGGAGGACTTAAATGTACTAACTTGGGTCAGACCCAAACACAGAAGAGCTGAAGCTGGGTGGTAAACACACACAGGTAGTTCTAATAACACCTGAGCTCCACGACGTTTGAGACTGAAGCATCAGCGTTACAGCGGGACTAAAGACACGATCAGAAACAGGTTACAGCTGGATGATCTAGGAAGGTAGAAGATCAGGACGTCTGAGCGTTGAACAGGTGAGCGGACCTTCGGGATGTCCCGCTGTCACGCTAAGAAGGACGTAGACTATTCATCACGTCTTCCTCGTTCTTCACGGGCCGTGATGCGCTTGGATGAAAACATCTGCCACTTTAGCTCCTGATCAGCTGATGACAGCTTAAACACACCGCGCTGCTTAACACACGTTTGTTTTCTTATCAGTAACAGAAATAACGTTTTGATAAAAGAAGACGGTAATTAGATTGCTCGTTACTGGACTTTTTTTTTTTTAGTAACGCGGTTATTTTAAACGGCGTTATTCCCATCACTGCTCTGTTGTGTCTACAGCATGCGGTGACAGTGAGAACACTGAGGGTCTCCACCCACCCGGCCAATCATCATCGTGTTTGTAAGTGCGTTACCGACACCTCTCTCTCCCTGGCTGCAGCGGAAGTGTGGCGGTCAGAAAGCCTCACGCTGTTGCTCAACGTTCGACAAGCACACAGTAACGCACGACCTTCCGTCCCCAGTAACGGTAACGGTAACGGCGTTGCAACAATGGGAAAAGTAATTAATTACATTATTCCGTCACCTAAAAATGAACGCCGTTAGTTTAATCGGAGTTATTCCCATCACTGCTCACAACCATCACATTTTCTCTGATTAATCGTGAGCATTGAGCTTGCTACATGCTAGCTTAGCATTAGCAATTCTGCTTGTAGTTTTAAGTCTTGATCCCAAACTTTGGACTGTTTCTGCCTTTGACAATGGGTTGTGTCTTTGCAGATTTCTTTGTTTTCTTCCAGCACCTAGGTTACCACATAGTGCGCCAGTAACATGTGTTCAGACTTAGTGCGCACATTTAACGAAGCTTCCAATCAGTAAAAAATGATTTGAGGAATTTAATGAATCAAACCATTCAAATCATTCGAAGATTCATTTCAGGTCAGTGTTTACGTATCACGTAAACACAAACATAACCCGTGTGTTTTTACTTAGCTAATTAGCAACGTGTGCATCAAGCAGGGCAGATTGCACTAAGACACGTGGTACTTCAGTCCTTCTGAACCGGTGCAGCTGCCCTTTACCTAACCTTACAGAAGAGACTTGGCTTACATTCACAGTAGGACTTGATGCAGATGCTTTTGATCTGATTGAAATAAACTCCATTAATTTCAAACGCTGACTGATGTGCAAAAAAAAGAGAGAAAAGTGATTCAAACGGCGCTCGCTGCATCTCTCTCTCTCACTCACTCACTCACTCACTCACTCACTCACTCACTCACTCACTCACTCACTCACTCACCTGGGGCCTGCACTATAAAGCAGGATTTAGTGGCTTAGGGAGGTATCTTTTGGTTCAACTCTTGAGTTTTCAGTGTCAGAGCTGGTTGGCTTATCTCTGAAGTGAATCACCATGGCAACTTATGATGAAAACTGAACATACTTCACAGATGGTAGAGAGATAAACGCATGTAAAAGGGGCCAGTTTCTAAACACTAAATATTCTCACAATAAAAAGGATAAAATTCTATGGGAGCACGCAGTGTGATGCAGATTTTAGACAAGGGACACTCGTTTGTGGACAGGATGTTCCCATTTCAGACAGCAGATTAGTGGTTTAGAAGAGGAAGAAAAGAGAGAAACCAGAGGAAAAAAGAAGGAAAAACCAACACTGAGAGGGGAAGGGGTCTGAAGTTTCAACTCTAAAATTTACAATACAGCTCTGAATCTGATCCCCAGGCGGGATACACACCCAGAGGAGTGTGACCAAAAAAACTTGCATGACGACTAGGACAACAAAGGCTGTGAAGACCCTCAGGAGAGAGGATCAGGAGCTGGATTTCCAAACTAGCTTCCATTAATAAAGTTCTCCCTACAGTTCCAACACTTGTTACATTTCCCGTTTGAACTGAGAAAGATCTTCAGGTTTAAAAAAAGATATATATACGCCTCTGAGGAAAAACATTTTCCAGGAACCAGGGCAGTTTTCGTTAACCCCAAATGTTCACACTGCAGGAACCAGTACAAGAACCAAATTACCAAGCTAGAATTTTACTTTAAAGACAGTCCTGGTGGGGAGGTGGTACTAATGAAACCACCTCATGGGTGGGTGCTTGCTGCGTGCTTACATACTGGGGCTGAAACTAATGCTGATGGTCCACGGTGTTTATGTTCTTGAATCTGGGTGAAAACATGCTTGACAGTGTAGAAGTCCAGTTGCCTTTTTGAGCCTATAGGATTCCCGTGCCCTGGGTGACTCAGATCATGGTGACATAGTGACTTTAATGCTACATTCCCACAGCAATAAAAAAAACCCATCATATTCAAGTTTTTGCCTACATGCAACCCATGTTTGATTTGTTTTATGAGTGTAACGGTACAAATACAACATTATCAGATCTGACCTAGGCCACTTTCACATGTGGCGATGGTGGCTCAAGGGTTAGAAATTCACTCTCATTTATTCCGTTCACTGTCTGAGGTCATATATGATGTTGAGTCTGTCCACTGCCAGGATTAAAGCTATGCAAAACACAGTATCGCACTTCTCGAATGATGCTGGGAGTAAATAAGTTGTTAGATCACTTGTATTGATTTATTTATAAAGCACCTTCCACGAGCTCATCAGCAGACCAAGATGCTGAACACAATCACAACGCACGCGACAAATCTAGTGTTGTGGATTATTAAAAGAAAGATGAAAAATGAAAACAATCATAAAAACATTGAAAGTTGAAAAAAATAGGAAACTATTTAAAAAAAACTTGTTAAACGAGATGAAAAACAATAAAAGATCAAGGCTAACGCCATCACATAAAAATGAGTCTTCAAGCGGAACTTAAAAACCAGAAGCGATGGCACCTGACTAACACTCGATGGTAACTCGTTCCAGAGCGTTGAGCCAGAACGGAGAACGCACGATCCCCATCGTAGCCGGGGACCACCACCAACAACTGTTGAGCTTGTTTATTCATCATTGTTGCTGAAAGTTGGAATGGTAGAAGTTGTAAGTGTGATGTGTGGATAAAGTTCTGTCTGTTATCTTTGCAGATGACTACATTTTATTAGTTAAAAATGTTTTCTGATGATATTTATTATTCTGTAAAAAGTAGCTGTATTCCTCCATCTGATCCTTTTCATTAATGGGCTTTGTATAGAATTTAGATGTTTTCAGATTTTATTTAGATCTTTTTTCTATTTTCCTTTGGACAAAAAAAAATTAAACATTAAATGAAAAAATACACCTCAATAAACAATTCAACTATATCAACTTTATTTTGTCTATAAACTGTGTTAATTTATAGCTTTGTTTTGATTTCCATGTACTTCTGTAGGAAACATCTGGTCGGCTGCCCGAACAATAACTCTCTGAACAGTGAGAGCAAAACAAAACAATTAAGTTGCTGCCGGGCCACTAAACAATGAGCTGCACCCAAATGAAAAGACCCGTGAAGCCAAAATGAAAAGCGAATTTGCGTGATGGCTCTCTGTTGCCATTGGAACCATAGTCATAATGAAAATCAGCTGCAGGAGCTCCAAACTGACTCAAATGTATGAACATGCGCTGAGAGTCATGACCCAGGAAGGCAGTAAGATCCTGCCGATGAAGCAGACGACACAAACATTGACTGAAAAGTCTTGTTTTCACATCAAACGTACAACTCATTCAACGTTGAGAACAAAACAAAGAGCAAAACAAATGAGTTTGAGATTGACTGACAGATTAGAACAAGAGATTTTTCCTTGTTTTCTGTCCCACTTCTTCCCACCTACAGGGTCTCGACTGCCTGCTGACATGTGGGAGAGTCTGGGAGATGAAAGGCGGCGGGTTGGCTTGTTTTGTTGCTTTGCTGCTTTCTCTGTTTTGCCCTGATTCTGCTCAGAAATGCTAATGAAGGGGTTTGGAAGCAAGTTTGGCACCACACTGACAGATTAGCATAACATTAGCAGAAACACACACAAGTCTGGTTTTGCTTTGGTATAATTGTACGTTCATAACCTTACAAATGAAAGTGACCTATGATGATGTGATTTGCTGCTAAAACTAATATGAGTCCCACATGTAGAGTTTTACAAACCCAAAACTTTTTATGCATGTGAAATCTGCACATCTTGTAACCACACACGCACGCACGCACGCACACACACACACACACACACCAGGTAAGCATAGTAGTTTGTTCATGGAAAGGTTAGAGAACTGAAATAAGCCTCAGAGACACAGAATGTGTGCGTCTGCAGTCTGTTGGGATGTGTGTGTGTGTGTGTGTGTGTGTGTGTGTGTGTGTGTGTGTGTGTGTGTGTGTGTGTGTGATTGTGCTCATGAGCACAGCAGAGAGATGTTGACTGTGTGTCTCCTTGGAGAGGAGAAGAGGCAGGCTTTTCATAGTGAGAGTCTTAACTCACCAGCTGATGGTGTCATTGTGTTTAAATACCAAAAGGAGACTGGTAATTATCAGTACTATTCAGAAACACACACACACACACACACACACACACACACACACACACACACACACACACACACACGATCATTTTCACGTCTGTTTCCTTTCTGCAGCTAATGAAATCTTTTACATTCAGCATGCATTTGCAAGCCAGAGTGACTTTCAAAAAGAACAAGAATTACATGGTTGCTCAGTGAATATGATACTTTTTAAAAAGGGAGAAAATTTCACTCCAGACCAGGTTTGTAACCAGCTGCCACTACTTTTCAAAATAGACAGCCATTAAAATTAGGGATGCTCGATATTGGCTTTTTTTTAACCGATATCGTCCAACTTATTCCCCCCAATACTAATATAAACAGATATGCGGAGTCCCCCCTAATTTAGGCCACGAACATCACATATGAAAGTTCATGATGGGGAAAAAAGTTAGATTAATAAGTTAATAAACAGTACAAATTAATAATTGATGAAAAGGTAAAAATGTGTTATGTTTTGAAAATAAATCAAAGTGAGACCGGTGTTACTGTAACGTCCACAAATGGTCAGTTTTCATGTACAGTTTGACCTCTTCAGTATCTGGCCATATGGAGACGAGTCTACATGTGTTGCCTTTAATCTGCCGGATCCAGCATTCCATCAGCTGGAGTTCAGAGCCTCTCTGCAGCTCTGAACACATGATAACGTATTGTCTGCATCATGTTCCTTCCTCAAGGTCTTCTCTGCCAAGCAGTGGCCCTATCTATCCGCTTGCTTCACAGGGCAAAAGATGAACTCCTACAAATCATGAGTTGAATAATCATTAAATAAACATTTGTTTATTGGCAATTATAATAATTATAATATAAATGAAATGTTTTGATTAATCTGTGCTTAAATTAATACGGTTGATTAATCTGTGCTTGAATTACCAAAGTTTGAAATGACATATGTATATATATATATATATATATATATATATATATATATATATATGATTAAATGAATGTTGGATATGACAAGGTTCATTAGAGTGATAAATTAAAGTTAAGTTAAACTTATGACACATAGATATGTTCTTACCACCACAAATCAGAGCATCCTGTATCTGAAAGATTTCTGAGGTTGTTGGTAAAACTCTTCTCACATGGCCAATTCTGATTTGTCAAGTAATCATAATAAGAGAATATTAAAACAGAATCACTTACAGTGATTCAGCACTTCAACTTCCAGCTTCCAACATCCTGTGAGGTTCAGCACTCAGTTATAGAGAAAGCTTCAGACAGGTCATCACGAAAGCGAACCCTCTTTAACCCAAAGCTTTCCACAAGCTAAACGCTGCCTACAGCTGACACAGCTAAACAGCTCCTGCAGAACAAAGCTGACACAGCAAGATTCCTTAAGAATCCATTCGAGATGCAAACTAGTTCCAACTGTTGTGACCTGGAGATGACTCTGGACTGACCTGGTCGTACTGCAGTTAATCCATGGACTTCGGTACTTTGGGGCCACTCGACCCCCTGACATCTCGGATCCAAAAGAGAGTCTCCACTTGGGGTACGTAGACATGACAGATCGCGTCTGATGTGTTTTTGATAAGAACTTCATAGTTAAATGCAAGCCAAATTCTTTTCACGCAGAACTGAAGTCTTCTGATAACCTCACACTCACGCATAGTCATCAGACATCACATCCCATCCACTTAGATTCATCCATCACAGTAGCCTTGGTTAACTTGTCATGTTTTTAATTGTTTGGAAAATAAATTCTTACTTTGTATAAACCTGACTCTCTTCTTGAAGTAGCACAAAGTGTGTTTGATCACTGAAAAAGCAAAGAATCCTAGAATCCTCTGATTAAACATTCAAAGACCAAGCAGGTCATAAGTAAAGGTAACATATTAAGCTCTTAAAGCACTACATTTACCTCCCTACATTACTAACAATCTTTGTTATATTGTAAGTGCAAAACATGACAGAGTGAGCGCTTACACCTTAGACCCATCATTGACGTAGTTTCCGTTTCCTCTACTCCCGTTGTGTTTACATCTTACGTTTAGGCAAAAATGGCCACAGAGTCCAGACCATAACCCCATCAGCTACGTGCTCCAAGGACAGCAGATTCTCTATACAAGGCTAATTCCTAATTATTCACAAGTTGTGTACTGTAGAATAAACCTGAGATCTGTTATATTTTAAACATTTTGAGAAAGAGATGAAGCTGAAGAGTTTGATGTATATGGTATGTAAAGGTTGGGTCACTAAAAGTGTAAAAAAAAACTACACCGATATTTTCTGATATTACATTTTAAGACGAACATCAAACATCCCTAACACTACTTTATTGGTCAAAGTGTCTTTTTATCTGTACTTTTCATAGTAAAAGTCTTTGTGTAAAGACACAAACCAAATGCCTTGTCTGCCATTTGCAGTTACCGTTGTCTTAGCAGGGCCAGAAACATCCAGGACACTACCAATAAGCAACAATTGAAAAGGCTGTAAACACACGCTAACTACACCAATAGAGAAAAACACAATAGCGAAAGTGCAATATGATCCTATCCACCAAAGCAGCCAATTAGCCAATAACCTGTATAGACGAGTGTCTAATGGTACTGTACACACGTGTAATCATTAGTGTGGTCGTTTAGTGTAACTTACTTTAAATGTAATATTTCAGCCCAAAACCATAATTATATCTCCATCTTCAGGTTAAAACTCTGCTCCACATTTATGCAGAACCAGCTGCGGCTGATGGCTAAGCTGACAAACGTGGCGTTGTCAGCAAATTACTACGTGGCTGCACTGCACTGGTCTCAAGGTGAGGCAGCCGCACCTCCACCTGGCTCAGCCACTCACCTGCCGATATGACACATTAGCGCTTGGAACCGCTTGCGTTCTTGAAAAAAATGCCCTCCTCCTCTTTTCATCTAATGATGGCGTTTAACAGGAAGACATTTGGAAACCATGCAATGTTTTGTTAATTGCCAATTACAAAGACTGCATTATTTTCTAACTAAATATAAAGAAATGAGACATGAATGAAGTTTTTGCACACTAAACCATTTAAACTCAAGAGACAAATGAACAAACCCTACGTTTGTTAAGCTGATAATGAAAAGCAAAGAGAACCACAAATACAGTGAGACCATTTTATGGTGGACTAGAGGGAAGCCGAGACAAACGAGATGAGGGTTCAACCCTAAACAGTTCTGTGTTCATCTAAAACACAAACCTTCCAACAGTCTTTCCAACTTTACTCCCCAGCTGCAATATCTTGAATGAAATTACTATATAAAAATATGCCCTTCAAGCCTAATCTTAGTCTCTCTCTGCCACTTACTTACATGATGCTGTCCAAGACTGTTGATTGAGAATTTCCCTGATGGATAATTCAGGCATCACTTAGCAAATGCTGCTAGAATAAATATTAGACTGGAGTGTACTGATTATTGCTTTTAAGAGGTTTGAAATGTTAACCCCGTTCACTCATCAGCCTGGTGTTTAAAGTCCAGGGAAAACAATTCTGACATTTGTCTAGATACGTGGGGGTTAAGTAACCACTTAAAGCATTTTACTGACTGATATCAGTGATACACTGAATTGTAAATTAACAAAGTTGGCGTGAGTTGTTGTTTTTCGCTCATCTAAAAAATGTACTTTAAGATGCAGCAGGGAGGGAATTTATCCATCCATCCATCCATTTCCATCCGCTTATCCGGAGTCAAGGCGCGGGGGCAGTAGCCTAAGGCGAGAGGCCCAGACTTCCCTCTCCCCAGCCACTTGGGCCAGCTCCTCCGGGGGAATCCCAAGGCGTTCCCTGGCCAGGTGAGAGACATAGTCCCTCCACCGTGTCCTGGGTCTACCTTTAGACCTCCTCCCCGTTGAACATAGAGCTGTAGCGAAGCGTCGATGGCTCGATTCTAAAAATTTGTCGACGTCAGATCCGGTATTCGACGCACCACGCCCACTTGTTGCATCCCCAGAAGTTTGTAAATAGAGGAGGAATCTGCCTGTTTTTCCTCTAGTTCGCCCTCTTCTCCGCTTTCACTAACATCTCCGCCAAATACCGAAGACCCGGAACAATGTCCATCCGCTACTAGATTCCTTTCTTGTTTTGCCCGCCTTCATCTCCCGGCAACGGACAACAATTTCCGGGGTCAAATGCGCTGCTTCGTCTCTACCGCAGATGTAGAAAATCACCGGGAGCATTTCTCCCTTCATAAAGGAGCTTCTGTCAGACATTAGGAGAGCTGTTTTGGTGGTAGCAGTCTCTACTCCGTGCTGGTCAGTTTGCTGGGTATTTTTGGTTTATTTAAACTTGGTAACTTGAACTTAACGTTGGCAAAGCTACTGTTAGCATTTTCGCTAACAGCTTCTTGCGTTTGGATAAGCTGTTACGTTTTGGTTTAGAGTTCATCTTGTTTTGTGGCATAGATTTCCCTTTTATTACATTTAGAGTGTTGTGGGTTTTCGGTTTAGTTTAAAATATCACTTGAGTTTGGTTTAACCACCCAGTTTAAAGTTTGGACCTTTGGAGATCCTTATTTTGGTCCAGAACCCAGTAATCTTGGCCCAGTGGGACATCCCTAGTTATTTGTACTTTTGTTTTAATTCCCCACAGGCAGAATTAGTTTTATTATTCCCAACCGTGGATGGAAAGATTTATGTTTTTTTTTTGTAGTTGTAAATAAACCTGATCATCATTTTAACTTTTAAATCCCGTGTTATTGTCCCTTCCTTTTTGCACACGGGCCAAACACCCCAGGAAGAGTCGTAACATCACTTGCCTCATGCACATAAGTGACCAAAACAAAGCAGCATGGAGACACTCCGGCTCCAACCACCTCTCAGACAGCAGCCTGCACTCCCTAGTTCTACATGTCACCAGAACATAACCAACCGCAACACAATAAAAGCAGTGTTATACAAAATGGAAGGTCTGTAGTGTTTATTCTCTTACAGTAACAATTTATCAATTTTTTGGACGAATATATTTTAGATTTTCTTGTTTTTATTAATTGTGCAATAAAAAAATTATCACTAGATTAATCATCTAAATAGTCATTAGAATAGTAGACTACTTGATAAAATAATAGTCAGAATAATCGTTTTAAAAATAATTGTTTACCCCAGCCCTAGTTGGACGTGCCCGGAAAACCTCACCAGGGGGCATCCTGACCAGATGCCTGAGCCACCTCAACTGGCTCCTCTCGATGTGGAGGAGCAGCGAATCTACTCCAAGCCCCTCCCAAATGACCGAGATTCTCACCCTATCTCTAAGGGAGAGCCCAGCCACTCTTCGGAGAAAACTCATTTCGGCCGCTTGTATCCGCGATCTCTTTCTTTCGGTCACTACCCAAAGCTCATGACCATCTCATGACCATAGGTGAGGGTAGGAACGTAGATCGACCGGTAAATCGAGAGCTTTGCCTTCTGACTCAGTTCTCTCTTCACCACAACAGACCGGTACAATGCCCGCATCACTGCAGATGCAGCACCAATCCACCTTTCGATCTCATGCTCCAGTTTTCCCTCACTTGTGAACAAGACCCCGAGATACTTAAATTCCTCCACTTGGGGCAGGACCTCATCCCTGACACGGAGAAGGCAATCTACCCTTTTCCGAATCAAGACCATGGTCTCAGATTTAGAGCAGCTGATTCTCATCCCAGCTGCTTCACACTCGGCTGCGAACCACTCCAGCGAAAGCTGAAGATCACGTTCTGATGAAGCCAACAGGACCACATCATCTGCAAAAAGCAGAGACCTGATCCTCAGGCCACCAACACGGATGCCCTCCACACCTTTGCTGCGCCAAGAAATCCTGTCCATAAAGGTTATGAACAGAATCGGTGACAAAGGGCAGCCTTGGCGGAGTCCAACTCTCACTGGGAACGAGCCCGACTTACTGCCGGCAATGCAGACCAAGCTCTGACACCGGTCATACAGGGAGGGACCTAACAGCCCGTATCAGAGGGCCTGGTACCCCATACTCCCGGAATACCCCCCACAGGGCCCCCCGAGGGACGCCGTCAAATGCCTTCTCCAAATCCACAAAACACATGTAGACTGGTTGGGCAAATTCCCATGAACCCTCCAGGATCCCCCTAAGGGTATAGAGCTGGTCCAGTGTTCCACGGCCATGACGAAAACCAAATTGCTCCTCCTGAATCTGAGGTTCAACAATCCGACGGACCCTCCTCTCCAGAATCCCTGAATAGACCTTACCAGGAAGACTCAGGAGTGTGATCCCCCTGTAGTTGGAACACACCCTGCGGTCCCCCTCTTTAAATAAGGGGACCACCACCCCAGCCTGCCAGTCCAGTAGGGTAAACCCCAACGTACAGGCACCAAGATGGGGGCAACTAGTATGCCCACCCCTGCTCGGCGCCTCTCAGTGGGAGCAACTCCAGAGTGGTAGAAAGTCCAACCCCTCTCAAGGAAACTGGGTCCAGAGCCAAAGCCATGCGTTGAGGTGAGTCCGACTATATGTAGTCGGAACCGCTCAACCTCACACACCAACTCAGGCTCCTTCCCCACCAGAGAGGTGACATTCCATGTGCCAAGAGCCCACTTCTGTAGCCGAGGATCAGACCGCCAAGGTCCCCGCCCTCGACTACCACCCGTCGCACACTGCACCCAACCCCTTTGGCCCCTCCCACGAGTGGTGAGCCCATGGGAAGGGGGACCCACGTATCCTCTTCGGGCTGTGCCGGCCGGGCTCCATTGGTGAAAGCCCGGCCACCAGGCGCTCGCCAACGTGCCCCACCTCCAGGCCTAGCTCCAGAGGGGGGGGGCCCGGTGACCCACGTCCGGGCAAGGGAACACGGTTTCCATTTATATCATTCATCATAAGAGGTCTTAATATTATATTAAGGTTAATTATGGTTTGTAATATTTATTCCATAATATTACAAACTATGTCACAATAAGCCTTGAAAGATCACACAATGTCACCTTACTGTGAAGAAAACAATCTCCTAGCTTACTATCCTGCTTTGGATGCATGCTTAAGTTGTAGAGGGGAAAAAAAAAGTTGCCTAATGATGGCAGCAGCTCCAATGTTCACATTCATGCTCAGTGAATACAAAAGTCAATTTAGTCATCTTATAATGTGATTATAGGTGACTCACAGAGCATGACATTATTAGAGCTGCACATAGCAGATTCATATTAGTGGAATCAACACTCCTGAAACATACAGGCCTCACAGTTAATCATGTAAAGTTGCAGGAGCAACAGACGGAAGAAAATCACTGGACTGATTTAGCACAAAGTTCTTGGAGGTAGGAAACTGAGAATATCCGCTAACACAGCATCATCGTTAACCAGATAACACTTTTGCATCTAAGCAGTCACTCGTACCTAAATCATGCATGTATGTGCATGTCTCCTCACACTCAAGACAGCAATCCATTTTAGACTCAGGACTTCATGGGTTGTGTGTTCGTTTCCTTACTCTTGTAGGATCTTGCTCTCAGTAGTCTGGGGGAACCCGAAGTCCATGACTTCGTCCATCAGCTCATACACGGTCACAAAGTTGTCACGGATACTCTCTTCCTCAAGCTCCTTAAAGTACTCTTTAAATACCTACAGACAGAAATGGATAAATACATACTGAATATATTACTCAAGTATTTCTAATGAGGACTCTGAACAGCAAGGCAGAATGATTATTGTTTTCTGATGGAAACTGAGATTTCTGACATATGATCGCCAAAGCTGTGTTTTTATTATTATTTTTTTTATTATTTTTTTGCAGTGCTCTTGACTGACCAGGGATCTTCTAAATCAACTATTTTACACATGCAGGGTTTTACCCAGGTTTTTAAAGTGTTAGGGCAGTAGCTACAAATGCTGGCAGGAGGGTTTAAGTTGTGGGAACCTGATGTCTGGGGTGACAGAGTGTTTTGCTGGCTGTAATGATCATACACATTTGGTCGTTTCGCAGGTTATTTTTTTATTTTTATGATTCTACCATGGCAGGAGGCCCAATCCTGATCATGGATGATCACTATCCAACATGTTTTAGTTGATATTAAGAGGTTTTTATTAAAAGATTTCTGCAGAGCTTGATTACCAGCTGAAAAGAAGATTTGACCATTGAAACAGGTGTGCTGGAGCAGAGAAATGATTAAAACCTGATGGATGGTGGCCTTCCAGGACCAGGATAGGGTACCCCTGTATTATGGCCATTATTTATGGCTGTGGTTGTCTTTTAGACACAGTTTGCTGCTCTCCACTCTGTTTTGACTCCTGTTGCTCCCTGACTGAAGTTTTCAGTACCTACGTTGAAAGCGCTAATTCCACCAAAGTGGAATTTTCCCAGCATTTTCTGAAGCCAGCTAACCTCCCGCAGCCACTTTTCTGAAAACGCGAGTTTCTTTTGCAGTTCAAACAACGTCTGATGTTTTTTTAGAGGTGGAGGAACACCAAAGTAATTGCTTAGTGGTGCTTGCTTCTTCACCAAGTGTACAACAACACATATGAACACTGATACCACTGTTTTGAACAAAAGATAAAAATGTTCACGTGGCTTGTTTTATTTTCAAATCAACCGGATGCACCTCACCTTTACAAAGTTGCACACCCAAACCGCACCACAGCCCTAGAGACATCTATAAAAAATGTCTATCACCTACAAAATCTCAGGTACGCAAACACGCGTTACAGCTTTTCATCTGGTGCGCATTAATAACTTTGGCAAAGCACACACACCTGCAGACCACTTACCTTTGTAGGTCGGATCACAGCAGACCCATCTCACCCTGGACACAGTCACTTCGACTCGCTCCTTTCTGGCAGGAGGCTCCAATCCATTCGGACCAGAACTTTCCGCCACAAAAACAGCTTCCTCCCCTCTGCGGTTGAACTCATGAACGTCAATCGTAGAACTGCCCACTCTAGCTGCTTGCTCCAGTCACATGACCCTAGTGTTCTGCTTTGACCAGTACCTACACTGACTTGTATATAGCAGCTGCTTCTCTAATTATTGTCTCCCTATATTATCATTTCATTGTGTTCATTTTTTTAATTCTAACTTTTGCTTATTTATTTGTTTCTTGCACCAACTACCGCAGCAATTTCCTAATGTTGTGATTCTCGCGCATATGTCAATAAAACCCTTCTGATTCTAGTTATTAGTTATTATGTGTTACTATAGTAATAGCTTTTAATGTTTTGATGGTGCAATTTAATTTTCTGCCATGTTTGTATATGTTACTGTACATTGTGAAAAATGTGCTGAAGCGTGATTTAAAGAAAATCCCAATATCTGCCAGAAAAATAACAATTCAATTGCGTCCTTAAATTGTTCAACAAGGCAGTGGAATGTGTTCATTTCTTTCTCTCACTTCAGCCCTTTGAATGAATGAAACTATGTAAAATTACACTTTAAGAGCTGAAATAGGATCTCACACATCAGACTCACCTGTACTATTTTATAAAGGAAGGAGTAAACAAGTGCTGCATTGGCGTTCTTCCTGGTCATTGCCACCACTGAAGTCAGAATTGTTAAGAAATAAGCAGCACACACACCCAGCCTATACATTAACAGGGAACACATAAAGTTCACGCAAGAACTAAACTTACCCAAATGCATCAGGTTCAAAAGCAATTAGGAACATGGCCACAGGGAGAGAAAAGGCAGCTCGGCTGTACTGGGAACAGCAGTTACTCACAACTGCAATACGATGCTGAATTAATGATGTGCTGAGAAGTCTGACTGCACAATCTCGCAATAGCAAAAAGGGGGGAGATATACTTTACAGTACATAGCACTTCACTCACTGTGATTCATGTTGCATGAAAAAGTCAGAAGCTGGTTGATGCACAGACCTGAAGCAAAGAGCCACCTATAGATGTGTTTTAGGAAGATGGAAATTAAATTTACATCAGAAATTCACAAAAGACTGGCGGGAAGGGATTGCTGTTAGAAAGTAGGACTGTTAATCACACTGGGAAATGACACTATAGAGGAGCCATCGTGGAGATTCAAAAGATCCTATTTTTAAAATAATGAACTGGTTGAGAACATCTGATAGGATACAGTAAAGGTTGCTGTGTTTGATCCACAGGAAGTGCGTTGAGCCACGGCTGACCAGCGGCGTCATTTCTGCATCCTCCTCTCTCTTCATCAAGATGGGCATGAAGTGGTCGATCTCATTCATGTCCATGTTCCCCATGTAGTTACGACATATTAAAACCTGAACGAATCACACAAAGAAAGAAGGTGGAGAGGGAATATTAAAAGAGGAACCGTTCAGTCATTAAAGATTTAGAGCTTCGGCTGAGATACCAAACCTGCACTCTACTTTTAAAAGATGCTTCAGGAACCACAGCATACCCCCCCCCCCCCCCCCCAAGCGCTTCTCCCAAAGAAATGTGCAAACTGTGTTTTGAGCTTGAACCTTTTCTTTGTAGCTTTAATGGACTGATGGATATCTCATAATGAATGATGAATGACAACAAGAAAGAAGAATCGGAGCCGACTTTGGCTTAGTTCATGAGATTATCAAGGACAGATCTATGAACCCACACCGAGCAAGCTGTCAGGGTAAAAGTTCAGGCTCAGAATAACTAAGAGTTATTATTTAATATTAATATTCTCATTTCAATTCTTAAAAAACAGGACCGTCTCTTCCCCCAGATGGTCTAAACATAGCTAAACACAGGGAAAATGCCTAAAATCAACGTAAATGTAGTTGAAGATAAATGATAGCCTAGTGAACTAGACCAAATTCTTGTTTTGCAAAGTTTGGTCTAGAACGCTCCATTTGAACGTCTGCGGCCCCAAGAAGCATTCTGGCTGGCCAATCACAGCTTTCTATAGAGGTTTCAAACTAATAGAGCACTGTGATTGGTCCACAAAGGAGGGCCAACCACCCACATCACCCCGCTTCTCCTCCAGCTTCACTGGCTGCCAGTCAACTTCAAAGTTCCTTTGGAGATCCTGGTTCTGGTCTATAGGGCCTTACATGTACAAGCACCATCATACATTGGTGATCTTCTCAGTCCCTACACCACCAGCAGGTCCCTGAGGTCCAGTGACCAAAGCCTACTGGTTGTGCAGCACCAGGCTAAAGACCAAAGATAATTTGCTGTTGTGGCCCCCAGACTCTGGAACTCTCCCCTTACTAGCCTGAAACCAGAGGACTCAGTGGTCTCCTTCAAAAATAAGCACTTTTTAGTCATCAGAATGTGTCTTTAAAATTTACAGACATCATATGTGAAATCCAAGGCACATAACAAACGGGATTAGAAAATTGCTTTTATAGCCCCATTGACTTGCATTCCCTTTTTCGATCTTCTGGGAACCCATGGTCCAAAAGTAGATGGGCGTGACTTAGGCTCCCTATTAGGGCTGGACAATATAGAAAAAAGTATATAGATAAAATGTGTGTGTGTGTGTATGTATATATATATAATATATATATACACACACACACATATATACATACATGCCTTAATAATCGGCTTGAGATATCGGCCATAGGCAACAAAATTCTTTAAAAATCGGCATTAGCCTTAAAAAATAAACATATCAGTCAGCCTCTAGCTGCTACCTGATTGATTTTAAAAAGCTTCCTTTTTTTATTATAATCAAAGTTTTATCGAACCATTTTTTTATCCATCGCACCATATCGATAGATATATTGAACTATTGAATTATTGTCCAGCCGTACTCCCTATAGACCATTTCACTCTCATATGGACTGTACTGTATCGTGTTGTTTTTTCCCATGTACAGACACAGATAAGTCCATAACCCCTTCAAAATATGGTTTCCAATAGGCGGCATTAAGTAAAAAAAACGAATGATAATGACTGCAGTCAAAATAAAACAGAACATTTCTTGGTACTCCAAGACCTGTTTTCGGCTAAGGTGGTGAAGCAAGTTGCTAGCACATTTGCTTGACAGCATTTGCAAAACATTGCCATTTCTTCAGCATCCTCACTTTAAAAGCCAGAAAACTGCCAAACTATGGACAAGGTCTCTTTTTGGAATTTGCTCCACTAGGTAAGTACTGCGCCACCGCAGCAGCATGAGAGTAAGTGGGTACAGCGAGGCAGAGGGCGTCTGAATAAAAGCTTTATTTGACTTTTGATTTCACATGTCAGCAAAGTTCTGATAGTTTGTATAAAAATTGTATTTTTTCTCAGTATTTGTTCTCAATTAAAAAAAAACATTGTCTATTTAAAAAGTGATGTTTTTTTTTTTTTGTCTTTTCCTGAAAATTAGTCTTGGAAAGGGGGTCGTCCTATATTTGGGTCAATACAGTACTTAGATGACACATCTTGTTAAAAAGAGGTCAAATATGTCCCTGTTCAACTGACCAATCTATACGGTTTTATTTTATTTTATTTTGTTCAGATTTTATTTGGCTGCAAGAAAACACTAAATTTGTAATTGTGTTAGAAACACGTAGTGTCATTCACAAAGCAAGGTGAGTCAGAGGTCTTGCTAGACTCCAGAAAAGAGGAGTTTCTAAGCTTGAGGAATATAAATGACACATGCATGTGCACGCACACACGCACGCATTCACACACACACACACACACAATTCCAGTCTTTTTTAATAGAGCAGTCTGGTGCACAGGGGTCACAAATGGGCAGATGCAACAAAGAAAAGAGGAAATAAAGACATAAAAAGAACATTCCAGCAAAGTTAAGTAATCTGAGGATTTGGACAGGTCACTGCTCAGGTGTCGCGAGGGAAGATGGAAACCACAGAGAGAATGGTTCAAATGTCACCGGATAGGGAGAATGAGATTTATGGAAACTGGTGTCTCAAAGTCAGCTACAGCAGCAGCCCCTGGGGAGAAAATATGTGTCCACAGATGTGCTTTAAAGTCCAAAAACCAAATTGTAACAGAAAAACCTTCAAAAGCGATTTCTTTAAACAATTTAAACAGAAGATTCAGACACCACTTGTTAGTTATTCTACTATAAAGGGTTTAAATGGAAACATCTCAACCACTCATCACTGATACCAGTCACATGGATTGGCCATAGATTTTCTATGTTGTTAAAATGAGTGTTACAGAATACATGATCTGGGAAAAAAAGGGACAATAACATCACCCTAAATGGCCTGTATTAAAACAAATGACGAGCAGCACAATCAGTGTGTTTGTTTCTGACCACAACTTCTACTGACAACTCATGGTTTAGAACTGAAGAAGCCTCTTGGAAGAGCGGCAAAACCTCTTCAAGATAACCAGAAACCTCTAGTTGTTTTCAGTTAAAACTCTCAGGATGATCATGTCAATGATGAACAAGAATCTAACCAAAATGATGCTCAAAGTAGCAACAATTCAGTCAAAAAGAAACTGAAACAGTTAGCAGCAACATTTAAATGGTAAAGGAAAAAACAAAAAAAAAAAGAAAAATGTGGTGTGTTGCGGCATTTTTTGGTTTTATTATTATGGTAACGGTTTGAAGAAGTGCTGATACGAGAGTAATGTTATGTGTTAGTTTTATTTTGAAGGGGAGTTCAGCAGGAAGGAATGGTTGTTTTCCAGAAACAGGCCATCGCGGTAGCCCCGTTGAACCCCATGTTGGTTTCACCCCGTATGTGACAACTTGTTCTTTGATTTATAAAAACAGTACATATGTACTGATCTCAAAAGTTAAGTTTTTCCCCTTTTAGTAATGCTGTTTTATTACGATCACTGGAATATTCATATCAATTATGTGACTCACCGCATATGCCCATATCTTCTATTTATTCTTTTACATTCCTTCTACGTGACTATTAGCGGTGTTAATACCATCCTTTCTACAGCCACCATGTCCTGAACATGGTGAAAAAAGCATCTGTGCGTAGCTTCTGGTGTAAAGTAATAACTTTGAGGGAGTATAATTGCGGCTGTAGCTTGTTAATGTTACAATATGGAACATTTTAATGAAAAGCTAAATAAATAAAATAATAATAACTCCACGGGGCATTCAGAGGTGTGCAGAATCACTGTAAAGTTTTTCATTTTAAAGCTAGATTTCAAAAGATAAATAATCAAACTTTTATTCTGTCAGGCATGACACTGTGTTTATGTTTACATCTACGAGCCACTAGAGGGCCCCATTGTGCTAAAAAGTCCGCGCAGCATGGCAAGGTTGGGACTGTGTTAAATGGCAGACTTGACAAGTCAGGCAGCTGATTCTGATCCCAGAAGATGTTCTAATGGTAAATAATGTTGTAAAATAAACTAATTAGTAAAACATAGTCCTTATCCTGTACCACGTGTCTCTGAACATGGTGCTGGAACGTGTCAGCAGTGAACCAACATCCCAGCGGATGGCAAATTAGTCCTATTGTTGCAATTCCACCCCTGAACACCAGAGTTCGCCAGATTGTCCGTGTTCCATAGTCAACCTGTAAATGCAATATTGCAACTGCAGCACTTAAACGGTTAACTTTACAGTCCTAATGCTATGGTTCTAATTAATGACATAACTTCTTTCAGTGTTTCAGTTTTCGGCCTTGGTTTCCTCATTTTCGGTTTCAGCCAAGAATTTTCATTTTGGTGCATCCCAAATGATAACTTTAATTGTTTTTCAGGTTAGTTGCTCAGTTTTCTGACGGCCATGCTAATAAAAGACAAATGTTGGTAAGTGCAGCTGTGTTTGACTGTTGCCGCACCACAGAGCGCTTTTTTTACTTATGCTGGGATCCATGAAAACTCACCTCACTCTGCCCAGAGTTTACAGAGTCTATACATTTGCAGTGGTCTCCACTAGGTTTTCAAAGTCATACTCAGGAGAAAGGAGCTCATTTGGGCTTGTTTCAGGAATTAGCAGAATGCCACATCAGATTTGAAATCTTAGTTCCTGATATTTGGACATCTCGCCTAAACAGTGATGATGTTTTTATTTTATTTATTTTTTTGCCTCAGTCTATTAACATTGGCATCTGTAGCAATATGTTAGTGTTACTAGCTCATTTTAGCATAGCTAGCTATTAGTTGCAGCTTTTTATATGATTTTGTTTGAACACATGAAATTGTCTGGTTCTATTGTTCAGTAAATTTGCTTTAAAAAATGGTTAAAACTGTACAAAAAATTAAATGTAGTGATATTTTTGCCATGTTGCCCATCCTTTTTACCTCCTCGGGTTTCCTTTTAGAATGGTCCAAATACATGATTCGGCTTCGATTGTCTACTAAAACTGAACCAATAAACTTTTTAATGACATTTGATAAGTTCTACTTTGACTTTTTCATTAGTTCCCCACACCGATGAATATACACACAGCTGTCATTTGTCACACAGCCAGCTGGTGATGTGTTTTATTTGGCCAATTTTACAGTTGATTCTTCAATACAGAAAAATGTATACTTCCTGCCTTATCAAAGAGGACAACTACAACTGCGTCCGCTGCAGTAATAAACACAGCTGTTTAAACTTCAGGATAAGTGAAGAGTCAAAACATCCGACTGTCATGTCAAGTACACTCAAATGTGTCACAAAAAACAGAAAACCCTGAATTTGATTACTCAACTGAGGCAGAAGACATCAAACAGAACACCTCAGACAGACAGTAAGCATGATGCATGTCCCAAAGCAAAATGGAGGTCTCATTAAAATCCATTGAGCGTGTCATTTCCAAGGCAAGTCACAACATTATCTGGTAAAATTATGTGACATTCCTAATGAGGACTGGTGGAGGTCTATTAACCTAATATAACATATTTCAAATGATACCTACAGCCCTCATTTTATTTTAGGAGCTTCTAGGGATGCATTTTCCAAAAATTCTTTATTCGGTTGTTGATGCCCCTTAACGGTTAATAGCTGGTTAGCTGGAAATCATGAGTGCTTTGTCTAAAAAGAAGCAAAAACACAACCTGAACCAAACCAAGGTACATCTGAGAAGGGAAAACTTTATAAGTACAACATGGCAGTGTTGTGCCTAAATGAGCTCATTGAGCAACTGTTCGTGAACTTGATTCTTTTTTTGTGAACGTGAACTGACCTCACTCGTATTTTGCTTGATGAATGTTAAAGTGAGCATGCTCATTCTGGCGTTTGTGAACGGGTTTATGAAAGGCGCCGTCTCGCAGATCGAGAGTTCCATGGCTCCACAGAGCTAAAGCTGAGGCTGAAATCATAGCGTTAAACATAGACTTTATAAATGCAGCTGCCATGTACAGTAGCGATTGGTGCAGGGTCTACTCTTAAAGGTCTATGCTGTTGAGGCAGTCCTTATGTACTGAACAAATTTACACCAGTTTGAATGAATGAAAATGTCCTTTTTGAAATTAAACTGACAAATACATCTGAAGCTTTTTCTTGTTATTGTGTTTTCATTATATGCACAATAGGGCTGCACGATGTTAGAAAAACCTGCGATAAAAGTGACTAATATTGCGATGACGATATTACTTGCGATAATTAAAAACTTAACTCGTGAACAAAAAAATCAAAAACAAACAAATAAATGACTGAAAAATTAAAAATATCAAATAAATTAGAAAAGCTAAAGATGTGAGGAAAGGGAAAAAGAAAATGAACAAAAAACAGCAATCAGTGGATCCCGGGAAAAGCCAACCATCAAAATTAAGTGTCCGGGCGGGCATCTAACCTATGAGAACCCACCCAATTGGCCAAATGGGTGAAGAGCTCTATTTGATTTGTTAAAAAAACACATGCTTCCATTTGATTGACAGAATGCATTATGTGTAGCAAACAATTGAGCTCACCATACATTGCAATATTTATCTGTTCTTTGCGATATACATATTGCGCGTGCTGACATCGCGATAACGATATATTTGTGATATATTGTGCAGCCCTAATGTGGTTGTCAGTGTTTCCCTAATTAAAAGAACTACTTTGGTTTTAAGACATTGTAACAGAATTTTTATGCTGGTGCTACAAGTTTTTAGGGCAGCAGTAGCTCAGGAGGTTGAGCACGTTGTGCAGTAATCAGAAGGTTGCAGGTTCAATCCCGGATCCCGGCAGAGAATTCTGCTGTTGTCCTTGGGCAAGATACCTAACCCTCCAATGCCTGCTAGTGGCGGTTGGAGGGACCGGTGGCGCCTGTGTTCGGAAGCCCCACCTCTGTCAGTGTGCCCAGGGCAGCTGTGGCTACATTGTAGCTCATCACCATCAGTGTGTGAATGTGTGTGAATGGATGAATGATACAGTGTAGTGTAAAGCACTTTGGAGTCCTCTAACTCTGAAAGGTGCTGTACAAGTGTGGGTCATTTATCATTCTGTTCTGTGCTACAAAACCTACTTTTGTAGCACCAGCGCTATAAGCTAAAAACTGTGACATAAATGTTTGATTTTATGCAGTGCACAAAATTAAGAGTTAAGAGAAGGTTAAATTAATAGTTCAAAAACTGATTCAGGTTCAGAAATTTTGACGGTTGTTATTGGTGACATTTGAGCAAGAAAATAAGGTGGAAAAAATCTAGATATCCCACATGAAAAAGGCAAAAAATCAGCAGCACACACCAGCCAGGAGCTGACCATGACCTCTACATATTGGTATCTGCTAAATAAAAACCCATATTGGTCGATCTCTAATTGACACAAATTGTCTAAACCAGTACAAAATCTCTGAGGAGGCAAATAAACACCAATAAAATGCATTTACCATCAAAACCACTATGGTGGTTAATACTCTGACAACTAACAGCTTCTAGCATGTGATTTAGCAAATAATGGTGTCCTTAAAAATATTATTTTTACTTAAAAGGTAATTTGTCACCGGGGTTGCACATAATAATGGCGGAGAGTGTTTGTGTGTGTGTAATCAATAAGATCCATTCTCACTGCTCAGATCCATTCTCACAAAGGCAGATAGGAACCAGAAAACACCCACTGGAGCATCTGACCCAAAGGCAAACAGGGCCAGAGATAGTCTCAGAGACACTGATGTCGGATTGCATCACCCATCAACACTTTGGAAAACAAATCACACTTAGTCATTCCAATATTAATCTGACTTTAGGATGTGAGGGAACAAAGTTGTACATGAGAGGATGGCTAATTAAAGCATGAACAGATGCCACAAATATTGTAAATAGTAGGGATGAGTGAGTACACCACTATCTGTATCTGTTCAACCATCTAAATTATCTGTATCTGTACTTGGAGTGGGCATGGCCTAACCCGGAAGTGGGTGTAAATGGTAAATGGCCTGTATTTGATATAGCGCCTTCTAGAGTCCTGGAACCCCCCAAGGCGCTTTACAACACAATCAGTCATTCACCCATTCACACACACATTCACACACTGGTGGTGATGAGCTACAATGTAACCACAGCTGCCCTGGGGCGCAGTGACAGAGGCGAGGCTGCCGAGCACTGGCGCCACCGGTCCCTCCGACCACCACCAGCAGGCAATGTGGGTTAAGTGTCTTGCCCAAGGACACAACGACAGCGACAGACTGAGCGGGTCTCGAACCTGCGACCTTCCGATTGCGAGACGAGCACTTAACTCCTGTGCCACCGTCGCCCCAGTTTAGTCAATCCATTATTTTAAGTCTGAAATTGATATGGACTGATCAGAAGTTGCTATGTGTATTGTTTATTTGAAAACTATTTACAGAGCAGCCTCAGAATTGAGATTAAATGTTTTTGATCACAACAGTAAAGGAACTATTACAAAACAAGTTTTTCAACAAAATCAGAACATTAATATTTAACTGCATGAATTGAGAGAGAGAGAGAGAGAGAGAGAGAGAGAGAGAGAGAGAGAGAGAGAGAGAGAGAGAGAGAGAGAGAGAGAGAGAGAGAGAGAGAGAGAGAGAGAGAGAGAGAGAGAGAGAGAGAGAGAGAGAGAGAGAGAGAGAGAGAGAGAGAGAGAGAGAGAGAGAGACCCGACCTGAGGCAGTGGCCAACGCAGCACGAGCCATTTTCAGCTCATTTTCTCCACGGTCCGATAAACAGGGATGTCGAAGGTAAGCAGGACCTTGTCCACGTTGGTGATGTGCTGGGGCCGGATGTTTTTGTCTGCCATCTTCTTAGTGCAATAGGAGCGGAACAACTCTAGCTTCTCAGCGTCACCCTTTATTTGGTAAGGGTGGGCGGTGCTACGGGCCGGCTCTTTCTTTTCCTGCGGACACAGGAGTGGCTGGCTTCACTTATGTCCTTAATACATGTATAAAAGGCGCATTCGTATTAAAAGGCTCCTCCTTGAACCGCCACCTTATCGTGGTGGAGGAATTTGAGTGCCCTAATGATCCGAGGAGCTATGTTATCTGGGGCACTTTGTGCCCCTGGTAGGGTCTCCCACGACAAACTGGTCTTAGGTGAAGGGTGAGACAAAGAACGGTTCAGAGGATCTTTCATGGATTAACTATCAAGGAGTCAGAGTACCCGGCCCGGAGGGTTACCAGGGTCCCACCCTGGAGCCAGGCCTGGGGTTGGGGCCCGTGAGCGAGCGCCTGGTGGCCGGGCTTTCGCCCATGGACGTAATTTTGGGGGGGGGCAGGGGGGACATGTCCCCCCCCCACTTTTTCCAAAGTCAAGTTTTGACCCCTGCACTTTTTACCATCCAAAAATAATATTACACTATATTAAATTGACACTGGCTGAGCACTAGGACCAAGCGGAAAACAACCGTTGAAGCCGGTTTCCCATTAGAACATACTGTAAGGATACACACCCCCCCCCGTGTCCCACCCACTTCTAAAGTGAAAATTACGTCCTTGCTTTCGCCCATGGGGTCCGGCCGGGCCCAGCCCAAACCGGATACATGGGCTCATCCAACTGTGGACCCACCACCCACAGGAGGAACATGAAGGGTCTGGTGCAGTGGCAGACCGAGGCGGGAGCCTTGGCGGTCCGATCCCCGGACAAGGAAACTGGTTTTTGGGACATGGAACGTCACCTCGCTGGCGGGAAAGGAGGGAGCTTGTGGCAGAGGTTGAGCGGTACCGAATAGATATAGTCGGACTCACCTCGACACATAGCATTGGCTCTGGAACCCAAGTCCTTGAGAGGGGTTGGACACTCTCCTTTGCTGGAGTTGCTTTGGGTGAGAGGCGGAGGGCTGGGGTTGGCTTTTTGTTAGCCCCAAGACTCTGCCTGTGTGTTGGGGTTTACCCCGGGGAACGGGTCCTGACTGTTATTTGTGCTTATGGGCCAAATATCAGTTCAGAGTACACACCCTTTTTGGAGTTCCTGGGACGAGTGCTAGATAGTGCTCCACCAGGGGACTCCATTGTCCTGCTGGGGGACTTCAATCCTCACATGGGCAATGGCAGCATGACTTGGAGAGGTGTGATTGGGAGGAACGGCCCGCCTGATCTGAACTCAAGTGGTGTTTCATTATTGGACTTCTGTGCAAGCCGCACTTTGGCCATAACGAACACCATGTTCGAACATAAGGATGCCCATCGGTACACTTGGTACCAGGGCAGCCTAGGTCGCAGGTCGATGATAGACTTTGTAGTCATATCATCTGACCTGCGGCCATATGTTTTGGACACCTGAGTGGAGAGGAGCGGAGCTGTCAACTGATCACCACCTGGTGGTGAGTTGGATCAGATGGCAGGGGAAGATGCCGCGTAGACCTGGCAGACCCAAAAACATAGTGAGGGTCTGCTGGGAACGCCTGGCAGAAGAACCTATAAAGACGGACTTCAACTCCCACCTCTGGCAGAGCTTTGACCGTGTCCTGAGAGCAGTGGGGGACATTGACTCAGAGTGGGCCTTGTTCCACTCCTATTGTTGAGGCGGCTGTTGCAAGCTGTGGTCGCAAGGTGGCTGGTGCCAGTCGTGGTAGCAACCCCCGTACCTGCTGGTGGACACCAGAGGTTCGGGGAGCCGTCGGGCTGAAGAAGGATGCTTACAGGGTGTGGCTGGTCAGTGGGTCTTTGGAGGCAGCAGACAGGTACCGGATAGCCAAGCGGGGTGCAGCAGTGGCAGTTGCCGAGGCAAAATCTCAGGCATGGGAGGAGTTTGGTGAGGCCATGGAGAAAGACTATCGATCGCTCCAAAGAGGTTCTGGCAAACTGTCCGGCGCCTCAGGAGAGGGAGGCAGCAACTCGCTCACACTGTTTACAGTGGGGATGGGGAGCTGCTGATGTCAACTGGGGCTATAGTCGGATGGTGGAAGGAATACTTTGAGGAGCTCCTCAATCCCACCTACGCGCATTCCGAGGAGGAACCAGAGCCGGGAGACCTGGGGATGGACTGTCCAATCTCGGGGACAGAAGTTGCTGAGGTAGTCAAACAACTACACAGCGGCGGAGCACCGGGGGCGGATGAGATTCGTCCTGGGTATCTCAAGGCTATGGCTCTTGTAGGGCTGTCATGGTTGACACGTCTCTGCAACCTTGCGTGGCCGACGGGGGCAGTTCCTGTGGAGTAGCAGACCGGGGTGGTAGTCCCCATCTTTAAGAAGGGTGACCTGAGGGTGTGTTCCAACTATTGGGGGATCACACTCCTCAGCCTCCCTGGAAATGTCTACTCCAAGGTACTGGAGAGGAGGGTCTGATCGATAGTTGAATCTCAGATTGAGGAGGAGCAATGTGGTTTTCGTCCTGGCCGTGGAACTGTGGACCAGCTCTATACCCTTGCAAGGGTGATGGAGGGGGCATGGGAGTTTGCCCAACCAATCCACATGTGTTTTGTGGATTTGGAGAAGGCTTATGACCGTGTCCCCAAGGGCACCCTGTGGAGGATGCTCCAGGAGTATGGGGTGGGTGGCTTTCTGTTAAGGGCCATTCAGTCCCTTTACCAGAGGAACGTGAGTTTGGTCCGCATAGTGGGTAGTAAGTCGGGCCTGTTCCCAGTGAGGGTTCGACTCCGCCAGGGCTGCCCTTTGTCAGCGGTTCTGTTCATTACCTTTATGGACAGAATTTCTAGGTGCAGCCGTGGTGTGGAGTGTGTCGAGTTGGTGGCAGGAGAATCTCGTCTCTGCTTTTTGCGGCTGGTCCTCCTAGCTTCATCCAGCTCTGACCTTCAGCTCTTGCTAGGTAGGTTCGCGGCCGAGTGTGAAGCAGCTGGGATGAGGATCAGCACCTCCAAATCTGAGACCATGGTTCTCGACCGGAAAAGGGTGGCTTGCCAACTCCGGGTCGGGAGAGAGGTCCTACCTCAAGTGGAGGAGTTTAAGTATCTTGGGGTCTTGTTCACGAGTGAGGGTAGGAGGGATCGGGAGATCGACAGGCGGATTGGTTCGGCATCTGCAGTGATGCGGACGCTGAGCTGATCTGTCGTGGTGAAGAGGGAGCTGAGCCAGAAAGCCAGGCTCTCGATTTACCGGTCGATCTACGTCCCAACCCTCACCTATGGTCAAGAGCTTTGGGTAATGACCAAAAGAACAAGATCGTGGATACAAGCGGCCGAAACAAGTTTCCTCCATAGGGTGGCTGGGCTCAGCCTTAGAGATAGGGTGAGGAGCTCGGACATTCGGGACGTTTCTCTGTATGTCCTGCACATGTGGTAGAAATGACAATAAATGACTTTGACTTTGACTCGGAGTAGAATCGCTGCTCCTCCGGATCGAAAGGAGTCATTTGAGGTGGTTTGGGCATCTGGTCAGGATGCCTCCTGGACGCCTCCCTGGGGAGGTGTTTCGGGCATGTCCTGCTGGCAGAAGGCCCCCGGGTCGACCCAGGACACGCTGGAGAGGTTACATTTCCAATCTGGTCCGGGACCGTCATGGGGTCCTGCCGGAGGAGCTGGTGGAGGTGGCTGGGAAGAGGACGGTCTGGAGCTCCCTAGTTGGGATGCTGCCTCCGTGACCCGGACCCGGACCCGGATAAGTGGAGGAAGACGACGTATTAAAAAGGCGCACTGCCGGTTCAGGGGAAGATCAGTTTTTAATAGCGCCTTATGGTGTGGAAAATACGGTATACGAAAAGGTTTGCGGAGGATTTATGAATAATGTCATCAGCCTAGAATCTTTTTTGCTGAATCACAAGGATATTTTCACACGGATGGCTTACCAGGCTAGGTTAATGTAATATCAACTAATGAAAAAAGCTAATTTAACAAAGGGGTGCTAGGGCTACGAAGAACTTTGACCCAAACTTTGTATAAATTAACCATTTTTAATTTGAGTTTAGTATTTCTTTGTTATGTGGCTAGGTATTTGATGTAATCTGTCAGAGGACATTTTCTATCTAAATATCTTTAAAAAATAAAACATGCTCTTACCAGTTAGCATTTCCAAGTCTGTGTGCATTTTGAAGTTCCCACATTTCTATAGCTCTTCTTTCAACATTTAAATTACCTCTGTTTTGCCTGTTCTCATTCCCTCTTGCTGCTGGCTCAAAACTGTATGGCTGTGCACCTTCAGTATTATAAATAACTGTAAATTCGTGTTCAAATTCTGACGCCTCGTCCTGCGGCTGTGAATCCATTGCTTAGTAGAGTCGGAAATGTTTTCCTCCGTGTGCATCACTTCCGGTTTCCAGCTAGAGGCGCTGTTTTAAACCAGATTAGCTAGGTAAGCAGAGTTGGATCATTAATAACTCATTTTATTTTCAAATATCTTTCTTTATTCAGTGAAAATATAAAGTTTAAGCATATTACTAAATAAGCACTTCAACATGTGTTTAAAATGAAAGATGGCCTTTAACCCTCAGGCTTCACTTGAATTTACTACAAACTTGAGTCTTTAGAAGAAAAAGACATCTTCTGGTAAAAACGGCTATAAAAATGTATACATAAATATGACTTCAGTCCTGCTTAAACATATAAAAACTTCCACTATTTTGAGGATTTTAACCCTACAAATGCCAGTTTGACTACTCAGCCATTGCTGTGATGGGCCGGTGAAAACTCCGCTGGTGATCAATTCGGTGATCGATTCAGCCCCGGGGGTGGGGGGTGATTCAACTGCGGGAATTGCAGCAGGAGGGGGAGGAACCACGGGGGGGGAAAAAATCACTGCTAGCAGGGGGTGGCCCAACACAGCCTCAGTGACAATAATAATGATGATGGCTGGGTTAGTTTGGGAGAAGAGGAACAGTTTTCAAAGTGGATCAGGCATTTTGATGAGCCAGTTGGATACTGTGGAGATAGGGATCTGTCAAATTCAGAACACATTGATTTTCTGTCAGTTTTTTTAGATGAGGAATTCTGGACCCTCATCACAACTGAAACTAACCGATATGCTCACCAGTATTTAGAGAGGGAGGAACTGAAATCTAGCTCCAGATATAATGACTGGTACGATGTAACTGTCCCAGAAATGAAAGTGTTCATTGCCATTCAGTTCTGCATGGGGCTTGTGGAAAAGCCTGAGATTGAGGATTTTATATATATATATATATATATATATATATAATAAACAAAATAAACCATAGAAGGGATGAGTGAAATGTGTTCATGACACTGAAGCACCAAAAACAGTGTTCTTGATTGATACGCAGGAAACATAACAAAATGGCAATAAAGTAATAAATATTATATATATACATACATAGTTACATATGTCTACATAGGAATATGTATATATGTATCATAAACAATAACAACACTAAGAAAATAAGACAAAAACATAAAAAATGTTACAAAAATCTGCAAATGTGATGCAATCCAATTTGGCTGTCACCTGATGATGTCATAATATGCAAATAATGTGAGTGAATTTGTTCCTATCACAAAATTTGGCTCATACTAAAGTTTTTTATAATTTACAATATTCCTCTATCTCTAACCAGATTTAAGCTGCAAGCTCTTTAAATAGTGATATAAAAAATTCATATTTTACTGAAAGAACTATGGCACCTAAAGGGTTAATACAAAAACTATTATGAAACTGGGAGCATACAATGCAGATATCATTACCTTGACATTTAGGTTTAGTGAGTACAGTCCATTCTAGCAGCCAGCCATATGCGGGCAGGAGTCAAGACAGAAAGGGGCAGACCTGATGGAGGAGTGATAAGGACACGTGCAGGAACCAGCTTCTGCAGAACCCTGGAGTTCCCAAGCATGTCTCTGAATGCTGAAGTAGTCCATTTTTATGTGCACCACTTGAATGAGTCCTCGTCTCTTGGCTGTAGGCATGTATGGTGCCACTTTCAATATGCTAACTTGGTTGTGCACCTTCATTTAATACTGCAGCTATACTGTACAATCGTATTCGTCTTTACCATAACAAGAGAACCTTGTCTGATCAGAATGTAGCCAGAGGCAGGGTGGGGATTGAAGGAGCAGCACTACTAACTTGCCCCAGGGCAGAGATAAATAGCTGGTGAGAGAGAGAAAAATAAAACCTTTAATCTGAACAATCAGGCATCCAGACCATGATTGATGGATCCCTCTCCCTGATGGGTTTGGTTGTCAAGCAGATCAGGTTATTCAGCAGTTCTTTTCATTGTCCTTCTAGTGACTTCAGGAATCTTAATTGTTGGACAAACTGGAACTTTCTTGAAATATCAGGTGGTCTGAAACATTTTTAAAAACGAAGTGAAAATTGACTAAATCTCTCACTGAGCCTACATGGCATTTAATTTTTCTTGGCGTCTGGAAAAACATCTCCTTCTGCCCCCCTTTATTTGACTTTCTGCCCCCTTTATTTTGGTCCAAGATCATTACTGGGCTGGCCCTTTTAAACACGTTCTATACCCCTGCTTAGTAGACTTAATGAAGTATTTTTAAGCCAGTATAAAAATGACTGACACACAAATTTACATATTTGGCATTATTGACCAATATTTGTTATTTAATTTATTTCTTAAGAACATCAAGATGCATTACAGTGAACATTATAATAAAGTACATATTTCTAGTGCAGAGAGGAGACAACCAATAGAAGCACTGATTTGATCTCATTTCAGAGAAAAATAGAACAGATCAGATGAACCTAATAAATAAAATTATTAACATAAACTCAGGAATCTGTTTCTTTGCTTCATTGTTCTGGTGCTGAAAATATCACTAATGCGGATAAAAGGCGATACACAGATGAATGCACCTCTTTTTTTTTATATTGGAAGACAAGTCGGTCTTCCCTACATTTACTGCTGCAGGTGGCAGAGGCAGAAATCTTTTCTCTTGATACACTGAATATACAGAATCATTTTAAATTTTAATAGGGGAAAACTGTGGGAGGGAGCGGTAAAATACATGGGGTCCTCAGCAAAAACAAGAAACTTAACGAGTCTGATGAAACCTGCTGATTTTCCATCAGGCAGTCACGGGGCACCTCCAACGACCCAGTGGCTATGCAAACGTTGGTTACGTATTGTAACCCCAGATTCTATGAGTCTAGTCGCAGCCCTTAAGCTAGCTGCTATTGGAAGGGTGATCTCCGCATCAGCCAATCATGAAGTGCTTAAATGTACGCCCACCAATGGTGGGCACCCCTGTGGGTATATAAGTGGAGTGACTCCACTGTTTTGAAGAAGGTGCGTGGGACCTGCGAGTACCCGAAAGGGTGACGACTGAACTGGTATTGAACTCCCTTGAATGAAAAGCGCAGGAACTTCCAGTGTTTGGGAATTACTGGGATGTGGAAGTATGTGTCTTGCAGGTCTATAGACGTGAAACAGTCCTCGGAGCGCACGTATTCTAGGACTTGCCTCATTGTTAACATGCGGAAATGCATCACTGCTATGGAGCAGTTGAGCAGGGGAAGTTCGAGAATTGGTCTCATTCCTCCCGACTTTTCGGTACTACGAAGTAGCGGGAGTAGCTCCAGCTCTAGGGCCTGAGATTGTTCCTGTGACGTGAATGTCATCTCCACGATCCCGTTGAAGGGAGGAGGAGCAGACTAAAAATGGAGTATGTGACCGTAACGAATGGTGTCCGATACCCATTTGCTCATGTGACAAAGGCAGCATCATTCTTGCGCACGTTCCAACAGCGGACGCGTGTTCGAGCTCACGTGAACGACATCTGAGGACTGGGTTCACGCCCTTACCGCTGTCGCTCGCACCAGAGGAGAACTGGGAGCGACCCATGAAGGGCTGTGCTCGAAAGAGAAAGTGTGAAACAGCTGGAAGAGGCTGATCCGCACCGCAGAGTGTGGTGTCCAAAGATAAAGGACGAGTGGGAGCCGGGCCCATGCACGGGGACGACAAAGTGCCAGCAGATGGAGCCGCGCACTGTGATGCCGCGAGTGGTCGCTATAGCACCATGACATCCCATCCCACCCTACGTTGTGGGGGGAGCGGGATGTGTTGGGCCTGGCTGGAAGCTAGGGCCGGTGCGCAAATGGAGCGCACCCTTACAGCTGGTTGTGGGCGTGTAATATGATTGACTGTGTGAACATGCAGGTGTGTCGCAGCGCTTGGTGTGGGGAACATGTGTGAGGATTCGGCAGAAGATTCTGCAGAGGACTGCAGAGTACTGTAGGATTTTGCTCTCAATGTGACGTTTTTTGGGTTTTATTTCAAAACCAACATCATTCACAGAGTTAACATTACAGTCAGAAACACACACATTGCCCCCAACGAGTCATTTTTGTGGTTGCTTTCGGCGAGGTTCTTGTGACTGAGATGGCCAAGACGGCGCCTGCTGGCTCTTTCGAAACTGTTGGTTACCAACTCTCTGGTCCTGCTGAGGTGGAACCAAAGCGGGAGGCCGGCTCCATGGGGCGAGCGGTGCAGCTGGGCATCTGAAGTTTCCGCACCGTTCGTCCAGATTCATCCCATCCTCTGGAGGAACAGCCGGAGTGAGAGGCGGACTGGGGGTGGACCAGGTCTCGCACTGTGGCTGACAGTTCAGCTATCTTCTGAGCCCTCTCGATGGCGTTCCTAAGATGGGGACCAAACAGAGTGTCAGAGGTGATGGGGCCTTCCAGCAATTCTCTGTGCAGGTGTTCAGGAATGAAGGGCAGGGCCTTAAGCCACAAGGCCCGCTGGAAAAGGGTTTGCCAGGCAGCAATGCAAGCAGAACCGGTGAGTACAGCAGCACACAGACTGAGAATGGCATCAGCTGTTTTGGTAATGATGGTTTTTCGACTTGTCAGGAGTGTCGAGCTCTTCTACCATTTTGGAGACGCCAAAGGCATGAAGGGCGATGTTATTTCCTGCAGCGCCGGTCTGGAAGGCGCACTGGTGTGCGCGATTGGTGAGCCGCGCCAGCAGATGGTGATACTTAGAAGTGGGAACTGCTCGCTGGCCAGCGAGGTGGTTCTTGGCGCCAAACAGCGAGGCCAGGTCCGGCTCCAGTGGAGGAACGGTTGGACAGCCCTGGTCGGAGAAGCCCTCGACTTTGGTTATGGGTGCATATGTGGAAATTGGCACTTTGAGCTTAGCAGGCTCGGAGAAGGCGGCGGACCAGCAGCTCAAGGCAGCAGGGAAGCACGGCCAGATGGGGTCTGGACAGCATGTTTGTGTAGCTCCAAAGATTCCCGCCAAATCATCTGCTTCAGGTGGAGCCAGTTCTGGTACGGCTAGCCCCTTGTAGTGTTGTCAAAAAAATCAATACCTAGATATAAATCGATACTAAAAGTGGTATCTAAATTAGATATTCCATCCCTGTGGTATTGATATTATGGAGTCTCACATATACACAACCTTCTTCAAGTACACCGACACGCACGACAGCCAGATGCCGTAAAGCAGCCTCCGTGTCCCAGACAAACAGAAGAAGAAGACGCCGCATGGCTACATTGCAATTTCTCATGCGAGTTGTCTCCGATCCAAGTTTTGTTAACAATGGCAACGGCGAATTTGGGAGGCGCTTCACAGCCCAACTTAAAGAGCATACCAAGTCCGACACGTAGTTGTATATTCACGCTTATATGCTTAAAGGAAAACTCCCGTTTATTGCAACCCGGACTTCATTTCTAGCATGCAGTACGTTTGTTTACTCACGCTGACAACTTTGGTGCTACTTGGATTCCCCGGGGTATTAAGATCCATTGGCGAATCGCCGTCAGTGTATATCCATATAACGGGTGCGGACGGGCACCTATGGTGCAGCCTCAAAATAAGACATTATCTGCACCAAAACATCTCAATGTCGAAAGGTTTCGTTAGGAATCATTAACATGATTCCCCTGTTCGTTTGGAGCAGGTCTGGGATTTCTAGGCGTAAATAGACTAGCCGTGTCTAATCTAACCGGTGCTATTAATGACGTCACTGTCGTGCGCCAATCTGTTTTTATTAAGATTAGATGTACCTTTGTCCTACTGTGGAGAAATTCGTTTTCTCCCTTTATTGACCAACAGAGTTGTTCAAAAGTACAGAACAAAACATATGGCATTACATCTTATGGCAAAATGCACCTTAAACAGAGTTTAAGCAGCAAAACATCACTCTGCAAATAGTGTATATATAGTGAGACAATTCATGATTTAAAGTGTTAACTTTCGCCAGTTTTTGTATGCACGTTTTAAAAAAGGCTGATACTTGAAAGGTTTGTGCACTTTATACACTTAATTCTTAACATTTAATTTTTGCAATATAAATTGAGGAATGTTATTTTTTGAATAAACTTGTTCAATAAATTGGTGTTTTTAAATTGTATCGAAATCGAGTATCGAGTATTTTTCCAGTATCGAATCGAGTTTGAAATTTTATTATCGTGACAACCCTAGCCCCTTGCGGACCGCAGCCACAGAGATGATGGCAGGTAACTTCTGGAGCAGTACTCTGCTGGCAGGGAGGATCGAGAAGGCACTGGAGCAGAGGAACCTGCTGAGGGAGGCTCGTCGACCTCCATGTTGTCCAGGAGGGAAGAAGGGCTATGGCAACCAGCCTCGTCGTACTCCTCACGGTCAATGTCATCGTCCAGTAGGTTAGAGCCAGCCGGCTCCTGGCTGACAATGAAGAACTGCAAGGCCTTGTCCAGCGAGTACGTGTCAGCCACCGGAAATTCCTCGTTGGCGGCGGGGGTGAAGTACTCAACCCGGCAGATCTTTTCAGCCATGGGCAGAGCGGCACAAAACGGGGCCTGGGGGGTCAAGGCCAGGCCAGTGTGATGAGCCCCGAGACAGACCCCACATTTGGCGTGCAGGTCGCCGCTGGAGATGCAGCCCATTTGGCAGGCCGGGCAGGTCCTGACGTCATTGGACATGGCCGCTGAGTAGGACAATGCTCTTGGATAATTGCTCTTTAAAGATAGCTCTTAAGCTTGGCTTGAAGAGATAGCAGAGGCGAACAGTGGAGTCGCTCCACTTATATACCCAAAGGGGTGCCCACCATTGGTGGGTGTACATTTAAGCTCTTCATGATCGGCTGATGCTGAGATCACCCTTCTAATAGCAGCTAGCTTAAGGGCTAAGACTAGACGAAATAGAACTAGAAATGGGTCAATGTTATTGAGCTCAGTCCGGCTCGGCAGAGGGTGAACAAGGCGAAGTCGTGCTCTACTTAAGAAGAAGTTTTATTTTTTCGCTTCAGAAGAAGTGGCCAATGTGTTTTTACGCTTTCTCCAAGACATGTCTCATCGCTACGTTGTTAGCGCCACGCGCTTATCCCTCCTTTCCACCGGAGCCGTCAGCAGCATGTTACTGCAGCAGCACGTCATAGCTGCTGATAGGAACCGCTGTGGTCAACAGAATCTTTTCCACTGGAGCCGTCAGCAGCCGTCAGCAGCCATCAGCAGCTCGAGTCGACCACGTGTCAGGAGCAGCATGTTGCGGCCCTTACGCACCGGTTCTATTTTCTACGCACTACACCACTGAAACGGGTCATGTTCGACATTTTTGGGGAAGGAAAGACAGGAAATCGGACGCGGAAATGGAGCTAAGCTTCCCGAGATTTTCAGAATAAAGAAACGTACTGCCTTCCGGTTGCTTTACTTTTAAAAAAAGTTATCACCTAGTTAGCAGTCTCCTTTGTTTTTCCATAATGGACAATGAAAGGTTGAATACTTAAGTGGAGAAGTACCCAATCCAATTTCTCCTGCTTGTTGTTGTGTTTACTGACGACGTCACGCGTGATTTTGCTAATGTCACGTGACTTCGTACTCTGTCGGTGACAGCTGCTCCCCTGCTGCTTCGTGTCTTGTGGGAAGGGCCAAGCAGCAGCATAGGCAAGCAAGACGTGCTGCTGCAGTAACTTGCTGCTGACGGCTCCGGTGGAAAGGAGGGGTTACACGTCAATAGTGCAGCGTCGCCTGCTGGAGGTTTTAAGGGTTCAGATCGAAAACATCCGACCTCCCACACTGTTCACACATCGATCTTAAGTTGTCGCTGTTGCGCTCACACCGTAATACAGTATTGGGTGCGGTTAAAGTCAGACATGCAAAACAATCAATTTCACATAAATAAGTGGCGCTTAGCCTGGCGGGGAGAGGAAAACCTGGCGGGCTGCCAGGCTAATGAGCACTGGGGGAAACCCTGCCAAGATCGTCAACACTCATCTATCTTAATGTTATTGAAACATGAAAACCAAAAAGCATTATATCCACTGCTACCTTTCTAATTTGAACTCAGTAATGTATGCTGTAACCACCTTGCCCTGCCTCCTCCTCCTTGCTGCCTGCCGGCTGTGATGACAAGCAACAACAGAGTAGTTCCCGCTGCTTCTTCGGGAAACTGCGCAATATATATATATATATATATATATATATATATATATATATATATATATATATAATTAACTTGGGATCTTGTAGGCGTGGCGCTGACATTTGAGCCGTGGCTACGCCTATGTAAGGGAAACACAGTACTGCAGCATCAGCAGAGCTGTACAAAAGACGAAAACTGGTATCGGCCACCAAAACCAGAATCTGTGCCTTTCTATGAACTTTAATTTAATGCACGACATAAAGAGAAACAGTAGGGTTTTTTTTCCAGTACTGTCGGCTCAATTACTGACCTAATTAATCATAAAGTTGTGAATTACCAAAACTGTTTCTTTTTAAACACATCTCTTATTTGTCCGACAAATATTTATTTACTTGTTTATTGGGTGACTTTAATTACGCCACAAAATGTGGTTTGAAACCGAATTACTACACGTAGAATAAAGACTGCATCGCTGCACAAGAACAAGCCTCCTGTGTGAACTCAGCATAAACGAGTTTAACAAGTCGAGTCTCTCCTCCAGTCAGTTTCAATGTTGCTAATTTAGCTAAACATTTGAGACTAGTTTCTTTTTAGATACAACCATAAGAGGAAATGTACGTAGTTACGTGACTGAACACAAAAAAGTCAAATATGATATAGATTTATTTTGGTAAGTTGAAACAGTTTCGTGTGTGGCAGGTGTCTCGTCCAAAAATGTCAACTTCCTCTCAACAAGTCGTCATAAACTTACCTTTCCCTTCAGGTCGAGGATAAATATCGCTGATGCCGACATCCTGGTGGAGTAAAACCCTCGAAAACAAGATGCGGGTTAGCAAATATCCGAGAACACGGTGAGATATGGGCCATTCAAGTGTGAAGGGTCGCTCTCATCCTCCTCCTCGGCTCTAGTCTCCTCTCCGCTCCCACTCGCTTCGGTCGCTTCGCTGTAACTCGCTGCTTTTTCCGGAGCATCAAGCTCTCTGTGATCACGGAAACACCACTTCCGGTTGTCGAGTGATCGAATTCCCTCACTAACTTTCAGGAGGGATGAAATTCAAAGCACAACACCAGTGTTGTGAAATACACAGCAAAACTATGATTATTTCTTTTGCTGATATTTTACATGACGCTTTTTATTTCTTGTTTCTCTTTTGTGAAACATTTAGAGAAAACTAGTGTTGTTCAGATACTAAACTGGTTTCTGTCAAACATTTAACTGTAATTCACTCAATTCATTAGTCACTCAGTTTTGAATAGAGATTAGAAAGGTTGTAAATGGTGATGTCTTGAAAACATCACATTATTTTATCAATTGGCTGCAAAAGTGAAGCTAAATTTAGATAACTATAACTCCCAATGGTCAAAATATACCTGGTACAGTTTATTTGCATTTGGACCAAAAGACTGATTCTTTAAAAGTTTAAAAATTCATTTGAAACTGGGCTTGTTCAGTCAAAAAATGAAACAAATGATTGTTTTAACATGCTTTTATATATTTTACTGTCTTGTTAGGATTTATATTTGTTACTAAGTAGTGTGATGAAGGTAACCTCTTATTTCATTTGTGACATCAAGAAACATTTTGCCTGTCTGGGCCAATATTTTATTAGAAATTTCCATTTTTTTATGGACACATCCCTAAATTTGAATATATATATATATATATATATATATATATATATGTGTGTGTGTGTGTGTGTGTGTGTGTGTGTGTGTGTGTGTGTGTGTGTGTGTGTGTGTGTGTGTGTGTGTGTGTGTATAAGCAGATAAGTAACATTCACTTCATTCATGAAATGCATGCCACTTATACATTAATTCTGATTTAATTTGAACACTGCAATGGGGAAGAGCATGTTATTGTTTTATCTTTTAGCATTTTATTTTTTTTTCGGTAGCTACGTTATTAAATATGTTGATATACATTTCGATTTCCATTTTTGAAAGTGTGACACAATGGCCTTAGTTACACTTTTGTTTTGAAATGAAGTAAGCTTCGGTTCCGGTTTTGATGCCAACTTAACGCGCGTGTTTCCGGAGGAAGACCTGTCAAACTGCGTTCATTAGCTTTGTGCTCTGCAAGATCAGAAACGCTCCAGGGTTCAACCCATGACACGCTGTCAGACACCATTACCGTTTTTATGACACTGTTACGAAGTTTAGCCGGAGATATAACTGGTGTGATTTTTGAATGGCGGGAAAGAGCCAGAAATTACATCTCTAATCATGTGGAAATTGACCCACAGAAGCTCAAAACGTGACGTCACTTCATATTGACATGTGGTTCAAATAGGCCTATCTAAATTTTTTGTTCAAAGACTTTCACCATCACATTTTTGAGGAACTTATTACATGTTATAGTTCAAATTAAATCCTCCCAGTCCCAGATGACAAGTGGTTATACAAAGTAGTCTGATAGAGTCTTTTTTATTTTGAAAGCTGTCACATCATTTCATATACAGGATCATAATTATAAAAAAAATCATAGAAACCTTCTGATTCAGTAACAGTCATAACATTTTTAAAATGTCATTTTTAAATTATAAATAAACATTTATTGTTGTCAATGTCGTTTATATGTTTTGGTTAAAGTGCTGCAGTTGTATAAAATAAAAGATTTTTAGTTATTTACCAAGTTATTTTTAAATGTACCAAATAAAATGATGACAAGAGCAGATTGATTAATAAAGAAATTGGTCTCCAGATGCCTCACAATTTCTCATTTAATCAATTTTCCCTGAAATCATTTCTGACAGGTCAGTTTAAATCTTATTCATAACAGAAAATTAGCATGGAAGCCACCTTGAAATCTCATTACTTGCACCTGATACAGTGAATCAGTGTAAATTGGCAAATTCAGTGCTGCAGTTTTATCATAAATAACTAATATCCTGAATAATTATGCAGATGTTTCTGTGTGGCGTTGCATTAGCATTAGAGGAAAGCTAAACTAGTACATGTGGTTATGCAAATTGGAATTTAAAATCTAAACAGGCAGCTGGGATTTATATTACTGCTACTGTAAACTTTGCTGCTGTGTGATATGAACAGAAATGGACTTACTTAGCCACATCCTGATGTTGTTTGAGAGGTAATTTATTTCTAACACCATTAATTAACAACTTTGTCTTGGTTCTTAAAGCCTTTGAAAAGTTTGCAGCTTACTTTGGTAAATGGCCTGTATTTGACATAGCGCCTTCTAGATTCCTGGAACCCCTCAAGAAGCTTTGCAACACAATCAGTCATTCACCCATTCACACACACATTCACACACTCACATTCATATTTTAATTAATAAGCATCTTAAACTGCAGCAGCTGTTTGCTATAAGATGCTTCAGAGGAAGGTTTTATCGACGACTACTGGCACATAGGTATGGTTAATCTGGGATAAACCATAAAATCAAGGCTAACACAAGGATTTTGGATTCATGTTAACAGGTCAACTTCACTGATTTTTCAAAATTATCCTTCCTGATTATAATCGGTCACTCTGAGTTTAACACGCAGGCTGAACATGAAAATAGTCTCCTACACCTATCTCCTGCTTTAGCTTCTGCATTAACCTCTAGGATTAAAAAAAAACCTGACGGATCTACCTCACACTGTCACTTAACGTTCATGGACTCACACATCTTGACTTGTGACGGGGAAGGCTGTTGTTGGTTTAGCATCCAGGAAACAGCAGAGAACCCCTCAAATAGCAGAAGCTAACAGTTAGCATTAGCATCTCCACAACACTGCAGGACTCCTTCATGCTTGTGTTGTTTGTGGAGACAAAATATCAAGGTTGCGAAGTAAACAGAGTCAGTATAGAGTCACATTGCTGTCCAAATATTAGGAAATAACACTCACAATCCAGCCGTGTTCTGCCACTCTCTCCTCCGGCGGACTTTTGCGTCCTCAAACGGGCGCACCGGAGCTTTTTTTCCCAGAGAACAACTTAAAAGACATTCATTTCTACTAGAGACTACTGCAAATGTATTAAAAATATGGGTAAAGTTGACCTTTAAGGATGGTGGGGTGGATATTATGATTAGGACTGCTCTCAGGGGAATAAACCTGACTTGTGTCAGAGTTCCCACTGACTGTTTTAGGTGTATTTGAAGCAGGTAGAATGTAAAACATCTCTAAGTTAAATCAAGCATGTCCAAAGTGTGGCCAGGGGGTCTTTTATGGCCCTCAGAGTAATTTTGTGTGGCCCGCCAGATCACTTTTGTCTCTCCGGGCTGTTCATGTAGACTTATACTTCCTGACATTTTTATGTATCAGATTTGTGCCAATATGATTACCTTGGAGCAACTTTGAGGGGTACTAATAAAATTAAGTCACCATGAAATACTTTTTGCATTGTGTAAAAAACATACATAAATCTAATTTTTATGTCTCGCAAGGACAATATTTTAATGATTGGACATCCCTGAGTTAAATGGTTAACAAAATTATGCAAAAAGTCATTTGATTGTTAGGAAATAAAGGCTTCTGATTCCAAACATTCAAAATAAAATAATCTTATCATTTCTCTTTAAAGGAATAAGGAAAAATAATCAGAGCATTTTATGGACGGATGTTTTTCCAAATATGTCAAACAAACCCTCAGTTTTCTCTGGCATGATGAATTACTTTTGTAGAAGTGCCCCTGTGCTTAATAATAAGTCAAAACTGATCATTTTGGAGGTCATTAAGGTCTTTAGCCCACGCAAACACAATTTCTGTTTTAATATAGTCCCTTTTTCCTTTTTATGTGCAATTATGAATTTCTGGTCAGCACGTTTTTAATCAGAACGCGAGTTGAAAAAAGAAAATAATGAAAATGGAGTGGAACTGGTGTGTGTGAGGAGATGTTGATGCTAAGTGATGCTGAATTCAATCACATCCATCTCGTCGTCTGTGTCTGTGTGCATGTCCTGAGCTGCTCTCTCAGCTCGGGCCCTCTCACTGGCTGGGATGTAGTTGTCCTCGATGAAGCCGTCATCATCTTCCTCGCTCACTGGAGGAAGGCTGTGAGGGTTCACTCCACGTGCTTCACGTATGTTAAACTCCACTTCCAGGCCTGGAATCAGGCAAAAAACAAATGGGAATAGGTATGGTTAATCTGGGATAAGGCTTCATTAGGAAATGGATTGGATTGCTCAGGCAAAGGTCGAAAGTGTCATTTTCTTCTCGTGCTTGTTGTTTTAGGACAAACAGACAAACATTTATAGTCCTTTTGTGTTTCTTTGAAATAATATAATTCTAATATTTACATGTTTATTTTGTTGTATGGCCCTTTATAATTAAGTTTTGACACGACTGCAAATACATTTAATGCAAACATTGTGAATTATGCATGATTTTAGAAAAATACAAGAAATTTGTTGATAGAAGAACAAACCTGTTGAGTCACACCGGCTAATGGGGTCTATCTCTCGCAGCCGTGTGTGCCTGTAGCTAGCCAGGTAGCGCCGGATCACATGGCCTTTAGCCAGAAGGGCGATGAGAAGAGAGATGGCGATGGCTGAGACCAGAACCGCTACCAACAACTCCCAGCTGTGGCTGGGATAGTTCTCATTATGGATTGCCAACGTGTCTGTCAGAAAGCATCACAGGAAAAGCACACCCTGTTTAAGTGTTGCCTTGATTTGTAAACTAGATTGGAATTAAAACTGTTTAATTATAGATTTAATTACAACGTTTTATTATTAAAAATATACTTGTCTGATTCTCACCGTTTGTTGTTGCAGGTGCTGTGGTTGTTGCATTTACTGCCATTTATTTACTGCTGTCTCTCTGGGTGAGAGCTGAGTTTTATTAGCACCATTAAATTTAGCAAGAACCCATCTGTTGGGGAAGTCCGTCCCAAAAAATCACTTTGTTTCTACAAGATCCAGGAGATCCTTGATGCTTTTCATTCGTTTCACCAGCTTAGTTGGTTTTAGTTTACTGTCAGCCGTTTAAAGTTGAGTAGGACATGCAGGAGATGCTGCAGGGAGGGCATCTCCCCAGGTGAGGGAGGCAGATTCCTGTTGACCTGAAGGGAGCTCAACCTCTTGGAGCTCCACTAGGGGGCGGTGTTGAGTGGCAGGGTGACCTAAGTTGAATTCTGAGTCTTTTGAAGCACTCACTTAAGATCCTGTAGGAATTGAAGGATAATATTAACTTTTGATTTTTTTTTCTCTATTTAGCTCAAAATCACAATAAAAGAAGCATTTAAAAAGCTCCCAGGTACCCAACCCCCCTCAGCCAATGGCACCCCCAAGGGGTGTCCAGGGATGGCCATGGCCACCCCTAGAAATTTCCTGGCCCCCTCACAAAAAGCCGGTGTTATTAAATGATATAAATTTTCACTCATGTGATAAATGTATCTTATTTATTCAAGACAAATTTTAAACTCAATAAAAATTATACAATTAATCAATAAAGAAATAACCAGAATAAAAAAAATACATGTTTCTGCTTCTCACCATTAAAAAAAAACGTATTTATTTCCATATTTTTTGTGTGAACACAGCAACAGGTAAATTAAACAAAGCAAAAAAATAACAAAACAAATTTTAAAATGTTTGTGTTTGTAAAATTTGAGTCAAGTGTTTTGGATACATACTGTTATATATATATATATATATATATATATATATATATATATATATATATATATATATATATATATATATATATAAGTCTATAATGGAATAAAAGAGCAATGCAGAGCATCACCACAGGCTAAAGTCTCCCATAGTTACCACAAGGACCAATTACGTGTGCAACCCAAAAAAATTTTTGGCCCCATCTGGCCAACCTTATCAAAATTTTATGGAGGTGATCCTGCCCTCAGCGTCATTTCTGGATTTTCCTTTGGATTTCTTCTGCCATCAAACGCATATTTCACAACAACTCCGGAACAATCAAATGACCTAAATCATTCCCATTATGAAGACCGACATGCGAAAGAAGCTCTTGGACTAAAAGTTATCGAGGACGTGTGAGAAAAGTGTGTCGCGAACATGCAGTCCCACATGTCTGTTTAAATCCCTTTTCTTAGGAGCATCTGTAACAAAACACTGCAAATATTAATAGCCAATGTGTTTGTATGTGAAAGAATCCCACTGCGTGTGTCGCTTCATCACAGACTGTGTGATTCTCAAAGGGCAATAAAAGGAAGCCTGCAGGCGTTATTTGTTTTGCAACAACAAATATAAAAGTGTTTCTGCATAATGCCTAATTGAAGCAGTGTGGATGGGAAAGGCCCCAAAACAGCAGAAACACTGAAGCATTTGGAAATGTTTCTTACATCTGCCTTTTGTTCAGCACAATGCCTGGAAATGGGGACAGTCAGAGGTTCGGCTGAAAACACACATTCTTCTCTCTGACACAGCCAAGATAACTTTGTAGGTTAGATAACGCGTAGCTTCACATCTGAAGAAAATATTACTATGATTTGTGCAGATTTGGCAACCTCAACGTGAACTTAGACAACTCCTTTCATCTGCTTAGTTTGAGCTGGCGTTAAGATGTTGGCTTGTTCTGAATGCAAATAAAAACCTGCTGTCTACAGTAGCTTGTGTTTCTAAAGACAGGGCCTTTTTGTGCAATTATTTCCATATTCGCTCCATATTTGCATCACTCAAACAGGGAAGCTCTCTGTAACACACATGAAGCGCCTAAGTCCAGCCAGACAGGATTACTCTGTTCATGATCCACTTTAATATTTAACTTACTTTGATACAAATTATATTTGTATTCTCTTAATCCTGATATTTCCTCATAATAATCCAGTAGATCAAGGTTCAACCCCATTGATCCTGTCCAGAGTTTCCATTTTATTTTCTTGTTTCAACATTTTGAATAAATCTTTTTATAAATTGAGTAAATATTTATTTGCTGTGGTCTGTAGTACAAATGAAAGCCTTGTGAGTTGGTCTCAGAGGTAAAAAAAGCTCTTGTGCTCCTTTTTTAGGAAATAGAAGTAAGTTGGTGGAGAGGGGAGCAGAACACGGCAGGTTTTGGTGTCAGACATCTTGCGTCTGGTTGGCTAACAGCAACACAACTCTACCGCTCACTTTGCTTTGCAACGTTGATGATTTACTTCAAATAACACAAGTCTAAAGGAGTTCTGCCATGTTGTGGAGTTGCTAATGCTAACGGTTACCTTCTACTAGCAAATATGCACTCTACTCTCTCCTTGACGCTAAATCAACAACATCCCAAAGTGTAAATGAGTCCATGAACGCTAATTTTCAGTGTGATGTAGATCTTTCAATCTTTTCTAGTTGGAATGAGTTCCAGAAGTGGCTAAAGCCAATATTTATTGGTTCATGTTTATGAATGTATGTGCCCCCCCCCCCCCCCCCACACACACACACACAAACACACACACAAACAAAAATCATTTAATGCTTAACACAACACTTGTTTCAAATAAGTATTAAAGTTTCTTAAAACATCTTTTGAGTTTTTTAATTATTTGTTTGTAACTATATAATATTTCTAATTTATTATGCAAACAAGGTTACAAATTAATTCCCCCAAACTAAAAAAAAAATGGGACATAATAATAATAATATCTGCAGATAATGTTTCAAATAAAATGTTGAATAACTTAGTTAGATTTTTCAAAAACGTCAGTAATAGTGGTAATTCTAATTCTTAACAGGGTTTGAATAACATGGGAGCTAGTTGGGAGCCCGCCCCCCCCCCAGCAAAGTTTTAGTGAAGGTGATTGGACAGCATTTTTAAAGTAATGCAAACATTTGGTCTTTCGCTCAAGTTTTGAGTAGAGGTCCACATTGATGACCTCACCTGGACACTGGATCACTGTAGGTGATTTGATGAAAAAGGCTAAACTGTGGTTGTGTTTCCTGAGGAGGCTGAGAATTTTTTTTTACCCAGAATCCTTAGCAGCCTCTACAGCTGCATCACTGTGTGGTATGGGAGAGGAGCACCACCAGTAACTCTCAAACGCATATTAATATTGCACTGTTTAACTGTTAATGGTGCCTGAAGTAAGAATTGGCACTGCAGTCATGTATCGAATCGAGCCAGTCAACTTTGAGCAACACTTACTATTTATAGACCGGCGCCAGAAGATTCTAGATGACACGCCATGCATAGTGAGTAGATAAATACATTTCACTACAATACCGAGTTGCTGGTGATTGAAAAAAGTAGCTTGAGATATCTTTAGAGCCGACTATTTGCTTTTAGTTCACCGATGGCATTGTTATCTATACATTAGCCTCTGGTCTTCTTTATTATAACAGTATGAATGTTTACTGAAAAGCACACGTTAATGTTTAATTCATGGTGTATTTGGTGCCAACCATATCCCAAGGCAATGTGTCAAAACACATGATTCCATATTTATGAGAACACCAGTGTTTGTGTGCAGGCACTTGTTTAACCCTCCCACTGTGCTAATGGGTGTGACCCCACGAGGAAAGTTGACCATTGAGCAGGGTTGATGGTTTATCCCTTGGGTCCATGTGGCAGGGGTGAGGAGTGAGCACCACCTCACCACTTTGATCAATTTCCCTCTGGGATTAATAAAGTATTTTTGAATTGACTGTTGCACATAAGAGCCTCTCTAGGCAGCATTATGTGTGATGTCGTCATGCACGTTCACGCTCAGGCATAGCCCATAGCATTTGCCATCTGTAGTTTAGCAGCAGAGCGAGAGGCAGTGCTGCCAACTCGTTCCTAACATCTTTTTGACCCCCTCAATGACTTTTTTTTCAAAAAGTTGCCTAGCGACAAATCTAGCGACATTTCTGAAGACCATTTGTTACTTTCTGTAGAACTTTCTTATAGATATTTCCTGCAAATCATCAACAAAAACCATTTGCGCTCTGAACCAGTTTTCCGGGAGCAAGGAAAGAGGATGATAATCTGTGCATGTGCACGAGGACTGGCCAATCGTAAACCTTTCTCGGTCGGGACGGCGAGAAAGGCACAGCTGTAGAGCTGGAGACCGCTGATTTACGCCTGCTGCTGATTAAAGCCTCCACTAGAGATGGCGCTGGCGCCAACCTGCAGTCGACAGCTACTTTGGCCCTTTCTGCAATAAAGTCAGCAGGAGTTTGAACCACCGGCCCATTAACACACATAGCTCTGTGGCTCATCTGAATTTCCTTCAGTGACACACGGATGGTTATATCATGGCACACCCACTCCCAGTTGCTTGTTGCACCAGTGTGCGCCGTTATTATCACGATGGAGAGAAAACACAACGGAGAAGTGGAGAGGGGGAAAAGCAGCTGTTCAAGAAAATTCTGTTAATGCACAAATGTGAGAAAGAGAAGAGCAGGAGGTCTAAGTTATGTCACTTTATACTTTTAGAATTTATTTTACACATCAAAGCAATCTGGACCATATTAATCATACAGAATAATAATTTTTACTAATAAAATAGTAATTGGGGGAAAAGGGTTGATGCTTTCAAAACGAGCTGGGGGCTTTCCATATATCATAGTAGGGCATTTTTTTTTACCTGATTATCTAATGCATCGACATCAGACTACAATGTTTGTCCAATTCTTTTCAATTGTGTAGAACAGTCTAAACCTGTAAATTGTTCTGGTATTACGTCAATATGTGTGTCCCCCCCCCCCCCCCCCCGAGATCGGTTTCTTTTGCACTCAGCTGCATGTGGAAACGACCCAGTCACAAGAAAAAACCCTAACCCTTACCCTAACCATAACCGCCCAGGCACAAAAAAAAATTACGTTTTGCATGAATATAATTTTTTAAAATTTTAAATGCAGCACTATTTTTATGACCCGGGGGCCTCCTGCTGGCAGGACATGCCCGAAACACCTCCCCGGGGAGGCGTCCAGGAGGCATCCTGACCAGATGCCCAAACCACCTCAACTGGCTCCTTTCGATCCGGAGGAGCAGCGGTTCTACTCCGAGTCCCTCCCGAATGTCCGAGCTCCTCACCCTATCTCTAAGGCTGAGCCCGGCCACCCTATGGAGGAAACTCATTTCGGCCGCTTGTATCCGCGATCTCGTTCTTTCGGTCATTACCCAAAGCTCATGACCATAGGTGAGGATTGGGACGTAGATCGACTGGTAAATCGAGAGCCTGGCTTTCTGGCTCAGCTCCCTCTTCACCACAACAGATCGGCTCAGCGTCCGCAGCACTGCAGACGCCGAACCAATCTGCCTGTCGATCTCCCGATCCCTCCTACCCTCACTCGTGAACAAGACCCCGAGATACTTAAACTCCTCCACTTGAGGTGGGACCTCTCTCCCGACCCGGAGTTGGCAAGCCACCCTTTTTCGGTCGAGAACCATGGTCTCAGATTTGGAGGTGCTGATTCTCATCCTGGGTTGACCCAGGACACGTTGGAGAGGTTACATCTCCAATCTGGTCTGGGAACACCTTGGGGTCCTGCCGGAGGAGCTGGTGGAGGTGGCTGGGGAGAGGACGGTCTGGAGCTCCCTAGTTGGGATGCTGCCCCCACAACCCGAACCCAGAAAAGCGGAGGAAGACGACGACAACAATTTTTATGTTTGTTTCAGGGTTACGATTAGGGTAATGGTTGGGGTAAGGGTTAGGACACACATTTTTTGCAAGTGGATGGTTCAAACTCACAGCTGGGTGCAAAAGAAACAGATCTTGAGGGGGGGACCACATATCAAGTACGGGACTGACTCAGCAGTTGTTTTCGTTCAGGAGTGTGCACGTACAGCATGCGCCTCATGCATGAGCTCAATATTGAAGCTGCAGTTACGCGTTTGGCCTGAGGGGGCAATCGTGAGCATAACAAGTTCACAGTCCTTGTAGTCCTTTTATTGTGCATTTGACAATAAAGCTTTGAATCATCTTTGAAAATCCAAATGAATTTCCTACTGTGCAAGTGTGAGTAGCACCTTCATATCTACAGCTATCTGTGAGTTTTTCAGCATCAACATAAAAGAAAACGAACAACCCAAAAGAAAAACACGTTTCCCAGAGTGGTCTGCATGTCCTAAAGGATGAAAAACAAAGTTACTCCCAAGATTAAAAATTTGATCTCAACTTTCAACTTTCATGTGTGAATATATCCCCGAGAGGAGTTGAACTGAAACCAAGGTCTACAAAACCAATGTCCTTCAGCTTCATTAAAAGGACTTTACCCACATGTTGCTGGTAAACACTCTGTTGGCTTCTCAGTCTTGGATTCCTTCATTTCTCTCTAATTCCTGAAATGTTCTTGTTGCATTCTCAGGCAAGTTTAAGACATCTAAATGTCTTCCTGTCATTCTTGCCGCTGAGGAGATTTTTCACTTCACAGAGGGTCTGGCTGTTCAACGCTGGCCATTAGGCCCCTTCCCCTTCATCTTGTCCTGCTATTCTCTCCTGCACTGTTAACAGTAAACACACAGACAGGGCTGCCTTTATCTCTTCCTGTTCTGTCTTCACATAAGCAAAGCAGAACAAAACACACACACACCAAGCCGAGCAGGGCGAGGAGCTAATGGGGACAGAAATATGTGTGTATATGCTTCACTGTTATTTCGTGTAAAACTGAATGAGTAAATCTCAACATCTTCTTCTACATTCATTTCCAACTGAGTCTCATTATTAAAGTAAGAATGCCGTTTATCTTGTTCCAGTGACCCAAATTTTAAGTTGAACGTCTGATTTTGGACACTAATGATGGCCGGAGGGTGAAAAATGTTTTATCCATTATTAAACTGAATTAAACATCCAAACTATAATCTGTGCATTCAGCACAATAACTTTCAACTAAATAATCAAGCAGCTTTATTATTTAAAACTGATTGTGCTGCAGAGGGAGATCGTAATATGTGTCACTTGTGCATGACATCACTATCAGTGCTAACAGTGTGTATCATTTTAAGACACACCACACATCTTTTTTGCACAAAGATTTTATACCTTTCAGATAATAAGTAATTCTTTAATTGATTTCAAAGCAGACAAATCACAGTGCAGCATGTGATGTCATTCTTTTATCCCTCTGCCAAGTTCTGGAGTTCGGTTTGCTTTGAACTATGTGGAGGAGCCAGGTTGTGCTGTTGTTTATCATGGATAACAGGCTAAAGATTTAATTGAGCAGCGACATAAAGCATATATTTTACTCAAATCGTGTCATTTTTTTAGTATCACAGCTACGCCCTCAGAAAAATAAAATCTTTTCCTGTTTAATGCAAGGTCATAGACGGGGCGGTTTCAAATGTTTTTTTTTATTTTCAGCGCTGAAGTAATGTCAGTGTAGAAAAGCTACAGGAAAGCTGTAAACACAAAAAATTTAAAAACAATTAAAAACACACCTCACCTGCATTGTAGCTTTAACATAATCTTTTATCCTTTGAATAAATAAAGTAAATTAAAATTAACAAGGTTTTAAATTAAAAATTAAAACCTTGGACCAGCATGAACCTGGACACATTAGTTAGCGATGTTTGGCATACAAACTCTAGGCAATGATCAGGATTTGACAACAATAAAGCCATCTTGTTATGAAAACTGTACTTAAAAAAACATAAGGTTAGTGCAAAATTTTCATGGATATTAAATAAATATTTTATGGCAAGTGTACAAAATATGACTGATAATAATACTCAAACACGTCCCACTTTAAATAGAGACTTCTAAAAAATGAGAATTGCGAGAACAGATACATTTTTACTGTTGAGTTCAATTTGGGTGTATATTGTTATTTTTATTCATTACGCATTAGTGGTATCTAATTTTAAAGCCCCAATTATTACCAGCATGGTTAAAAATTGAGTGATTCATGACAACACTATTTAAAGGAGCAATATGTAAGAATTCATTGAAGCAGGTTTCTTTATCAGCGAGCTGGAGGTTGTGAGTTTTTCTTTTTAAAAAAGCAAAATAAAATAAAACATGGTCACAATTTACAATCTGTGAGCCTGTGAAGTTGTCAAGTTTGTGCCAAGTTAATGCAGCAGCTCAGGCATTTGTAACTCATCACCAGCCAGTAAAATTCAATTCAATTCAATTCTATTCAAAAATACTTTATTAATCCCAGAGGGAAATTGATTGAAAAGCCTCCAGAGTTGTTTAATGAACCGAAGCCAGTAACGGGAGCGACCCAGAAGTTTTTTCTTGTACCCTTAAGACGCTACGGCATCTTTTTGTTTCACTCAAGGTTGAAGCAGGCTAGAGGCTAACGCTGGACTAACAATGCTAACAGTGAATTAGAAAAAAATTGTTGGCTCTAAAAATATCTAAAACTCATTTTTCAATTACCAACAACTCAATATTATAGTGAATTGTGTATGTGAAGTGAATAATGAGTCAATCGTAGCATGTTACTTCCTTCTATGAGTCGAACTATAACAGCAAGCAAAGAGCAAGACAACAAACTAATAACAAAAAAAATAATAATCATCAAACTTATATAGTGCTTTATTAGGACTCTCAACCACGCTTGCGTGAACTCATACATTCACACACTGCCAGTGATGGTAAGCTACTACGTAGCCACAGCCGCCCTGGAGCGGTCTGACAGAGGCGGGGCTGCCATTTGGCGCCGTCGGCCCCTCTGACCGCCACCAACACAGGCAAGTAGGGTGAAGTGTCTTGCCCAAGGACACAACAGCAGAATGCCTCTGGTGGGAGCTGGAATCGAACCCATGACCCTCCGATCATGAGGCAACCTGCTTTATCAACTGAGCTACTGCTGCCCTATAACAACCACACTTCCTGTAATTCCGGAGGCATACTACCATAAGTGTAGTAAGTGTTCCCTATCCTAAAACACCCAAGGGTCCTAGCAACAGATATGCATTTATCAACTTACTGTGTATGACTCGTTTTCTAGAATAGAAACTTCTGGTGCTGATCTGTAAATGGCAACAGTCATGAAAGTCAGGGAACGGGAGAGAGCTTAATCTTTTGCTTAGAAAAATTACCTCTAGTAACCAAATTTAACAACAGATGTCATTCTTACTTCTTTTATACATATTGCACCTTTAAAGATCGGGTAGTTGATTCTGGAAAACACAATCTACATTTTGGAAAAACGGTGAAAGTCACGGCTGGCAACGCAGGAGAATGTCGGACACAATGGATTTGATTAAACAATAATTAAAACATCACGTTATCTTTCATTTTTGAGCCGCAGTTGGCAGCTTTTCTGCCATAATCTCCAACCTATCTAACACTGACTCCGTATGCTACCTAATATAACTTTCCTGTTCAGCTGCTCGAAGCCATTTATTCTACAGATAATATAAATCAAGCAAATGAAAACAAAAACCGAAGGAGATAATACTGTGTGTCTTTAATTGATTCATTTGTTAAAAATAAGCCAAGTCTGTTTTGCTATGTGTCAGTTAATTGTAGTGTGTGCTCAGGGTGTCTTTTCATGAGGGAACTTGAACTCCTTCAACACTGTGTGTAAATATGTTTCTGTTAGGACACAGAGTGTATGTTGATTTGTTTCAGCACAAAGAGGAAGTTTGAGAACAGCAAACCAGGCAGCAACAGAAACATTTATCCCAACCCACTTCTAAATACTTACTTCAATTTGCATTCTAGGACAAAAAGAACCATGGATAAAGTCAAATTTATATTACGATAAAAGTCAGAACTTCCTCACACTCTTCTCTAAAGTACTTTTTAGCTTAACCCACCAATAAAACAAAGTGGAGCCATAATGTGTACATTTTGTTTTCTGATGCAGTTTCTATTCTTCCTTTGAGAAATTATTTTCTAATTTGCAGGCAACACTGTCAGCTATCTCTGTTTTAGAAGACCCGATGCTCCTTTGAAGTCTTACCTGGTCACCTGATGCTGAAAATCCCTGCAGCCTCAGAATGCACCTTCTTTCTGTGTTCAGCCTAAACCATTCCTGTTGGTTTTACTCGTGACATGGAGGAACTTTGTGCAAAGGTTGAGTGCTCTGCAGCTGAACAACAGGTTAATGAGTAACCTTTGTGACCAAGGTGTGCACCCTCCTTCCTCCCGTTGCCCCTCTCTATCCAATCATGGAGCAGACCTGGTCAGAGTCAGTGTCACTCAGCTGTGCCAAACCAGGAAGAGGTAAAATATGACTTCAAAACTATAAATAGTAACACCGTAGCCTGCCTGTCTGAATTGTGTTTGCAAATGTTCTGCACACACAGTTACCAATTTAAATGAACAATTCATAAAACACTTAATATTTGACATCTTTATTATTTCTCTCTTCTGGCGGGTATGTGTGAGTTTGTCGTTCAGTAACCCTCCAGGTGCCACACCTTACTTTGTCCATCTAAAGTATAAACTTAGCTTTCTCAGTGTAGCGCGAGGCAGGAAATCAGACAAGACACAGTGGTTGGTGACGGGCAGATTTGTTTATGTGAGATCCAATAAACCTCTGAGGCTCTGAAAGGAAAAGCCAGGTGACCCTGAAAACAATGGGGTCACTTCCTGGTCTCTCAGTGTCTTTACATTTCACTCCCTCCCAGATCCTTCTTACCCCTCTCCATCTTTATGTTCCAGGATGCTTCAGCTGCATGTCCTGGAGCAAATAACAGGGGTGAGAATGTAAAAAGTGATAAGTCAGCATCATCTGAAAGACACAGGAGGGGGTTTCCGCAGCTGAAAGGCTGGTAGCAGCTGCTTGTAATCAGCATGAGATGTGCCTTATCTGTTAAGTCACTAATTATTTTAGATCTATTGTAACATCAGTAGCTGTGCAGAGCTGATTAATGAAGAAATATTTTTTTAAACTGTATTTACTTATTTGTTTGTTTTGTAGGAAGCTTGTGGAACCATGAAGTTTTAGATCGTCAGGGAACAGTGGTTCATTTATTCACCAAGCGGATGAGTGTCAGGCAAATGATTCAGAGTCAAACTCTACATCACAGGCCTGTGGATTCTGCAATGTCCAATCATTGTCCAACAGGTTGGCTCTTTAGCATGACCCGCACTTGTATAGCGCCTCTCAGAGTAAGGACTCCAAAGCGCTTTACACTACAGTGTATCATTCATCCATTCACACACACGTTCACACACTGATGGTGATGAGCTACGATGCAGCCCAGGGGTGTCAAACTCATTTTAGCTCAGGGGCCACATTGAGGGAAATCTAGTCCCAAGTGGGCCGGACCGGTAAATTAAAAACAACTTCAGATTGTTTTCTTTGTTTTAATACAATCAATATAAAACAAGGCTGGAGCCTGAGGACAGTGTATCCAAAATAGTACAAGTACAACACCTGAAGTGTACTTGAAAATTTGAAAAACATTAAAAATCAATAAATAAAAAAACATTCCTTAGTGATTCAAAGAGCTTACAGATCACATGGCTAGATCAGTTTCATGCAGCACTTAAAGTATATTTGACTCATTTTACTTTACATCTTTTAGCTTTCACCAGCACATCAACATCAGAAGTCACATCCTGAGTGGCGGCCAACTTCAGGATGTGATTCAAGTTCTTGTGTGGGCCTTGAGCGCAGCTTTGTTTTATTTATACTCATTACAGAGAAAACTTGCTCACAAAGATAAGTTTATTTTCACTCTACATTGTAAAGTATGAAAATAAAGTTTACACAACCATCTCGCGGGCTGGATTCAACCCGCTTGCGGGCCGGATCCGGCCCGCGGGCCGCATATTTGACACCCCTGATGTAGCCACAGCTGCACTGGGGCGCATTGACAGAGGCATCTGTTCGACAAACGCGGTCCATCGCTGTTTGGGGCTAAGTACACCTAACAGACATAGAGCAATATGATTGGCAGGACACAAAACTGCCAGAGCCAATGGCAGACCTTCTGAGGCCACGATAGAGCATGGCTGGACTGACCTGCTACTGCTACAGTCTGTCTATATTTCTAGGCTAGCTCTCGCCCACTACAACCTCAATATCACCCGCTCCTGCAACTTTTGTGTTGGGTTCCACAGGATCCCAATCCCAGAGATCTACATTATACAGTTTCAGAGTTAGGGCAGCAGGAGCTCAGGAGGTAGAGTGGGTTGTCCAGTAATGGGAGGATTGTAGGATAGATCCTGGCTCCTAGCAGGGAATGCTGCTGTTGGGTCCATGGGCAAGAGTTGCACCAGTGCTCGGTTGCCTCGCCTTTGATAGTGCACGCCAAGGCAGCTGTGGCGACAGTGTAGCTCATCACCACCAGTGTGTGAATGTGTGTATGAATGGAAGAATGACTAATTGTGTTGGAAAGCGCTTTGGGGGGGTTCGAGGACTCTGGAATGTGCTATAATAAATACAGGCCTTTTACCATTTCTAGCTTCAAGTAGCATCAGAGAGTCATTGAGGTGAACCGGCCAATCACCACATAGCTCATTTAATACTCATGTCCTGGCCAAGAGGGCAGGGCAAACCTGTCCTTTCATTGGCTATTTATCTGGACTCCTGGACCATTTTGAGCCCCAACAAAATTTCTTAAGGCTCAAAGAACAGTTTCCAATTTTAAAAATAAAACTAGAACCTGTTTAAAGCTAAATAAAAATATTATAGCAGCTTTAAATATTTGAAAATAATGTGAACTAAACTGAAAGTTCCATTATTTAAATTATGCAAGTTCAAATTATATATATGAAGTAAATGTTCTTTAACTTTTCATTTTGATAATACTTTCTAATGCAGCATTATTGCTAAAGTGTCTTTTATTAAAGCTTGTTCAGACAATTTGCTGATGTTTTTAGTTTATCTACATCAGCATTAAAAGGGTTGAGCAGCTAAAATAGCGCTTATTAGACTTTTTGGGGTCAAACAGGTTTTATTTCCCACTTCAGAATCCATGAGGTGTTTACTGTTTCTCCTACAAGAGAAGTGCTGAGGTCATGGCTCTTTCTGTGGAGAAGATGGGAAAACCATGCAAGGTCCTTTTTAAGAGACAGGAAATAACAGCGCGTGCTGTTGTGTTTGTAACAATGGGCAGTTGCACTTTAGGAGGAAAAGCTAAGTGACAAACAAGCCTGTGACCGCCCATCAGGCATCCAGAGGAGACAATCTAAAACACTCAGGAGGCCGGTTGCAGAAAGGGAAACCAAAGTGTTCGTTTTACAGGCGTATTCAATTCCGGGCCTGGAGGTCTGGTGTCCAGCATGTTTTAGTTTTAACTCTGTTTCAACACACCTGATTTCAATCAGCAGGTGATTAACAGGCTTCTGCAGAGCCTGATGAGCTGCTGCACAGGCGAATCAAGTGTGTTGAATCAGAGAAACCTCTAAAACGTGCTGGATACTGGACCTCGATGACCGGAATTGAATACCCCTGTTTCACAAGGTGATGACCTCACATTGCTCACATATTTCAGAGCTTGTGAATCCATATGTGAACTCTGTCAGGAAACAGAATAACATGCAAAAGATTTTCCACACATCTGCTTTAAATCTTTAAAAGTATGAATAAAACATCTGTATTTTTGCTCACATCTTGTTCTTGTGTTGTGCTCACACCTAATGTGACACCGGGGGCCAAATTTACATATTCAAGGGGATGTTTGTTATTAGTTTTGTACATTTGCTTCCCTATATCTTCCTCTGTGCAGCCTTAATGACCCGATTCCGGCACCAAGGTGAAGTTTCACATAAGATCTACAAGATTTAAAGGCTCAGATGTGTAAAGTAATGCATCCCTCTGGTTATCCCATCCAAAGTACTGAGTCTGTATTGGTTTGAGTGATCTCCTGCCTCCTCTTACAGCTGTAATGATGCACATGCACAGAAGAAAATGGATAAATTAGTTTCCGCCTTACAGTGGGTACAGAAAGTATTCAGGCTCTCATCAATTTTTTTTCATCTTTGTTATATTCAATTCAAGTTTATTCAATTCAAGTTTATTTATATAGCGCCAAATCACAACAAGAGTTGTCTCACGGCACTTTACACCGTAAACATTCCAATCCATGTCAGTTCATTAAGCCAATCAGAAAAAAGTTTCCTACGTGAGGAACCCAGCAGGTTGCATCAAGTCACTGACTAGTGTCAGAGTCTTTACAGCAATCCTCATACTAAGCAAGCATGTAGCGACAGTGGAGAGGAAAACTCTCTTTTAACAAGAAGAAACCTCCAGACGATCCTGGTTCAACATAAGCAGCCATCCACCATGACTCACTGGGGATCGAGAAGACAGAGCAGACACACACACACACACACACACACACACACACACACACACACACACACACACACACACACACACACACACACACACACACACACACACACACACACACACACACACACACACACACACACACACACACACACACACCAACATGTAATGTTTCTATGGTTACATTGTGATATTGAGATCAATATTATACTATTTTATATTATAAAATCAATTAAATTTGTTTGTTTTCTCATTAATGTACAGGCATGACTCTATATTGACAGAAAAAACAGAATTTTAGAAATTTCTGCACAGTTATTAAAAAAGACAAGCTGAAATGTTACAAGAGCTCAGAGACAGAATTGTGGCGAGGCACAGATCTGGCCAAGGTCACAAAAAATCTCTGCTGCACTTAAAGGGGCATTATAGAAGTTTGACAGCCAAAACATGTATAGAAATAATAAATTTCTTCTTCCTACATTCTCCTGCAATGCCCTGGTCCTGTAGAATGAGCCCTGGCATTTTTACTCTGATTGCCTGTTTTTCTGTAAAATCACAGAAAAAGAAAGCTGCTCGGATCGAGCAGGCTGCTTCATGCGTGTTCACGCTCAGGCATCGCCCGTAGCATTTGCTATCCGTAGCTTTAGCAGCAGAGAGAGAGGTAGTGCCAACTCAGCGACTTTGTCGCTGTTCCTAACGCCTAGTGATGAACCTAGTTACATTTCTGAGGAACCTTAGCTACTTTCTGTAGAACTTTCTTCTAGATATTTCCTGCAAATTAGCAACAAAATAGCCATTTTCGCTCCGAACCGTTCTTTGAAAGTTGTTTCAGCTGTCATCAAGCATATAAATGTTACAGATACAAAAGATGTCACTGGTGCTATAGCTTACCTAGTAAGACGTTGGACTCTTGTGCAGAAAACTCGGGTTCGATTCTGGATGTGAACATAGTTTATTTAGAGTTTCTTTTTTACATTAATGGTATATTTATTTTACAGTAAGATGCCCAAATTTTTGTTTGAGACTCGCCGAACGGCATTGAATTCACAGATAAAAAAGATGTGGGTTCAACTTTCATTTTGGAACAATTTTTCAAGCAAGGGAAGGGAATGATCTGAACATGCAGGAGGACTGACCCATCTTAAACCTTTGTCGGCTGTGCTGAAGAGAAAGGTACAGAACCAAATTATTTAATTAATTAGCTGCATGTTCTCCTGTCCTCTGTCCTCCGGGACACACACACACACACACACACACACACACACGCACACACACACACACACACACACACACACACACACACACACACACACACACACACGCACGCACGCACACACACACACACACACACACACACACACACACACACACACACACATACGGGACTGTCTCAGCTGTTATTTTCATTAAGGAGTGTGCACGTACAGCATGCGCGCCTTGTGCACGAGCCTACTATTGAAGCTGCCGTTACGCTTTTGGCCTGAGGGGGCAATCGCAAGCATAAAAATTCAAAACTCCATAAAGTCCCTTTAAGGTTCCTAAGAGTACAGCAGCCTTCGTAACTGTTAAATGGAAGACGTTTGGGACGACCAGAACCCTTCCTAGAGCAGGCCGTCCGGCCAAACTGAGCTACTCGGGGAGAAGAGCCTTGGTGAGAGATGTAAGGAAGAACCCAAAGATCACTGTGGCTGAGCTCCAGAGATGCAGTCAGGAGATGAGAGAAAGTTGTAGAAAGTCAACCATCACTGCAGCCCTCCACCAGTCAGGGCTTAATGGCAGAGTGGCTCGTTGGAAGCCTCTTCTCAGTGCAAGACACATGAAAGCCCGCATGGAGTTTGCTAATAGACACCCAAAGGACCCTGAAATGGTGAGAAGTATGATTCTCTGGTCCGATGAGACCAAGATAGAACTTCTTGACCTTAATTCTACGCGTTATGAGTGGAGAAAAACAGGCACTGTTCATCTCTTGTCCAGTACAGTCCCCACAGTGAAGCATGGCAGTGGCAGCATCATGCTGTGGGGGTCTTTTTTAGCTACGTCGACAGGACAAATGGTTGCAATTGAGGGAACAATGAATGCGGCCAAGTACAGGGATATCCTCAACACGAACCTTCTCTTGAGTGCTCAGGACCTCAGACTGGGTGTACCTTCCAACATGAGAATGACCCTAAGCACACGGCTAAAATAACAAAGTGCTTCATTGCAACTCTGACTGTTCTTGAATGGCCCAGCCAGAGACCTGATTTAAACACGATTGAGAATCTCTGGAGAGACCTAAAAATGGCTGTCCATCAACATTCACCATCCAACCTGGCAGAACTGGAGAGGATCTTCAAGAAAGAGGATCCCCAAACCCAGGTGTAAGAAACGTATTGCATCTTTACCAAAAAGACTCATGGCTGTATTAGCTCAAAAGGGTGCTTCTACTAAATACTGAGCAAAGGGTCTGACTACTTAGGACCGTGTGATATTTCAGTTTTTTGTTTTTTAAAAATCTGCAGAAATTTCTAACATTCTGTGTTTTTCTGTCAATATGGGTGCTGTGTGTACATTTATGAGCTTTGATGATGTCACGGTTTGCCATCTACTGGTGAGGTGTGTCAGCTCTGTGTTTGCAGGAGGACGCGGCAGTCATCTCAGCTGTTGGGAATTCCACTAATTGGAGGTGCAGTGGATTTAAGGAGTGGCGTGACTCAACCCCAGTGCCATTAGGACATTCGGGATTAAACGGCACTTTGCATATGTTGGGTAAACATCTAACAGGTTTTTGTGATTGTGGGAAAGAACAGGAAACGGTAGAACATGTTTTGTGTTTTTGTAGTAACTATACAGTAATTAGGGGTGAATTTGTAGATAGGTTGAAAACTAAAGGATATGGTGTTTGGGATTTGAGAACGTTGTTGAATGGCAATAAATCCATTTATAAACTGGTGATAGAGTTTCTTAGGAAAATTAAGGTATTTCATAGAATTTAGTTTTTTTTCTCTCCTCGCTCTAACTCACACTCCTGCACAGTAGGTGGCGGTAATGCACCTCATGATGGTTGCCACCCGCCATTTAAACGGACAAGAAGAAGAAGAAGAACCCCCAGTGCCAGTTGATACTCTCACATGGGTAGCATCTAGCCTTGAATCCGCCTTTGTTCCTGTGATCCTGATCTAATGAAGTTTTGTGTCTCCTGTTCTAGTATCTTGTTCTGCACCACCTACCTTGTCTGGAGTTGTCACACGTCTCGTCACTCAAGGATCCTCTGGCCTCCTTTCTCCACACCTGCCTGCCTGCCCACGCTCAGAACCATCTCACCAGTTCCAACCTCTTCCAGTTCGTCTCCGCTCTAACCCTGGTTTTGGACCGTAAGAACTTTTAGTTACGGACTCATGTTCTCCTGGTTCTCTGGTTCTGGCCTCGCTTACCTTCTGTTTTTATCCTCATAGGTTCCGGTACCATCCTGTTCCTGTTCACAGAAGCAGCGCCCTTAGTTCTAGTTCTTTTTTCTGTTCACCTTAAAATAAAACATTTGTATTTTTTACTTACCTCTTGTGTGATTCTTCATGTCCTGGGTGAAGTACATTACCCACAACATGACAGATGGATGGTGTAAGTCTATTAAAGTGAAAAGTGAGAGAGCGCAGGGACAAGTACAGCATTTAAACTACGAATGCTGTTGACATTTTCGCTGCATAAGACATCTAATTCTCATAGAGTGTTACATTATAGGAGTTAGTGATGGGAATTCTGGCTCCTTTTGGAAAGCCGGCTCTTTCGGCTCCCAAGTGGCTCCTCAGATGTTCTGTTGCGTAGAGTACATTTATAACCAAAATAATGCAAAACTATATGTAAAATCTTCATCTTCCTCCGCTTATTGGGGTCCAGGTCACGGAGGCAGCATCCCAACTAGGGAGCTCCAGACCGTCCTCTCCCTGGCCACCTCCACCAGCTCCTCCGGCAGGACCCCAAGGCGTTCCCGGACCAGATTGGAGATGTAACCTCTCCAACGTGTCTTGGGTCGACCCGGGGGCCTCCTGCCGGCAGGACATGGCCGAAACATCTACCCAGGGAGGCGTCCAGGAGGCATCCTGACCAGATGCCCAAACCGCCTCAACTAACTCCTTTCGATCTGGAAGAGCAGTTGTTAGGGTTAGCCACCATTTCCCGGTCGAGAACCATGGTCTCAGATTTGGAGGTGCTGATCCTCATCCCAGCCGCTTCACACTCGGCCGCGAACCTACCCAGCAAGAGCTGAATGTCAGAGTTGGATGAAGCTAGGAGGACCACATCATCCACAAAAAGCAGAGACGAGATTCTCCTGCCTCCAAACTCGACACATTCCACATCACGGCTGCGCCTAGAAATTCTGTCCATAAAGGTTATGAACAGAACCGGTGACAAAGGGCGGCTCTGGCGGAGTCCAGTCCTTACTGCGACCGACACATCCCTAATGAGAGTACCAACAATTCAACCAAGAATTATATTTAGATGCACATTTTTTAATGATAGCATTTGAAAATCACTTTAAATATATTCTTGCATGAGATTTGTACCTGCTGGAGTCTGGCTCAGTGTTCAGTGCTGGCTCACAAATGTGTTTTTTTTTTTTGCACAGAAACAAAATCCAGCATAAACAAAAAGTTAATCAAAAAAGCCAAGAGTACTTTTGCAGTATGAATCCTCTGAAGTAAGATTTAAGAGCCACTGCTGCTAAAATAAAAAAAAAAACAGTTCCACCTTTTTAGAGTTTAACATTGATCTGTGGATGTGCACTCATTTTCATTTTTTATGTATTTATTTCCCTCAGCTAAATAAATCTATTTTAAACGCAAACTGCAAAGTATGCATACAGTTTACATTCAGTTTGATGCATTAGTGTCCAAAGACTGCTTTTAACACATTTAAAGAGCAAGTCACACCTAAATCCCCTTTTTTGTTGATGAACTGTATAAGTGTTTAATAGTGCTGTATGTGCAGTAATTATTTAGACATTTTAATTAATTTAAAATCAAATAATTCAGCCCAAAACTGTGTTTTTGCTTCCTTTTCAGGTTAAAACTGCACTACAAAAATATAAATGGAACACTTTTGTTTTTGCTCCCACTTTTCATGAGCTGAACTGAAACACATGAAAATGTGTCTACATACACAAAACACCCACTCAAATTTTGTTCTGAAATCTGTCTACTTTTGTGTTAGTGAGCACTTTTCCTTCACCAAGATAATCCATCTGACCTCACAAGTGTGGCAAATCAAGTGTCGGATTAGACAGCATGAATAATGTACAGGTGTACCTTAGACTGCCCACAATAAAAGGCCACCCTGACCTGTGCATAAAACCCTCATAAGGACAACAGCTTTTACTCATTCGCTGCCAGCCATTTCCTGATCGGTAAAGCCCTTTGCTGCCAGCATTTTTCACAGTTTTTACTGTTTTTTTAAGAGTCACAGAATGTTGTTCGCTAGGATGATGTCGGCGCCAAAACAACCAAAACAAAGCGGAGGCTCACCTCTTACATCAGGAAGAATCCGCGTGTTTCGAGCGTTATCCGTTCTTTCATAATCCATTGTCGAATTGTGATCGGCAGAAGTTTTTCCGGTTCGTGCCTCACTTTTTTTTACAGCAGCGGCCCAAAACGATCTCCTAACACATTGATTTTCTGCCTTATGATCACGTGACATGTGACGTACGCGGATGACGATCGGTTTTAGAGCTGAGATGTTTGTTCTTACAGTGCGGGGGCTCGTTCCGATGCCCATACAGTAAAAAAAATGCAAATGACGACCTTAGTCATCATTGGCAGTGAATGAGTTAATGGTAAACATAAAACCTGAGTTTGAGTAGGGTCTGGTCGCCTCAAGCACCAACAGTTTTCATGCAGCCCGCCTCCAGCTAAATCAGACTGTTGCTGATTTTGCCCAACTGGCAATACAATCTTGTAGCTTGTCCTCATATTAAGCCATGCAGGATTGATCTAGCTGTTGTTGATTTCCACTCTGTTGATGATCCTCAGCACAGACTGAATCCAGAGAAAAATGGGGACTCTGCTAAGATCAGCTGAATTAAATATGCAACTTTTATTATATTTTTTGTTGCATTTAATTCAATTTCTTTCTTTTTTACATTTGCCCATAAACAAATTCGTTTTTTAAACTGCTTGCACTGGGCGACGGTGGCACAGTAGTTAAGTGCTCGCCCCGTAATCGGAAGGTTGCAGGTTTGAGCCCCGCTCAGTCTGTCGCTGTCGTTGTGTCCTTGGGCAAGACACTTAACCCACCTTGCCTGCTGGTGGCGCCAGTGCTCGGCAGCCTCGCCTCTGTCAGTGCGCCCCAGGGCAGCTGTGGCTACATCGTAGCTCATCCCCATCAGTGTGTGAATGGGTGAATGACTGATTGTGTTGTAAAGCGCCTTGAGGGATTCCAGGACTCTAAAAGGCGCTATATCAAATACAGGCCATTTACTATTTTACCATTTATTATTTATTCATGAGTGTGATAGTTAAAAACATAGATGTGCTTTCAATATCTTCATGTCAGAAACATGAAAATATGTTTTGTTGTAAAATACCACAAGGTCAACTCAAAACATTTCCCCGCTGCTAATGAGGCCAACCACCGGTGGATTTCCTAATACACTGTGAATGTAGAAGGCACCATTGCTTTCATTGCAACACTTTTGCAGGTAATGTGTGTGCACCATCTTCCTGAGTAGCCTAAGGTGCACGTATGCTTTTGCACCAGAGGCTATGGAGTTCTGTGTCCCTCCTCCTATAGCTAGCTGATGGGAACAATAACTTCTGGCCTGAAGAGCTATGGGGTATACCGGAGGTTATGTGTATGTGAATGCATGCCTGTGTTTTTGAACAAGCTATCAGACAGAAGCGGACACCCTCTACTTCAACCCCCACCGTCACCTCCACAGACCTTTTCCGGTCTGTGGGATGATTCCTGCCCCTGTGTTCCCTCTACTTCCTTCACACACATATCAGCCTCCAGCAGCAGAACCTCTTCCTGACTCTGGCTCAAGTCCTGTGGACATTGAGGATGAGTAAAAAACAGCTCATCCATCTCGCTCTATCCTTTTCCTTTGTTAAACTTTTACCTGAAGTATATATGTTCAGAATCACTCCATCATTTGAACATATCATCCCACATCATTGTTTATTATTTTTTCTCTGGGACCTTTGTGACTCTAAGTGCATTCCATCACAGTCTTGCCTCTCTGCTTGACACTCTCAGGGTGTTTTTTAACTTCCTGTAACAGGCCTTTAAGATTGTAGAGACACGTTGGCTAGATCCAGCACCACTCCCCTTCCACAACTTCCTTTATTCCCACTTTCAAGTAGGGCTGATTTTCCTCCGTGTAGTTTCATAGCAATATAAAAGTTATATTAAAACTGGCCTTTATTTACCTGTATTGGCCAAGTTTGTACACAGTCAAGGAATTTGCCTTTAGACTGGATCCAGGTTTTGATAAAGGTTCTAATCCCAATGCTCTATCTGGATGTTTTAAAACTTGTGGTTGTAATTAATGTGTTAAATCTTGCATTTAATGGTTGGTTGTTTGGTTGGTTTGTTTGTTGATTGGTTGGTTGGTATGTAAGTGACACTAAAAGTAGCAGGTTGGTAAGTGATAACAAAAAATAGTTGGTTGGAAGGTTTGTATATAAGTGATAGTAAAAGTAGCAGATTGGGTTGGTCAGTTGATTGGTTGGTATGTAAGTGATAATAAAAGTAGTTGGTTGGTTGGTTGATTGGTTGGTATGTAAGTGATATTAAAAGTGGTGGGTTGGTTGGTTGGTTGGTTGATTGGTATGTAAATGATACTGTAGGTAGCAGGTTGGGTTGGTTGGTTGGAAAGTTGAAATGTAAGTGATATTAAAAGTAGTTGTTGCTTGGTTGGTTGGTTGGTATGTAATAATATTGAAAAACTAGTTGGTTGGGTTTGTTGATTGGTTGGTTGATTGATATGTAAGTGATACTAAAGGTAGCAGGTTGGGTTGGTTGGTTGGAAAGTTGAAATGTAAGTGATATTAAAAGTAGTTGGTTGGTTGGTATGTAATGATATTAAAAGTAGTTGGTTGGTTGGTTGGTTGGTTGGTTGGTTGGTTTGTAAGTGATACTAAAGGCAGCAGGTTGGGTTGGTTGGTGGGAAAGTTGGTGAGTAATGATATTAAAAGTAGTTGGTTGGTTGGCTGGTTGGTTGGTTTGTAAGTGATACTAAAGGCAGCAGGTTGGGTTGGTTGGTGGGAAAGTTGGTGAGTAATGATATTAAAAGTAGTTGGTTGGTTGGTTGGTTTGTAAGTGATACTAAAGGCAGCAGGTTGGGTTGGTTGGTGGGAAAGTTGGTGAGTAATGATATTAAAAGTAGTTGGTTGGTTGGATGGTTGGTTTGTAAGTGATACTAAAAGTGGTTGATTGATTGATTGATTGATTGATTGATGATTGATTGATTGATTGATTGATTGATTGATGCCCCAAGTGCTGAACAGAATCCAATATATACATTCAAATAAATGAACAATGATAGCAATACAAATAAGAGCAAAGGTACATTTTAAAAAGTAAATAAAGTTGCACATATTGAACCCACTACTGTATACCTTTTAAACAAGAGTATTATGAAATTTGTTATCAAATTTAAAACTATTTCCTGCCTAAAAGAAGAGAATTGCCAGATAAGAAACATTATTGACCACTAGCAGATTGAGGTTAACTACTAAGACGATAAAGATCTAATATACTGCTTCTATCTGATGTTAATCAGGAAACAACATATTGGACCTTAAATACATGAAACCCACACATGTGAATCTATTGTTGAGTTTTAGAGACATTTGCAATGAATAAACTAAGTTTTATGTTATGACAGTAAAATGTTTTGGTGAGAAACCCATGAATGCATGGAGCAAGCAGTCCACACAGGAAGGCTGCTGCCAAAATTCAAACCTGTGATCTTCTTGCTGTAAAGCAACACAGTATTAGCAAAGCCATTTAGCTTCTTTTAGAAATTATTGCTCATTATTCTTTTAAACATTGGTTTGTGTCAGCTAGGGCTTGTATAATCCTCCAGTGTTATCATTTGCTGGATCGCTGTCATTTTTGTACAGTGGACCTACAAGCCGACTCCATGCAGTCATGATTAGGGCTTCCTTCCCTGGGCTTTCCATAACACCATTAGTGGGTAGTGTGGGTAGAGTTCATCTACCTGCACAGGGTCAGCAGGGACTTTTATTTTTTCCGTGTCCTGTCTGGCTGAGAAGCAAACAGAATTGATGTCTGAATGCTGGTGACAAGCCTTACAGATTTACTCTCAGGTGGAGCATCAAAGCATCTGCATTTAATGTCACGCCTGATACTTAAGACTTTATTGTTATTGTTTTGGAATGCTTTTTAATTCTGTAATTCCGTAATATCGAACAAGAGTCCGCTTCTAGACTTGCAGAAAGAGAAGAAAGAAAAAAAAACTAAAAAAAAAGAAAAATGGGACACAACAACAATACAACAAGATCAAGCTATCACTGCGTCAACTTGCTGAAGAAATATATAATCAACATTGCTTAACTGAACAAACACACGATAATAAATCACAGTGCATTTAGTGCCTACCATAGCCTTAAGACATGTGTTGAACATGCCCAAGTCCATACTTATGAGAGCACCATGTGAGCACCTGTGTGTGTACACTGGCTTGTTTATGTAAGGTTTCTCTAAAGGAGCATCCAATAGAGAGTGTGAGGGGCCACAGATCTGCCCCCTAAAGATGTGCAGGAGACGGCGGGAGCTCCAAGTCCCAGAGATCCAGGAGCTGCCCCAGAGCACAAGAACCCTAGGAAGACCGCAACCAGAAAAGCCCCCCTCGAGAGGCGCAGAGGATCGCCCCGGGGGGCCACAACCAGCAGCAGGCAGAGTCCCGGGAGAGATCGGCAGCAAGCCCACAGGCCTGCCCGCAGCCTCCCACCCCGACACAAAAGACAATAATATAAAGAAAAACACCCAGTGCTCCCTTTAACTAAAGCTCATACACACTCCCCCAGAAGTTAGTACCCCCCCCCCTCCCCCAACAAACCCCTACAGCGGATACTTTAAAATAAACTACTACCCTTTCAGAGACAGCACTGTCCTCAATGTTAACCACCAGTCTCATAAAAGTGTTCCTTCCTTCCCCCTCTAGAGAAGACGACTATTGATAAAATAGAACCGGAAAAAGGGTTTCATAAAAGAACTGGAAAAGGTTTAATAAAAAGTAGTAGAAAAACTGACCCCAATAGGCACCTCTGTTGTCAAAATGCCATCCAGGGCATGGATACCCCAGCCCATCCTGCCAGGGCCCAAAGCAGAAGCATCACATACCCTCACGGAGTCCGAGGGCACCAATCCAGCCCCACCCCAGCAGAATATCTACACCCATCCCTGCATTTGCACAACTTCCAGATTATATAAGACATAGGACATCCAGGTAAGATTGGGTCCTCCCGCTCCTGGACTTCCCCCTCCCCTGTGATGGGACAGCAGAGGAGCCAAGGTCTACCTGAGGCCCCTGAACCCGAGCCAGGCACTGCTGCATGTTCCTGCCTTCTTCCCGGCAGCATACATGTCAGGACCTGACCCCCAAGGCCCCACCCAGATCTCCACACGGGGCTGGCCACCCCCAGGCCCCCACCCAGACCCACCCAGGGGCAATGCAGCTGCCGGACAGTGACCCATGGCCACCGCCAAGACCTCCAAGGGGCCCCACTCACAATCGCCAGTAGTCCACCCCCCGAGGCAACCCAAGCACCTCCAGAGGGTGCAACAGCCCCCCAGTCCCTGACACCCCCAGTAAACCCACCTCCAGGGAACGTCCGGACACTCCAAACTCAGACCCTCCACCCCATCACCCACATCATCCCGCAGGACAATATCAATGGTCCCCCGTCATCTCTATGTGATGGAACTGATCAAAGGAGCCCAGAGAGATTGATCTGAAGTGGAAGCAGAGGCTATATCAAGTGGAATATGACCTAACAAAAGATTTCTATACTGGTTGATGCAAAAAGTATCTCTATTTTTCCAATTCAAGAGGATAGTTTTCTTAGCGATGCATATGGCAGTCAGAACCATGTGAGCCAAAGATGTTTCAATCAGGACATCGTCCAGGTCTCCCAGTAAACAAAGAGAGGGGGAGGTTGGGATATGACATTTCAGACACTGTGTATGACATTTCAGACACTGTGACAGATCCTCACATACTCTACCCCAAAATTCCTGGACAGGTGGACAGGACCACAGTGCATGAATGTAATTGTCAGGAATGTTGTTTGTGCAGTGTGTACAGGTGTCAGACGACACAAACCCCATCTTGAACATCCAATGACCTGTATAGTGTACTCTGTGTAGAATTTTGTACTGAATTAATTGTAAATTGGGGTGTCTGATCATTTTAAAAGTTTTCAAACAAGTTTGGGACCAGAAGTTCTGGTCAAAGCTGACTGATAGATCCACCTCCCATTTTCCAATAGGGATTGTTATTCTATCATCTATTTTGGACAGTGTCTTAAATACTTCAGACAGTAGTTTGGGAGGATTTGAGATTATAGAAGTCTAATACCCTTGGTGGTGTTTGTAATTCTGTTTTATTGAGCTTACATTTTATTCCCTTCTACCATGGAAGAGGTGAACAGCACACTTTTGTAACGTGTTCATGTGTGCCTCAGTGTCTCTGGAGATGATTTAAAACACACATTAAAATAGATCTAAGGACAAAATGTCTTCAAATATTTTGGTTGTTGGGAAAAATCACCATCTTGTTACAAACATACTCAAAATTCACTCACGAACAGACCTTTTAAAAATTTTAGCTTTCAGCAAGGTTTTGTGGTGAAAGATTCAATTTGTTTATGGAGCATCAGAAGATTTATTCTAACAATCACAAAATGATCAATTAACTATCCATCCATCCATCCATCCATCCATTTTTATCCGCTTATCCGGAGTCGGGTCGCGGGGGCAGTAGCCTAAGGCGAGAGGTCCAGTCTTCCCTCTCCCCAGCCAATTGGACAAGCTCCTCTGGGGGAATCCCAAGGCGTTCCCTGGCCAGATGAGAGACATAGTCCCTCCAGCATGTCCTGGGTCTACCTTTAGGTCTCCTCTTGGTTGGACGTGCCGGAAAACCTCACCAGGGAGGCGTCCAGGAGACATCCTGAACAGATGCCCGAGCCACCTCAACTGGCTCCTCTCGATGTGGAGGAGCAGCGGGTCTACTCTGAAGCCCCTCCCAAATGACCAAGCTTCTCACCCTATCTCTAAGGGAGAGCCCAGTCACTCTTCGGAGAAAACTCATTTGGGCCGCTTGTATCCGCGATCTTGTGCTTTCGGTCACTACCCAAAGCTCATGACCATAGGTGAGGGTAGGAACGTAGATCGACCAGTAAATCAAGAGCTCCGCCTTCTGACTCAGCTCTTTCTTCACCACGACAGACCGGTACAACGCCCGCATCACTGCAGATGCATCACCAATCCGCCTATCGATCTCACACTCCAGTTTTCCCTCACTCGTGAACAAGACCCCCAGATACTTAAACTCCTCCACTTGGGGCAGGACCTCATCCCTGACCCGGAGAAGGCATTCTACCCTTTTCCGAATCAAGACCATGGTCTCAGATTGACTGATGTGAAATCTAATCCAGATCAGTCCAGGTCAGAATTATCATCTCATCTGTCTCATGATCAGCAGCAACTGGATGTTTATGACCACAAAATTTCAAGTGAAGCACACTCCTTTTTTGGCTTGTGTTTGCTCATGATCCACATTTCTGTTTAGAAACCATTTCTCCTCCATGGATCTACCTGCCGGTCAGAGCGTTTAACCACTGGCTGGTCAGCTGATGCTGCTGTCAGTCATTGCGGGAATGTGTACGGTGTGGGGAAACGGTTGTAATTTCTCTCCTCTGCCTGAGCTGACTGTGATGCGTGGCGCGCCTCGCGGCAGTGATGCGCCTTTTGTGCAAAATGCGGCGCTTCATGGAGATCGTGCCACACTGTGGATGACTGATGTTAGAGGACACACAGATATCTTTTCAAAAATCTCTGAGATTTCGACTAATGAATACCTGGAAAATTCACCGGTATGCACTGTACCCTAGAAAAAGTACTGACGTGCTGAAAGGTTATATTTAGAAGTGGCGGCGGTGCTGGTACCGGTCCAAAGCACTGCTCTCTGTCTCTAAAGGATGAGTCTGATGATCATATCATAAGAACCTGATCATCATGATCCGTTCCTGACAGCCGCCGTTTCTCCCTCCCCAACCCACCCCACGTGCCCGGCATTGCACGCTGTGCGATAATTAAACTGGCCCAAACACTCCACCTTAACCCTTTGATGCATAATGGTCACTACAGTGGACAGGTACTCAAAATTGTTATTTATTTATTTTTGCTATTAAGCACAGCTGTTGAAGACTTTACTGGATGTGAGCGCCTCCATTTGGACTTCAGTAAGTCAAGCCACATTATTTCATGTTCAGAATGCACATTGTCCACTGAGATGGACATGTAATAAAGTATTTGTAAATTAACAAAATGGTACAAAAAATATTTGTTGAAATTTGTTTCATTCAGTCCTAAAGATGAATGAAAAAAATTGTTTAAAAAGTCATGGTTGAAGATTTCATAATTCTTGCATCAGAGGGTTAAACCGGTTCTCCCAACATGACCACATACAGGCCAGCCTGGACATGCATCTGTGGCCAGAGCTTTCTTCTTTTTCAATCTCTCCTTTTATGCTCCACCTTTACTGATCCGTCTAGGTCCATTTTGCCTCTGGGGCCAAAGGTGCGGTGGTGCTGTAGCCACTCTGGGGTGGTGGGTTTCTGCTGCGCTTTGCCAGACCCCGACAAAGCGAGCATCAGGACAGCAGATACCCTGATGAGCTGCATGATGGATTGCTCATTTAGATATTACACACGTCATGACCAGCAATCACTGAGCGGGCCAGTTTAACGGCCAGGCCACCGGGAAATGTCCTGTTTCTCCCAATTACCAGTCCACCACCGAAGAGATGTGTGTTAACTTAGAAAATGTGGGCACAATTTTAATTACTTGTCAACTCAACTCCAGCTTCCTGCGTCACCTGGAAGATAACCCCAACTAGCCGGGTTGACTCGGAGCTGGCTACAAGCTCCGGTACCAGAAGTCCACGCAATCGGCAGTGCTCTTCTCGACCTCTTGACCCCCTGCATCCCTTCACACAGGCAGGGTGCGTAGACCCGGCACAAATTGCGTCGGATGGTTTTATAAACAAATCTCTAGCTTATCAAACCATAAAGCCAAACTGATCTTACAACCCAGACACCACAAGCTCTCTCAGAACCTTAAGAAAGGCTTTCCTAAAAACATCATTTCATTCATACTTTGTCATGTACAATCGTTTAGTTTAGGGAAAGACAATTAAAATCATTTTTATGAACAATATTCTTGACTCAGTCTGGATTAATATGAAGTGTGTGGTCCCTGAATAGTCAAAGAAACTAAAGATTCCGATTAAACATTCAAAGACCAATCAGATTGATGTTTCATATTGTATGGAATATCACATCTTATTGATCATTTAATATAAATGTACTCATTTCTTAAGGCTACATAGTTCTGAACAACTCATTTAAGGAAACAAAATGACAATACTGACTCATTATTCACTTCAAACACACATTTCACTGTAATATCAATTGGTTGATTATTGGTAAAGTAGTGTAAGATATTTTTAGAGTTGATGATTTGCTTCTAAATCAGCGTTAGCATTGTTATCTCAACTTTAGCCTTTAGCTTGCTTCACCCAATAATAAAGTAAAGCAAAGATGCTGTGGCTTCTTTCACTGTAGAGTTCTTACTTATAGTTCCTTTAAGATAAAATAGTTTTTTATTTAAAGGTCTTGTTTAATTTATTCATTTCATTCAGAGTAACCAAAACGACTTAGACTATAAGATATTTGTTATTGCATTTAGTCAGTGTGACAAAAAGAAGATTGCAGGCTGAAAACTTGACTTTCACCTTTCTGTACCAAATTTTTGTTTTTTTTTTTCCCGTGAACGTGTAGGTTTCCTTCAAGTGCTCTGGTTTCCTCTCATAAGACTCCTTTTATTTAAGAGATAAAATTAACTAGAATAAAAATCTACAAGAACAAGGATGTGAAAGCTCAATGAAGGTTTAGAGGACAGACAAATATGTTGCTGCAAGTTTATAATTATGGGGACGTTATTGGGGTCCAATCAAATGGGAGTAACATGGCTGGATGGGACTGAGATGTGGTGAAATCAAAGCCTTATGTTTAGTGAAAAGATCTTTGTGGGAACATTCTGTCATACAGATTGTGATGAAGGTTAGTGGAACACCTCAGAGATAGAAGAAGACCTCACATTTATTTGATATTTTTGAAAGTTTTGTAGAATTCTAAGATTAGAAAACTTACAATAAGACATTGCATTGTATTGTTAATTTGTAATCTTCTCTGTTATGCAGCAATCCGTTTCTCCTTCTTGAGTGGCAAATAGTTACTCACATCCAACTGATGTTAAAATGTCTTAATATCCTCTGAGATTGTTAGCATTATGTTCACTGCTTACATTTTAAAGCAGATGTGAATGCTAAAACTGTCTCTGCTGAAGTCAGGCTGAGTTATGGCATGACATTAACCATGGAGTTAACGTCTGTGTAACTGGATTATAATTGTAATGAAAATGCTGGTGGAGCCGGAGGAAACTGGAGGGATGGGAGGGAAACCTAAAACCTGAATCACAAGGCCCTAAAATCTGTCAGTAACTCATTTTATTTCTACCCCGCCTAAGGACAGGGTCATGTGAGTGTGTACTGCAAAGGGAGGGAATTTGGAGTGTACATATATCTTCAAGCATGTTTGAATAAAAGGGAATAAGATCTCTGAAACAATCTTTCTGTATTACAGGAACGTTACCCATCCTGCTCACCCCTTGACCCTGTATATGTATCTGTTTTCTTTACTTATCTGTTCATCTGTTGAAGGAATTTTCCTCTTAGGGTTTCTTTAAGGACAGCTTTGATCTGCGGGAAAGCACACAGTGGAAAGTGACAGGAAATATGACAGAGAAAAGGAAACGTGAGTGACTAAGTTTTGGATTGCAGTCGATCCGAACAGAATTCTGTCTTTGTTTCCTTTGACCAAAGTGTTGAATGTCTCCATACATGGTTGCAGCTGCATTAGTTTTCAGTTGTTTGGAAAGCATTCAATCCACATCTGTCCGTCAGTCAAAATCTGCTGTGATTTTTTATGTAAATTCTGTTATTGATTCCAACTGGAAAAAAGGGAGTTTTCCTCTCCACTGTCGCTACATGCTTACTTAGTAACAAGTCAGTATAGGAAACATTTAACTATAGCTGGCATAATGAACTGAACTCAACTGGAATGTGTACTTTGTGAAGTGCCTTGTGACAACTCTTGTCGTAATTTGGTGCTACTGTATATGAATAGACTGAACTGAATAGACCTTTGAAGGAACCAAAATGGTTGTTTTGCTTCTTAGATCATTCCAACTCCTCACCCTTCATCAATTTCTGCAGGAGCTGTTAATCACTCTTTTTAATCAAATCAGCAGTGTTGAAGCTGGGAAACATCTAAAACTGTGCATGCTAGCACATCCCTGCACATGCACAGCTATTATGCTTAAATGATAGTCTGAAGTGGCGTAAGGTTGAACGCTACGCTGATCGCTGAGCTCAAATACACAAAAGATAAATCCCCTCACTTCTCTTCCATAGCTAGCTTGAAGTATACTGGCATGAATTCAAGGCAGATGGAGTTAGCATTCAAGCTAGGTTGGTGTGCTAAGCTAATTGTGTCTCATCCCGCAGTGTAACTGAGACACATTATCATTTATTGACAGCTCTCTCTTGTGGATATGCAAATGTAATGGTCAATGCTCAAGACTCAAGTAAAATGATTATTTTTGTGGTATAGGCCAGGGGAAAGACTTGGGGGGAATATTAACATGACCTAGCCTACTTTACATTATAGAAAAAAGCCAGTCAAATAAAAAAAAAAAGTTTGTTACTTTGCAATTTTTAGACTGCACACCACAGCTTTAATGTTTTTACTTGTTTATGTCAAATTTTTTGCATCACGTTCATGTTCATTAATATTTCTCACCAAATTATATTCTAGCAATTCCTAATAGCTTGAAATTTTACATTTTTATGTACATAAACTGTGGTCAACACTCCATAGACATGTGCCATCTTGAAATATAGTAACCATTTAGGGACATACAAGATCTAAAGCTCTGTGTTTTGCGTTTGTGCTTTGACACGAAAGTTCCCCCTCTAAACGTTGGATGTGTGTGTGTGTGTGTGCGGGGGGGGGGGGGGGGGTCCTTGTTGGTTTGTGGAATTTCTGCTCCTTCCCCTTGGGTTGCTTCCCCCTTCTTTCATTAAATGTGATTGTTGGTCTGAAAGATTGAAGTCCTTTAACCATGGTGGAGCATGTATGGCCACGGGGGAGAGGGAGACGAGTGACGCGGCAGACGAATCAGTGCAAGTTAGTCGAGGCGGCCATTTAAAACACGGCTAGTCATCATTAAGATGCACATATATTCCCAGCCTTAGGTGTGAAAGAAGCACCGGAGTTAGAAGACAGCTGCTGCAAATGACTGATGAGACTCGTTCTACGCATATCACAAGACACGGCCTAAAATACTTGAGAGAGACATTGACTGCAAGAAGCAGCGAAAACAGTAAATAGAATTTGCAGATGGGTGAAAGATGGTGTGTGGAGTTTTCACATTGCCTTTTTGATGCAAGTGGGCTAGTGTAGATGCAATGCCTACTCTGAACTGTGTGGCGCTACGGAGTCAAATATTTTTTACACACTGGGGCTCTGAGGCACAAAGTCTTTATCAAGAGTGGAAAAATTTAGAAGTGGAGCTGTTTTGAAGACGTGTCAGCACCTCACCATGTCCTGTCAGAGACCCCACTTTGAAACCCAGATGGCAGATAAACCACTTAATAGTGAAAATGTAATCAAAACAAGAGCAAGAAAATTAACAGGCATTCATGGCTTTTTATCTTTGGGGAAATCCGACTCGCTGTGATAGAGGCATTTTAATTCAGCTGATAATTTTTACACACATGCTTTATCTCAGAATCTGACTTTTTGTCTGTCGTCATCTCTTTCGCCATCGCTTGCATTTGCTTGGTGCAAACACTAATCTTATCATGACTCCAAACAAATAGCTACACTTCTGCCAATAGCACCACAAGCCTTCTGCATGATCTTCTTTTTATCAGAAAACATGGAGTTTGATCAGGTAGGGGTCAAGAGACTGGAACAGCAGTTGGGTTAAAATGAGAGGAGAGGGGGGTGATCTGGGGCCACAAAAGGAGTGAGTGAGCCCTTTGCTTAGGCTTCCAGGGCTCAGCAGGATCAGTGCGTGTGGAGCCAAGCCGGTTAAGCACACAATGGGGGGAAATGGGAATTTAATACAAACTTTCTCACAAATTCTCCGAGACCTCCCGTGTTTGCTGCCGGTCTCACACCCCTAGCTACACTGCTACCACCTCCACTACAACCACAACAAAATCACAAAAACAACAAGACATGCTCAGAAGCATGTGGCTGGTGATGGCTTGGGATCCTTTGGACAGCTTTCCTATACTATCAGCTGATCACAGGTAGTTTGTGATGCATCGCTCCGCTTCTGAGAAAAGTAAAATCACAGTTTAATCATCCATTCAGTTACGCCAGTTCAATTAAATATGATTTTGAAAGCTTTTGGGATTTTTACATTTTTTACAAAAAATACAAAATGTAGGTGTGCACCTACATTAGATCATCTTTGTGAAGAATATAACTGTTAACACACTTTATTGAGATTTTAAATGTCTTTCCAAGGGAGAGCTGGCAGCAGCGATTTTACAGCATAAATTAACATTAATATCACAAAATTAAACAAATAAAATAATTACAATTAAAATTCCAAACAGGCATAGATGACAATTGCATTTCATAGACTCGACTTAGAGGATCTTCTGTTTGGATATAAATGGTCTTCAGTGCCCAATTACATTAACGTGCGCCAAGTTGATGGTGCTTTGTGCACAAAGCTTGTTTTCCATGTCCCATTCTGGCAAAATGAACAAAAAACAACAATTGAACATGTTTATGAAGCTAGCCAGTGCCTCTTCTGACAAGAAGTTTGTTGGACCGGCTTGGGGCATGGTTGGAGGTGACAGGCATTGCACTGGAATGGTTTCGCTCCTATCTGTCAAATCGGTCGATTACTGTCCAGCTTGGGGACTGCACCTCAAACTCATGTCCTCTGCCCTGGGGCGTGCCACAGGGCTCCGTCCCTGGGCCACTTCTTTTTTCAATATACCTTCTGCCATTGGGCAAACATTTTAGCTTGCATGGTATCAGCTATCATATCTGTGCTGAGGATTGCCAAATTTATGTGGCACTAAATGATACAAATGCAGACTCTCGTGTCTCGGCGTGTGCGAAAGACATAAAGAACTGGTTAGCTGCTAACTTTCTTAAATTAAATGAACTAAAAACTGAGTCCATCATCTTTGATCACCTAGGTCCCACTGATATTTTGACCTCTACATGTGGTGTGTAACAAGTCTTGGGGTAAAATTAGATGCTGAACTCTCGATGGTTTCTCAGGTAAATTCTGTTACGAGGTTGTGTTTTTACCAGTTACGCCGTCTAGCTCGTCTGAAGCCAATTCTGAAGCAGAGACATTTGGAATCAGTTATTCATGCATTTATTGCCTCCCGATACGCAAACGCGCTCCTCACTGGCATTCCCAACTCAGTCTTAAATCAGCTACAGTTTGTCCAGAAAGCAGCTGCTAGGTTGCCAACAAATACAAACAGACGTAGCCACATCACACCGGTCCTTGCACGTCTTCATTGCCTCCCTGTCATATTCCGTGTACAGTTCAAGCTGCTGAATTTTGTTTTCAAAACACTACATGATGAAGCGCCAGCATACCTGTCAGAACTTCTTACACCTAATGTTCCCACGTGCTTGTTGAAGTCAGCTGATCACCTCCTGCTCTGTATTCCACGAATGTGCTATAAATCGAGGGCATAGCGAGCATGTTTCCATTCTGCCCCCCAGCTGTGGAATGCACTGCCCATTACTGTAAGGCAGGCTCTCCTTTGGCAGTTTTTAAGTCTCACTTGAAAACCCACTTTTATGGATTAGCTTTTAATATCTGACATGTGGGGTAGTTTCTCTGTTTTATTGTCTAAACTGTGCTTTTAGTGTTTTAATCTCTTCTTGTGTTTTAAATTGTTATCTTATCTGTGAGTTTGTTTTTTTATATCCGTATTTTAGTGTTTTTATTTGCTGTAGTTACCTGTGAAACACTTTGGTCAGCTCTCATGCTGTGTATAAAATTGTGCCAAACAAATAAAATGGTATGGTAAGAGGTGATCACAAATAGAAAGGCAATTATAGACTGATATGGTAAACTGTAGAGGTGAATAATCTTCTGACTAGCCAATTGCAGCATCCAATTCTTAATGCAAGGGTGTCCAAACTTTTCAAGACAAGGGCCAAAGTATTCAATTTAATTGTCCTCACGAGCCAAAATAATTAGGTTTCTTTGACTGAATCTAATACAAGGCATTTAATACATTGTCATAAGGTCATTTATATTTGTACTCCTTAAAACAGATCAGAAATTAGGTATATTTGTAAAAACTGAACATAAAACAGTTACATCAACAGCCCGGTGGAGAGGCAAAATTAATCATTCAAGATAAACTAGTTGTGGCACAAAATCACTCAGATGGCCACATCTGGCCCCAGGCCATATTTTGGACAACCATGTCCTGGAGTGTAAGTTCCAAATGTCTGAAAGTACTTGTTTATTTTTTATTTCAATCAGCTGAAAATCAGTCTAAAAATCTCTCAAGCTACTTCTTCAATTACCAACAACTGGATATTACAGTGAAATGTATGTGTGAAGTAAATAATGAGTCAATCGTGGCGTTTTACTTCCTTCATTGAGTCGTCCAGATACAACAATCTACTTATCAAATCACTGTGTATGACTTGTTTTTGTTTATCATCTAAAATCTTCTGGTGCTGATCCGTGACTGGCAACAGCCATGAAGTTCATGAATGACAGTGAGAAGGTAACTTTTGACTAAAACATTTGTTGCAGTAACCAAACTTGACCACAGGATGTCATTCTTACACATTGCACCTTTAAATATCTTCTCAAAGATGAGTAACTCTGATCAAAACCATTTTAAATGATCTAAAGAAAGTCTGGCTTGGAGTAGATACTACATTTTCATATTTGACGTGGTCTGCCTTACAAAATAATCTTTGCTTTTGAAGCTGGTCAGAAAAGGGCAATGTCCTCATCTGCTCTCTCCATTAAGCAAATGATATCAATAACAAACAGTTGATAATCACAGAACAACAAAGACTATTAGAGCTGCGATATAGGAGCCTCCACCCTGTACGTCCACCCAGCAAGAACCATTTCCTTTACACACACGCACGCGCACGCACGCACGCGCGCGCACACACACACACACACACACACACACACACACACTGTAGTTAAGTAGGAAAAACAGATTACACATTTTATTTACAGCTGGCAGAAGGCCAAAATGCTCTTTTCTTTTTGGAGCACCCTCCCCTCTGCCCCCCCCCCCCCCACACACACACACACACATTTATATATATACAGATTTCATGCTCACGTACAGACCCACACAAGGAACTCACACCTTTTTTTTTCTGTACTTTTGGCTCTTAACAGGTTTCATGTTGCCAAAACCTGAAGCATCTGTGTTGACCTGGCCTTAAGTCTTTCCTTTTTGGCTTCTGATGCAGGCTCCACCAAGCTGTCTGCAGAGTGCAACATTTTCATGCTTTGGCATTTAATTTTTATGAGCACTGTGTCATCTATTCCCAAAAGATATTGAAATTTCTTTAAAATAAAACAGTAAATAAAGAGAAGCTTGCAAAGTTGTTTATGTCTTGCAAATTTAAAGACTGTTTACTTTGGCCAATGTTGTAGTCAGCATTCTGAAGACTAGTGTGAAAATGAAGACTTGTTCTCAGCTGATTCACAGAAACCACACAGACAACAAAACCCTCTCAAACCAGTTCATCTGAATTACACACGAGTTACAGTACCTGGTCATAGGGGCCACATAGACCAGAATAAATAATAACATTAGACTGTTAATAACAGTTTTAGTCTGGGTTCACCCATTATAGTTTTTGCACATTAACCAAAGGGCAAACTCCTCAAGCCAAAAGTGAAGCCACGCAGAAGAGAGAGAAAATAAAAACGCAGTCCCCCCTCACCCACTAGGGGCTGGATCTAGAAAGGAGCACGTTCCCATTGACTCCCATGCTGAAAAAGCCAACTTCACAGCAGAAATAAACATGTTTACAGTCTAGTTCTAAACAGAATTTTAGGTTTAATAGGTCCATTTTACAGTTATTACAACTTTGGGGTGGGGGCGCATTTTTGTGTACCTCATCCATTTACAAGCTTGAACTTATCAATAGTCAGGGGCGTGTCCATTTGATTGACAGGTGCACCCATCAGCGGTAGCAGCATGTGCTCCTGTTTGCTGTAAGGAAGGCCTCAGCCTCGAGCTCACGCTAAACGTCTTACAACCTAGAAGGCGATGGATCTTGGCTAAAAGCACCTGCCATCATTCGTTAGCTTCGATTAGCTTAGCTCGCAACATTAGATCAGAGTTTGTTGGTGTCAATCATCTGACCCCACCCTCACAGTCTCGCTTTCCATTTTTTTGTATTTGCAGAAGGCGGCCAAGATGGCGGTGGTGATAACTAACTGAGCTTCATTTATTGCCTCGGAAACCTACAGGTGACGATCGACGCAGAGGGTTTGTCCATCTTATTTATTACTTATAACACATATTGACTTTTATTTAGGGTTTTTAGACTTTAATGATTTTTCTCTCAACAGCCTGCTCCTGACATGCAAAAGAAACCCACGTGGTCTCCCTTCCAAAAAAACTGAAAACAGGAAATCTCAAACAATAAGAAGTTGTTTGAACTTCAAGGCGATTGTCTGAAGCTGTATAGAAAACACCAAACCAGGCCAGTGGGTCTTTCATGCATGGAGAAAATGAGAAGTTCAATTGTTCCATAGCAGGGTAGCGAAGATTGGGGCAAAAAACAGACACAACAAGCATATTGTTCATCGTTTCCTGGGGGTGAGTGATGAGGAGGAAAGGGGGAGTCTGGATGGATGACCATAAAAGCTGCAGCTCATCGAAGTGAAAGAACAAAGCTGTTGCATTTGGCAGAACCTGCAGGCTCAGGCTGAGAAGCACACCAGTGCATAAATCACTTGCATTCATAAAAACCCCAACTGCTAATTTACTTATGTGAGAAATGCACGCTCATTTTCTGTGCAACAGTTGTTCAAAAATCTCCTTTTATATGCTGTGCTGTTTAAAAATATTTTTGCTTGTAATCAAAACTGAATGATGTTTTGATTTTTTTTTCATTGTAGGTTGCAGCAATAATAAAAAAAACTTATCAGCGGATTATAATATTAAAAAAAGTTTTTATTTTCTGCAATAAGAATCAGTAACATCATGAACCGAATCAGAACAACAGCTAACTGATAATTAACGCATTCATCAGCAGGGCTCGGGGAGCCCGCGCGCCAGTGGTCCTCCGCTGTCTGGTGACGCTCTTCCTTCCTTTCCCACCCAGAGAAGGCTGAGCTTTACCGCAACTAGCTCTGTTCAGCCTGACAGCACCGTGGTACCATCTCTTCATACTTACTTGTGTTACGGAGATTTTACCAACCACAAGCTTTGGAAGTCGTTATGCGCAAAAAGGCGCATCTTCGTGGCGCAGCGGCACCGTTTTAGGTGCGGAGTTCTGAGAGTCTGAGTTGGAAAAATAAACACGTCTTTCTAATGCGGATTTTACAAGTCATGAGGACTGTGTGGGTGTTGGTGTGTTTCTTTGATTTATCAGGTGAGAAATAACTTTTTTTTACTTTGATGCAAGAATGAATAAGCAAAATCTGAAGTTGACAAGTGATTGTTATAGCTACAACCACACTATTTAAATTAATAATGACTTAAATAGGTAAATCCTTGTCCGATTGGAGGTTAGGTCTCTGAATCCTCAGGAGAAACAGGAGCACATCCATACTTCCTCCCATTGTTCTGAGGATGTTGGGTTTCAGATCCAGAGGGAAGGAATGTGGACCTTATTGTGTTTGGCACGTTTAGCCAGATAAAGCTCCTGTGTTTTGTTATTTTTCAACCCAAAATATGGTGTCAATTTAAAGAGTGACTTGTGTCATAAATGGACAGAGATCGTAGTTGAAGGCTGCTTCTTGCATCAGACGGTTTTCTTGGCACCCTTTTTTGTTGGGATGTAAGAAATGAAATGTTGAACGTGAACTTTACAGGATTTTGAGGGAAACAAGGGGTGTTGAGTGGACAGAAAGCCTCATAAGCCACTGAGACAAACAATTTTGTTAACCCTTTGATGCATGAATTATGAAATCTTCAACCATGATTTTTTTAACAAATTTTTTCATTCATCTTTAGGTGTGAATGAAACAAATTTCATATTTATATATTTTTTGTAACATTTAATTTACAAATAATTTATTACATGTCCACCTCAGTGGACAGTGTGCAATCTGAACATGAAATATGTTGGCTTGGAGGGACTCAAATGCAATAAAGCCTTCAACAGATGTGCTTAATAGCAAAAATAAATAAACAACAAATTTGAGTACCTGCCCACTGTATTGACCATTATGCATCAAAGGGTTAATGGTGCAAGGCCTGTATTTGATATAGCGCCCCCCAAGGCACTTTACAACACAATCAGTCACTCACTCATTCACACCCTAGTGGTGATGAGCTACATTGTAGCCACAGCTGCAGCTCACTGACAGGTCATTATGTCAAACCTGCAAACAAAGCACAATCCAATCCAACAGGTAGGCATTCCTGGTCCTTGGGTGGCACTATCCCGCATGTTTTAGCTGATTCCCTGCTCAAACACACCTGATTCAATGGTTGAATCACCTGTTCAGCACATCCTCACGCTCTGCAGAAGCCTGTTTATCACTTTAAACATGCTCAATAACAGTACTCAAGGACCAGGATGGCCTACCCTGCACACATCTAAAGATTGACTGAAGTTTAACTGGACCACTGACCCATCATTGTGAATTGTATTCTCGAGTGGGATGGCCTTTATTCACCAGAAGGTTGGGACATTGGTACACTTTCATTTATAAGGCCATGCTTAGATCACTACTACATCTGTGACGTAATCTCACGGAGAAATGTAACTTCTCACATTAGACGTGCTGTCAGGATGTGTGTTTGGAGGAAGGTTAGGGCCCAAGATGCAGAACCAGAGACACGAGGCAGAAGGTGGAAAAAACCTAAAACCCTTTATTAAGGAGTAAATCCAAAGGAGGCAGGGAGCCAAAGACCAAAGTCCAAAAATCCTACTATCAAAACCGAGAGAGATCCAAGAACACAAGAGACCAAGAGAGATACTAAAACCTAGAGAGGGGGGTGAGACGAGGCTGACACAAACAATGGACCAACAACACAGAGAGACACAGACAAGGTTATGTACACAGGGGCGGGATGAATGGGAGATGAGCTGCAGGTGCGTGAGGAGAGAGAACCTAGTGAAATCAATTAACTAATCAGGGAGAGGAAACTAAGCTGAGATGGTAAAATAAACATGACCTATGAATAATAACCAAAACCTAAAGACTGGGAGAACCAAATAAAGATCTAAGGAGAAAGGGAGAACTACTAAACCGGTTGGGAAGGACCAAGGAACCCAGGAGAAGAAATCCTGAACCTATGACAACTATAGGGTAAAACTAGTTAGATAACACAAGAAAACAAGAATAGGTGAAACTGGGAAACCTGGTGGGAGCTGGAAGCAAGAAGGGGCACAGGAAGCTTAAGGGGAGAACCTGGAGTGGGCTGGGGAACAAGGGACACCGAACCTGAGGAGACGCCTGGAGGGAGAAACCTGGAGGGGGCTGTAGACAAGGGGACACACGAGGAACACAAGGAGACACATAAGGGAATCCTAGAGGGGGATGGAGAACACCAGGAGACACATGAGGGAGACGCAGACGCAGACCATGACACGTGCAAATGATCAGTTGTTACTTTATGTTCCATTTACTCGCACAGAACTGGGCCAAATGGTTTTCGTTCATTTTGCTCCTTCTGCATGGAGCAGGCTGCAGGAAAACTGGAAATGACCTGAGCTTATCGCTTTGAATACATTTAAAACCAGATTGAGAGCATCTCAATGGGACCTTCTTGGTTAAATAAAGAATAAATAAATATACTATAGTAGTCAATCTTACTTGAAACGTCACTTTTTCAGCACAGGTCTTCCTGTCTTCAACATTTCACGTTGAAATAAAATAATCTTACAAACTTTCATGAGCAAAAATATTCTGAGAACCCCACCCACCCCCTTTCTTGTTTTTCAGGTGCCGTCATCGACTTGACGATGATTTCCACGGCAGAGGCCACCCACATCAACCACTTCTATATCTCCTGCATCAATGGTGAGCGCAGCTCCGCTCGGGTTGAGCTGAACATCAAGAGGGACAACAAGATCCTCCAATTAGCCAGAGAGCCGAGTTTTACGGTGAACAAGCCCACATCCAAAGAGGTCGTGGCCAGAGATTTCCGCCATCCGGAAAACATTGGTATCTTCTACTGTGAAACCACTCAGGAAGTCCCCCTGCAGAAAGTCACGATGATCAACAACATCGGCACTGGTCTGTTCAGCTTTCACACAGCCAGATTCAGAGGAGGCGTGCTCTCCGTGTTTACAAGTGTGTCTTTGTGTTTCCAGCTAATTTCGTCCCACACTACCTTACGCTGACCGTCAACAAGGGGGAGACCGCTCATCTCACCATGAAGCTCCTCAGCCCTGAAAAGAGAGACGTGACCTGGAAGTACAACGGTAAGGAATCCTGGATAAATCAAAACACTGGCAGGGAGAGCACGTGGCACCATCAGAGACACGTCCCTGCCCATGACGGAGGATCGCGAGGAAACAAAAACATTTTGTACTTCATGCTGTAAAAGTTTTAACATGTTTTTGCAGGAAACTACTATTATATGACTCACTGGAATGAAGTGGTGAATCGCACCGCAACGCTGGTGGTGGAGAATGCAACTTTGGCCAATCAAGGCGTCTTCAGTGCCAGCTACTTTGGGGACAGCCCACTCAACGGAGCCTGGATGAGACTTATCGTTAGAGGTTGGCTGAGTCCTCACTTTCACACACTGATGATCATCGTGTTCCTAGCAGCAGTTTGTGGGTACAGACGGGACACAGCTTATATAAGGAGATGAATCTTTACATTTCACCTCATTGTACAGTACACTGACTGGTCTCTTTATTAGGGACACCTGGTTAGCACTGGGATGGACCTCCATTGGTTTAAATTTGCTGTGTCATAGATGTTGGGAGTCCTCCTGAGACTCTAGTTCATATTGACCAGAAAGCATCACACAGGATCTGCAGATTTGTTAGCTGCACATTCATGATGAGAATCCCAAAGATTCCGGACTGGATTGAGATCTGGTGGCTGTGGAGGTGGCTGGAACACTTCATCATGATCGATAAACCAGAAGAGATGATCTGAGCTTTGCAACATGGTGCATTATCATGCTGGAAGCATCCAGCAGAAGATGTGTCCTCTGTGGTCTAAGCGGGATGGACGTGGTCAGCAACAATACTCAGTTGGTACTTAAGGGTGGAGTTGCGTGTTCTCCCCATGCATGCGTGGGTTTCCTCCGGGTACTCCGGTTTCCCCCCACAGATCACAACATGCCCTATAGGTTATAAACTGTAAGTCGCTTTGGATAAAAGCGTCTGCTAAATAAATAAACATAAACATATAAACATAAACTTAAGGATCCAAAGCAGGAGTGTAAGAATACATTAATTTACATCGATACATAGATTAAATGATCATCAATCTAAATAATAACTATTTATAACACAGACTTTAATTTTGAAGTTTGCTTTATTTTTCAGTCCTACTTACATGCCATTTTTCGTCTGCTCCTGCACATCACTAAAGCGGTAAATGACGCTAGCATGGTGAGCAGTGAGACAATCCACTGTCTCGCTGCCATACAGTATCATGATCATACTAGTGATTTACACCCCGAGTCCAAAGTGGGTCTCACACACACACACACACACACACACACACACACACACGCACGCACACACACACACACACACACACACACACACACACACACACACACACACACACACACACACACACACACAGCATTACACCACTAGCAGCAGCAGACTGAAGCTCACACTAAATTCTGATCCAACCAGCTGAAGTCTAGACTCATGAGACCAGGAAAGGGTTTTCCAGTATCTTACAGTCCAGTTATAATGATCCTGTGTTCATTATAGCCTCATTTTCCTGTTGTTAGCTGACGGGAGTCCACCAGTGTCAAGGTTCAACATGCTGTGGTTCAGAGATGCTGGTCTGCAGACCTAGGTTGCAACCAGTGGTCATACTATTGTTATCTCGGACATGACATGTAACTGGCAGAATAACTCTTTGAGGTAATGCACATCTGAAATGGTAAGACTAGAAAATATCTAAAGTTTATAAAAAATATTGATGTTTTCAGTCAGGACACAATATGATGCCGTAAAGTTCATATTGATGTTAACATACGGCATGCTTGGTTCTTCTCTGACAGCATCGGTACGCATCCAGTTGATCATGTGCGTAGAAAACTTGCTGAAAGTGTATTTTCTAGATTTTAAAAGTTTGCTGAGTTGATGTTCTGCTCTAAAGTTTTTGATTTTTGGGAGACGTTGGTGTTCCAGTGAGTGATCCAGGAGATGTCTGCGACTTGACGCCGGCTCAGACTCTGGGGTTTTCTGATCTGATCATTCCCTATGGTGATGGAACTTTTCTGTGGGATGCCTGCACAGCAATCCAGTGTTTGGGTGTGACGACCGCACCCCAAAGTCCTCCATAGTGTCAGTCTTCATCACTTGTTGACTGGTGTTCTGACAGGCGGGGAAAGGACCCAGATTTCTGTCTGACCTGGCTTTTTGTAGTCTGAGACTGTGTGTGTGTGTGTGTGTGTGTGTGTGTGTGTGTGTGTGTGTGTGTGTGTGTGTGTGTGTGTGTGTGTGTGTGTGTGTGAGTCTGCACTTCCTTACAGCCAGCTGTTCACATCAGCTGACTTGTCCTCATGCCCAACTGGGTTCCATGGTAACCGATTTCCTGTTTCTCGCTCAGCCATTGGCCCTCAGAATAAAACCTTTTACTTCCTGTCCTAATCCTTACTTTTACATCAACAACCAACACTTACAGATTAATGCACTTTGTAGGAGCTTAGTAAAATTTGTATAAACACTTGAGATGACTTCATAACATTTTCAATATAATTAAGATTTTTTTTACTTTAAATTCCTTGAACCTTCACACACAATAAGTATTAACGACTCATTCGTTTTTCCTTTACACACAATCATTTCACTATAGGCAGCCTTGCAGCCATTTCCCAAACGTGGTCATATGATTCTGATTCAACACCTTTAAAACAACTTGTTAACGCTTCTGTTTACAGTCCCCTAATTACTAAGTACTTACATGGTAATTACATAGTAAGTTAAAGTGTATTATTGTTTCTGAGTTCTTAAACTGTTATTACCATGTAACACAGGTTCAATTTGTGTTTTTATTTGCATTAATAATTCCTAGCAAGTACTGCTTTGCACAATAATTACACTTTATTACAATTATAGACTGTAATTACCAGTGTTGGGAGTAACGCGGTACATAAGTAATTAATTACTGTAATGCATTGCTTTTTGCTGTAATGTGTTAATGCAAGGCATTACAGGGAAAGAAAATGGTAATATTTACTCGGTACAATTGTCAGTAACGCAGTAATTACAATGCATTTTTAAACCCAGAATCAAGATGTGGGTTTCTTAAAAATTAAAATTGCGGAAAGCCCAAAATAAAGATCCAGTATCCACATATGTTACGTCATTTATGGACTCAGCTTTGTGGGCATTCTATGAGCAGTGAGGACGCAGCGGTAACGGCTCAAATACTCCAGCTGTGTCTTGCGCGCGGCCGCTGTTATATTCACAAAATCGCTCCACCAAAACAAAGTCATTCACTTGCGATCGTTCATATTCTCTGTACTTTCTGTACATTTCTGACGTGCTTTGCTTCAGCTGAGTTCATAATCTGTGCCCTCGCTCAGTGATTTCGACTCATTGCTGCGGGAGCGCAGCGCATATTAAGCTTTTTTTTTTTTGCGTTCGGTAGATCCCTTTGGCTGATAGAAAGTAGGAAGTCTAGGAAACAGTTTTTCTGGAAGACGGTGAAAACATGCAGCATGCAGAAAGGTTAGAGAGAGAAAGGGCCGGAAATTATTCAAATAAAGTCAAGAAAACAAAACAAAGAGCTTGAAAAGAAAAAAAGTAGGTAGATTTATCCCCAATACACATTTTTACCAGTGAAAAGCAAAAATATATAAGCATTTCATATTTATACATGTGATAGAATCAGATCACCCCAGAAGTCAGTCCCACATCCAGGGCCGTATCAAGGCATTTGGGGACCAAAGCAAAATAGGCTTGGAGCCCCCACCACCTCACTCCCTGCTCAGTTAATCTAAGATGGCAGCGTGCTGAGAGTACAGATTGTTGTTGCTTTTATTTAATAAACAATCATTTTAAAGCACTGAGCGTCACATTACCAGATTCATATTGAAGTTGTTTTGGTGAAAGTAACTTAAAGTAATGCCAAAGTAGTGTAATGCCTTACATTTTAAAATCCGTAATATTGTAATGTAATCAGTTACATTAAAATGAGGGTAACAAGTAATAAATAATGCATTACAGTTTTGAAGTAACTTGCCCAACACTGGTAATTACACAATAACACACTTTAACATACTATGTAATTACCATGTAAGTACTTAGTAATTAGGGGTCTGTAAAAGGAAGCGTTACCAACATCTTTATTCAAACCAAATTATTTAAGACTTTGCTTAGTTATGATCAACATGAAGAGAGTAAGGGCAAGGCAGACTTCAGATTTCACCACAGCCTCTTTCACATCACTGGCCGACGTTTGTTTTTCCTGTTTAGGAGGAGTGACGAGCATTTTCCATGGATCATTGCCACTTTTCACTAAGTTATCAAGAAAAATAGATAATGTTGCAGATAGTTTTTGCAAAAGCTAAAGTTCATTACACGAGTTGGTGTGGCCTCCACATGCAGAAACAGCTCCAGCTAAATACTTCCAGTAACTGTGCAGCAGCTTGGATTCATTTTTTTTCCTTTACTCCGTACAGGACGGCTTCAACAACTGGATGTTTGTGGGTTTCCTTACATAAACCACTTGCTTTAGATCCTTGCAAAAATATTTTTGTTGGATTAAAAAGTTTGACTTGGCAATTAAAAAAAATCCATTTTATTTTTTCAGAACCACAATTTAGAGTCTGTGACAGACTTTTAATCATCTCTCCATCAGTATTGGACAGCTGCCTTTGCCCACATGTGGCCCAACAGGCCTGGAAGATAGCAGAAGGTTCTCATGCTGGAAACAAGAAAAGTTTTCCTTACACCTTCTAGACTATTCCTGATTCAGGTCAAAGAGTTGCTTGTTCTTGTTTTTCAAACATCAGTTTGATTCTATAATCAGAGCAGATGAGCTGGGGTCTATTTTTTGTCTTGCACATCAGTGTCCTGTGTTTTCTCTGACTAATGGACTAATTAAACATTCACAGATTAATACTTTAGGCTCTTGAAACGTTTCAGTCAACTAGGAGTAACAATTATTGGTTTTATCCAGGGGTGCCTCCAGAAAATCTTGACAGTGGTGGCCAGATGGGGCCAAAGACATTTTTGGGTGGCACACCAAATTGGTCCTTGTGGTAACTCTGGGAGAGTTTAGCCTGTGGTGATGTATTGCATTGCTCCTTTATTTGTTTTTATTTAAAAAAAAAACAGTACGTATCCAAAACATTTAACACAAACATTTCAGAAAAATACATTTCAGTTATTTTAAAGGTTTTTCAAATTTTATTTTAAAATGTTTTTTATTCACTTTTTTATACGGTGAGCAGCAGAAAAAAAGATTTCTTTACTCATTAATTGTATTATTTTTATTTATTTTTACAATTATGTCTTGAATAAATAAGATCAATTTATGGTTTGGGTGATCATTAATCTGATTTATTACCACTGGATTTTGCTGGGGTGTGGGGGTGGGCAGCCACCCATTGGGAATGGAAAGTCTAAATCCTTCAAATGTGGTTTTGTGAATCAACAAAAGGTTTGACAAGTTTCATTAGCTAAATAGAGTTTTGAGCAATCTCATTTGCTTATGAATCATAGAAAGCTAATTAAGTTTTTGTGAAGCTCAAACTTTTTTAGTTTCGTGTTTAGTTTGTTTCTCACTCCTGACTCTAATGTCAACCTATCTTTAGAACATGAGAAGGTTTTGGGCATTGTTCAGATGTATCCATTTTTATAAAGGCTTTTATGGTTTAGGATGCATTTCTGTTTAATTGTTAAGTAATTTTGTATAATAAATCTCAATAACAAAATGTTTTAGCAAACATTGCCTCAAAAAGCTTAATTGTTTGCAGAAAAATATTTTTATATATTTGTTCAAGAAGAAACTTAATGAATGAATGAACTCTTCTCTTTTCTGGGTTGATTAAACCAATCAATGACCCCATGTCCACCCTCCACTTTCATTGATCCTCTCCTATGTCAGACAGAAATATTCTGGAAGTCTTCAGATTTCATTACTTTCACCTTCAAATTATAATTAAAACTCAGCAAATCAGAAAAAGCTTTGGGCCAAGTAATCGGAAGGTTGCAGGTTCAGTATCCACCAGAGACCAGAGAATGCTGTAGTTGGGTGGTTTTCGGAGGGGCCGGTGGCACCAGTGTTCGGCAGGCCTCGCGTCTGTCAGTGCGCCCCAGGACAGCTATGGCTACATCGTAGCTATTCCCACTTGAGTGTGAAGGGGTGAATTATTTATTGTGTTATAAAGCGCCTTGGGGGTGGGGGTGGGGGGTGGGGGGGGGGGGTTGGTTGTAGAACGCTAAGAAGGTGCTATACAAATACAGGTCATTTACCCTTTGATGAAACTGTGTTTGTGTAGACTGTCCTCGTATGAAGTGGGGTCCTGCCTGCGACAGGGACTGCCCGGTCTGCCTTAATGCTGGAGTTTGTCATGGTGTGAACGGGGACTGCGTCTGCCCTCCTGGATTCATGGGGACACGCTGTGAGATGGGTACGTTCTCGAGCTCAGCAACCTTCCAAATACAGTTTGATATGGATGTCTGAATGAGTTAGTAAAAAGATGCAGAGACTTGTCAACTCATGAACATGAACTCACACACAAACACACACACACACACACACACACACACACACACACACACACACACACACACACACACACACACACACTTAAGCCTAATCCCAATACACGTAGTGCACCCTACTGTCTTCAGCAAAGCGCACTTGGAGGACGTGCACAGTAAGGCTACGAGTGTGTAGTACACAAGTGTGCTAATATTTGCTGAACTGGGACAGTGAGCATTGCGTCATCGACCCGCTGTTTTCGCTAGTTTTATTTTAAAATCTTTATTAACAACTATCAACATGACAAAATGTACATTCATGGCTATTCCCTAGTCTGTAAACATTCAGAGCACGAATAAATATTCATTTTCTTAAAATAAATTTTTGTTTGAAAATACATATTTTCAGAAAAGACACTTGAGCCGTTGTTCCGCCTTTTTCTTAAAAATCCCACGCAGCAATGGATTGTGGGTAATACTATTCGCTCAAGTCCACATTGTTGCGTTGTGTGGTCAGCTTCTGCACTTGAGGATCGGGTAACCCAACAATTTCACACCCCTGGACTGGAATGAGCAGTTGAAGGGTGCATGGGTGGAAGTGAGTGCATTGGGATTGGGCCTTGGAGACATTGTCATTGGCCCAATCCCAATACTCGCACTTGCACCCTTGTGCCCTTCAATTGCGCGTTCCCGGCCAGGGGTGAGAGTACGTAGGGTGTCCCGATTCTCAAGTGCAGAAGTTGACCACGCCCCATTGCACCCTTATGGGCTCGACACACGGAAGGCGACAAACGACCGCTTTCAGCAAAATTTTTCGCTGTCGCTTTTATTACCTGACACACGGGAGGCGACCTGCGGCCAGCGGCAAAGCCGTTGACGTGTTCCATTCCATGGCGAAATTGAATCTTCCGTTGTTTTGATTGGCTGTGTCAGGTTGGAGGGAATTAAGGTTATTTAAGCAGTTCAGAATTTAAAAAGCAGTAGAGATGATGTTTCACAAGGTGCTGCTAGAGTTATGTGAAATCTTACTTCTGATTTTATTATATTAAAAAAAAACACAGAGAATGGGTTCATCCCATATTACAAACCAGAGAAAGTAAACGAATACCATCATTTCATTCTGGCACCAACAATTTCCCATGCTGCGGCCTTTTTGTGAATATCTCTATATTCTTTGGTAGAAATATTGTACAGTTCTGGGAAATCCGTCACAGCAAGTATCAGATTCTCCTCCATGTTTGCTGGAGATGTGCGGAGCATCCTGTCAGTGAATGAAGCCTCCGTTGATTGGTCCTCGTCCGAGCGACAGCGATGAAAAGTTGAAAATTTTTAAACTTTCTGGGATCGCGTCGCTGGGTCGCCTGTGCATGACACGTGCACGAGCGCAAAATTTCACACGCACGTTTTTCACGTTTCACTTAGTAGGAGGGAGACCCGTGATTATCGCTTTGTCGCGCATGTCTCATTGAAAATGAATGGAGGAGAGGCGATGTCGCCTCCCGTGTGTCGAGCCCATTAATCTGCAACTTCACACAAGTCCGCAGCCATGCAGACCTCGGGCAAGGGTATTACCCACAAGTCATTACTGCAGGAGAAAGGGCTCAAGATCATTTTCTGAAAATATGTATTTTCTAATGAAATTAGTTCATTTCAGGATGATTGGTTGATGCTCTAAAACTTTTAGACAAAACAGTAAGAAATGTAAATTTATTTCAAACAACAGTTTGGCTGTTTGTTTAAAAGTTGTTAAGAAAGGTTTTTGAAAAAATATCACGGCGACCAGCATCTCAGCATGCGTTGCGATCGATGACGCAATGCTCCCTTTCTCAGTTCTGCAATTATTAGCACACTTGTGTACTACGCACTTGAAGCCTTACAGCGCACTTTCTCCAAGTGTACTTTGCTGAAGTCTGCAGGGCACAGTGCGAGTATTGCGATTGGGCCATTATGTAGTTGGAGTAGGCCCCAAGTGCAAGAGGCTCAAAAATCATTTTAATTAACCAACCAACCAACCCCACTCAGGGGCAGACACAGGAAACGTGTCCCATCAGAGAACATCAGGTTACAAAAATTGACTACCTGGGAGAATTTGACACAAGAGAATGAAACCAACTTGCTCATATACTGAGGGACATGTTTGTAGGAACAGGTGGCCTAACTATGAATTGAGACCAGGTGTGTGTGATTGACTGAGGAGCTGAGAGAAAAATCACAGGAACACAGATGATTATAACTATGCTTCATAATCAGAGTTTGAGGCCATGAACACACATAGCAGGGTTTTCTGTAAAACCAAATATCCTCTCCTTCCATACTTTGGTCCACACAATGCAGCAAAATCCAAAGAATTAAAAGAAACGCAATAGTAAATGTACCTCTCTTTGATGGAGAACAGCCTGCAGAGAAGGAATGTTTGGTCGAAACTGCCAAGAGTCGTGTGGCCCCTTGCCGAACGGCAACTGCAAGGGGCTTCGCTTTTGCCTACCAGACCCGTATGGATGCTCATGTGCTAGCGGCTGGTTTGGAAGACACTGTGAAAAAGGTTTGCGCTGAACTACTTCCTTTGTATCCTCAGTGTATCATGAATACATGTCATTAAGATATGAATCTGTTTTTCAGCATGCTATAATAACATGTATGGACCCGACTGCAGGCTAAGCTGTAAATGTCAGAATGGTGGTGTCTGCAATCGTTTCAGTGGATGTCAGTGTCTCATCGGATGGAGAGGGCAGAACTGTGAAAAGTCTGGTAGGAATCATTATAAACAACTTCATCTGGTATGCTAGATTGTTATTTCATATGAAATCCGTTATGAATGTGTGCAGTTATCTAAAGAAGCTTCAATAATGTAGAATGAGTCAAAACCTGAAGGATTTAAAATATGCTGCTTCTGTTTTGGAAATCTCTCAGCTGCTCTTTAAAACAAGCAATCTGGTTTCAGTTTTGCATGTTTTCCGTTTCCCTGCTTCTCTCACTGCAGACCGGGCTCCTCAGATTTTGGATTTGGATTCTAACCTGGAGTGGAATCTGAATTCTAGTCCCAAAATCAAGTGTTCGGCCACCGGTAACCCGTTACCCAGTCACAACAGCATTGAGCTGCGGAAGTTGGACAGTACCATCTTAAAGGTGAGAAGACCAGAGCTCATGGGTGGAAATCTTAAAAGGTGATTCACAGAAAGTCTGAATTAAAGATAAACAAGGAAACTAGATCAAATAAAAATGTTTATTTTCTTTAAATTTCTCATTTCCAATAATCATGCTGTGGTCTTTAATATGAATGGATAGATAGTAGGGATGAGCCGGATACTCGTTTCAGACGAGTATCCGGTACGGATAAAGCATTTTTGACGAGTACTTGCATGAAATGGGTAAACCTCGTAAATATCTGTAATCGTTCTGAAGGAAAATCTGCATTGGGTAACTGACTGTCTTCACGCTCTGTGATTGGCCAGTCACATAGAGCGCCCGCCCCTCCCTACACACAAAACTCTCTAGCCGGCCGGGAGCGCAGTCCGTCCGGCTCATCCATGCACACACACAGACAGTAACGGATCTCGCTGTGATTGCTTCACTGTTGCTCACGTTTCTTCCGTTTTCCCTAGGTTTTCTTCAGCTTGCCTCTTTTTTGGTTGAATATTTAAAGTTACTTTTTTCGTAACTTTCATGGTGCATTTGACAAGACAGAGCTGAAGTGCTGTATCAGTCACTCACTACCTCCGCTCCGGTCGGGTTTTTTATTTTTTTTAACTCCATCTCTCTCCTTCTCACCCTCTCTATCTCTCTCAGACACACACACCTTAATCAACATTGTTTTGTTTAACTTTGTGTGGGGCAAAATGCCAAGAACGTTAAGAAAAAAATCTGTTTAATTAAATTAAAATAAAATAATATACATAAAGGTGTGTATGGTTCTAGCATTTCATATTTCCTAGTTCCTACTGCATGAGTTCAGATGTATTAATCCATGCACTTATGTTCTGATTTTATTGAAACACTTGTTCTGTAATAGTTCCTTTACTATTGTGATCAAAAATATTTAATCTCAATTCTGAGGCTGCTCTGTAAATAGTTTTCAAATAAACAATACACATATCAACTTCTGATCATTCCATATCAATTTCAGACTTAAAATAATATATCGATGTAAACCACACCCACTTCCGGGTTATGTCACGCCCATTCCGAGTACAGATACAGATAATTTAGTTGGTTGAACAGATACAGATACAGATACAGATAGTGGTGTACTTGCTCATCCCTAATAGATAGTGAGTTGGTTGAAAAAGCTTCGGCACTCCTGCTGTAGAAGTTTGTCAGAGAAATGGGGAATGACTAGTCTTACTCGTTAATATTCATGAAATGCAAACATCTCGCCTCTCATTGGCTAACTGCAATATGGCTCGAGGAACCAGTGGCGCATGTGGATGGCAGGCCTCGCCTCTGTCAGTGCGCCCCAGGGCAGCTGTGGCTACATCGTAGCTCCTCACCACCTGTGTGTGTGTTTTTGTATAACGCCTTCTAAGGATTCTACAACCCCCCAAGGTGCTTTACAACACAGTCATCCATGCATTCACACGCTGGTGATGAGGAGCCATGATGTAGCCACAGCTGCCCTGGGGAGCACTGACAGAGTCGAGGCCTGCCATCCACAGGCACCACCGGTCTCTCCGACCACCAGCAGACAAGGTGGGTTAAGTGTCTTGCCCAATGACATAACAACAGCATTCTCTGGGGGCCGGGATCAAACCTGCAACATTTCAAATTACAGGACAACCTGATCTACGTCCTGAACCACTGCTGTCTCTTAAAGTCTCTTTCTGGAGTATTTCTTTTATCCGATGGCACCATCTAGTGGCTGACAAGCATGTCACACAAATAATTTCTCCTTCCGTTTTGCTTTAAGATGACGACTTCACGTTTCTTGTTGATCTATGTCCTTCTGTAGCCGACAGTGTTGGGAGTAACGCCGTTTAAGTATAACAGCGTTTCTAACGGCGTTCTTTTATAGGTAACGGAATAATCTAATTAATTACTTTTCCCGCCGTTGCAACGCCGTTACCGTTACTGGGGACGGAACGTTGTGCGTTACTATGTGCTTGTAGAACGTTGAGCAACAGTGGGAGGCTTTCTGACCGCCACACTTCAGCTGCAGCCAGGGAGAGAGAGGTGTCGGTAACACACTTACAAACACCATGATGATTGGCCGGGAGGGCGGAGACCCTCACGGTCTCAGTCGCTGCATTCTGTAGACACAACGGGAATAACTCCGTTTAAAATAACCGCGTTAATTAAAAATATTTCTTTCTGTAACGAGCAAACTAATTAATTACGTCTTCTTTTATCAAAACGATCGTTTCTGTTACTGATAAGGAAATGCGTGCGTTAAGCAGCGCGGTGTGTTGAAGCGGTCATCAGCTGATCAGGAGCTAAAGAGGTAGATGTTTAAGAGCATCACGGCCCGTGAAGAACGAGGAAGACGTGATGAATATCTACGGCTGCAGACCCCCCGCAGATTTGTTGCTGCAGCCGCGAATCTGCGGGTCTGCAGCCGTGCCCTTCTTAGCATGACAGCGGGACGTCCCGATGGTCCGCTCACCTGTTCACCGCTCAGATGTCCTGATCTTCTGCCTTCCTAGATCATCCAGCTGTAACCTGTTTCTGATCATGTGTTTAGTCCCGCTGTAACACTGAAGCATCAGTCTCAGACGTCATGGAGCTCAGGTGTTATCAGAACTACCTGTGTGTGTTTACCACCCAGCTTCAGCTCTTCTGTGGTTGGGTCTTACCCACGTTAGTAAATGTAAGTCCTCCATCAGGCTTGTGCCTCTTCTAGTGTCATTTTAAAGGATATTTATTTATTAAACGTTACTAGATTACCAGCAACAGAAATGCTGCTAAAACACACAATTATGTGAAGCTGGAAAAATTAGAATGCTGTGCAAAATTACATTTATTTCTGTAATTTAACTAGACTGAGATACCATTTAAAGGCTCGGGAACCTTTACAGGTGTTTCTATTTGCAATTTTAAATTGTAGCTGATTGGGTTTTTGTTAAATATCACACAGTGACCTTTTAATAGTCTAGATTAGTGTAATGTTCCTATTAGTAGTTCCTCCTGTTAAGTGCTTATTTGTTTAAATTATTCAGGTTTATAAAAACATTTGGACATACATTTTATTATGTTCAGTCATTAGTCATTTATATTTTACTATAATTCTTGCATTCTTTAATGAAAAAAGTAACTAAGTAGTTACTTTTGTTGGTAATTAGTTACTTTTATGATCTTGTAACTCAGTTAGTAACTGAGTTACTTTTTTGACAAAGTAATCAGTAACTATAACTAATTACTTTTTAAAAGTAGCGTTCCCAACACTGGTAGCCGACATAGTTAAACACGTTGTTTTACAAGTATTATTCTCATGTCATGTTGTGTTTTCATATATTTGTATTTTAAACACTTGTTCGTGAAAAGTTCATCAACTCTGCATCAGCCGAGGTATTCCTTAACTTTGAAGCATGTAAGCAGTATTCTAACGCTATTGGATAGTTGTGGTCATGCTCAGTTTCCTATTGCACGGAGCTCTGCGGGGCAGGGGGCATGCTTAGCAGAAAAATAAATAAAAAAGACGTATTGCTTACATTTTATACATGATGATACGTGATAAGATAATCACTTTTACGGATTTCTGAAAAATCATGTATCATTTCTGAAAGGGCAAAACTCCGGAAAGCTACTGTAAGTGTTACACAAATTGGGGTCATTCATAATTATCAAGCTTTTTGAGAAACTAAGGTGCTTATAATCAACTCTGAACGCCGATGAGCTGCTTGTTTTCCTGACTGATCTATTCTGTTTGACTGTAAGGAAACAAACTTTTACCAAATTGTATTAAATTTTTAGAGACAAAGAGCCTCAAATAACTTTGAAATTCATCAAACTAAACCGAGCAGTCAGTGGACCATCAGGCACAAGTAGAAATACAAACTGACCAATGCTTTTAAGTCTTGACTGATGATTAGAAGGTCCAGTCGCAGTTCGAGGAAGTCGGCAACACAATGGTCTGACCAGATAAGGCTGGATCATGCTTCATCGTGCGCGAATACGTTCAGTCTTCTTGTCGTTGTTTCCTTGATAGAAGAAATAATCTGATAAATGATTGCACCAGGATTTTCCACAAGAACAAAAGCATTTTCTCTGAGGATTTTTTGAGTTGGACTTGTTTTTTCCCCTCCACGTTCTCTTTAAGGCCTCGCAAACCATCATGGAAGCCAATAAGAGCACAGCTCTGTTTGAGATTCCTCGCCTGAACGCTCAACAAGGAGGGTTGTGGGAGTGCAGGGTGTCCACCAACGGAGGCCAAGACTCCCGCAAATTTAATCTCACTGTTAAAGGTCAGAGTGAAGAGATTTCTGTTGGGCAACATTTTGAATTATGTACAGAAATTGCATTTTTCACAATAAAAGCTGAACTGTTCTCAATTATACACAGAGCCTCCAGTACCGACTACAGCTCCAAAATTGCTTGAAAAGAGGAGTAAACAGCTGGTGGTGATGCCTGCAGAGTCCCACCGAGGAGACGGCCCCGTAATCTCAACCAGACTTCTCTACAAGCCCGTGGAGAACGGAAACTCTTGGTCATCTATCATAGGTAAACAAAGTCAAACCACCTCCCAAACAGTCATGGAGTCACAATTTATTCTTTTTTTCCCCCCTTTTATTTTGTTGCACAACAGAGGAAAAAAAAATCCACTCAGATCCGGAGATGATAAAGTTCTGGCTGAGGCAAGAGAAATCACCAGGGCAACATTTCTCAGATTCATGATTTTTTTGAGAAGCAGGCCAAGTCAGATTAAAATTAATTATTTATTATTATTTGCAACACCCTACCAGTTGGGAAAATCTTTTTTTAATGAGGGCACCTCATATTTCTTAGCGATAAAGGAATTTATAACAGTTTTTTCCACTTCCATTGGTCTATTTAAAAAAAACTGCTGCAGTCACGGTTAACGTGTTTCTTTTGTACAGTTTATAGCGACAAAGAGCCCATCACCCTGATGAACCTGGAGCCTTCAACACGCTACCTGGTGCGAGTCCAGCTGACTCGCCCTGGGGAGGGAGGAGAGGGGTCCCCTGGACCAGAGGCAATCATGGAGACAGATTGTCCCGGTAAGGCGAAGATCTGTATATTTGTGCTGACAGGTTCAGAAATTCCACACATGCATTCCGTATGAGCAGCTTTATCCGCATTCTGGATCAAAAACATACTAACAACCTATTTTAAAGTGCCTATTTTAAGTGAACTCACATCCAGTGCACATTTAAGTCTATCTAGGTCAATCTATCCTAGCTTATGTGCTTGTTAGAAAACCAAACTCACAAATGAAGTGTGATCCAACCTGCTATGGTAGGTTGTGACATGCGTCCTTTCATGTTGGTAGCTGAAGCAGCTTAAATTTTCTTTTATATTTAATTTTATTGATTATTTTCTGTTAAAAATTTGGTGTCTCTAAAGATCATTGAATTGGGTCATTTCCCAGCAGCATTTTAATTGCAATGCTCTGGACAGGACACAGAAGTCTCAATGATCTACTCTGCTCACCTCACATGGACTCACATGGGCTTCCGCTACGTGAACAAAGAATGTAAAAAACTAAAAATCAAAAGATTTGTCTTGATATTTAATCGGCTTACCAATAAAGGCTTAAAAACTTTATTCTGGCAAGAAATGTAGCTACAAAAGAAGAAAATAAAATTCCTGCTGACACAGGAAATCGAACTGGCATCAGGACATGGGAAAATAAAGTGAGAGGGAGATGCTTTATCCACTGACCCACCAAACCTAGCACAAAAGCAAAATTCAGGTCTTGTGAGATGCAATTTCTACAGGCGGTATTTTATACCTCCATCAGGAGTTTAGAGGTGTGCAGAATGAATGTACAGTATTTGCTTTAAAAGCTATATTTTAATTTAAAAAATAATCAAATATTTATTTTGATGAGTATGACGCTGGGTCTGCAGTACCGTGGGTGTTGTACCGGACTGTCACGGTGAAAAGAGAGCTGAGCCAGAAGGCAATGCTCTCCATTTACCGATCAATCTACATTCCAACAAGATTGCGGATACAAGCAGCCAAAATTCGTTTTTTTCACAGAGTGCCTGGGCTCTCCCTTGGAGAAGCTCGGCCATCTGTGAGGGGATCGGAGGAGACACGCTGCTCCTCCACATCGAGAGGGGCCAATTGAGGTGGCTCGGGCATCTGGTTAGGATGCCTTCTGGACACCTTCCTGGTGGGGTTTTCCAGGCACATCCAACTGGGACGAGACCCAAGGGAAGACCCAGGACACACTAGAGGAACTATGTTTCTCAGCTGGCCAGGGACTGCCTTGGGATTCCCCCGGAGGAGCTAGCTCAAGTTGGTGGGGAGAGGGAAGTCTGGCCCTCTTGGCTTAGTCTGCTGCACCCGCGACCTCAGCCGCTCCGAATAAACGGCTGAAAATGGATGGATGGACGACACTGGGTTTATGTTTACACCTACCACCCAATAGAAGACACCAATGTTTGTTGCAAAACAGTCCGCTTGGCTCAGCGAGGCTGGCCCCGTGGAAAATGGCGAACTCGGCAAGTCAAGCAGCTGCTTCTGAGCCCAGAAGATGTCGTTATCTTTCTCAGAAGAGGAGCAACCATAAAAGATCTAAAATCACTGTGAATTTAGGTGAAGCCTACAACAGATGGACCCCAAAAAAATGTCATGTATCGGCAGCGAACCTGGTATCACGGCGGGTTCCATATTCTACCTTTAAAACCTACACAAAGAATATGAATCAAGAAACTTACAAAGAAAAAGAAATGTGTTATTTAGAATGTGCTCTTAGAACGGACTTGCTCATCCTGTGTTCTCTGTTGTTGCAGAGCCCACAGTTCAACCTGAGATCGACTTTAGCACGATGGAGGGCCGTAACGCCATCGTCAAATGGCAGCTGCCCCCCAACAGCGGCGTCACTCCTGGAACAGCAACCGGCTTTTTAGTGCAGCTCTTTGCTCCGCCACCTGACAATGAGAAACTACTGGAGAAGGAAACTTTGCTGAGTGTTCTCTCCACCGTGTTCCACAACCTAGAGTATCATCAAGACTACACCATGATAGTCAGGCTGCTGAACTGTGGCAGCCAGGGTCCACCATCCAAACCTTACTCATTAAGGCTCAACAGCCAAGGTAAAACAAACACATCTGCAGAAAGATGAGGGGGAAATGAACCAAATGAGATTATCATCTAACAGAATACCAACTCTGTCTTAGGCCCATCTTCCCCACGCAACGTCCAGGCTCTGTCCCTTTCCACATCAGCCATCCAGGTGAAATGGCAGCCCCCTAAGGATCCAAATGGAGGCATAAAAAAGTACGTTATAGAGTACCAGCCAGTTGGTCAGGGGAGCCCTCATCACTGGGTTGACATTGACGACTGGAACAAAACCACCAAAGATGTGACGGCACTCAACAGCAGCACCTTGTACCAGTTCAGAGTGAGGGCCATCTCTAAAGTCCCAGGAGAGTGGAGCAGATTTGTTCAGATGATGACACAAAGCGATGGTGAGCACGGACTTGTTGTCTGGTCAGCTGTTTATAGGAACAGCTAGGTGAATGACGACGATGCAATTTTGGGGGATTTGTGGTAACAACATTCACAAAATATTTGTACATAATCTTTCATATAATGAAATTACGTTTTCCTCATAAGAAACTGCCACTTTCCGACATTTGGGTGTTTTAGGGCAGTTGTTCTCAGTTGGGGTCCATGCCCCCCCAAGGGTGTCCCAACAAGATTGTCTATGCTGAGGGTTGTGAGGTTAATATTTTATTTGTAAAAATGACTTTCATAAAATCCCGACAATGCACACAATAGTATAAGTACTCTGTGTAAGAGGAATAGTAACTATGAGTATAAAACTTAATTATTTACTTTTAATTGTCTAGGGTAGGAATTGGGGTTCCTCGTGAAAATGGTTGGGAACCACTCTTTTAGAGAGTTTCTGATCTTATCTTGTTTATTTAATGTTTGCCACTTTATTTATGTTACTGCTGTTTTGTCCCTTTGTCTCAGTTTACTTAGTTTTGCCCCTTTTTGGCTGTAAAATCGGTTTTCTTGTGTTTTGGCACCCATCATGTCTCTGTTACCCCTTATTCACATCGAGCGTGGGACGGATGCGGACCGGAATCCATAAGGCTCCAGCTTGACTCCAGATTCCTTATATAGCTTTCATTTCTGGTGGAAAGAAGGGGTTACTCTTCACCTTGCCTCAGCTCCCTAGTCAGTGATCGTGCACACCTGTTTTTCATCAGTAATCAGCTCAACTGTCCCTGTTTTGTAATCGCTTCCCTCTGTAAAAGGTTCCCCCAATTCATGCACTTATCAGAACCTCCTCTAACCCATTAGAGCCTGTTTTTTAGCTTCCTATTTTCCTCTGGCTCCATCCATCCATCCACTTTCGTCCGCTTATCCGGAGTCAGGTCACGGGGGCAGTAGCCTAAGGCGAGAGGTACAGTCTTCCCTCTCCCCAGCCACTTGGGCCAGCTCCTCTGCGGGAATTCCCAAGGCGTTCCCTGGCCAGGTGAGAGACATAGTCCCTCCAATGTGTCCTGGGTCTACCTTTATGTCTCTTCCCGGTTGGACGTGCCCGGAAAACCTCACCATGAAGGCGTTCAGGAGGCATCCTGGCTAGATGCCCGAGCCACTTCAACTGGCTCCTCTCAATGTGGAGGAGCAGCAAATCTACTCCGAGCCCCTCCCGGATGACCGAGCTTCTCACCCTATCTCTAAGGGAGAGCCCAGCCATTCTGCGGAGAAAACTTATTTCGCTTGTATCCGCGATCTCGTTCTTTCGGTCACTACCCAAAACTCATGATCATAGGTGAGGGTAGGAACGTAGATCGACCGGTAAATCGAGAGCTTCGCCTTCTGACTCAGCTCTCTCTTCACCACAACAGACCGGTACAACGCCCGCATCACTGCAGATGCAGCACCAATCCGCCTAGCAATCTCACGCTCCAGCTTTCCCTCACTCATGAACAAGACCGAGAGATACTTAAACTCCTGCACTTGGTGCAGGACCTCATCCCTGAACCAGAGAAGGCTTTCCACCCTTTTCCGAATCAAGACCATGGTCTCAGATTTAGAGGAGCTGATTCCTGGGTTACTTTTTAAAATTAGTATTAACAATTTTTTTTAAGTTCACCTGGTTGTCCAACAACTTTGCAATGTGGCCGAAACAAACATCCTGCAGGACAGAAAAAATGTCAACGTTCTTTTTTAAGCCAACGAAAAATCTCAAAAACCATCTGAGGGCACCAACACAAAGAGAAACGGTTCTTAAAGACGTAGCTCTTTTCCATGTATTTTTCTAACAGGAAGTCTGGATGAAATAAGTCTCCAGCCATGGCAGAACTCTCACTTTAAAGAAGTAGCTTTGTTCCAGAATAAGTCCTTATTTATTATGCTGATATAAATGACTATTTTTTGTGGTTTCTTTCACGCTGAACCTGAATGTAGTTCCAAGTGGAAAGTTCTTCGTAGCTATGCTGAAAGCCTATCATGAGTTTTCATTGGCTGGAGTTGAAAAGGACCACCCACAAAAAGACGGATAATACATGTTCAATACTAAAACCACATATCTGTCTCCTCTGACTGAAACTTATCTGTTTCTCTTCTTGCTTTTTTTTATTCCCATCTTCTCTCCTCTGTGAAAATAGGCCTTCGAAATTTAACTCCGACCACCCAGGGTGTGGTGGGGAGGCCAATTGGGGACAGCTACCAGCTGGTGGTGGCCGTGGTGGCCTCCGTAACCGTTACCTGTGTGACCATAATGCTGGCTCTGCTGGCTCTTTTCTTCATCAGGAAGATGCTGCTCAATCGTCGCCGAACGTTTACCTACCAGTCTGGATCGGTGAGAGTCCAAACAGAGGGAACTTTCTAATTGTGATTATGGAAAACCATTTGGTTATTTTGGATAAAATCTTGCATCAGAGAACTTCCACGCACTAATTTCTTTGCCAACTGTCTTTTTTTTATCTTTAGGGTGAAGAAACCATTTTGCAGTTTAACTCCGGAACTCTGACCCTCACAAGAAGGCCCAAGCCCACGCCAGAACCTCTCACCTATCCAATCCTCGAGTGGGAGGACATCAAATTTGAGGATGTCATTGGAGAGGGCAACTTTGGCCAGGTTTGAACGCATTCTATTTGTTGTGTTTTTACACGTGTTGGAACGATTGAACTATAAAAACTTTCATACCAGGTCATCAAAGCCATGATCAAAAAAGACGGCAACAAAATGAGTGCAGCCATCAAGATGCTCAAGGGTAACTATGCCTGTGCAAAAAGTATAGATGATTAATGCATGTGCTGCACACACTCACACACACACACACAATCAGAGCTAGTTTGAAGTTGGTGCATTTAATTTTCTGACCGATGAGAAAACTTGCTTCGCTTGCACTTTACTGAATGCAGCACTGCGTGCGATTCTGCCTGCAGAGTTTGCCTCCGAGAACGACCACAGAGACTTTGCTGGAGAGCTGGAGGTGCTGTGCAAACTAGGCCAACATCCCAACATCATCAACTTGATAGGAGCCTGTGAGAACAGAGGTGAGTGAGTGACATCTAGTGGATCCTATTGGCCTCTTTTATGCTTACATAGACATGTTTTGCACACAGATTGCATGTTTGTTAACATACAGAGAGGCACTTAGAGGCGTAGTTACGTCATAATGTATGATTCTTTCGATAAAAACAAACTGAAAAAGGTAGAAAATTTGTTATAAATGGTGAGAGCAGTGTTGTGGGGAGTACAGCCGTTAATAAACATGTTAGGATGAGGATCATAGCGGCACAAACAAAATGCTGAGTCATCTAGAGCTTCACTCATTCAAATCAATAAAATGAATGAAATTGTTTGTTGTCCTAATCTTTGTTGAAGCTAAATCATACTTTTTTGTGTAAGTGGTGTGTTTTTATTGTTTAACAGGCTCATTCACTCGTTTTTTAAACAAATCTGCTGTTTATGAATGAAAGCCTCATGTGCAATTTTCTACACACATAAAGCTCAGGTGCTCCTGTTTCTGTTGGGGCAACAGCCGGTTTACAAGTCTAGCTCATTAATATTCATGATATGTAAATATGTGACCTCTGATTGGCTAACAGCAACACAACTCTTCCACTGCCTTCGCTCAGTCTTCCCTTTTGACTTAAAATCGCAAAGTTGATGCTTTAGGTCCACGAATAACATGTTCCCCCAAAATGTGGAGTGGCTAATGCTAACAGTTAGCTTCATCCACCTGACAAGTGCTCTGCTCTCTTATGGACGCTAAATGAATACAACTTGTCATAAGCCCAGGTGGACAATCCATGAATGCTAGTTTTCCCTCAGACAAAAATCTGACCGGCTTTTTCTGACCTGGGTGTTTTCCAGCCTCTTTCCTTTCTTTTTTAGGGAACTTCGACTGAAGGCTATTTTCACGTTCAGCATGCATGTAAAACTCAGAGTGAGCGGAATTTCATGGTTTCTCCCCAATTCTTTTAAAGACATCTACAGGTGAAGAAGATCCTTGACAGAGACGGTTCTTTGTGGCCTTCGCCTGCGCTATTAGAACCTGCCAAATGCCTCCGTGCAAGAAGATATAGTCTTTTAACGTTTATTTGATTTCTCTCTGCACTCCAGTCAAGCTGCTTTGGCACCATTTCTTACCGGGAGGAATCAGCTAATTCCATCCGGTGGCTTTTAAAGTATGTAATTTGATTACTTTTGTAAATGATACATACAATATAAGAGAAAATCTATAGTGATAGCTACTCTGGTGAGAGCATTACTAACTCAATTTAGCTTTGCATACAAACTCTGAATAATTCAGATAACATGCACAATTGTAGCTTTTATGTATCCAAATGACGTTTATTGAGCTATAATTGCATTAAAATAGATTTAAAAAAGCAGGAGCTATTGCTAGACGTTATTTTAGACTATTGTTTCTTGCACGCGAATTGCTTTGCATCATGGAAAAAGTAAAAGAAGGGTTAAGTATGAGCAAAAGAGAAGCAAGTAAGAAATATTGTGGAGGAAAAACATCAACCCTGAAATGGTTTTGTAGGATGACATAAAACTAAAAGCTACTATCTCCTCCATGAAAGAGATTTATAAGCATTCAGGCTGCATTATCATCCAGTTTGTTTAGATTCGTTTATGGGAGGTTGTTAAGTGATATTTTACTGTCGAAGGAAAGGCCACTGCCCTGCGGAGGAAGTGGATGGGGTAATTTAATTCACATTCTTATTGAGATCTGGAACAAATTTACTCTTATATCAACATATTGGAAGAATTAAGTGCTTTGAGGAATGACTTTAGCCCTGAACTGGTGCATGACTGGAGAGTAGAACAGGATGGACACAAGATATTTTATAGACTCCAATCAGGAGAAAGACAAGTGGATCTTATTTTATATATTCTCAAGTACATTTCTACTTACATGCTCGTCAACTGAAGGAATTAATCATAAACAAATCCAAAGCTGTAGGTAGGTTTAAAAATGTAGGCGTTTTTCATCATAATTCTTTCAGTATGTGTACATGCCTTGCACAAAAAGAATCTGTCATGGTTTAGTTTCGGAGCGGTTTTAGAAACGTTGCTGCAGGAAAGAACAACACATCCTCGGTTGGACTTTTCCAAGTAAACATGGTTTCCTCCTTCCACAAATGGTTCATCCTACTTGTGTTGGAACACTTCCTGGTTCTGGTGAGATCAACGTGAAACTGCTCCAACAGCTACAAGCGGGGGAGACAACCATCTGCTCGAGTTCTGTCAGGGTTTACAGAAACGTCAACTCTAAACCCTTTGAGGCCAAGTCCACTGCCATCTTTAGTCCATATGCAAATGCAAACAAGTCCTCAGTACGAGTTTTTGCAACAAAGAGCTTTTTACTATTTGTCTGGCTGCTGTATTAGAAATGGAGAAACACGGTTGTGTAGCTTTGCAATTACTTTTGTCACATTCTGATTAGGAGGAGTAGGACCCAATATGCAGAGCACCAGACGATATGAGGCAGGAGTTGATATAAAGTAAAAAAATCCTTTTATTGTTGGATGAACAAAAATTAATCCAGAGGCATGGAGCCCAAAATCCATAAATCCAAAAGCAGGAGACAAAGCTCAATTAGAGCACAAACTGGGGACTAGACAGGAAGCTCACACAGAGCACCAAAGAACAACGCTGACAAACAACAATGGACCGACAAGAACAATGAGACAAGGAGGGCTTATATTGACAGGGAGAAGCAATTAGGGCAACAGGAAGCAGGTGTGTGGAGTGAGGCTGGAGGGAAGGCAGGTGACAACAATTATCTGGATGGGGAAGAGAACCAGAGGAGGGCAGATAAACCTAACACTATATAAAACACAAAACTAAACCTAAAGACTTAGGGAAGGACTCACACAAACACATACACATACTGACACACACAAACTCATCCTCACATACAATGAACTGGGGAACAAGAGGCTGGAGCTACAATTTAAGACACATAACAGAGATGCAGACAAAGGACACATGAGGGCACTAAGAGAACACAAAAGGAGAACCTGGAGTGGGAACTGGAGGAGCTGGGGAACAAAGGGACACAGAACATGACGACTTTTTGAAGTAATTTTAAAGATTAAAGGAGCAATATGCTAGAAATCTACAGTGAAATTATCACAATACAGTCTAATGTCTCAGTCATGTTGGAAGGAAGGGGCTGCCAAGTCTGCGCCGATCTAACGCCAAAATTAATGTAATTTGACACCGGCAGGCACAAAGCTCCAGGGCTGTTAAAAGAACAGAAGCCAGTAATCAGGAGCGGCCCAGAAGTTATTTCTTGTACCCCTGAGAAGCCACGGCATCTTTTTGTTTTACATTGCTAACAGTGAATTAGAAGCAAATAGTTGGCTCTAAAAATATCTCAATCTTGTTTTTCAAATACCAACAACTCATATTACAGTAAAATGTGTGTATGAAGTGAATAAAGAATCAATCATGGTGCTTTACTTCCTTTTAATAAGGCGTTCAGAACTATAACAGCAAGATGGTAAAACAGCCACACTTCCTCTAATCCTGGCATAATACAGACGGTAATTTATCATAATAAGTGTAGTAATTGCCCCCTACCGTAAAACGCCCAAGAATGCTAACATCAGATACGACAATGTCTTTTTTTACTTATCCACTTACTGTGTATGGCTCATCTAGAACATTCTGGCAGTGCTCTGTAACTGGCAACAGCCATGAAACTCACTAATGGGAGTGAGGTAGTGACTTTTTGTCCTAAAGAATGGGCTGCAGTAACCAGATTTCACCACAGAATGTAAATCTTACTTCATTCGTACATATAGCACCTTTAAACACCTATTAGTTAATTATTTAGACCTAGGAGAATAATCATGATGTATCTGTTTTCTTTAGGCTACCTGTACATAGCCATAGAATATGCTCCCTATGGAAACCTCCTTGACTTTCTGAGGAAGAGTCGAGTGTTGGAGACCGACCCCGCCTTTGCTAAAGAGCACGGCACTGCATCCACCCTCACCTCGCAGCAGCTGCTGCAGTTTGCCGTTGACGTGGCAACCGGGATGCATTACCTCAGTGACAAACAGGTACGACAAGGAAATGTGTAAATATGTTTGGTTCTTAAAGTTGTGTTTCTATTTTCTCTGTTTTTTGAGCTGCTGGTTGATGTCAGCAGTGATCACACTGCCTCTGTGTTCTGTTTTCTAGTTCATCCACAGAGATTTGGCTGCGAGGAATGTTCTTGTGGGGGACAATCTTGTGGCGAAGATCGCAGACTTTGGTCTTTCCCGAGGAGAGGAAGTTTATGTCAAGAAGACAATGGTGAGTTGTTTGGACATGCAACCAACAGAGGGAGCTAGTTGTTGGATATGACGTCTGACTGCATTAGATCAAGACATACCTTTAGTCGTCATTGGCAGTGAATGAGTTAACAATTGGGGACCCATGGTCTGAGAGATGGGCGTGGCTTAGGCTCCAGACAAAGAATTTAAAATAATGGATTTTTGCCTCTCAGTAAATCAACACATCCTTTTTTTTATTAAATACAATTCATTTAAATCTTGATGAACTGTAAAAAAGGTCAGAACCAAAGACAGTTAATGGGCAGCAGTAGCTCAACAGGTTGAACGGGTTGTCCAGTAATCGGAAGGTTGCAGGTTCGATCCCGGCTCCGGACAGAGAATTCTGCTGTTGTGTCCTTGGGTAAGACACTTAACCCACTGGTGGTGGTCAGAGGGTCCAGTGGCGCCAGTGCTCAGCAGCCTCGCCTCTGTCAGTGTGTCCCAGGGCAGCTGTGGCTACATTGTAGCTCATCACCATCAGTGTGTGTGAATAGATGAATGATGCACTGTAGTGTAAAGTACTTTGAGAGGCGCTATAAAAGTGCAGTTCATTTATCATTAAAACTTATTGGATGCTCTACATTAATTTCTTTGTTTTGCAGAAATGTTCTTATTTGCACATTTTAAACACTCTTTGCAACATCTCAGTTGTTTAACATGCCACCAGATTCTCAGAAATAACCTAACAAGCACAACATTTGCTTTTGAAAGAGTCAGAACTAAAGCGTCTGCTCTACTACACGCTGCTGTCCTGCCGCATCGCCTGTGGAGGGCAGTGTTGTGTAAATCTGCTTTAGCTGTACAACCTTGCACTTTGTTGCTCAAAGACTCACAGAAGTCAGAAACGTCTGCCTCGAATCCAACATTTATATGAATCTGTTGTTTGGTTCTTAGGGGAGGCTGCCTGTTCGCTGGATGGCCATCGAGTCCCTGAATTACAGCGTGTATACATCCAAAAGTGACGTGTGAGTTTTCCACACGACCTATTAAAACACACCTTCTGTGCTCACTCATTTTATTATGAACATTATTATTAATGATAATAATACTAACTGATTTTCCTCATTCCTAATCAGCTTACAGTAGTTACACCATTTAGTTTGCTGCTCTATTTTCACCCCCAAGTGAAGTTCTGATTATGTACACCACAGAAAGCAACAAATCATCCTGCCGTCATTGTTAGACTGATAAAAGTGTGCTGTGTGCCAGATAAGCACAACCAGGAAGCCTTAGCGTACACACAGAGACCTTCTTCTGTCAACTGGAGGCTAATAATACGCAGCAGGGAAGAGATCGGTGGAGCGGAGCAGCGTGAACTCTGCCTTTGGGGTCAGAGAGTTGTAAACATGAAAAAACAGAAACATGGATTCATCATTTAAGAGAGAGATTGAAAGTAAGAATGCATTAGGAAAATGTCTGCAGTAGAAAGGATTGACTTTGAGCACAAACAGCTGTCGGCTAATGAAATCTACCACACGAGCTGATAACTTCTGAAGCTGGTGGGACATGTCGTCAGAGAATGTCGCTATATCAGGTTCAGAAAAAGACCAAGGTTTCATGTTGTTGAAGTTTCAGGTCTGAATAACATGAAACCGATTTGATTTACTTAGAAAAAAAATCAGTTTTTAACCCATTAAAGTCAGATTTTGTTTGTTGTGTTGTAGTTATTTAGTTTATGCCCTTCTGTCAGATGAATTAAAACATTAACTTAAATCAAAATGCATCATAGCTCATTCTTATTCATCATTGGTAGATTTTCACATTTGAATCTCTTTTTGCAAGGCATCAGATAGGACCAACAGATGACTGCTTTTAGAAGCATGCAGTGAAACCTTTGCAATTTCTTTCATCTTCTTTTGATTGAGTCTGTTTTCCCAACGTTTCTGTCTCGTCTGCATTTCTGCCTCCCAGGTGGTCCTTTGGCGTTCTCCTGTGGGAAATTGTGAGCTTGGGTAAGTACGCACAGAGCATGGTGCTGTAGCTAAAAGCCTCCATGATGTGTTGCTTAACATGGAGCCCTGACTGCTGAACGTAACTACATGCTGCACGATACACGTTCGTCTGTGACTCTTCTGGGACTAATTAATGAATGCAGAACAAAAAATTGAAATTTATTTAAAGAATGCAACAAAAATATATCCTGCCTTCTTTGACAAAGCAGGAAACCAGGATGCTGTGTGGGAAAGATGGCGACCTGGGTCTCCCATGTCTGATAGATCACTACACACAAAATTACTCATGGGTAATGACAGGGGACAGGGGAGGGAGATAATGGGTTAGGGGGCACATTGACTCCTAGATACGGTTCCACTGCCTTCACCGGTCACAGTCCTGCCCAGGCTGGGATAGGGAGAAAGGGTTTCCATAGCAACGGCAGCATTCCACATTTCTTCTGAGGGGGGAGTTAACACTTTAGCCTCACAGGCTCAAAGGCACCAGATTCAGATAAAAATTGTTTTGGGGACAGGGAGAGATAATTTCCTCTCTGCCTTAGAGTTCTGTTGGTCTACAACCCCTCCAGGTCTAATAATGGTGTAATCAATCTATTCCAATCCGTGCTGATCCGTCACCTCTCTCCTTGATCAAATCCACTTTCTGTGCAGAGCCTGAATTTCAGCTAAATGTTCCAAGCTTACGACTCATCTCGACAATTATATGAGTTTGTGAGTTCACAGTGCGATGCATTCCATCCCTGAGCTCCGGGAATGAACCAATATTCTTAATTTTCCGGTATGCCAGGTCAGGCCAAACAGTAGGAATCCCAACACCAAAACCACAAATACCCAGACATCTTCAGAATCCTCTACAGACAGTTGGGAGAGGCAGATCAGGTTCCACTGTTTCCAGGACTCCATGATATACCCAGCTGGCTCTGTCCCAGAGGGACATCCAGGAGCCCCTTCTCCCGTTCTCATCGTTGAAAAAATTTCGTCAATCGCGTTGAGAGACCAACTGACCAGATCCATTTTTAATCATTTCCAGTTTCCATACCATACCATAGTTTATTTATATAGCACGTTTAAAACGCAGCATGGGAGCTGCCCAAAGTGCTGCACAGGCTAAAACAAAATGCGACCATTCTAAGGAACTAAAACAGAAGATAAAAATACCAGTCAAAAGCAGATAAAACATGATGAATACTAAGAACACATTAAAACAATAAAACACTAAAACGAGTCACTGTCTAAAAGCCAAATCGTAAAAGTGGGTCTTTAAACGAGATTTAAAAACTGCCAGTGATGGAGCCTGCCGAACTCCAATGGGCAACGAGTTCCACAGCTTTGGGGCAGCATGCACAAATGCTCGTTCACCCCGCGATTTGGCTACAGTGTAGCTCACCACCAGCGTGTGAACGTGTGTGTGTGTGTGTGTGTGTGTGAATGGGTGATGGATTGATTATAGGGTAAAGCACTTTGGAGTCCTCTGACTTGATAAAGTGCTATATGACTGCCATTTACCAACACAACACTGATGTTTGTCCCATCAGAGACGATAAGATTTAGAAACGGCATCTTTGAGGAACTCATGTCCTCTTCTCCATTTTTAGTTATTGATGAACTGTGTTTGTTGTGGAGAGCTGGTATTTATCTCCTTCAACTGGAGGCAGGAGTACTCTGCCCATCACAGGGTCACTCAAACACAAACAGGCGTGGCTTTTTTAACTGAGGAAGAATATGAATAAAACTCACCCATGCAAATAGAATAGAATAGAATATACTTTATATATCCCACAGTGGGTGGGAGTGTTTTTTTACCCTCTCAGGCTCAAAATAAGTTTTGATAAAAGGACAAACAACCAGGGGCGGATTTAGGACTGAAGAAGATCCGGGGCTTAACACACACGTGCGCACACACACTCACACGTAACACGCACTAGTCTTTTCATAAAACATTCGGGGCTTGAGCCCAAGTAGCCAGGCCTGACGCCGCCCTTGCGAACAACTAAGTCCTTCAGGGGTACTTCTGAGTTTAAAAATGCTCATGAAATACGTATGTGGAGTTACCAGGTAGGTTGCAAATCTGCAACGCCTGCCTCCAGAGGGTTAAGACGGAGGCCATCTTCACCACCATCCTCCTTTCACACTTCTCCTCAACTGAATCCAGTGGACATCCCAGAACCGAGCTAGCTTTGCTAACCGCTTCTTCAGTCTCTTCCTGTCTCGGTCAGAGCTGCCTGCACCCACCCCAACAGACCAAGGCAGAGTGACACAACTAAAGCAAACTCCATGTTTACCTCATGTTAATGTAGAAAAACACAGAAATACACAGAAAAAAAACATCAAATATGTCATTCTGAAACGTAAAAGCAAATGAAAAAGAAATGTGTCTAGAGTGTACAGGTGCTGGCCAGTAAATTAGAATATCATCAAAAGGTTGAAAATATTTCAGTAATTCCATTCAAAATGTGAAACTTGTACATTATATTCATGCAATGCACACAGACCAATGTATTTCCAATGTTCATTACATTTAAATTTGATATTCATAAGTGACAACTAATGAAAACTCCAAATTTGGTATCTCAAAAAATTAGAATATTCTGAAAAGGCTGAATATAGAAGACACCTGCTGCCACTCTAATCAGCTGATTTACTCAAAACACCTGCAAAGGCCTTTAAAAGGTCCCTCAGTCTTGTTTTGAAGGCACCACAATCATGGGGAAGACTTCTGACTTAACAGCTGTCCAAAAGACAATCATTGACACCTTGCACAAGGAGGGCAAGACACAAAAGGTGATTGCTAAAGAAGCTGGCTGTTCGCAGAGCTCTGTGTCCAAGCACATTAACAGACAGGCGAAGGGACGGAAAAAATGTGGTAGAAAAAAGTGTACAAGCTCTAGGGATAACCGCACCCTGCAGAGAATTGTGACGACAAACCCATTCAAAAATGTGGGGGAGATCCACAAAGAGTGGACTGCAGCTGGAGTCAGCACTTCAAGAACCACCACGAGGAGACTCATGAAAGACATGGGATTCAGGTGTCGCATTCCGTGTGTCAAGCCACTCTTGAACATGAAACAGCGCAAGAAGCGTCTCGCCTGGGCCAAGGACAAAAAGGACTGGACTGATGCTGAGTGGTCCAAAGTTATGTTTTCTGATGAAAGCAAGTTCTGCATTTCCTTTGGAAATCAAGGACCCAGAGTCTGGAGGAAGAGCGGAGAAGCACAGAATCCACGTTGCATGAGGTCCAGTGTAAAGTTTCCACCGTCAGTGATGGTGTGGGGTGCCATGTCATCTGCCGGTGTTGGCCCACTCTGTTTCCTGAGGTCCAGGGTCAATGCAGCCGTCTACCAGGAAGTTTTAGAGCACTTCATGCTTCCTGCTGCTGACCAACTTTATGGGGATGCAGACTTCACCTTTCAACAGGACTTGGCACCTGCACACAGTGCCAAAACCACCAGCACCTGGTTCAAGGACCACGGTATCCCTGTCCTTGATTGGCCAGCAAACTCGCCTGACCTTAACCCCATAGAAAATCTATGGGGTATTGTGAAGCGGAGGATGCAATACGCTAGACCCAACAATGCAGAGGAGCTGAAGACGACTATCAGAGCAACCTGGGCTCTCATAACACCTGAGCAGTGCCACAGACTGATCGAGTCCATGCCACGCCGCATTACTGCAGTTATTGAGGCAAAAGGAGCCCCGACTAAGTATTGAGTGCTATACATGCACATTCTTTTCATGTTCATTCTTTTCAGTTGGCCAACATTAGAGAAACAAACATTTTTTCATTGGCCTTTAGAATATTCTAATTTTCTGAGATACCAGATTTGATGTTTTCATTGGTTGTCACCTATAAATATCAAAATTAAACGTAATAAACATCGGAAATACATTGGTCTGTGTGCATTGCATGAATATAATGTACAAGTTTCACGTTTTGAATGGAATTACTGAAATATTTTCAACCTTTTGATGATATTCTAATTTACTGGCCAGCACCTGTATATATTTCACCAAGAAGCTCTTCAGGTGTTCGCAAATGTTGAAGCTTTACTAAGATTACCCAATGAGGTTTGGTTAATTACGTAACTGAGTTTCAGTCAGAAGGATGCTGAGGTTGGAACCACCAGGCAGGAAGCTGAGAGGAAGACCAAAAGAAGGAGATGCATGGATGCGGTGAAAGAGGACGTGAAGTTAGTTGGTGTGAGGGTAGAAGTTAGAACTAAATGGAGAAAGACCCCTAAAGCCCAAAGAGAAGAAGATGAAATTCTATCATTTTTGGGACAGTGGTTTTTCACTAAGTAACTTTCGTCAATGATAGATATTCCTGTAGCTTTATTGTGCTTATTTGTTCCTTCCCTCCTGTGTCTGTGCGTCAGGTGGCACACCTTACTGCGGGATGACATGTGCTGAACTATATGAGAAACTGCCACAAGGTTACAGGATGGAAAAACCCAAGAACTGTGATGATGAGGTGTAAGTATTGGCCTGGATACCTATTCAAATGGTCTGAAAACACGCTGACAGGCGTGTTTTGTCCTTCCAGCTACGAGCTAATGAAACAGTGCTGGAGGGATCGGCCTTATGAGAGACCTCCTTTCTCCCAAATCTCTGTCCAAGTCAGCAGGATGCAGGAAGCCAGGAAGGTACGGCGTTGCTCACATTTTCACATTTTTACCTCTGCTCACGAGTTCATTCAGAGACCTCGTCTATCTTCCAGGCTTACGTTAACATGGCTCTCTTTGAGAACTTCACCTACGCTGGAATAGACGCCACCGCTGAGGAAGCCTGACTACCAGCCCCCCCAGACCCTTGCATGCCGCATAGCTCCAAGAGAAAGCCACACTGCAGGTTGCAGCGATACTGCCACCTTCCTGCTGCTCAACGGCACAGCAGCAGACCTGGGCGCTCTACTGCAACCACTCAGTTATAGATGGAGGACTGTGAAAGGACACTTTGCTGAAAAGTGACATGGAGATTGTTTGGATATCGGTGGACAGATGCTACTCACTCTTATTTTCTCTGACTGCTGAAGGGGATTTTGCGGATTTGGAGCTATGCAACTTGCTGAAACACCACAGGGTCTGTGGGGCGTCAGAGCTGGAATTTCTTACTCATGTGGAGCATGAGATCTTTTCACTGTTGAAGTTGAGGACACACTAAGCAAAAGTTTTCAAACTTTCTGAGTGAATAAGGACAAATATTCATCACTGTAGCACTTGAACGGTCTCGTTTGTGCCATTTTTGTCATAATTATTAGGATTATTGCATACCACTGCCATGTGAAAGTAACTACTACTGTATTTTTGACACTTTTCAAAGAGAGCTGAGAAGAATTGAAGTTTTGTATTGTGTGTGTGGTCAGATTTTTATGTAGATTTAGTTAGAACCAATGTGGAAATGTAAGTGAAGCTAATTTCTATAAAAATAGTTTAGAAAAATGCATCTAATGGCCCCTTCACATGATATTTACTGTGTTGGAGGGCAATATAGACAATCTGTCTAGTTATAAATGTCTGAATATAACGTTTTAAGATTGTTAATTTAGTAGGCTGCTGAAATGATCTAGTCATATTTAGTCCTACTAGTGGGTGTACTTTGTGTGAAAATCCACCATAACAACTTGGATGTGAAGCGTTTGTGCAGTAGGGACATGAATGGTGCTGGGAGTCGTACCGCCTGTGCAGCCAGGTTGTTTTACTAAAAGTAGAGGGAAAATACCGAACCGTGCCCTTGGGAACAGTGGTCAGGCCGAGCTGCACTGGTCCGAGTTACTGAGTCGTGCTCCTGGAAAACCACCTTAAAGGTCCGTTTCTACTATCAGAAACGTCCCATCAGTTTTACGGGACCTTCACTGCATTCATCTGGACCTTCGTTTCATGAACTGGGGTATGTACTCTGAAAAAGCTCGGTAGAGTCGCTGGGCGGGACTTGTGGTTAACTCATGCTGATTGGTCGTAACTCCTGTTGACTTGTGTACAAATGGACGAGATGCTGGCACCCCCCCCCCCCCCCCCCCCCCCACACACACACACACACACACACACACACACGCACACACACACACACACACACACACACACACAACTCCACCATATTGGCTGCTATCTGTTCTTCTACAGTGGTCCTTTGGTCATTTAACACCACTTTCTACATTTCATTGTTGCCTAATTGGATTCAATTCCCACGTACTTCTGCAGAATCTAACTTTTCAAATGTTATTAATGTGGATGCCTTTTGGCGTTCATCAGTGACATCACTCAATTTCCCAGAACTTCCAAAGCGGAAAATGGTCTGTATTTGATAAAGCAGCTTCTAAGGTTCTACAACCCCCCAAGGCACTTTAAAATGCAATCCGTCATTCACCCACACACACATTCACTCGCTGGTGGTGAAGCACTACAATGTAGTCAACGCTGCTGGGGCATTCTGACAGAAGCAAAGCTGCCGAGAACTGCCACCAACAGTCTCTCTGACCACCACCAGCGCTAAATGTGGGTTGTGTCTTACCCAAGGACACAACGACCTGCAACCTTCCGATTACGAGAAAATGATTTGTTCACCTTGCTTGAACATGTGGAAATAATTATCTGAGGATAATTTTGTATTTTTTAGTCAGGAAAATGTCCCACTCGTTTACATGGAGGCGGCAGGTTTTGTAACTTATCCTGCAACCAGCCACCGGGGGCGCATTGGTTCCATGTGGCTTCATTTTCCATGTTGAATTCTTATGTGTAGTTATTATCTATGTTGATTAATGGAACATAGTTAACTATATCTAACAATAATGGTAATGTATGCACTGAGGAACACTGTACTCAGAAGTGTGCTGATAAATAAAGGTTTTGTATGGTAATTCTTTACTGCTGCCCTGTTGTTTTACCTCATCACACCAGGGTGGTTTTGTGGGGTTTTTTGGACTTTGTTGAACAGCACCAAGACTAAACGTCCTGTTTTTGGAGCCTTGGAGAGCTCAGGAACGCAGATCTGCAGCAAGCTGATCCCAGCTGCACTGGCCTGATCTGTCACCGGGCTTCCTCCTAATCCAACCACAGGCGCACAACTGTCTGTCAAGCATGCTTTCAGTGGCCAAGCTTCCTGAAGACTTTCTCACATGTGTAGTGAAGAAACAAATGTGGTTTTAGATGTATTTTTATCCATGTTGTGTGAAAGTGGTTGTTTTGGAAATGAAAAAAAAGTTTAGTTTAAAAACAAACCCTTTTGTGACCTTTGCACCCACCTGCTGCGCAGCCTGACCTTCACCCATGAAACCCTTCTTCTCCTTGTTTCTGTTGATGTTCACACAGAAATGACCAGAATCTCTTCAGGAGGGCTGACTGAGAACAACAACGGAAGACTCTTTAAGCTCTGTAACCTCATTTATGCGTTTAAGCATGAAGCCTTTGATCAAAATGTTTGTTGTGCAAAATTGTAAGAAGATGAATGTAGGACATCAGTTTTATTTCTCTTAAAGGTCAACTTCACTGAAAAAAATGTTTTAGTGATTTTTTCCAATTATAATTAGTCACTCTGAGTTTTTTGTGCAGGATGAACATGAAAATAGTCTCCTACATCCCCAGCATTAGCTTCTGATAGACAATAGCAGCCTACGGTTGCAACAACCGGCTAACAATTGAAAACAGATAACATGGGTTTACTAGTGACTTTTCTAGCCTACCTGATGGGTTTATATATATATAAATATATTTTATTATTTTGATGAACGAAATTTCTATTTTAATTATCATGCCATACGGCCGCGTCCCCAGAGGCACCTGTGGGGGCACTCCAGGAGTATGGGGTGGATGGTCTTTCGCTAATGGCCATTCAGTCCCTGTGCCAGAGGAGTTTGGACCACATAGCCGGCAGTAAGTCGGACCTGTTCCCAGTGAGGGTTGGACTCCGCCAGGGCTGCCCTTTGTCACCGATCCTGTTCATAACATTTATGGACAGGATTTCTAGGTGCAGCCGTGGTGTTGAGGGTGTGGAGTTTGGTGGCAGGAGAATCTCGTCTCTGCTTTATGCGGATGATGTGGTCCTCCTAGCTTCATCAGGCTCTGACCTTCAGCTCTTGCTGGGGAAGTTTGCAGCCGAGTGTGAAGCGGCTGGGAGGAGGATCAGCTCCTCCAAGTCTGAGACCATGGTTCTCGACCGGAAAAGGGCGGCTTGCCAACTCCGGGTCGGGAGAGAGGTCCTGCCTCAAGTGGAGGAGTTCAAGTATCTCAGGGTCAGAGGGTCATGGGTTTGTTTCCAGCTTCCACCAGGGGTATTCTGCTGTTGTGTCCTTGGGCAAGACACTTCACCCATCTTGCCTGTGCTAGTGGTGGTCAGAGGGGTCGACGGCGCCAGATGGCAGCCTCACCTCTGTCAGACTGCAATCAATGAAGCAATCAAAAATAAATAAATAAAATAAAATAATCATAGCACAATGAAATCAAAGTGCCCTTTCTATTGTTAAAATAAAAACACAAGTTAACAAAGGCTTTAAAAATATAAAATTAGACTAGATAAAAACACCAGTCTTCATCCATGAATGCCTCACACCACACTTCCCTTTAGAGGGCATTGGCACAGGACTTAAAAGCTACTTCTTTATATATAAATGCAGGTTTAATGAACATAAATGTGTGAGAGGATGATGCTCTGGTGTGTGATGCTGCTGCAGGATGTGATAAATCAGCACACCTGCTTCTGTTACAGCAACCTAACTTTTATGCTTTTATTTATATATTTGAAGAGGGCATAAACCTCTCATGAATGTTGACTAAAGGAAGGATGTAAAGAAAAAAAAAAGAGTCGAGCTGCTCCACAACATCTTGAGTGTTAGCGATTCTGAAAACCACAATGAGCTAATAAGGATTTATTGGTCTTTTATTATAATTTTTTCTATATTAAATGTCTTTAATCCCTGTTAGAAATGTGTTGTATCAGCAGCAGGAAGTATAGCTGTTAATAAAATAAAACTAATTTACCCCCTCCTTCCCAACTCGAAAAAACTCACTTCCTGCTTTTTATCTTTTCACTTTGGCTCAACCCTCCCGCATCGTGTAGCTCCGCCCATTTACCTAAAATTACTCATAATAATAACGTCAATGTGTGAGGTGGTAAACATGCAGGTGGGTTAGAAAACACAGGACAACAATTCACCATGAACGCACTCCGCATGTGGAGGATATTTCTGATTAGGTTCTGGATTCCAGCTGATTGCCAAATCAACACCAGTACTGGAACCGACCATCTTTCAGAGGAAGGTACGCTGTAAAACTATTAGTTTCCCTTTAACTGTAACAGTTGTACTTTTAATATTGAAAGACATGTTAACTGACTGTTTAGATCTCTTAAAAATGCATGTTTTTATTAAAAGACATAACTAAATGTAATTTGCTGTAATGTAACAGCTCCTTGCATTTTGCTTTTTCATCTGCAGGACTTTGCAAAGTTTTTAATAATTTTATGAAAAAAACAATTTTCTGCATTTCAGTTGAGCATGAAAGGATGTATCTGTAGGGATGAGATAATTTCTTGTGCAGGACAAGGTTTGCAGAAGGTGTCCTTTTTCTGAAGCAGTAGAGAACACTATTTGTAACTGTGTGGATGTCACGAGCAGAACTCAGAAGACCCGTGAAGACGCCAAACACAGAAAAGTAGATAAAAGCGTCTTTTATTTGCTGCAGAGTTACCTGGTGGATGAGGCTGAAGACAGAGTCAGAGACAGGCGAAGGTCGTAAAGGCAGGCAGCGAAAAAGGCAGGGGTCAGGGGAAAAACGAGGTCCGGAGGCAGAGATCAGGCAGGGTGGATGGCTGGAGAATTTACTGGCGAAGGCTTTCAATAATCTGGCAGAGACTGGATAGCTGGATGGTTCTTATATAGTAGGGGAAGCAGGTGTGCTGAGGAGTCAGGAGCAGGTGAAGTGGATGAAGCTGATGACAGGAACAGGTGAGAAGAATGGAGTTGATTGTGGTTGCCAGGGGAAACAGGGCTTGTCAGGAGCTTGGTGAAGGGACCAGGTGAGCTGAATGAAGGTTAAATGAGGAGGCAGAGGAGGGTGAAGGGTGGGAGTCATGACAGTGGAAGCCTTTTATTTGGTGGACAAAACTGGAAAGTTGCAAAACACTTGTGCATTTACATTTTTGCCAAATCATGCATCCTATTGTTACAAAATTAAAGTATTGCTCAGCAGAAAGAACCGTGAAATCTAACTTCTGCAAAGCATTTAAACAGAATGCTCCATAACTTTGAAATAAAGATGCATTTTCTGTGCTTTAAGAGGATATATAGAAACATATAAACTCTAACTAACCATCTTGTTTGTTGTGTATGTTTCACGTGTGTTTGTCACTCGTGGAGCAGTTATCCAGGTCCTGAAGGATGAGGAGAATCCAAAATGCTTCACACGCAGGGGAGAGGATTTCACCTGCTTCTTTGAGACCAAAGAGAACAAGAATTTTCACTTCTTCTACCAATGTGCAGAGTATGTTGTTTATACTAAATACCACATTTGTGATACATCTCTAATGATATTGTTGATTTGCAATAACAACAATACAAATACATACATATGTGTGTGTGTGTGTGTGTGTGTGTGTATACATATATATATATATATATGTGTGTGTATATATATATATATATATATATATATATATATATATATATATATATATATATGTGTGTGTGTGTGTATATGTGTGTATATACTTGCAAAATTGCCACAAACACATAAATAGTCGATAAAAAGACCCCAGCTGTGTGTGTGGTTATTTTAACTGAACCCCAAAATAACTTTTTTTTTTGTTAATTAACTGTATAATTGGGTCTATATAAATGCAATCTTTCTGTTTCTGTGCATTTTTGACATGTGTGTGTAAACTTGATTAAATCCAGAATCTAGGTCTAAAAACATCTTAGTGCTGCTCCCTGTTGCAGAACAGCGGCTACTGCACTTTAAACTTGTGATTGACTGGGGCTGGAACAATTTCACGTCATCGGTACAGTCTCCTCCCACCCCCCTCCCTCCCAGGATGAAAATTCCCCCACACTTGGCCATGCCACTCTGTGCCTCCTGGCAACGCCCACTTTCAGGGCATTTTTCAAATCTTGACTGGGTGTGGAGTTACATTTTCTGATGGTGTGCAGTCCCTCTTTAAACGAAATGCCTATATGTTTAGGCTCGGTCCTAAACTCAGATCAGGTTGGAAACTAGTCAAACACTCAGAAGGCTTCCAATACCAAGATATGAAAAATGTAACTTTTTATAAGCATTTCTAGAAATATTTGAAAAACTAATGTTGTTTTTAATCACTAGGCTACAAAGAAAGAAGTGTGAGGTGTCTGTTCATGAAACAGACAACGGGACTTTTCTGCATGTCTGCTCCTTTCCCAAGACAGATGTTTTTATGTTTACTGAGACAGAAATGCAAGTGATGGATCCCACTAACAACTCTGTACTCTACAGTCGAACCGTTCATGTGGAGGATCATTGTAAGTCGTTTCTTTTATTCTTTTTAACCCTCACTATCAGAAATGCACTAATTTGTTGTTTTATTTTCTGCAGATCTTCTAAAACCTCCCTTCAAAATATCTGTAAAGCCAAATGGTCAGGTTGGAGAACTGAAGGTTTCCTGGGATACAGAAGGTGGAGAAGATCTGGAAAAAGAGTACAGAATTCGATACTCATCCGGGGAATCTGGAGAAAAGACAAAACACGTAAGCATGAAGCCTCTTTCACACGTCCAGCTTCCGGACAAACTGCCATTCACACAGACTGCGGTTTGTCTCCGTATAGCTGCTCCCACAAAAAAATCAGATGAAAAGAAATTTGACACAATCCAGTAAAAAATGTACCTGTAAAAAGAACGTGAACCATCACACACTACACTAAACTGGAGTAAACAAAACTACAATGTAAACTCCATCTCATTAATAAAACAAAAATAATGCTACACCAGTTTTATTTTGAAAAATATCAGCTGAACCTTGCTGAAACACATCTCATTTCCTGTCTGGCTCATGTAACTTTAGCTGTGTGATAATCCACATGCAGACGCCATACGGACGCCATATGGTGTGATCGAGGCTTTAGCCTTTGTTTAAAAAGTATTTTTAAAAATTGAATTATTATGATTGTCTAACCCACTGGCCAGCCAAAAAGATAAATAAATAAATAAAGTCACCACCTGGATTTAACTAGCAAATAGGTACAAGCCTCCTATTGGATACTTACTGCAGATTATCTTTCAGCTGGCAACAAGTTGTTAACCAACTAGCACAATGATTTGCTTCTCCTGTCTTAAACAACCATATGGAAAGACACATGGCGGTCGTGGGAAAGATGTTTGTGTGAGAAAGGTCAGATCATTGCATTAAGCAGAGAAAACATCTAAGGAGATTGCAGAAATGGCTACAACTGGGTTAAAAACTGCTCAACACATCATCAATGCAAGATCTTGGTGACACATCAATGCAATACTGGATGGAAATAAATCTTTCACATTGCAGAAGCTCATCGAAACAATGCCACAGCGAATGCGTGCCATAATCAAAGCTACAGGAGGTCCAACGAAATATTAGTGTGTGACTTTTTTTTTTAATGGCAACTTTTTTGGGGGGGCTGGGCAGTGTATAAACGATTATTTCTAAATCGTGCTGTTTTTAAATAAAATTAAAATCCAAAATTCCTTCTTTTCTTTTTTTTTTGTTGCAGTCTGATTATTGTCCTAACTTGCTTTTTTAATTGTGTGTAAATACAGTGTTGTGAAAAGTTCTTGCCTAGTTGCAGGTTTCTTCTACTTTCTAGATTTTTTTGTCACTTAAATGTTTCAGACCAGCAAACACAGTTCAACATCAGACAAATATAACACGAGTTAAACAAGCTTTAATGTGAATTAATTAATGGTGATTAGCCTAGCTATTTGGAAAGCTGAGTTCAGTTTAACCAGCCACACTCACCTGCAGAGTAGAGAAATGACTTCAACAAATCCTGTCAAAGAAAGAAAGGAAGAAGAAAGAAAACAATGTTTTATATGGCGCCTCTGAAGATAAAAATCACGAGGTGCTTCACAAAATAAAACATAATTAATATATAAAAAAGATGTCAAAATATGATTCAAAATATGTTTAAAATAAGAGAAAAGAATTGTCAAAAAATATAATGTAAGGAAAGGGAGAGCAAATGAATGGGACAGAGGGAAATCAGTGGATCTTGGGGGGAAAGGCGGAATAAGTAGAGCAGAATAAGGAGAGAGTGGTGATGAAGGTCACACCAAAGCCAACTTGAACAGGTGAGTTTTCAGCTGCTTTTTAAAGGAGACCACTGAGTCCACTGTTCACCACTATCACAATAACATGAGTGAACTCCCGTTCCACATGATATCATTTCATGCTAACAGCTAGCAGTCCAATGTCATCGTTACACAGTTGCCCTTTAATTGTGTAGTGCCCTGGTTTACACACCTCTTGTTCCCAAACATAGCCAGTCCCCCTCCTTTCCTCATACTGCTGTTCTTGGTCCTGTCTACCCGTAGCAGAGGAAAGTTGTGTAAAAGACACACAATGGGATGGGATGAGCGGCGTGAGCCAAGTCTCCGTAAACAGGTGTAATGAATCAAAAGGGTCAATTTTCACCATAGAATTGACACAGTGACCTTTCATGCACGCCAGAGCTGTAAAGTAAAGGCTACACCAGCTGGAGAATTCAGACGCACAAATCAACCTTTTGCTCACTTATTGTTCTTCAATGCAGACATAAATAAACTGCCAAGGTCTCCCACAAAAGCCATTTCCTCCCTTATCTCAGACTGCTGGATACCTCACTCTGACTAAAAAGTGAACTTTTACAACTCAGCTCAATACTACAGCTCTGCACACCCTAATTAATCCTCACATGAGCACAGACGTACATTATTAAGTGGATATTGATCCCAAATGATCAATAACTCAGCTAAAACTCAACTATACAGAAAAAAAGAAACAAACAGCAGTCAGCAGCCAGGTCCACCAGCACCGGAAGTTAAAAATAATCATGATATAATCAAGGTGTTGCATCATTACAGGTTAAGGACAAAGATGTCAGCCTCCACCTGGTACCAGGTGAGGAGATAAAGGTCCAGGTTTCTGTGAAAGCATCTTTTTCACCAGAAGAGGGTCACTGGAGCAGCTGGTCCAAACCTGTTGGAGCTTCAGTTCCCCAAAGTGCAGGTGTGTGTGTGTGTGTGTGTGTGTGTGTGTGTGTGTGTGTGTGTGTGTGTGTGTGTGTGTGTGTGTGTGTGTGTGTGTGTGTGTGTGTGTGTGTGTGTGTGAGCAATCAAAGGCTGCAAGGGACTAAATATGAAAAGAAAACTCATAGATTAAGAAAGAACCTATTGCTGTTTTTCCTTTGAGATGATATCTCACTGGTATGTTCGACCTCTGACCTGCACAACGTTACCTGTCACTGGAACGAGACCAGATACGAAACAGAGATTAAATACAAACTTTTCTACAAAACAACTTCCAGGTAATTTTGTTTCATGCATCTAGCTGCATTTTTTAACACAACCACAGATTAAAAACATTAAAAAGCAGATTTCCACATGCAGTAAAATGAGTTTTTATACTCTCCTTCTGCATAGTGTGCACACTACTGCTTATGTTGTCGTTTTGCTGGGATTATAAAACTTACTTAATGGAACCATTTCAGAAATGTGCTGAACTGGACCGAATGGAGCAGCTGTCTGCCCGGAGAAGCGTCTGATGTGTGTCACTTTAGTGGAGACGAGTTCAGCAAAATAAAAGTCAAGCTCAGCAGCACTTCAGAGAAGGTCAACAGAACTTTCTTCAGTCAAGAGTTTATGCTCCGAAACTCCAGTGAGTTCCACTTGCTTTTCTCTACATTTGCTCCAAAGCACTAAAGTCAATGAATATTTTTTTATAGTTTATTCTGTTGCTAAAACCCTCCTTTTGTCCATGTGTCCTAGTCACTGGACCCTGTGTTGATCATGCTAAAAGGAAAAGGTGTTAATTTTTGATCTTTGACCCTTTTATCTTTTGTGTAGTTAAAACCGCAGCACCAGGCCATCTGAGAGGAGTGCCGGGTAAAGGCAACCTGTGTCTGGACTGGAAAGCCCCTCTTCCATCTCTGAAAAACCATCTGCAGTATGAAGTGAAAATTAAGATCAAAGGAGGGGAACAGTGGAGTGTGAGTCACATTTTACATGCAGGCTGATGTTTGAGCCGTTTTTTCTTCATGGCCTTGAAGGCAGCGTGTTGGTGGTCTCGGATGAAACTGTAGAAGCTGATAAATCTTTGAGTTCATTTTAAAGGTTTTGTGCTGAAGTTTATTCAATCTTTTTATTTATTTTATGGCAAAATCATCTTGTAACTTTGTACTGAATGAGTTAAAGCAATGTATTAAAACTTTAGTTTTCTTCTTTTTTTAACATATTTTATCTTTTAACCACTTGCTTAACTGTTTGCACCCTACTCTCTGACATACACTACCACTCCAACATCACCACAATATCAAACGTCAATATATCTGAAGTTTATTGTTGTAAAAGCAGAGATTTGTTCAGGAAATGACTAGATGGGTTTGGGTTAAAGAGCAAGTCACCCCCAAATCAACTTTTTTTTCTGATAAACTACAAAAATGTGTGTCTAATCGTGCTGCAGACACATGCATTCAATAGTTTTGCACTTTAGTGCATTTTAGTTAAAATTTTTATTTTCCGCCTGAAACTGTCAGTGTTGTGCCGTTGTCAGGTAAAAACTCTGCACTACATTTAAATTTTTATCTGCCATCGCTATTGGCTAAGAGGTACCCTAGAACGTTAGTTGGTACAATATGATGTCACAATGTCGTTGTGAGCCTGTGTGTGTGTGCGTGCGTGTGTGTGCGTGTGTGTGTGTGTGTGTGTGTGTGTGTGTGTGTGTGTGTGTGTGTGTGTGTGTGTGTGTGTGTGTGTGTGTGTGTGTGTGTGTGTGTGTGTGTGTGTGTGTGTGTGTGTGTGTGTGTGAATGACTGGTGAATTAATCACTGGAAAAACACCTGTTTAGCACAATGGATTAATTAGACCAGTACTCCCCACTTATCAAAACCCAAACATCTGAACCATTTAGCATAAGAACGTATCAAAGTATTTAAGTAACTTCATTCCATCATGAACTAATTACTGTCTTTAACCAAAATGGCATCACATGATGACTTTTTAGTATTTAAATTAGTGATATTAGGGATATTGTAATATTAATCAGTAATATTATAAGATTCTCGGGAAGAAAATGATGCTTCCTAATGACAAAATAGAAAATTGGGAACCATTGACATTGATTAAGATAATAAATAAATGCAGCACATTCAATTCTGAACAAAACTGGTAATTCTGTTTGAAAATGTATGACAACATGGAATTATTGAGGGTTGGAATGAAGGCAGCTTGTCTATTCTGGTAATAGAAATAATAAATTATTACTAATGATGATGATTTCATTCACACCAGCAGACAATAAAAGGCCCAGAGACCAACATGTGTGTGAAGGCTCCACCAGAGTCCCAGTTCAGTGTTCAAATCAGAGTTGAACCAACTGGGACCGTTTACTCGGGGTACTGGAGTGACTGGTCCAGTGTGCTCAATGGTGACATCCTACCCGACACTGGTAAGCTTGAACTAATACAATTAATTACAATTTTAGATCAAAGCCATCCAATTTTTATTTATGAGTTTATAATTTCAAAAATTCTTAATTCATTGATACATTTAATCCTTTCATGTGATTTTGAAAAACAATGTACTGGTTTTGTTCCGTTCACACTGACTTTTTTTTTTAGACATGCTGCTCATGTCGTGTGTCCTTGTTCTCGTGATGATCACAGCCTTCATCTTCATCTCTCTGTTTTTCCTTTATTGCAGGTAAAATTTCATAAAATAATCCACAGAACATTTCAGAATACTTGTAAAGAAAAAGAGCAGTTTTGGACATTTTTAGAGACTGTGTTTACTGATAATTTGTTTTAACTTGTTATGTTTTAAATATGATCAGTCATGAGTTTAACATGCAGGCTGAACATGAAAATAGTCTACCCCTAATTTCCTCCATTAGCCACAGATAAAAAAAAAGGGAAACTCTCGCATTAGAAAAGATCTACATCACACTGAGAATTTGTATTCATGGACTCACCCATCTCCGCTCATGTTGGGGAAGGCTGTTGTTGGTTTAGCGTCCAGGAAACATCAGAGCACATCTCGGCTAGTAAAAGCTAACTGTAAGCATTAGCAACTCCACCACATGGCAGAAGATCCTCCAGACTTGCGTTATTTATGGGGATAAAACATCAACGTTGCAAAGCAGTTGGTGGTAGTCACGTTGCTGTTAGCCAATCAGAGGCAAGATGTCTGAATGTCAGGAAATAAAGCCTAGTTTATGCTTCTCCGTCTGCATCCGTACGGAGACATGCAATGCCATTATCCGTCGTTGTGAGGGCTCTCCAGCAAGCTTGCAAGGACGGACAGAGTCGAGCCCACTTTTCTAAATGTCTGTCGAACGAGACAAAGAGCGTGCGCATGTGATTGGTCAGGACACAGCTCCCTTTAAATCCATCAGCAGCACCGCTATCGCGACCTAAAAAAAATAGAGCCGACGATAAGTAGCGGCAGACACGGAGCAGCTTGAAGAATACTTCGTGGAAAAACACTACAAATATGAACGTTTTATTCTTCCGTGACTGGATGAGTATAAAGAGAAGAAGCAAGCATTTTATTTGTGGACAGAAATAACAGGAAACCTAGGTTTAGAGGTGGCAATCGCATGAAGAGGTGAAGGAGAACGAAGGACAATTTTGGTTGTTATCAAGCATCGGAAATTCAAAAAACACAACATAAACACAACAGTAAACTATCTTGGACTGGATCCATGACAGGATGCCCCAGAATAGCACTACGCCCTCTGCTGTCATGGCGAGGAGTTGCTTTGCAACACTCACCAGGTGATGGAGACGCCAGAAGGTAAAACATCTCCGTCATTACGTGTGCATGCCTCCCTCGTGTCGGTGACATAGATACATAAGACTCTAAACCTTGCTGTCTTCTGCTCCCCTCTGCTCTGGCTAACAAGAGATCAACTCACAAGGCACTAATTTATACTAGAGACCTCCACATGTGTTAAAAAACAAGTGAACTTGGTCTTTAATAAAAAAATAATGTGGGAATTAAAGCTCTCAATCACATATTTTATGCATTTCTGCCACATTACAACACTTGTTTATTTTTTTTTATCCCAACAGTAAGCTAAAGCAGTTTTTTTGGCCTCCAGTTCCAAACCTGGAAAAGGTTCTACAAGAACTTCTGGTTGACATCAACCAACAGAAATGGGTGAATTTTTGTACAAGCACCATTTCGTTCTAAAATGCATTACACTGCCTCTTCTGGTTTGTAAAGTGAAATCCCGGTGCCATTTCAGAGCTCTCCGGTCACAACAAAGCATTATTTTGAAGACACCACTTCATCAGTTGTGGAGATCATGTCTGAAGGTGAGCTTCCAAGACTGCACAAGCCCTCAGAGGAATCCTCTGATCTCCTGCCGTCCTATGGAAGTTTCTCCTCAGGAGGACCTGAAGATGGAAGTCTTGGGTCTGAAGTCCCCCCAGATTACGTGACTCTGAACAAAGAGCTCACCTTCCTCTGCCTTGCAGGAAACAGCTATTTGTATGAGCAAGTCAAAGTGAAGGAAGGTTGCCAGGTAGGAGACGAGCTCCTCCACACTAGTTTCTGTTCCTGCTCTGATTGCTCCACTTGTGCTAAAACTTTCTTAGGCAACACCTACTTTAACCAGTCCTACCTGTCTGGGAGTAAGTGTGCAGACATAAATGGTGAGATTAGAGCAGAAACTGGTCCAGAAAACCCTTACACCAATCTTTCAATCAGCTGAATTTACAGCGGAATCCGTGAACCTCATCTCTGGGGGTGCAGATTTAAAGTTAGTCTGTCAGATTTCAACTCAGTCACGGCGTGTTTCTCAGTGCCAAGGAACCTCGCCTTGATGTCTTGGGCCCGCCCCGGTTGCCTAGGAGATATGTCATCAGGAGCCGCCAAGGCGTGATCCAATGTTCATGATCTACCGAGGCGTGTGTTCTCCGTTTGTTAGCCGTTTAGCTAGCTGAGCAAGGATACACGGGAGGAGTCGTCTAGCTTGGTCAAAAATTACCCAGAATACAACGCGGTATTTTCAAAAAGACGGCAGATCAGAAGCCGGCAGCTACTTCAGGGACAATTTTCAAGTTTAAAAGTAAGTCAGCTAATTTAAAATGTTTTTTAGATCCAAATAAGTTATCTATTGTTGGTTAGTTGCTTAGTAGTTGCAGCTTCAGTGGCTAGCGGGTAGTAACTCACTTATATTTTTTATTTAACAAACATATGCACAATTAAAAAAGTAAAAGGCTCATTATATATTTATATTGAAACTAATACATATGTAATATAGCGTTATCTCCCGTGTCACGTGACATTACGTGGCCGCCGTGGAAGCCGCGGTCACGTGATGCAAGTCTGTTCCATTTAACCGTTTTCTTTGGCCTAGGAAGGACGGTGTCCTCATAAGCAAGGTGCCTGGCCTCGCAAGACATCGCCTCGCAAGGCCAGGCGCCTTGTCATTGAGAAACACCCACAGTGTTTTTATTCCTGCTTTGTGCAGCAGAGGCTATTTGTGAGCTTGCATGCATTATTGTGTTCTTCTGGGTTGTTTTCCGTTTGAATGGAACATTTTTGTATCTTTTTATTTTGTTTCAGATACAATAATAAATACAGCAGATCTACAATGTAAAATAGATGCTTCGTGAACATTATGTGTGTGTTAATGACTGATTGTGTTGTAAAGCGCCTTGAGGGGTTCCAGGACTCTAGTAGGCACTGTATCAAATACAGACCATTTACCATTAGATTAATAACAACGAGCATGGAGCGGCAGTTTATGTAGCACTGAAATAAAAGGCCATTTCAAATATCTGCATTTTGTATTTTAGTTTAGAAAAAGGAATAAAAGAAAAATGATGGCTGGTGACTAAAAGTAACACCAACTGATCCTTTTTATGTTTATAATGGTTTCAGGATTTGTATATAAATAAACATCTGCTTGTATTTTGATCTCATTTAGTAAATGTCACATTTATCCACAAATTATGGGTTTGTTTTATTTTTTACTCAAATAAAAAAGCAACTTGTTTTGTTTTTAAAGCCAAATTAATTTGTTTTTATTTTTTAGAGAGAGAGAGAGAGAGAGAGAGAGAGAGAGAGAGAGAGACTTTTTGTGTACCTGAAATTTGTGCAGAAACATGTGTAATTTGTTTTACTTTTCTGCCACTAGGTGGCAGCAGAGATCAACAAGCTAAAAATGAGTTTTCCTCGGATAGTTGACCACTGCTTTGAAGCTGTGTAATCTTCATCTGTAAGACTTAAAAGCAGAAATAGTTTCTCAGAAGCTGTGAAATTAAATAACTTTAGTTCTAATAAAATCACACAACAAAGACTGATACTAGATCTTAATTTATTGATAAAATAGATGGAACTGGAAACAATCAAATACATTATTACTGACATTTCATATGAAAAAGAATAGACCTGAGATGGAATGAGAATAAACTAGGCTGAATCAAGGCAACAGTAGTACAGTATACACCCTCAAAGAGCATGTTGGGACAACTAATCACAGTTCAGCCAACCAAGAGCCAAACAACTACCAAACAACTTTTTAACTGCGTGTGAGGGGAAGAACATTTAGATAATGTTATTAGTTGTATTTAAACATAGTCAGTCTGGTCCTCTCAGCAACTGAAGCATTAGAAGAAAACCTGAAACTTAATGTCTGTGATCAAATCCACAGTTCATCAGAGCGTATGAAACCAAAACCATGAAATAATCCAAAACCTGTCCATGAGCTAAAAGGTGAAGATGGGAGAAAGCGAGACAGGCAGAAGTGAAAAGAGTTTGTGTTTACGGCCGAACAAGCTTCTCCTCCTGAACAGGAATTCTTTCCGTGCTTCATCACTGCTCACTTGCACACATACGCTAAAGTCTGCAGAGGGAGCTTGAGTCACCTCCTGATGTCATTTCCTCTGCTTTCACTAACAATCACAGAGTGAAGCATGGTGGATTCAGGCGAGGTGGGATGTTCAGGTCGGGCTGTATGTCGTCATGGTCGCCCGCCTCAGACTGACATGAGGATTGTTAAATGAGACCGGGATAAAACCACTGAGTAGTGATTCTGAATGCAGAGGGTTACCTAACTGCAGTCCAGCGAGCTTTTAAAGCCCACAACATCTACAGACAGACTTCAAAAATGAGCCTAATTTGCATTTTAGGCACAAGACCTCATAAAAAGGCAAGTCACAGTTAAAATGGTGCATTTAAAGGATGCAACCTAAATTCAATCACATTGTTCTTCTCTTGGAGCTCTGTTCTGTACCTCTCTGGTAGATTTGATCGTACAGTGGCACAGATCAGCTGGCTAAGTGCTGTTTGTTATTTCTGAGGATTTTTCACTGATTGGTCAAACTAACATTTTCTGCAAGTTAGAGGATTTGATTCACATTGTTTCCTTCCCTTCTCACTGGAAAATGAACTTTAACCGTTAGAATAAAGGAATAAAACTCACATTAAAAGAAGCAGAGACTGAAAAATCCCTGCAAATTACTTGTTTTGTCTTATGAATGATTTTTTTCATGTTAATATCAAATTGTACATTCGAAAAAAAACTTCTCTGATTTGAGAGTGCAATTAGTATTTCACATAAAAAGAGCTGAATCAGTTTTAAGTTGTTTTCATGTGATTTAAGCAGATTTTAGAAATGGTCCGATGCTTCCCTTCAGTTCTTTCAGACTTTTCCCTAAATCAACATTGAAATTTTGTTTCTGTAAGTGCATGATTGTTTATGTTTAAGATCTGAGAAGATCAGATGCCAACAGGCCGCTGCTAAGCGCGCTCAGATGTTTGCCTTTTGGTTGATGAGCACAGAACAGCATGTGAGCGCTCCATCCACCTTGACCTTTTCCGAGTTGCACACAGGAATCAGCATGTAGTCCTTCAGCTTTTCAAACATCTGTAAGTCACACAAATGTCAGAGAATAAGAAGAGATTGTTACCTTTTAGAAGAAAAAAAATGCATTTAGTTGAATATCACTATTCATGTTCATTCTTGTTTTATGTGCCCCAAATTCCCAGCAACAGAAATATGCTATTTTAATTTTTTTATTAAAATTACTTTTACAGCACGCAGACTTGCTTACTTTAGCTTTCAAACTATTATGAGTGTGAATCTCTGCAGAGTGACACAAAATATGAGACAAGAGAACAAGTGTTGGATGCTTCTTTATTTCCTAGAAGAAGAAAAAAGTCAAAAAAGAGTAAAAGAACATTTGGAGTGAGAGGCGTTACAACGTTCCCCAAAGACCCTTGTAAAGAAGTGTGTCACCCCGTGGACATTTTCCAAGAGAAAACCTCTCTTTTCCTTCCACTCTTCCAAACCAGGATACTTTTCCTTCTTTAACCCTGCTGTGATAGCAAGTGAGGCTTTAAAAAATACCAACAGGGATCAAATAAACATATTATGGAGATGTAACACCGATAAACAAAAATTGTGTGGATGTAGATGTCTAGTATCAGTTCCTGCTTCTAAAATCAATTAAACTATGTAACATATTGGAGGTGTGTGTGTGTGTGGGTGGGGGGGTGGGGGGGGGTATGGTGGCTTCCTCTTGTTCAACAAAAACATTAGCAGTAGCTAACCCTGTACTCCCCTTACCTTACCATACATTAAAGGCATAACAGAAAAAATAAGAGCAACAATGAAAAAACACAACATAAACACACCAACAAAACCATACACAACAGTTAGAAACAGACTAGTACACCCAAAAGATAAGATACCAGCTGGACATAAATGTGGAGTCATTTACGAAATCCCATGCAAACTCTGCAATCAAACATACGTAGGAGAAACTGGACGCCAACTCAACACACGAACAATAGAACACAGAAAGGAGTGCGAGAAAGAGGCAAGTCGAAAACACACAAGAGCAGCAAAAGAAGAAGCAGAAAGTACAATAAAGAAGTCGGCCGTAACAGATTACTTCACAAGAGAAAACCATATAATGGACTGGGACAACACAAGGATCATAAACACCGAACAACAAAAATACAAAAGATGAATAAAGGAAGCAATCGAGATAAGGAGACGTGGATGTGGGACCATGAACAGGGACGATGGAGTTTACACGTTGGACCGCGCATGGGACTGCATCGTCGGAGAGGGCAGAACGGGCAGCAGAGGGCGAAAACGTCCTCTGCTGCCCACGGATAAACGGAGAAGGAAGTGACGCTGCCATCAGCGTCAGCCTGACGATGTTTGCAGCCGCAAACGAAACGTAGCGGGAAAACAGGTAAACAAAAACTGCTCTGTGTTTTAAAAAAACAACTACAGCATGGAATGAGTTGGACAGTTCTTAAGCCAGTTTGAGTAGTTTCTGCAACCTCCTTAGCTGTGTTCTCTGCTTGATGCATACAGACAGATAGAGACTAACATCTTTTCCACGGCCATCAGATGTGTCGTTCCATATGGTTATTTATGAAAACAGAAGCAACTCATTGCACCAGTTGGTTAAATAACTTGTTGCCACCTGAAAGCTAATCACCCATGCAGTCATTATCCAATAGGAGGCTCGTACCAGTTTGCTTAGTTAAAGCCAGGTGAAGACTTTTATTTTGTTGGCTGGGCAGTGTAAATTGCCTATGTTGAAGGGGATTGGGGTATGCTAATTTAAAAGTATGCATACTTATGACTTATAGCAGCTTTTCTCAGAACAAACTGTTTTTCAGTGGCCATTACATTACTGATTTTACCAGGGAAGCAGGCTGGAGACGGCACAGACTGACATGCTACAAGCTGTCCGACTTTTTTAACACATTCAATGTATGTTTCCACAGAGTTCTTACTCAGGTTGCATCTCCAATAGTGGTAGAGTAGCCCTGCAGTGGAAACCTGCATGTTTTAAACTGTCTGCTTGTAAGCCAGCCGTGTGCAGTCGTGCCAGAGGTAAAACGTTGTCAAAAAGATGACATACAAAATATTAAAAGTAATTTTCTGGCCGCTACAGAAGCAATCTGAGATTTGCAAAAGGAACTTTCCATCTCTCAGTACTTTCCAGGGCTTTGGGATTGAACAGAAAGAAACAGATGGTTCTCCTAATTGCACATGTCATTTTTATTTAATTTTTATGTCAAAAATTAAAGAGAAAATGGATTTATTTTTGTTTTCTCTCGTGTCTTGTGACCTCAGTTTTTCTGTGTGCAACAACTATGAGTCAGAGAGTAAAAACCTACTATAGGATTAGAAAAATTAAGGGTTATTAAATAAATTTATTGTCTGAAAACTACAGGAAAAATGACTGTTTAGGTTTTTGAATCAGAAGGGCAAGTCAGAATTCTCCAAACACAACATCCGTAAATCCCAGCACTTCTTAATCCAAAGACTTCTTTGTTTTTGATCATTTCAAGCCCAGCTCTCGTTAGTGTGAATGAGATTTATGCGTTGGGTCAGGCTGACACGATCCCACGCCGTAAATGCTGTGGTATTTTACTGGACCTTTCAGTCTGCTCAGGTTTTTACCTCCAAACCGAAGCCTCCACAGCTGTCGCCGTGCCCCGCCTCCACCCCGCCCGACCCCACCAGTCCTCTCTCACGACCCCCTCCCTTTGTTAGCGTGTAACACTTATGTAACGGGACTAAAAATAGACCGGAGGTTGGGAGAGACAGTGCTCGGAGTTAAAGAGGAGTAGATGTCTTGCAGAGCGTCTGGGTGATTATTCTCACAAATCTCTACATCTCACACGAAGAAGGAGCAAGAATGTCCCCCTGGGAAACATGAACCAACTCCAGACCTGCAGTACGATCCCTGCTGTTTCACGGCACGCCGGGTCTTATTATTATTTTTCCACTTTAATTTGCAGTTCCTTAGGTGCAGGTTGGGGCCAAAACGTCTGTGTCAGGATCATTTTAAGCGTGTTGGAGCTACATACGCTAAAGTAATTTATAGAATAAACATATAATCACAAAAATGTTCTGTTAAAAGGTGCTCCAAAAGCAGGCAGCCAAATAGATTTTATCATGCTCAAGTTAATTTCCCTGAGTTATTATTTCTGGAAATGAAAAAAAAAAAAAAAAAAAAGAACCTGAGACGTCTTTGTGGGTTTAGGTCCAAAAACACATCATTTTGTGAATTCTTCCTTCTAAAAATAGCTGGCAGGGATTGGGGCTTCAACCACAGAGTACATTTTGAGGTCTGAGCACCATCCATGCAGTCTGCATGCTGCCAGGTTCAATCTGGTGAGAACGCCATGGCTTTTTGTTTTGGATTCTCCCCAATGCATCGAAATAACAGCTACTGCTCAGTTCGTCCAAACCCAGCAGACAAACGGAGACAATAACACGCCATTTATGTCAAGGAGCTATCAAACATGGGTCAAAGGCTTGTTGGGCCTAAGTATGTTATTGAAGTTTTATGACGCTGAACAGAAAGAGAAAACAACATTCTCACAATATGTCTGAATAAAAGTCAAACAATCCTTTATTATCCTTTCCTCTCTGAACGGTCTTCAATGAAGGAGTCTTCCACACCATTGCTGTAACCTTCCAGAAAAATAAAGTTTCTTTTGTTTTTGCCGTCTGTGGTTAGTGTAAAGTAACCCTGTAGCTAAGGGGCTAATCTGCTGACAGTAGTTTTTCTCAGAGGTCTGGACAGAACGAAGTGAAAGTAGTCTTCAAACCAGATCCACCAAACCAGTGTGGCTGTCTTGGGTTTATTCTTCCACAGGTGTGAGTTCAGAGATATTTGATGACATTGTAATTATGTGCTTGAGTGAGAGTAAAGTGTGGGATTTAGGCTGGATGATACCTTCACGCTCTCTGGAAACTCCTTTTCCGTGCAGTGCAGAAGCACGTGTCCCTTGTTGGGCAGGTTCATGTAGATGCAGTTAGCAGCGAGATCATCAGGCACCGTCAGTTTGTCGTAGCGGTAGTCGCTCATCTGCTGCATGATCTGCACCATCAGAGACAGAAAACACACACGCTGATGTTCGGGAAGGCAAAGCAGATTCCCTGACTCAGAAGCAGAACCCAAAAAGCAGCATCCTTTTACTCGCCAAACCACTGTGGCTGCCTGGAGGGGGGGGGGGGGGGGGGCTTAATGGAGATCACAGAAGCAGACAGACATTCCTTCTCAGCAGATGCCATGTTTTTTATGTAATCTGAAGGAGCTGAAGGTGGGGCGAGGGCGTCGGGTGTAGGAGGGGGGCGGAAAGGCGCCTGTGGTGCTGAGTGGATGTCGAGTGTTGAGGATGTCACGACCAGAAGGGAGTGAGGCAGGTGTCTCTTAATGTTTATGAGCAGATCAGTGCACCAAGAAACTGTCAACATTTAGATGAGGTCTTCAGTACATTCGTTCTGTGTGTCATTTCATAATCCATTACTTTGTTCTTTGTCAGCGCAGTAAAGATTAACAATTTACCTGAAGCTGACATGTTTCGGCTCGCCGGTGTTGGTGGCGCCACTTCCGTTTGTAACTCATTTTTACTGCTCTGTGTTTAAAAAGTAAATAAATAAGAAATAATAGATTATTTAGATGAGGTATTTTGAGTCATGAGATTTACACCAAGATTTTTTACTCTTTTGTTTGGTGTTTTCAGCAAGATAACTGAAGATTTTCTTGTATTTTGGATTCAATTTTCCATTAAAAATGTTGATGAATTTAAACACAATGGGCTTACAGGGTGAGAAATCAGTACCTTTCACTTCTCCTTAAGGCTTTCAGCTCTTCCCAGAGAAGTAAAAGTCAGTTGCTGAAACAAATTCCTACAAAAAATTTTTTTAGCATCACTATTTTACGTCAAATCAAACTTCTTGTGCTAATAAAAACAAGTTGCTAGCAGATGCCCATGTGCAAAGCCACCATGAACATTTGTGGAGGACTTTCCTGTGAAAAATTAGCCTGACCAGCCAGCTCCATGCCTCCTTATGGGAAGCAATGGGTCTGGGAACTCTTTTATTCAAGTAACCCCACCCCCTGGCGCTCCCGTTTCAGGAACCAGAAGTGAGCTACAGTAGAAGTGCGCTGAAGACAGCAGGTTTTTCAGTCTTGTTTCCCAAAATTTTGACTGATTGGCCTTTCACCTCTGATTGGCTAACAGTAACGCAACTCTATCACTGACTGTTTGCTTTGCAACGCTGATGTTTTATCTCCACAAATAACACAAGCCTGAAGGAGTTCCTCTATGTTGTGGAGTTGCTAATGCTAATGGTTAGCGTGTGCTAACCGATAAGTGCTCCACCCTCTCCTGAACGCTAAATCAACAACAGCCTTCCCCATCACGAGCCAAAATATGCGAGTCCATGAATGCTTATTCGAAGCGCCTCGTGATTTTTATCTTGAGAGGCGCTATAGAAATGATACTTTTTTTTTCTTCTTCTTCTTATTTAACAATGTGACGTAGATCTGACTGGCTTTTCTGATCCGAGCAGTTCCCCGTCTATTTTCATCTGCAGCTAACGCAGGAAATATGTATAGAAGACCATTTTCACATTTAGACTGTATGTTAAAGTCAGAGTGACTGGTCATGTTTCAAAAATTTAAAGTAAAAAACAGTTTCTCGGTGAATTGGGTCTTTAAGCTGTCTCCATAGCTGTCTTGACTGTGAACCAAGAGAAAAACAACAGCAAATCAACGGTGACCTTCTGGACAGTGGCTGAGGTCCAGCTAATACACAGAGAGGTAACTGAATAGCTAAATGGGCCCAGTTGGAGCTAGTGAAGCTAAATATTTACTGGAAAGCAATAAAATGCACTCTGTGCAGGGGCATGTTTAAGACATTTACTGGACCTGATGCCTTCTGCCGCAATAATCAACATGACCTGAACTTTGACTCTCCTTTGAAGACTTAAAGGTTTTATAACTCTCCTTTTACTAAAAAACCAGCAACACAAACAAGCTCAATCTCACTTAAAGCTGTTACTAAGAGGCGAGTCAGGGATTGCTTCCTGTTGAAGTCCACTGAACAGTACATGTTTTCATAAACAAGGGTTTTTTACAGAGCCTTAAATATAAATGCTGTGGTTACAAACAAGAAGTTTGACTACCATTTGCTTCCTTCTAAGTCCGTCAATTAAGAAGGAAAAGCAGATCAGCGTGAGGTGAATGAGGCGCTCTGTTAGCTCTGTGATGGACTGCTCACTGACCCGGTATGACCACCACCTCTCACCCCATCTCAGCTGGAAAAGAATCTCATCTCTAACAGGATTTTTGATGAGACCGCCTACTTTGTAGATGAAAGAAATCTCTAAAATAAATCTAATTAAAATTCTACAATGTTTTGAATAAATGCATATTTCCAGCTGATGTTTTGTTAAAAGATTTTAGACATCATTTTAAATTATGTTGGGAAATAAAATTTTACTGGGCTGCACGGTGGCACAGTGGTTAGCACTGTTGCCTTGCAGCAAGAAGGTCCTGGGCTCTTTCTGCTTTCCCATGTTCTCCCTGTGCATGCATGGGTTCTTTCCAGGTACTCCGGCTTCCTCCCAGAGTCCAAGGACATGACTGTCAGATTGACTGGTCTGTCTAAATTGTCTTTAGGTGTGAGTGTATGTGCATGGTTGTTTGTCTTGTGTGTCTCTATGTTGCCCTGTGATGGACTGGAAACCTGTCCAGGGTGTACCCCGCCTGTTTGCCCGACGACAGCTTGAGATGGGCACCAGCCCCCCACGACCCTACGTGGATAAGTGGGAACAGAGGATGGATGGAATTCAATTTTAGATGTTATGGTCAAATCTTGAATATAAGATCATTGTTCTTCGGTGTCCTTAATGAGTAAGTGTAATATGGAAGGAATACAGTCTCAAAAATGCCTCATCATGTGCAGCGCATGTGAAACTAAACATGTTTGTTTGCGATATAAAAACAAACAGTGAGCATTCGTCAACTTCCTGTTTCAACGAGTGTGTGTGGCGCTGCACAGTGATGATGACATTTGAACAGCTTAACGTGACACTAATAATCGAAATGAGAAACGTGCGTTCATGAACGAGAGGTGTTGCTTTCAACCGTAAACTCAGAAAAGGTGACAAGAGGCTTAAGGTGCGATGCATTTGTCAGCCTCTAGATGGTGCAGTAGATACAGAAAACTTCTGATTTCTGCTTTGTTTTTAATTTTTTGCCTAGTTTTATTTGTTAAAATTGACTAAACTGTGTATGGAATGATGTCAAAGGTTAATCCCTTGTAAATGTAACCAACAATTAATTTCTGAAAGTTTCATTAAACTCTATCCAACAGACCGACAGGTTAAAGGCACACTTTTAAATGGAGACCTTATGTAAGGAGCAGAGCTCAATGCACATGAACCCTTTTCACACAAAAAGATGACTTTACCCATTTTTGACTTGATTCTCCCCTTTGGACAATCTCAATCATAATGGCTCTAAAAATGATTTTATCCAATATTTTTTTCATGTATGGTGGGTTGAGAGTGCTCTGGTCTGCTCAAAAGGACATTAGGACACTCAAATCATTAGATGTATATATATATATATATATGGGAGAGAGAGAGAGAGAGAGAGAGAGAGAGAGAGAGAGAGAGAGAAATATATATATATATATATATATATATATATATATATATATAAATATATATATATAAATATATATATATATTCTCAAGTTTTTTATTTTTAATAAATTTGCAACAACTTCAAAGACACTTTCTTTTCATATTATCATTATGAGGTGTTGTGTGTTGAATTTTATGGGCAAAATGAATTTAATCCATTTTGGAACGAGGCTGTAACCAGGTGCGCAGATAGGGTGGGGGGCGGGGGGATCTGTCCCTGCACTAAGGCCAGGAAGAAAACAAAATTCAAGGTTAGGTGCTTGAAGCTCCTTTTTCCAATTACATTGAATGCAGCATGACGTAAACAAACACCGACTCCAGAGGCGCCAAAGTGGTTGCTGCTAGGATGCAGGATGAAGCGGAAAAGGCAAACAACGATTACTGCGTATTTAAAAAAGACCAACAATGTAGGCCTAAGGAGGCGGGAACGATCTTTTTGTTTATGCATGTTGGTACATTGTTGTCAGTGTTGGGACTTACTCGTTATAAGCGCCAAAGCCTCATTGCTGACTTTAACGAGTCTCAGCTACAAATACGATTCCTCATGAAGTTACTACTTTACATCAGAAGATAGTGGAGATGTGTAACCTTCAGGCTGAGCAAAGTTTGGGAGTTTTTAGAGTTTGAAAAGCGCCTCCCGCCGAGAGGCACCCAGTCGGAGAGAGGAGGAGATGTGCGCAACATGAAGAGCGCAAATATTAGATAAAACGTATAATTGCCGGCAGGTCTGGTCTTTGCTGACTGATCACTTTGTCTGTTAATGACTGACTCTGATTATGAAGCAGACTATTGACTCTGATGAAGAAATTCACTCATCCAGCTGGGGAGATTGACGCTGCTGCAGCATCAGACAGCTGGTGCTGCACGAGAGGTGTGTGGAGTTTACAAGAACCAAACGTTGGGTTTGATGTTGGTTTAACCTTCGCTGGGGCGTGATGGATGTGGAAATGATGGTAAAAACACTGCTAACGTGACAGACGTAGCAACATTGTAAAAAAAAAGCCGTAAAAAAGAGGCAAATGCCGATGTGTTCTATATGGAAGTCAAAGTGTGCCACATAATCATAAAAAAAGTTAAATATAAAATTTTATAACAGCTTTATATATTTATATATAAATAAAACTTTTCAAATATAATGAAAATTTCTAAATAAAGTAAAAATACGAAGGAACATCTGTTGGTCAGGCTGAAAGGTTTGGGAACCACAGCTAAGTGATAAGTCAATATCATTTTTTAAATATATTTTATGTGCAGTTTTTTAGGGCTTTTATGTTTTCTGTAAAGATTGGTGTGCTGAAAATCATTTCATGTTTTGCATAAAGCATGAGGCTTTGGTTAGTAATCGACTGGGAGAAGAACAAATGACTGATTTGAATAGTGTTGATCAGACAGAGCTTTGCTGCCAGCGTTCCACTGCCCAATGGCTTCAAACACGTATATAAAAGTGTTAGTTTTTACGTAAACCATTGGATGAAATTACACAAACTGACTTAGCTCTAGTTTAGGTGCTTGCAATAGTTTGTGCATGTGTGCGTGTGTGTGTGTGTGTGTATGTGTTTGGGGGAGGGTACATTGGTACTTTGTCCTCCCAGGTTTAAAAATCTTATCGGCGCCCCTGGCTGTAACATAAACAAAAAAGTGGAATAAGTGAAGCGCTATGAATACTTTCCGGATGCACTGTACCTCATGTTAAACATGTTTAAGTATCAATTTGGACTGTTTATTGAGTATTCCTACAATACATTCAGTAAAAAAAAAAAATCGCATCTGACTGAATGTATCGCAGTATATCGTGATACATTGTATCGTCTCCCCTGTATCGTGATGTGGATCGTATCACCAGAATTTCACCAATGCACATCCCTATTGGCTACTGGGACACCAACATTTAATTGAATATCAGTAAAGCTGACAATTCAGTGGCAGGCAGCTTAGCATTTTTTTTTTACCATTGTTTTAACCCTCCCACTGTCTTTATGGGTGACCCCGCGAGGAAAGTTGGCCATTGAGCAGGATTGATGGTTTATCCCTTGAGGTCCTTGTGGCAGGGGTGAGGTGGTGCTCACTCCTCACCCCTGCCACATGGACCCAAGGGATAAACCATCAACCCTGCTCAATGGTCAACTTTCCTCACGGGGTCACGCCCATTAGGACAGTGGGAGGGTTAAGCAATAAAAACTTGTGTGTGTAAATGCATTTAAAATTCAACACCTTCCGCCAACCAACTTTCACTGCATTGTCACCTCACCGTCAAAGAAACTAAATCATGTCAGCATGGTTGAAATGGAAATCTAACCCTGAACAGCAGAAAATAATGACCTCACGAGTCAAGCAGGGCTGACTGATGATGTCAAATCTGCCCAGTGGTCTGCTGCAGGGTGCGGTGTGTGTGTGTGTGTGTGTGTGTGTGTGTGTGTGTGTGTGTGTGTGTGTGTGTGTGTGTGTGTGTGTGTGTGTGTGTATGTGAGGACAAGACCCTGGCTCTGCACCATATGACAGGGGCTGTATTTTGGGATAATGACATGATGTGTGAAGCTTGGCATTGACAGCTGCAGATGCATGACAAAATCTACTCAGCCATTCCCAGCGGAGCTGAACTCAGATACAAACGTCTTAGCCTTTATATGTACAGACTATAACAAGTCACACAAAACAGTCTTTATCACATATAAATGATAAATTACCCGCACTTGTATAGCGCCTCTCAGAGTAAGGACTCCAAAGCGCTTTACACTACAGTTTATGATTCATCCATTCACACACACACATTCACACACTGATGGTGATGAGCTACAATGTAGCCACAGCTGCCCTGGGGCACACTGACAGAGGCAAGGCTGCTGAGCACAGGCGCCACCGGTCCCTCCGACCACCACCAGTAGACAAGGTGGGTTTAGTGTCTTGCCCAAGGACACAAAGGCAGAATTCTCTGTCCGGAATCGGGATCGAACCTGCAACCTTCCGATTACTGGACAGCCCGCTCAACCTGTTGAGATACTGCTGTCCCGATATAAACCTAAGATAAAATAAAAGATAAATGTACCTCCATACTGATAGGAACAATTCATTAAGCTCAGCCCATAGTTTGTGCTTGTACCATGGATGCACAGACAAGGAGCCTCACTGTCATAACAACAGCATCTTAAACAAGCAGTCTGGCTTCATTAAAGCTGCATTCATAATACCTTACTCTCTTTGCACAGAGAATATTATTACAAACACGGGGCTGTTAAAATGCTTATAAAACAGAAGCTAATGGCTACAAGAGAGGGTGACGTAAGCTGTAATTAGAAAGCAAGAGCTCTGTCATTAAGTATCGCTAGAGGCCACTCCAGTAACCAATTACTGGGGTGATCAAACAGGCCAGAATCGCTGTGATTTAAGCGTAATTAGCTTATGTGCAAATTCATGGATTATTCTGTTCATGTGTAAACATTTTTATCAACGCCTTTTAGCCTGAGCAGGATGTGCTGCCTGATTATGTCGTTTGGAGACAAAACAAGACAGTGTTCGTCATAATTTGCTTTATAATGACACATATTATTACTCTGCCAGTAGGGGGCGATATGACATTAGGAGGCAAGGGTGGAGGAGACCTGTCACAGTGGATGAGTCAAGGCCTGAGGGGTGTGTGTGTGTGTGTGTGTGTGTGTGTGTGTGTGTGTGTGTGCAAATGCAAACTCCAGTAAAAATGCACCCATGTGTTCAATAAGCTTTGTTTGCAGATGTTGGGGGATTTAAGGGATACAAACAGGAGCGGGATGTTCTGAGATTTAGGACTCTCCTGGTGTAAACTAGCAATCTGCCTGTGACAGGCCATGAGCCGGCTCTTGTCCTTAAGCCCAACATCTTGTGGAATTCCATCCAGACTTCTTTCATGTGGTAATGAGCTCACGGCTGTTTAATTAAAGGCGGAGTTCCAGTGCCAAAGACAGCCGCTGCAAATTAACAGGGAATGGAAATTAATTAGGCTGTACTGAAGGAATACTTTTACTATTTTAGAGTGTTTCTGTGTAAATTATATATATATATATATATATATATATATATATATATATATATATATATATATATAAATATATATATATATAGAGTTATGGCTGGTGCCATTTATGTCTTTATTTCATTTCTACTCCTGTGTTTTATCCCTCTTGTGTGAGAGGAGCTGTTTTGCAGCACCTGGCTTCTCCCACACCTGTCCGGCCCCACCCAGAAGCCCCAGCTGGTGGCAATGACAATCAGCAGTTGAATGAGGACTCACTGCATAAAAGCCACCCAGCCCTCATCATCATCAGGGAGCAACAGGCTGGACATGTGGTCTCTGTCCTGTTGGTTCCTCGGCGTGCTTTTGTTTTAGTCTGTTTTAGCCAATTTGTGTCTTTATGTGCAGGGGTTTCCCTGATATGAACATTAATGTTCTTGTGTGTGCAGGGGATTCCCTGATTTGTAGTTATATTGGCTAAGTAGATTTTTGTTTTACTGTTTAGTTGCCACTGATTAGTCCAGTTGTGTTAAGTTTCCTTGGTTTAAATAAGTTTTTTTTTTTGTTAACTTTTAAACACCCGAGCATGTGTCCTCGTTACCCCAGGCCCCCTAGACAGCCTGGAGCGTTATATATATATATAATCTCACCTGCAGTAAATGCCTTCCTTCCTGCTAGTTTGATGCAGCTAAAAACATTTTTGTTGTCTTAAAGCTATTATAGCAAATTTGGAAACAACAACATATTAGGAGAAACGGCCGGCTGCTACCACTTCAACTTTAGGACAAACTACCAAAGTCCCCCCAAAAAATACAACATAATTTGAGGTCAAGGACAACACAAGGCATTTGGACCTAGAAAACGGAGACTGATGTTTAGCGCAATGTGGCTTTTTGGTTCCAGTGGACACGGATCCAGGGAAGATACCCGTGGGGAGGGGTGAATGTTCTGTGACCGTTTTAGTGTTCGAAACTTGGCTTGTTCCTTACAGCAGCTTTAAGTTTCCTTCAAAATCCAAAATGTTAGCTTTATAAACATTTTCACTATTACTGAGAGGTCACCTGCTGCTGGCACCCCCAGACTCTGGAACTCTCTCCCCCTGAGCCTGAGATCAGTGGACTCAGTGGTCTCCTTCAAAAAGCAGCTGAAGACTCACCTGTTCAGGCTGGCTTTGGTGTCACCTCCTGTTCATCCTCTTCTTCCTCACTAGCTTGTTTTCAAGCTGGTGTTTCTGTCAATTCTAGAATTTACGGATCCCCTGATTACCTTTTTTTTTTTAATCTTTTATCACATTTTCAGTCTTAATGTTTTTCCTTCAATTTCTTATTAGGATATTTTTAATAATTGTTTTAATTTTTCTTTTTGTTCTTGTGAAGAGCCTTATGATTTTTATCTTGAGAGACGCTACATAAAAAAATTGTTTCTTCTTCAGTCCTTCAGTAGGTAAATTATTAATTAATATTTGCTGTACACATTCCAAAACGCTAAAACTTCCCCTAAATAAAGATGAATGTTTTTACAGTTAGAAGCTGTCAGTTCAGGAACTTGCTCTAAATAAATGCTGCCCTGCCTTGTAGTGTTACTCTTGTTGAATCCTTTGCAAATCGACAAAGACAGCAAAACAACAACTTGGGTTTCCATGACTGCACCTCAGGAGGGGAAATTCACAATTTAAATGCATCATAAACACTAAGCATGCACAAGCTCCCTACTTTGAGGGCCTTCTGAGCTGGTTCACTGGAGCCGATGATAATGAGTCCCGGTCCTCCCATGCTGCAGAAGCTCTTCAGGTGCAGCCCTGCCATCACAGGCACAGTAGAAACGGCGTAGTCCTGTGAAACACAACCCAATTATCCAGGCTGAATGTGTTATGTCCCACAAGGATATGACAGACACAGGCGGCAAAACAATTTCAGTAATGTCTGCACACTCTGGGGTCAAACCTGAGCAGCGAAGTGAAACACTTAATAAATGGGGCTCTCACCTGCTGACACAAGATTTTCTCACAAATGTAATTTAACGGGAATATTCAGGGTTAAAAGTGGCTTCAGATAAAAGCATTTACAGACAAAAATCACCTAAACAGTAATAATAGTAATAATAATAATAATAATAATAATAATAATAATAATAATAATAAATATTCTTCTCTGTATGCTTAGATGGGTTTTGGATAGTCATTAAATTAAAGTAGCCCTGTTGTTGGCAGAAACGTGTTTGAGAGCTGAGGTCATTAAGCCCATGGGCTCATGGGAAGGTTACACAGAAACTTGTAGGAGCCTGATTCGAGATGTTTTTTCGGGTTTCAAGACACCTGTGTGCCGAAAGTTAGAAGACCTACAAAAACAGGTAATGACGTTGTAGCACGCAAGATCAGCAGGCAGGTTTTTAGTTGATGAGAGAAAAAAAAGTCATGTGGGAGTAGCCTTCCATTTTATAACTGAGCTGGTAAGCACTGTATCTTCACTATCTTCCTCTGATTAATGAACATTTCTATCAAACTGTTGAAACAAAGGAGTCTTTTTTGTGTGTAACTCAAGGGGAAACTTCCGCCTGCCAAAAGTGAAGCCAACACAGAAGTGTGCAGTTACCCCCTCATCCACTAGGGGCTGGATCCCATTGACTCCCATGTTAAAAATGCCAACTTCACAGCAGAAATAAACATGTTTACAGCCTGATTTTAAAAACATTTTAGGTGTATTAGTTCAAGTTTACCGTCCTGACATCTCTGAAGAGAGTTATTTAAAAAAAACTCATCCGTTTAGATGTAAGTAAAGCTTAAAATGATGAATAATTGGGGGGGTGGGGGGGGTGGGGGGCCTCAGCATCGGCCTCAGGTTAAAAGTGTTACAGCCTAGAAGTCAGAGGCTTGCAGAGTTGCTAAACCTCCGTTAGCTTTGATTAGCTCAGTTTGCTTGTAGCTTCATCGCCTCACAGTTTGATGGGTGTCAATCATCTGCTTCCACCCTCACAGCCCTCAGCTGCATTTTTGTTTTTTTCCGGGAGTGACGAGACGTGTGACGCATCGTTTTAGCTCTTCAGAGATCTACAGCTGACGGCGAGGAGGGTCCGTCCATTACATATACAGGCAGCGGCGAAACAACCAACAGATTATTTTGAATAAAAATCCATTTGAACATTTTTAAATTTTTCACAAGATTTCAGTCTCTCAAGCTGGTGAATAAAACATTTGCTCAGTTCTTTCCCAGACCTGAAACTGACCTAAAAATGGTTGATTCATTTGTTACGTGCCTTGCCCCTTTTCGGCCACAAGATGGCCTCCGTGGCTTCTGCCTCGCCAGTCTCCCGGTGCCCAGCTGTTCGTAATCACTAATCACTGGACAGCTGTTAAAAGCTGCTCTCCTGCCCTCAGTCAGTGAGAAGGTTCAGGGTAGTGTAGACTCAAAGGAGTTTATACTATTCTCTTCTCCTCGTGTGCTTGGCTGGTAAACTTAGTATTGCTCTCGTTCGTCTTTGGTGTTTGACTTATTTGGATTTGAATTTGGATTTAGGATTAGATGGTTTGGTAACTTGACTTCAGAACGTTTATGACCTTGACTTTGGATCTCCCTGGGCTTTCCTGCTTATCAGGACTGCTCTTCTTATTTGTACTTGTTGGCGTTTTCTGTTCTCCCCTTTGTATATAGTCCCTGTAGCTTTACATATATATGTATATATATATATATATATATATATATATATATATATATATATATATATATATATATATTGTTGTTGTTGTAAATATACCCTTTTGTAATAAAATCTTCTGTTTTAGTGACACAGCACTTTATTATTTCACCCGCACACCTCTTTTATTACTCCCTCTTCCACATCACTCCTAGAGAGCCGGGGACGTAATACCATTAAATTATGAGTTTAATTTTACAAACTCAAACCACTGTGTCTGTGAAAATTTTAAATGTCCCCCTTAAAAAAAAAAAACATATTTCCAACATGACTTAAACTTGACTTCCCGTTAGACCTGAATGAACTGAAACTCAGTGCATTATCTGCTCAACTGAAGCAGTATAATTGTGCAAATTATAACTGAATAAATTTGCTATACATCATGCAAAAAGCCTAAATTACCCCATTGTGATGTTTTCCTGAACTCTCTTCTTGGCTGACGTTTAGAGATTCCAGTAGGAACCGCTTTCACTTTGTACTTTCATCATTCCTTATCCTAAAAAACAGGAAGTTTCTATGCGGAATTAGAAATAAAAGCCATTGTTCTGCCCTCATCAAGATGAAAGGGATACAGAGCAAGGGAAAGCTGCTTTTATCAGCACCGACGGGCCCATGAAATATCCTAGAACATATGTGTCTTAGTGGTTTGCATCTTATTAGTAGAAATTTGGAGAGGAAAGTGACGGTTTAACCTCTGTATCACTTACCAAACAGTGATTCCATCAGTAACACCCATTATTCCAACATCTGTGAGGACCATAAAGAAAAGAGTCCCCACATCTGTGTGCAGTTGTGGATCATTAAACAAACCTGGTGATGGAATGATCCCTAATTCGATAATTAGAGGAAAAAACAACAGTGATAGGATGGATCAATCTGATAAAAAATGGAAAGAACAATAATAGATGCTTAAGTGATTTTTCCTGGTGTGCTTTGCCAGCGACGCATCATTACGCCCCATCTTATCAAAGATAGCAGAAACTCAGGAATCCATCAGGAGGAATGAGAAGCAGATGGGACAATGGAGGCAATAATTTAAGGCAGTTCGAGTTACCGTAATGTGCTGCACTCTTGACATCATGACCCACTTCTGAATTTGCCTGTCAGCTGCTTTATCTGCTTTGTGAAGTGTCAAAGCGAAGCCAAATGTGATGCGCAAAGGATTGTGTAACAAAACGTTAAATTTTACCCAGCAGCAGATACGACGGATGGAATCGGTCGGTGCTTGAGAGTCATGCTTTGACTCTTTTTGAAGGAGCCGTGCCTTAAATTTTCCCTGACATGAATCTTTCAGTTTTTAGTGCAATAACTGTTCAGAAGGTGATGGTAGCTTAGGGGATAGGAGTCTGCCCTGTAATAAGTGGGCTGTCGGTTCGAACCCAGGCCTCGTTAGTGTCAGTTGATGCGTCCTTGGGCAAAACCTGCTGATGGTTGTCGGAGGGGCAAGTGGCACCTGCCTCACTTTGGTTAGATTGTCCCAGTGCAGCTGTAGCTACATTGTAGCTCATCACCATCAGTGTGTGAATGGCTTTGAACAATTACACTGACTATAGTGTAAAGCGCTTTGGAGTCCCCTGACTCCGCTTACATTTTTTGTACAAACTACAATAACAATAAAGAGAATTGACATGAATTAAATGAATACTCTGGGTTTTTGGGGGATTGTTTCTGGGAATGTGAAAGCACACTGTTGTTAATTTGGCTGTACTTGTAAAGACTGCATAATCGCAGAAGGGCTTCAAAAAGACCGAAATGATGCAAAACTTCTGCAAGGTGTTGCTTGACAAGCACTGCAAAAAAATCAGTCACTAAAACATTTTTGGTCTATGAAGGAGCCAAGAGGTGATGGGACTTTATCTATTTATTAATCTACTAATCAGTGTCGTCTAGTAAGTAACGTCTCAACGTAGCAACTAAGGCCCTGTCCACACGTAGCCGGGGATCTGCCAAAACGTAGATATATTTCTACGTTTTGGCCTGTCATCCACACGAAAACTGAGTTTTTTCACACGAAAACGGATCTTTTTAAAAACTCCGGCCAAAGTGAAGATCTGCGTTTTCTCTGTTTTGGGTGTCTGCGTGTGGACGGACAAAACCAGGGTTTTAAGGTCCGCAACATCACTTTCTGCGACAAAAAATGCTGACATCACGTGTGCGACCTTTGTTTACACTAGCTGACATCATAGATGCCCTCAGAGTTGCGCTCGCTTTATCAACTGTCCAAGCGCGTTTTGCTGGTTTGTTTTTGCAAGCGGAATTACTATTCCTTGCGGAAGACCACAGACGAAGGACGACGTTAAGAACGGGGGAAGTACTGCCGCCTACAGGTCTGGCATGTCCTTAACAACGTATTTATCCGGGTACGTGTGGACAGTTTTCTTTAAACGAGGTGATGTGGATGCAAGTTTTTGGATGGGCGGATATTCGTTTTTTTAAACCCGGCTACGTGTGGACTAGGCCTAAGAGTGAACAAGCTGATTTATTAAATTATTAATGGCTACTGGGCGAAATGGTCATTAACCGAATAAAATGATGTACTCCCTCACATTAAATCTCTGACATCAACTCTGATTAATCACAGCTAACAGAGATGACAGAGGTTTACATCAGAAGCTGATTAGAAAAGCCTCGAGACCAGCTGAGCCCTGGTCCGAGACACTGTGTACTAATTACTTCTTACATTTGCATCAATCAATATTCTCACTGGTGCTTTAGTCCGGGAACGTTTCGAGTTTCACTTCACAGCTCGACACTTCTCCACTCAGGGATTAAAAGTGTTTTCACAAAACAGTGGGTGATGTAATGGTGATTACCACTTTGTAAAAACTAGACCAGATTGTTGTGCAGACCACCAGGGGCCAAAGAGTACATTTACCTTTTAAAGACACAATGCGTAGTTTTTACCGTTAATCTCTGGAAATATCCATCAGCACGTTCAAATAGAACAAAATGATGTCCAGTTGTTGAAAAATCTTGGCTGTGAAGCAACTGCAGCTTATTCAGAATGCTGCTGCTAGAGCTTTAACAAGAACCAAGAGAACCGAGCACATCATTCCTGTTCTTAAATCTCTACACTGGTCACCAGTAAACTACAGAATTGATTTCAAAGTACTTCTACTAGTTTATAAATCACTCAATAGCATGGGATAAAAATACTTGTTGGATCACTTTGCATCCTCGGGTCGGAACCGAACAGGTTGAAGCTGCTTTTAGCTACTATCCTGCACACAGATGGAATCAGCTTCCTCATGGCATTAAATGTGCTCCAATTCCAGTAACTTTAAAATCAAAATGGAAAACGTTCATGTTTTCATCAAACTTTGAATGACTCTACTTATACCGCACCTTCTGCACTGTAACTACTCAGTCTTTAACTTTGCATTTTTACCTTATTCTTACAACTAATTTTTGTATTTTAATTCTGACTTTAAAATCTGCTGTTTTATGTTGTGACTTTGGTTTTAATGTTTTCGCAGTGTATGAAATGTGCTATATAAATAAAGCTGCCTTTCCTATACTTTGTGAGTTTTGAGGTTGCCAAATCTGCAGCGAACTGACACAGCAGCTTTGGCATTTGTAATTCGACACCAGCAGGCAAAAAGCTTCAGAGCTGTTTAAAGAACCAAAGCCAGTAAACAGGAGTGACCCAGAAGTTATTTCTTGTACCCCTAAGAGGCCACACCATCTTTATGTTATTCTCTAATATCAGATGAAGCAGACTATGTGTAGGCTAACATGCAGATAACAATCCTAACAGTGAATTAGAATCAAATAGTCAACTCTATAAATACTTCAAGCTGCTTTTGCAATCACCAGCAACTCGATATTACTGTGAAATGTGTGTGTGAAGAGAATAATGAGTCGATCGTGGCGTTTTACTTCCTTTCACAAGTCGTTCAGTTGTTTTTGGCTTAAGAAAATTGACTGCGTGTAACCTTTACCAGGCTCATTACCTTTTCTCTCCAACCCACCTTAAATGCATCTGCGAGAATCTCAGCTCCTCTCTGATTCGTTCGTTTAGAAAGGCCCACGAAAAATTCTTGACCTAGAAGAAAAAAATTTGGCATTCTGAGATAAATATGAAGTTTCAAAATCTAAACCTGCTCAGGAGTATAAAATGTCTATGAATCTGGCAGTCATAGTAGAACAATGCATTTGTGTCTGTGTTCTCTCTGCATGTGGTCGTTCTGATGGGTTACATACAAGCAGAACTTCTAATGCCTGGCAGGGATCCACCAGCGCAGTGAGCTCACGGAGGGGCTCCTTATGTTGCTGCTGAGCCTTTACAATATGAGCCATTACCTGGGGCCCTGCCAGCAGGAAATGTTTCTAGCTCGGCCACGTGAAACCAGCTCCAGCTGAAGAGAACGACAGCTCAGAGCCAGTGTCTAAAAACCTAATTAAGTGTACTGTTCTGTTTTCCTTCTGGATTGTGTAGCAACGATGGCACAAACCCACAAGTGTAAAAGAATGTACCGAAGCTCTAAAGAAAAGGCAACCAAGTTTTGGGTTTTCTAGCTTTGTCTGTTTCCAAGGCTGCAGTGAAAGAGACTTGCTGAGAACAGACACATTCACTAAAGTGTTCAGGCGTCTACGTCCATACGAGCGACTGATGTCTGTGATTTCCTGCTTACAACACCTTCTAATATTCACCCCTGATCGCTCGCCAGGTCAAACTCAGACACCTCGTTTGGGCAGCAGTAGCTCAAGAGGTTCAGCATATTGTCAGGTAATCAGAAGGTTGCAGGTTCGATCCTGCTCCAAACAGAGAATTCTGCTGTTGTGTCCTTGGGCAAGACACGTAACCCGCCTTGCCTGCTGGTGGTGATCAGAGGGACCAGTGGCGCCTGTGCTTGGCAGCCCCGCTGCCGTCAGTGTGCCCCAGAGCAGCTGTGGTTACATTCACCATCAGTGTGTGAATGGATGAATGGTACGCTGCAGTGTAAAGCGCTTTGGAGTCCTCTGGCTCTGAAAGGCGCTATACAAGTGCAGGTCATTTATCATTTATATACTTAATAAAAATGTGTCAATATGCTAATTTGTTTGTATAAACTGAATTTAGACTTTTTAAAGTATTTGCATTTTATTTTTTTCGACAAGGGTCTTTTTGTCAGAAGCTTCCCCATTATAAGTGAGATGGTGGTTAAATCCTTACAGTTGTATGTCTCTAGTGTTTACAATAGGGTTTAACCTGGTAACCCATCCTATATATGTAAATGCATCTGGCCACGACCCATTTAATCCACCCATTCGTGGGGCGGAATCTACGGTTGTCTATCAAACTGTCTCAACACCCAATTGGACAGTGCTATGGGGCAGTCCACCATTCCAGAGCCGTGTCCAGGACTTTTAAAATGGGGTGGCCCATGTGGGGCACTTGTTTATTCATGGGTGGCACCAATGGTTATGCTTATTTATTTATTTACACAAATTGTTTATTTATTTATTTACTTTCTAGTGAATTTTTCTGTTTTACATTGCACAATCACCTTTTTTTCCCCTCTTCATCGTCTACCTTTGTGGTAGTTAGCAAGTCACTTCTTGTTGCATTACTGCCACCAACTGGAGTTGAGTGGGACTCTAAATACTATGTATGTGAATATGAAAAAATATTAAATAATATTAATACTACATGCCTGGGCTAGAAAACAAGGTGAAAGGTGCATGCAACCACACACTATTTTGGAGTTTACAACCCAAGCCTTTTGTCGACAATGTAAAGTCAATTTAAACTGGAACTTAGTGGGGTGGCACCTGGGGGTGGCCAATCAGATTCTAAGGGTGGCATGTGCTACCCCAGGCCACTCCCTGGACACGCCCCTGCACCATACACTGTTGAAGAGGCAAATACATCCTTTGGCTTAAGTACCTCTATCTGCTTATGTCTTAAAGAAGTTGATGCCAAAGCCGATTCAAATGAGCATGGTTGCTGAGCTGACCCCATCTTTGTAATTCTATTTTGTTGCAGCTCTAGTGTAAAGTCCACCTAACAAACATAGAGCACTGTGATTTGCAAGACACAAAACTGGTCAAGTCAATGCTAGACCTGCTTAGGCAAGACTGACCTGCAGAGCAAAGTCTTTACTGCAACAGTTGGTCTGGATTTCTAGGCTAACCGTTGATGCCAATTATCACCAGTGTGTTAAAACCAGCTCAGCGGCCTAGTGGTCCGCCCTGAGACTGGGAGATCAGGGTTCGATTCCTGGTCGGGTCATACCAAAGACTTTGAAAAAATGGGACCCAATGCCTTCCTGCTTGACACTCAGCATTAACGGGTTGGATTGGGGGTTAAACCACCAAATGGTTCCCGAGCGCGGCTGTGTCCGCAGCTCACCGTTCCCCCGGGGGATGGGTCAAATGCGGAGAACAAATTTTCCACACACATTAGTGTGTGTGTCAACTGATGGGACTTTAACTTTAAAACTGTTATAGACAGATTTTCTAGGTTCATCCAAGGAGCCGGTCTTGAGTCTGAAAAGATTCAGATTCCATCACAACCTTTTACAGTTTGTTTTTCCGTTGACCAAATCGAACTGGGACCTTCAGCTGGCACTGGGACAGTTTTTGCTAGCTGTGAAGCAACTTTGATGATTATCAATACCTCCAACTGGACAAAATTGCATAATCATCTCCATGTTAGAAGTGGGTCACTGATCTAAATGATAGTGTAAGTAGTTAAGGCCTAGTTCACACAGCTGAATTTTAAATTTGTCGACATTTCCTATTGTGTGCTGTGTGCAGCAACAAGGCAGAAACTACACACGGACATTAAACGTTTTATTCTGTCAAAGTATGGCAATTTATTCATTTGGAGGGCATGGAGAGTGACTGTGCGATGTAAAATGTTAAATGACAAATTGTGTTGCTGTGGGGGGAATTCTGCTGCATTTTTCAGTGTTGGGAGTTTAGTTACAGCTATGATAAAGCAGCACCAGCTGGGATTTTTTTTAATTTGCGCAACTATTTTAATTTTACTAATGCCGGTTGTTTTGGACAATGTCCAACCAGTCAGCGTAAAAGCTCTGCTCAGTGACTCTTCCGGGCCTCGGTTGGTTCCTGAAAATGGCCCAGTAAATGGCCCGTTTGGCGAGCCCGGTGATGTGGACACTTTCTGTGAAAATTACCCCGAAGTTCCAATAGTGAAAACACGCCTATTGGGGCAGACCAAAAAATTGGTGAACAGATTATATCACAGGTGTCCTGAGACCTAGGTATCCCTGCATATGAGCTGGGGAGAGATCTGGGAACCTCCACAGGTGAAAGTCATGTAATCATCCAAAACCTACCTGTAAACAGCACATCTCCCCCATCCAGTGTGGCGTTCTCATCAGTCATTTCCACGATGTTCAGATTCAGATCCTTTAGAGCCCTTTTCACTGCATCTGTCTGAAACAAGACACAAAGAAAACTGAAGACTGGCGTTTTTCAACACAAAAGAAGTAGAAAACGTAGTTCAGTTTTAATAAGGTGTGAGGATCATTAGAGGAGTATGTTGGATAGCACAGTTCTTAGCTTTAGCACAATGAAGCTAAATGCTCCTACACATTACCATGACTTCATTTTAACAAGCTATGAAATGATGTAATTTTGTAGAAAGTATGTTAAAACTTTTACAAGGCCAAGGCTGTGGAAAACAGGTACGCCGAAGGCAAACAAGCTCTGGAGACACGTCCTGTTCCATTGTTCTATGCCATCCATTTATTAGGAAGAAAGTGATGCTACTTGTAAAAACTGGGCATATATGAGGTGCACCATCTGATGGAAAATAAAAGGAAATCTACATTTTGTCTCAACGTCATCTCTTCTGAGCACCTGGGAGAAGAGCAGGTATTCGTTTTTGGCTGATCTCCAGCTGGTCAGATCGACTGTCCGACTGCCCAGTGAGATTTTGCTGTCCTGCTCTGTTGGGGCTCCTGCGGGAGCAGTTTCAGAGGCCGGTCATGTTAGTCAGAGCATCAGTGTTTCCATAAGCCTCTATAATAATAATAATAATAATACATTTTATTTCAAAGCGCCTTTCAGGACACCCAAGGTCACTTTACACAAAACACGTAATAAAATACAATAGAACAATAATAAAACCCAAAGAAGAAAAAAACAGAGAGAAACATTTCAATAAAATCAGAGGTTGTAGGCAGATTTAAACATATGTGTTTTGAGTTTTGATTGGAAAAGGGTAAAACTGTCGATGTTCCTGATGTCTGGGGGAAGTGAGTTCCAGAGTCGAGGAGCAGAGCGGCTGAAAGCTCTGCTCCCCATGGTAGCGAGACGGGCAGAAGGAACCGCAAGATGGATGGAAGAAGAAGATCTGAGTGAACGGGACGGGGTGTGAATACTTATAAGGTCTGAGATATATGGAGGAGAGAGGTTGTGGATTGCTTTGAAGGTATGGAGGAGAATTTTGAAGATGGGCCTGAATTTAACTGGGAGCCAGTGGAGCTGCTGGAGAACCGGCGTGATGTGGTGAAAGGAAGGGGTTCTGGTGATAATACGGGCTGCTGAATTCTGGACCAGTTGCAGTTTATGAAGGAGTTTGTTGGGGAGACCATAAAGAAGTGAATTGCAATAGTCGAGACGGGAGGTGACGAGGCTGTGGACGAGAATGGCGGCAGTGTGAGGGGTCAGTGAGGGACGAAGACGGTTTATGGAACGTAGATGGAAGTATGCTGACCGAATTAAGTTATTAATGTGAGCCTGAAAAGAAAGGGAGCTGTCGAGAATGACACCCAGACTCTTGACATGAGGTGAGGGGGAGACTGTGGCACTGTCAATAGTTAAAGAAAAGCTGTCAGATGTTGAGAGGGTGGAGTTAGTGCCAACTAGAAGAAGTTCAGTTTTATTGCCGTTGAGTTTGAGGAAATTAGAGGTGAACCATGATTTGATTTCAGAGAGGCAGAGTGTAAGGGAGGATGGTGGGAGAGTTGAGTTGGGCTTACTGGAAATGTAGAGCTGGGTGTCATCTGCAAAGCAGTGAAACTGGATATTGAATTTGCGGAAGATTTTGCCGATAGGGAGGAGATATACTATGAAGAGGAGGGGCCCCAGGACAGAGCCCTGGGGCACACCTGACTTGACTGGGGAGGGTTCTGAGGTAAAGGATTTTAACTGGATGAACTGAGTGCGGCCAGTAAGGTAAGATTGAAACCAGCGGAGGGGGGTGTGAGTGATGCCTAAGGAATAGAGTCTATTAAGGAGGATGGGATGAGAAATGGTGTCAAAGGCCGCACTCAGATCGAGGAGAATAAGAATAGAGATTAAACCAGAATCAGCAGCAATGAGTAGGTCGTTAGTGATCTTGATGAGAGCTGTTTCTGTGCTGTGGTGGGGACGGAAGCCAGACTGAAACTGTTCATAAAGGTTATTGCGGGTGAGATGTGAATGGAGCTGAGATGCAACAGTTTTCTCAAGGACTTTGGAAATGAAGGGAAGATGGGAAATGGGACGGAGGTTATTGAAATCATTGGGATCTAAACCAGGTTTTTTTTAGAATAGGGCTGACTGAAGCGGATTTGAATAGGGATGGGACCGTACCAGAGGATAGTGAGGAATGAATAATGGCTGTTATAAAAGGGAGCAGAGAAGAAAGGCAGGATTTAACTAAAACAGTTGGAATAGGGTCCAGTTGACAGGTGGAAGGTTTGGATTTGGTGATGTAATCTAATATTTCTGAGGGATGGGGAAGTTCAAAGGAGGAGAACGGAATGGTGGGTTCAAATAAATCAGGAGAGGGAGGGGAGGAATGAGGTAAAGAGAGATGGATTCTATTGACCTTCTCATTAAAAAACTGAAGGAATATATCTATCTCACTATGACCTCAGCCTGCTCGCTGTGATTTTGGTTGAACATTTTGTTTCAGTTTCTTCTCATCTGCAAGAAGCCAACCCATGAGACCATCCAGGTAGGCCGTTTCCTGATAACACGGTGGCGGTCTGAATGAGATACATGAGTGTTCGGATGTACTTTCCGTATACCTCCACCAACAAGTCTGTTTATTACTTCATTCAGTAACCAAACGTTACTTTTAAACTTGTGTCGAATCCATATTTAGAACTTCTGGTTTAAATAGTGTCATCCGATCTACGTTGGTCTAGATTGTTCCAAATCCAATCACCTTCCATGTTTCATCCTTACCACGGACTCATTTTCTTGCTTCACTTCACCAGGAAGAACGCAAAGTCCTTCCAAAAAAAAAAATTAAAGAATTTACAAATTGATTTGTGACTGCATCAAGCAGATTAAAGGTAACCACGAATCCTGCTCTTTGTCAGGGTTTTTTAATTTGCCAAGTCACTTACTGCTTCGTATTTAGTTGGATAGAAGATATGTTTTATGGGAAACAAAGCTGAGTCAGATTACGAGTAACTATCCAAACGGGTGATGTGTTTGATGTTTGTTCAAGTCACGTGTTCTTTGTGCATCATTTCAGTGGAGCAATCATCAGTGCTTCCAATTCTACCAGGCAGTGACTCATCATAAGTCATCAACGTACATGAATGAAATGAATTTCATCAAATGCGTACATAAAACATGAGTTTCTCTTGTTTTGCTTCCTGGTTCTGCAGACAAATGAATAAAAGCTGGTTAATTTTATTTCATTCACAAACGCACAAAGATAAAATACCATACCACATTTATGTGTAAGTCACATTTAAAAACGGCACATCAGCTGACTAAAGAGCCAAACAAATAAAGAGTAGCAGTAAAAATAAACTTTAAAGTGCCAATGTGTATTTTCCCTGGTGATAAGTCCCAGCACATACCTAAATCATTGCAAGCAGGCGGTAGTTTTGTGTTCGAGTAAGATCTTACCGATGGAAGGCTATTAGGGTCAAAAATCTATGAGAGCTCAACCTCCAGCAAAATGACAAGCACATCAGACTCCCTTTCATCACTGGCAACGAGTGAAGAGGTAAACAACAATGTTTATGAATGGTGGAACCGTTTGTTACAAACCAGTAAATGCATTTTGTCTTCACGGGCTCCTGTAGAAGGAAACATGGCGTCTAATATGGTGCCGCCCAGAGATTTAGACCCATTCTCATGTATTTTAGACCCAAGTTGTATGGTTATTTGTTACAAAACCACCAACTGGGCATCATTTATTTCAATTTCAAGAAAAATTTGATGGATATTTCTAGAGATCAATGGTAAAAACTGCACATTGTCTCTTTAAAAGCCCCTCATAATGAGTAAAAGCAAAAGTTCTAATCATTAAAAAACACTGAAACCAGAGTATGGAGCAGCACAGCACGTAGTACAAAGACTTCACATCAAAACAAAACTACTGAAAATAGGGGTAAAGCATAAAATAGAATATGAATCAGTCGAAAAACAGAAAAAGGAAGAAGTTCATCGACTTCTGGCCAAATGACAGAGATGCGACTTCATGAATGATTTAAACTGCGCCAATGTCAGAGACACATCCAGAGGGAATGCGTTCCACAGCTCAGGAGCAGCAAAGCTGATGCTGGTGCTGATCCACAGATCATAGTGATCAGGAGGGGAGGTAATATGTGTGCAGCTCAGACAGGTAGGTAGGAGCTTTATCATTGAAAGCTTTGTAGTTAAACATCAAAGTACACGGGGAGCCAGAGTAAACCAGCCAAGATGGGAGTGATATGACATTGTCTGTTTGTATTGGTAAGGAATCTTGCAGCAGCATTATGGACTTTCTGTAAGTGATTAAGGGAGGATGCATTGACACCTATAAGGACCTTTTCCTGATGTGACAGGGTGAGTGTCACTGTATCCCGACTGATCATGCGCCCTGGCTACTTGGCCAAGCGGATGTCCCTCTGGCTGATTGGTTAGCGCTCGTGACTCTCACCCTGGAGTCTGGAGATCAAAACCCGCTGGGCCCTCGTTTCTCCACCGTGCCGCACTAATAAACACCGCAGCTAGCGTTTACATAAATAAATATCAGAGGAATAGAAAGCAAGAATGCTAAAAGGCATAGCAGTTGTAATTACATTTATGTTACCCAAGTACATAAGTTTTGGTTGTGAGCTGGAGCCGTACATCTCAGGTTAACTGAATTATAATGTGGATAATGTCAGATATCAACAAGCTCAAGCCACATGATAAACCCAGGAACTAATGATTCATAACATGCCATCCTATATTTTAAATATACAGTCTGATCACGACCCATAGACACAGCTCAGTCGTAGGGGTGGAATTCAAACTGTCTTTACACAATTGGTCAAAACTACAACCAGTCAGACAGACGAACAACGTGCCGCATTCATCGCTACGGAAAGCAGTCGACGAGGTAGTCCGCCATACAGCATCTTTTCCCGAAATAAAGGACTTAAGTACCTCCATCTGCACCTCTCAAAGAAAAGTCCAAATGTAAATAGTCCAAAGTTCAATTCAATTCAATTTGTTCATTTAAAAAGCACCTTCTACCACCTTAGTGGAGGCCCAAGGTGCTTAACAGGACATAAAAACCAGGGTAATAATAAAGAAACATATTGAATTAAATCAGTCAAAAGAGAAATAGACAAATAAAAGAAAATAACTGTGCAAAGTTGACGTCAAAACGGAACAAACGAGCGCCTTTTCTCTATTGCCATCATTCTGCTAGTTTTTATCCGTTCCATCCCTGTTGTTGTTGTAATGATGCGTTTTTCATTTTTCCTTTAAAACAACGGATCAAAAAACATGTTTAAATCAAAACAAAACAAAAATAAACAAACAGAATTAACATTAAAGCGCTATTGAGCACTGTGATTGGCCGGGCCTCCACTTAGCCAAGACAATGGTAGACCTGCTGAAGGACAATGGAGCATTGTTAGATCAACCTGCAGAGCAAAATCATTTAACGGTTGCTATGATTTGTCTAAAGGTTTCAATCTTAGGTGCTCAAATTCCTGATTTGGCCCCTCCCCCGAGGCTATTTTACCATGGGATGCCCTATTAGAGTTTTCTAAAACGGGTACTAAAACTCTTCCTGCACGTTAAGGTGGTTGAGATAGTATTCAGTAGGGACGAATCTTTGCCTCAAGCAAGGGGGCTTAAGTATCTTGGTATCTTCCTCATGAGTGGTGGAGGACGGAGTGCGAGATGGAGATGTTTACAGATTTTCCAGGAGTATGGAGTGGATGGTCTTTTGCTAAGGGCAATTCAGTCCCTGTGCCAGAGGAGTGTGAGTTTGGACCATACAGCCGACAGTAAGTCGGACCTATACCCAGTGAGGGTTGGACTCCGCCAGGGCGGCCCTTTGTCACCGGTCCTGTTCATAACCTTTATGGACAGGATTTCTAGGTGCAGCCGTGGTGTGGAGTTTGGTAGCAGGAGAATCTCATCTATGTTTTATGCGGATGATGTGGTCCTCCTAGCTTCATCAGGCTCTGACATACAGTTCTTGCTGGGGAAGTTCGCAGCTGAGTGTGAAGTAGCTGGGATGAGGATCAGCACCTCCAAGTATGAGACCATGGTTCTCGACAAAAAAAGGGCAGCTTGCCAACTCCGGGTCGGGAGAGAGGTCCTGTCTTAAATGGAGGAGTTCAAGTATCTCCGGGTCTTGTTCACGAGTGAGGGAAGGAGGAAGCGGGAGATCGACAGGCAGATTGGAGCAGCTGCTGCAGTGATGCGGACGCTGAGCCGATTCTGTTGTGGTGAAGGAGCTGAGCTGGCAAGCAAGGCTCTCGATTTATCAGTCGATCTACCGCCCAGTTCTCACCTATGGTCATGAGCTTTGGGTAATGACCGAAAGAACAAGATCACGGACTCAATCGGCCGGAATGACTTTTCTCCGCGGACTGGCTAGGCTCAGCCTTAGTGATAGGGTGAGGAGCTCGGACATTTGGGAGAGATTCAGAGTAGAGCCGCTGCTCCTCCATATCACCAAAAGTATTAGGAAATACGTCACAAGACGATTCGGTAGTGTTAAAAGTATAAATAACATTTTAAAACTATACCTAAATGCAGATTATACACAGTATTGTATGATGTATAGATTGTTTTGTTTAATTTTAATGTTTTCTTTTTTTTAATGTTGTGATTCCTACGTTTTTCTTCTTCCTGGGAGACTGGTGGGGCGGTGCCCTAGCACCCCCTATGGACAAGCGGCTGTTTGCAGGTAAATAAAATCAAATTGTGTTTTTGTAAGGTTATTAAATGAAAAATTTCTAATTTTTCACAAATTATAAGCACCTTAGATACAAGGTCTTGGCATACCTCAGGGTTACACTCTTCTGTTGGCAGTTCACTTGAGCCAAAAAACAAAGAAATACAAAAGCCTTCATACCTTGACGCTTCCACCTGTATGTACCTATGCTGTTAATGATGTGCTTTTAAGGTTCTCATCAATTCATGGTAAAGGTCTTCTGAATAAGTCATCGCAGTCCATTACACAAGGACATTATCACCACCCCCTACAAACACAGCCCATTAAAATACGTTGAGCTTCACGTTAATGTTTTATTTCGTTGCTGACCCTTCTTTACCTCACCGATTTGGTGAAAGTCCAACATACCACAAAGAGTTCTAGATTAAATCCAAAAGTGAACAGTAAACACATTGAAGTTTTAACATGTTTTTGTTCCAACACCCCTGAGGCTGTGAACTTGTTAAACCTAGTATGTGTGACCCATTTATCTACTCCACCATCTTCACTCGTTTTTTGTCTCACATTCCCTCTATTCTCTCTGGACCCTCATGGTCCAGGGTCAGGAATGCTTCCATAGTGTCTTCTTATGTAGAGTGGCCTATTATCTCTTACTGTTAGGGACATCCAATACCCCAGCCCGCCAAGGTGCCAACTCACTTTGCCAGTCCTCCCCCTCCTCCCTCTAGTGATCCTTTTACTTCTTCTCTCCTCTCCCGTTCTTCTCCTGAGTGCTTGGCCAGGCGACATGCTGTTAGTCAGCACCCTGCTTTGAATGAAAAGGGCCTTTTAAAATTCATTAGAGGCTGAAGGCTCTGAGGGCCAGACGGTCTGCCTGTCACATTCCTGCCGTTCCAGCACAGGACAGGGGAGATGGAGCAGAGAGAACAGCCTTTTATTTGAGGCTTTTTATGAAGCAGTTCTCTTCACTCCTACCCCTGGTACCCGTGGATATCGCATTCTGCTAAAAAGGACCATCAGTCTGATAGAGCGTGGTTCATTTGGAGAGGGAATTGAGAAGACAACAATGGCATTCCTGAGGGTCATCCTAGCCTCCGTGTACCAGACAACGGAGTCCCACGCTCCAGCATAATGGGGATACAACATTCCTCTCAGCCTCAAACACAATGAGGTTAACCTCTTTATATGACAGTAAACTGCCACTGTCATTTTATTAATCATGGCAGATGGTTTGTGGGTTTTTTGTAACAAATTACTGTTTTTCAACACGATTAGTAAGTCAGATTTTTTTTAATAGCTTGGAAACGTCTCCCCTTTTCTTGCATGTCTTCTCAATCTCTTCCAAAAAATGATGGGTTGTTATAACTTCTCCAATGAAAACAGCCAACTGTTGCAACTGAAAACTGAGACCGATTGGAACAGTAGGCAAACCAAACAAGATAAGTTTATAAAATCAGTCAAAACAGAACGAAATAGCCTAGTATCGTTAAAAGGTACTAAATAAAACATAAGAAATCATTTGAGGTGTAATATCACATTATTCTGACGCATATGATACCCTGATGTTAATCAAGAATGTCAAAAACATTTGATTAAAATACTCCTGATCGGAACACCTGCGTCCAAACAGTTTAAAGCGAGAATGCTGTGTGTCATAACCAACAGAGACCTGAGACACTGATCACAAGGCCTTAAGGTTGGTTTATGCTTGACGCGTCCGCGAGGTCCGCATGGCTCCGCGCGGCGAAGTTGCGTCATTTTAACAACCACGCCCCTCCACCGCGTCTACGCATGGCCCAAGATTTCCGCAACGCGCACCTCGGAAAATTTCTAACCACGCGGACGGACGCGGAAAAACATGGCGGACCGGCAAGAACTAGTATGGCAGAGGTTTGTAAATACAGACATTTGTATGATTCAGCTCTCAGAGATCACCGTGATCAACATGTTGTTAATAATTCTTGGAGAGAAATAGCTCGCACTGTCGGAAAAGACGAGGACGCTGTTAAAAATGCTGAAATGCCATGTTGTAAACAGTAATTTCTACTTCTACTATGGTGTAGTGTTGGATGCATGCCGTAGAGCTCCATGCTGCCCCCTACAGTTTGGGAGAATATTGGCTCACCGCAGAGACGAGCCGCACAAACCATAAACGCTGCCAGTTGTGAAGCGCGTTCCATCTGCGAGCCGCATCACCGCGCGGAAAGTGAATGCGTCAAGCATAAACCAAGCTTAATGCAACATTCAAAGACCAGAGGAGAAGAAAATAAACACTCTGTTTCAGGGACAATCAACGAAGTGGAAATTTGAATGGATGCACATATTTCTCAGTTATACAACTGAGTCGGTGAAGCCCTCTAGACAGTGTTGGTTTTGGCAGCCATCTTAGTCTTTTAGATCAAGATGCTTCTTGGTTTTAGTTGACTAAAACTCTTAAAAGTTTTTAGTTTAACTAAAAATTTAATGGAGTATTAGTCTTTAACAACTGAATTTATATGTCGCGTATGTAGTCTGAGCTACAGGAGTTTCATACCATCATCATTTATTTTAGGGCTAAAGGTAATGGGACACAATCTTAGCTGCCACAGAGTTTGTCCAGTAAAACAATAATTCCCAGAATGGCATCCATTTATTTGATGATCACTATAATGTCTGCTGTTTCCTGGACGCTAAAATACAACTGCCTTCCCTGTCTCGAGTCAAGATTGGTGAGTTCATGAAAGTTAAAACAATACCGCAGCGTTGAGGTGGCATCAGGGGGCCTTAGGTCGTTTATAAGTGGTGCTATAAATTGGTTGCATGTGACATCACTGCTGTATCTCAGGTTTGCATTCATATTATCAGTAAATTACAAAAATTATTTTGGACTTGTTAAAATCAAAACCGCATCCATAGAAGAACATCTGACTTTGTGAACATTCTGTTCTGTGACACCTCACGTAGACGTCGATGCTGAACTGAGCTCTACAAAAATAAACAGAAACATGAGTATGTTTCATAAGACTGGTGTCTGTCCCTGAGAAAATAAAGTGCTTGCTCCAGTCAGCGGGGCTGCCGAGGTGCGTGTCTCCTGCTTAACTCTAGCTGTCACGTTTCTACAAATACAGCAGAGCTGCTGGCTACGAACGATGGGACAGCCGAGTTACTGAGGCAGCTGGTTATGAATGGGCCTGAGCCGTTGCCGTAAGGGAAGACAGGGGGCTTCAGTGACTATACAACTCAACTTGGCATCAACTCCTCCATTTTTATTGGATTTGACCCCCACAGATTAGATCGTACCCAAACAAGAGGGAAAAACACAATAAACGCACCCATGCTTGGCTAAACAGGTCCTATAAAACAATATCTCTTTAAAATGTTCCTGCCACTGATGGAAGATTTGTTACGCGTCACATTAACGGCCAAATATTCATGAATTGCTGTTTTTGGAAGAGATAATCTGGCGACTTTAGCCAAGATCGCTGCAATTCTGGTTGTTTGGACGTCAGCAGTGGATGTTTGTGCTCAACAGGAAAGATGATAATGCTCTGAAGTCAAGCCTTAAGCTGCCTATCCTATAATTTACGTGGTGATAAAAAGTAAAATGTTCCAAAGACGGAAGATCTAGCACAAACACTGAAAGTGCAAATTTTCAGGAAAGTCTAGAAAGTTTTTAATTCTTTATATTTCTTCAGAAAAACATTTTTCTCCAAAATAAATCAAACTGGTTCGAGTGTTATTGTCAGCATTAATAACTTGATTGTTTTAGCCAAAAATGTTGTTTTACAGACTTAAAAAAAAACCTTTTTAATCAAGAAGAAAACATGGAAATTCCAAGCTGAATGTGATTCACTGTGATGTTAGGAACATTTCAAGTTAAGCACATTAGGCTATTCAATGGTTTATGGTAATGTATTATTGATGCGATCATTTATAATACATGTATGCTGTCAATAAAGTGTTCCTTTGATGTTTCCATATATTTTATTGCAATTTTTAAAATTGCCCTAAAGAAAGCTTTTCATTTGTTTATGTGCTGATTTTCCTCCTTGACATGATAAATAATGAAGAAATTAAAATGAAAAAAATTTAAACTAAGATCAATATTACATGCTTGTCAGCGTTGTTTTTCTGTATTACAAATATCACTGAAATTTTTTAAAATGGAGGCTTTTTGTCCATGAATGTAACAAAAATAACAAAAATGTTACTTTTGTGGGACTTTTTCATTCAACATATGATGATATGATGATTTTGATGCAAAAACAACCAAAACAAAGCGGAGACTCGCCTCTTACATCAGAAAGAATCTGCACATTTCGAGCTTTATCTGTTCTTTCATAATCCGTTGTTAAACTGTGATCGGCAGAAGCTTTTCTGGTTCGCACCCCACTTTTTTTACAGCACCGGCCCAAAACGATCTCCTAACACATGGATGTTCTGCTTCCTGATCACATGATGTGTGACGTATGCGGATGAAGATCGGCTTTAAAGCTGAGATGTTTATTCTCACGGTGCGGGGGCTCGTTCCAATGCCCACACAGTAAAAACATTGGCAGTGAATGAGTTAACCCTGTAAAGGGTCATTTTATACTGGCTCAAGAAAATTATTTTAAAAAAATTGCAAAGTTTTCCCTTCATTTAGAAAAATGTGCAGAATATTAAAAACAGAGGTGTATAAAAAAGTTTGAAGCAGTCTAACATCTAAATCTGACAGCTCCAAAGGTTCTGTTGAAATCTGCCTGCTCACAAAAAGTCATCTCCCTGGGCTAGTTTTTGAGCACTGTGATAAACCAGCATTTATTACCTCTACAGAATCAAAACTTGGCCCGCGTCTTGTGTGTACCAAAGATACATAGCCAGGGATGGTCTGAGAAAAAATCCCCAATGTTTGCTTTAGTTCTAGCTGGAAGTCCCTGGGAAGCTAAACAAAAACTACCCCAGGCTCTTACTTAAGCTTTTCTTCAACACTCTGAGGCCCAAGATGTGCCAAAGAATGGAATGTCCAGTAAAACACGAGCTGTGAAGGTTTGTCTGGATTTTTCTAGCCTGGCGCCCTGCTTAGCACGGCCTTTTACAGTCTAGGAGAAATCTGTTTTGCTGTTATGGGAGGATGAAGCTGCACGAGAGGTCAAGCAGAAAGGTGGAGCATTTGAGTTAGTCACATCAAATTGTAGGATTCCCCCTCTTTTCTCTCTTTCCTCCCACAAAAGGAGTCCTCTCATGGCGTTGGCTTCCTGAGAGGGAGAGAGGATGCTCGCGTTAAGAGGTCATGAAAGCCAAAGGGAGATACAGGCAGTCGTAGTGAGGGAGTTTCAAATCTCAGCGAGGACAAGGGCTACGTGAGACACAAGCTGTTCCCTCTAAAATCCCTCTCACTAAGCACTCTGACACTGTTGGTTTTAGATCACATTATTTATGTTCTCTGTGTCAGCAAAAAGGCAAACTCTAATTTGGCTGAGAGCTAGTGTAACTAAAACATCTTGAGTATTTTGTTTAAACTGGATGTTAGACATTGTCTTGATGGATTTCCATTTCTGTATTCTTCTCATTGTTGGTGTTTCAACAGATGTTCATCTTTTCACTGTTCAGAATAGTCATAAAATTAAAAAAAAATATGGAAACGATGCAGTCTGGTAAGAGAAAACACCATCATACCACAAGGTTACACCCAAGTTTTCCAAAGAATGCAATGGAAGAAACCCTAAAGGGAGGAAAGACGGTTTGCCAGGTACATTATAGACTGACAGCCCATTTAAAGGGATTTCCCAAAACACCCGTCACATGCAGAGTTAGATATGCTGGACAATGTGGTATGGAAAAGTAAAGCAAAGGAGAATGTGTGCTTCCCTAAAAAAACATAAAACGTTTCCCATAAATGCTAATGAAGGGCTTTCCCAGAAAGATTCTTTTTTCTTCCTTTGAGCTTGAAACAAGAGGTCAGGTGCTAATGTTAACCAGCAGGGTTGGATCAAGAGGGAGAAAAACTAGGAGCCATAAAAACATTAAAAAAATGTCCTGAATGTCTATCTAGACACATATGGATCCAAACTAAATATACAGAACTCTAGCTTTGCAAATGTGTGCATGTTAGTATAGCATCTTAGACCAGAATGACAGTTTTCCAAATGTGCCTCTTAGGAATATTTTTTTATTTATTCAAAGAACCTTTATTTATTTATTTATTTATTTATTTGCAAAGGTATATGCAATTAGCTTGGAGCAATTCTAATTTCTTTAATTTTTTTACTGCATATTTAAAACTTCTCGTAGGGACCGACGCACAGTGAAATTTGCTGTGGTAGCATTCCAATCACATGCTTGGTCGATAATCAATCAACCAACCAACCAATCAATCAATCAATCAATCAATCAATCAACCAATCAATCAATCAATAGACCAATCAATCAATCCATAAATCAATCAATCAATCACTTCATCCATGCATCCATCATTTATAAAGCGACTTCCCACCACCAGCCAAGAAGGATGATGAGGAAACAATAAAACTTAAAAGTGAACAACAACATGACAATGAAGAAATGGTCAAATGGTAAATGGCCTGTATTTGTATAGTGCCTTCTTAGGATACTACAACCCCCCAAGGTGCTTCAAAACACAATCAGTCATTCACCCACACATTCACACCCTGGTGGGGAAGCTACGAAGCAGCTACAGCTGCCCTGGGGCGCACTGACAGAGGCAAGGCTGCCGAGAGCTGGTGCCACTGGTCCCTCCGACAACCACCAGCAGGGTGGGTTAAGTGTCTTGCCAAAGGACACAACAGCAGCATTTTCTGGTCGGAGCCGGGATCGAACCTGCAACTTTTCGATTACTGGACAACCCGCTCTACCTCCTGAGCTACTGCTGTCCACGTGAAATGAAAACCCAATAAAAACAATCACAATGGAATAAAAACAAAAACCCATAAAACAGATAAAACAACAAATCAGGGAGCTGAAATGAAGCTTCCATCTTGCTTTGAAAACCTGGATGAAGACTGTTGAATTTTGAGCAGAAGTTGGAACACCCGGTGTATATTGGGGGTCAGTTTTTTGCATAAGCCCGGTTCACGCAGCAAGACATTTATGCTTTTTTTTTATCCGATGCCATTTTTTGACCCGATTATCCCATTCCGTCAATCCTTAGAACTCACTTGATTACTGTCGTTCCCCTAAAAATTATTTTCTCAAACATTCCTGCCATGTTTATGTAGCAAGGAAAGAAAAATACGTAATTCATTACACCAAAACATGCCTCATTTCATTTCATTTATTTATTTAATTATATATTTGTATTTTATTTACTCTAAATATTTGTTTTAAGTTCATTATTTTTTTCATTGTAAGATTCTTGTTTTAAAAGTATATTTCTAAGTATATTTTTGAAATTTTGAGAAGTTTGTTTGGTTCTTTTATTTTGAATGGCCTTTTCTGTGACGTCAGCTCTGGTAGACATTCCTGCAGTCAGCATGCCAATTGCACGCTCTCTCAAAGGTTGCAGCATCTGTGGCATTGTGCTGTTGAATTAACTGCACATTTCAGGCTGACCTTTTATTGTGGGCAGTCTAAGGCACACCTGTACATTATTCATGCTGTCTTCACACACCTGTGAGGTGGGATGGATTATCTTCGTAAAGGGAAAGTGCTCACTAACATACATGTAGACATATTTCAAAACAATATTTGAGTCATGGGTGTTTTGTGTATGTAGACAAATTCCCAGATGTTTGAGTTCAGCTCATGAAAAATGGGAGCAAAAACAAAAGTGTTGTGTTTATAGTTTTGTTCAGTGTAAGATGCTATCGTTTACCACTTTAGGAACTTTACATGGAAATAAAATAAGGAAATCTCTTTAGAGCAAAGTAAAGGACATTGTTTTAGAGGACACTTCATATTTTAGAGCTATAGATGATTGTACTCATTGGTATTTTATTCACTTGCTGGAATCTGAACTGTCCTTTTCCCTCCTATCAGTAACCACAGTCATCTGGTTACCTAGCTTGAATCCAGTCTCTGGCAGCCTCCTCCTGATTTCCTGTCAGTGATAACAAGCTGCAAGCTGTCAGACTCACTTGCTATGTCTTTGAAGCTCCACATGTAACCCATGTGTGTTACTAGGAGGGCTACAGTAACTTTCCTACACACACACACACACACACTTCTGAGGCCTGAGCTTGTAAGGTGACAGAGATCACCTCTTTTCCTTGGGCCCTCATGCTCATCAGTCATAGAAACCAAACACTTTCCAGACATTTGGGGAACTAGCTAGCGTATCTGCCTGAACTCCATAAAAAAGAAAACACACACACCAAAGCTCTAACCCAACTACACACCTCCCACCACATCTGCACCTTGAGGCTACAGCATAAGAAGGGCCAACAGGCTAAACACCAGTTCAGCCCTGTTTCTCAAGCAGTAGAATGAAGTCTCTTTTCCTGTCTGAACTCAGCCTTAGAGAAAGCTTCAGGGGCTTGGAGATTCAAAAGGGCCTTGCAGTGGTAGGCACTCTACATTCTGGGTCCTCGCTTAGCTTAGGTATCCATTTATGACGCCACCTGGTAAATCCCAGAAAATGTCTATGAGATAGATTTTGGGAGGATAAGATTACAGAACAAACTCAATGCCTCAAGATTCCCAATAGAGTTTGCGGAAAACCAATGGAAAGATGGATTTTGACCTGACCTCAACTTTAGGATGAAGGTGCCTGTTTGTACTCCTCCCCTATCAGCGAACCTGGTCTGTATAATATAATAATAATACTAATAATAATAATCATCAAACTTATATAGCGCTTGTTTAGGACACTCAAGAACACTTTCAAACACTCTCATACATCACAAACTGCCAGTGATGGTAAGCTACTTTGTAGCCACAGCCGCCCTGGGGTGGTCTGACAGAGGTGAGGATGCCATTTGGTGCCGTCGGCCCCTCTGACCACCACCAACACAGGCAAGTTGGGTGAAGTGTCTTGCCCAAGGACACAACAGCAGAATACCCCTGGCAGGAGCTGAAATCGAACCCATGACCCTCCGATCATGAGGCAACCCGCTCTACCGCCTGAGCTACTGCTGCCCCAAAATAAATCAGTGATCCCCAACTCCCTTCCCGGAGAGTCGGTATCCAGCATGTTTTAGTTGTTTCTCTAATCCAACACACTTTATTCACCTGTTTAGCAGCACATCAAGCTCTACAGAAGCCTGTTAATCATCTGCTGCCTAGACACAGGTGTGTTGAAGCAGGGAGAACAGTAAAACATGCTGGACACCATCTGTCAGGGGAGGGAGTTGGGTATCACTGGTCTAAATGAATCAGTGAATCAGTCTGTAGGGAAAAAAAGCTCTGGTGCTCCTGTTTCAGGAACTAAAAGTGAGTTACTGGAGAGCTGAGCAGAAGATTTTCAGACATCTCACCTCTGATTGGCTAACAGCATCATGACTCTACCACTTGGTTTGCTCTGTGTATTTTCTATCAACAGTCTCTCTCTCTCTCTCTCTCTCTCTCTCTCTCTCTCTCTCTCTCTCTCATTTAGAGACAGTTTGAATTCCACCCCTACAACTGAGATCTGTCTATAGGTCGTGGCCAGCCTATATATTAACGAATATAGGATGGCTTGCTCAAGCATGAGCTTTGAGACTCTACCACCTAGGTTGGCATGCTTTATCTCATGAATGATCCAATCTAATTCATCTATAAATTAAATCACAATATCGCCATCACATTCTTGAGCTGATTCAGAGCACAGTGACTGCCGCTCTTGGTGTTCGAGTAACGCATATTAATCCTCCACATCAGATGTAAAATGGCAACATAAATGAAGTGGTGTTGAAGTGAATTCCTGGCATCTGCAGATTAGAGACGTAGCTATAAGGTGAAGAAACGGATCAATCCCTCCTTCCTCCATCATTTCACTGTTGTAGAGGTGGATCGCGTTCCTTCCCTGCACCCTCCCAATAAGCCCGCTTCCATCTGATAACATATAGTGCAGTTCAGAAGCTCCTAAACCTTGCCATGTTTCACATTCTTTGGATTCTGGATGGTGTGATCTCATTGGGCGAGTGCAGCTTGTAGGAAAACAGCCCCCGGCCGAGCCTTTGCTTCAACATGGAGACTTTAACAAAATAAGAATGCATGACTTGGTGCAAACGTGACTCTGACTGCAGTCAAGTTCAAGTCAAAACAGCATGTTCCCTTTCTTTGCATATTCGCTGATCTTTGAAGATCACTCTGTATGTGCAAACTCTGACTATGTGCATGCTTTGAACTGCGTATGAAATGTCTGAATGCCCGCAAATAAAGAAAACAAAACAAAACACAGCGTTTTCTTCAAATAACAGGGTCAAACTGGAGTTTTGGGTGGATGGGATCCATTTCTCCATCTTGCCTGTATGAACTGGGTTTAAATTTAAAAATAATGTTAAAATCAGGCACAGCAATAATTTAAGGTTCAACCTCATGAGGACGTGCCTAATAAGTAACAATCAGTCAAGCAGTCTATGAAGTGCAAGGGTTAGGAAGTCTCTCCCCCACATCCCCCTTCACAAAAAGGCACAATGTTTATACTCATATCCAGGCACTGAAAACATCCACTTTGTCAGACTCTGCTGAATCATTTATCCAAAAGTGAAGTGGAAAAATGATATAGAAGCACGCAGTCTGGCTTTTACGTAACGCCAGCAACCAGTCGGTCAGAGCCACAGGATGCATGCGGGGAAGCAGAGAAAGCAAACGCTGAATGATGTCCTTTCTGCAGCGTTGATGGCTTTCCCAGCTGCAAATACCACAGTTAGCAGCAAAACAGATTCACTTAAAACCCATTTTCCCTTATAAGGGTTGGACTGCTTTAGGCTTAAGTGTCGGAGTTGTGAGTAAAAGTGTGCTGCAAGATGTAGGTTTGTGGAGAGTCACTCTGTGATGCGATTCTGGCATGCGAGGCCTTCGGAAAAGTTTAAAGCAGCTGAAGACAATAATGTCCCCATTTCTAACACTAACCACAACAACCTGGTGCTAAACACCCAGAAGACAGCGGAGGTTGTTGTGGACTTTAGGAAACACACACACCCCATCGCCCCCTTAAACCTGTCTGACACTCCCATCACGATGGAGGACTCATGTCGCTTCCTGAGCACCACCATCACCCAGGACCTCAAATGGGAGCCCACCATCACCACCATCAGAAAAAAGGCCCAGCAGAGGATGTACTTCCTGAGGCAGTTGAAGAAATTCAACCTATCACCACAGTCGATGAGGCAGTTCTACACCGCTATCATCGAGTCCATCCTCACCTCCTCAATCACCGTGTGGTACGCTGGAGCTACCGCCAGGGACAAGAAGAGGCTGCAGCGTGTCGTGCGCTCTGCAGAGAAGGCTGCAAACTCCCCTCCATTCAAGATCTGTACACCTCTAGGACATTGAAGCGTGCAGGTCGGATAATAGCTGACTCGTCTCACCCTGGACACAGTCTCTTCGACTCGCTCCCATCTGGCAGAAGGCTCAGATACATTCGGACCAGAACCTCTCGCCACAAAAACAGTTTCTTCCCCTCTGCGGTTGGACTTTTGAATGAAAATCCTAGGGCAGCCCACTCAAATCGATTGGTCCCAGTCACGTGACCCGATGCTGTGCTTGAACCATTCAACAAATACTCAGATTAATACCTACATGGAGTAGATAGCTGCTTCTCTAATTCTTGCCACTTTTTACATTAATAATTTTATCATGAGTGTTTTATTAGTTCTTATATTTGCTTATCTCTTAATTATTATTTTTTTCTATCTTACCTTCTGCACCAAAATACCGCAGCAATTTCCTAATGTTGTGACTTGGCACACATATGGCAATAAAAACTTCAGATTCTGATTCTGATTCTGAACCAACCTCCTGGTGGTTGGTCTGAGGTGGACCACTGATGGAATCCTAGCACTGTCCAATCCAAAGTTAGATCTAAATGTAGCTGTTGCGGAAAAATAAAATGGGATCCTGATTAAGCCTTTCAATACACAAAACACATTAACAGAGCTCTTGTTATGGTAAGCACGCTGAGAAAAGTATGCCAAGGCTGCTGCCTTACAGGGATGAGGTCATAAAGTTCAGCAGCGTGAACACATGCAGAGAGCGCACTAACTCACAGAGCCTTGAAATAATCAGTCAAGCATACATTTACAGTGCAACTGTCCAATCAACAGCTGCTGGGGTACTCGTGCAAGTGTGCTGCTGACTATATGCCAGTGACTCACTCATGGGTCAAAGGTCATGTCTTTGCACGATGACAAATACTTAAGTGAGAGCTGAAGAAATCCTGTTGGTTGAGGATTCAGGCTATGTTTAGCCCACATGCAGTTATTACACCAAATCATCTTCCTCAATAAGAGCAACTCTGGAAAAACTTCATCAACAGCAATGTTTGACTAGATAAATTCATACAAACAATTGGATCATTTTAACAGGAAATACTAAACTAATGTGTTGTTACACTAATTATCGGCAGAGAATGCTGCTGTTGTGTCCTTGGGCAAGACACTTAACCCACACTGCACACTAGTGGTGGTCAGAGGGATCGGTGGCGCCTGTGCGCGGCAGCATCGCCTCTGTCACTGCACCTCAGATGTGGCTACACTGTAGCTCATCACCACCAGGGAGTGAATGTGTGTGTGTGCATTGGTGAATGACTGATTGTTTTGTAAAGCACCTTGGGGGGTTCTAGGACTCTTCAAGGCATTATATCAAAAACAGGGAATTTTCTATTTACCACGTGCACACATATGTTGGATTCAATCTGGTTAATTTGGGTTTGTTGAGACCTATTTAAAAAAATGTCAAAGGGGTTCAAAATTTGCATTTTTCATTGTGTGGCTTAACCTTCTGGAGGCAGGCATTGCAGATTTGCAACAAAACCTACCTACTTGGTTACTCCACGTACGTATTTCATGAGCATTTTTTAACTCAGAAGTACCCCTGAAGGACTTAGTTGTTCGTCCTTTTATCAAAACTTATTTTGAGCCTGAGAGGGTTAATCTTTACCTATCTTTGTTGCAAATGGCAAAACAAAATGAGGACGCAACCTCAAAGTAGACCTAGAAAAGGAATAAAAAAAATTCATTACATTTCAATACTCGCCTGGCAAGCCATCTGTAACCATAGAAACCCTACTTGGTATATATGTTGCGTGTGTGTGTGTGTGTGTGTGCTCTGTCTTCTCAAATCCCCTTTAGCTGTTTTTACAGGACCATAGCGTTTTCAAAACGGGATTTGCCGCGGCTCCCTGGGGAGGATAAAGGTCGTTTATAAGATCAGACCGTGGCGGTAATGTGGCGCAATCGTGATGGCGGCATAAAGGGGGTATGGGGTCGGTCACTGCGCTGCCACAGACTTCCATTTATCTTGGACATAACTTGCTTTTTATTGCGATTGAAGCCGTGATCGTTGTTTTTTTTAACAAGCAGCTCCTAAAGGTGTCTGTCCCCATCAGTCCCTGTGCAGTCTCTGGTGATCTGAGCTTCAGCTCTAACAGAGAGGCTCGTGGAGCGCTGCGGCGCTCCAGTTTGCCATGTCAGCTGATTTTGTTCAAAAAGCAAACCTTATTGCCTGTGTTTACTTTCATTTTCGATAAATTTGCCAGCCGGAGCTCAGCAATAACTCCCCATGTCATCATGACATCGGCCTCTGTTGCGCCAGGGCGCATACGACAGACCATTACCGCAATATTACTACCAAGTGAGACGGAACGAATGTCGCAATATTCGAGCAACGCCATGCCAGCATGGCGCGTTTATAGATGTGCCATTGCGGTAATATTACGCCAATTTGCTGGCATGGTCTGTCTCATAAAAGCACCTAATGAGTCATGGTGGATGGCTGCTTATACTGAGTCAGGATCCTCTGGAGGTTTCTTCCTGCTTATAGGGAGTTTTCCTCTCCACTTTCGCTGCATGCTTGCTTAATATGAAAACTGCTGTAAAAACACTGACACTAGTCAGTGACTCCATGCAACCTGCTGGGTTCCTTATATAGGAAACATTTTACTGACTGGCTTAATGAACTGGCCTGTATTGGAATGTTTACGGTGTAAAGTGCCTTGAGACGACTCTTGTCGTGATTTGGCGCTATATAAATAAACTTGAATTGAATTATATATGACAATAAATAGTCTGATCACAACCATAGACAGAACTCAGTCTTGGGGCGGGATTTACGGTTGTCTTTCAATCTGTCTCTGCATGCTATTGGACAATGAACAACGTGATATACTCGCCGCTATGGATGTCAGTCAATGGGACAGTCCGCCACAGCGCTGAAGAAGACGCAAATGCATCCTTTGTCCAAATGAAGAACTTAAGTACCTCTATCTGCTGTTGACTCAAAGCAAAGCCCAAGTCTAAATAGTCCAAAGTCGATGTTAAAGCTGTTTCAAACAAGCAACTGCCATCTTTGTTTTTAGCTCCATGAATGTCTTATCCGTAATCTTAAAGACAAAAAACACATCAACCAATTTCTGCATTAAGACAGCTTTTGTTAAAGCACTAATACTAATTCTAAGTTTAATCTCATGACAATATGCTCTCAGTGTTACAGAGGACCCTTTTTTGAAGATGAGATCGCCATTCAGAAGGCTGAAAGGATGAGTCTGAATTGTCATTTTAATTTCTGTGTCTAATCGTGCCTCTGCTTTTTTTTCCATCACTGTCTCCAAGGTCCTCACAAACTATGCGCTGCACTATTGCAAAATACAGAAATTTACTAAATAAACCGAGTATTACGCACTCTCATTGTTTTGCTTTTAGAAGGTTGATGGTGGAATCTGATGTAAAATGAACTTAACTATGACTCGGTGGAAGACATTCTGCACCGACTCATTTAAATGGACTCCTACTCTGAGGTAATAGGTCAGGCCCAGAACATTCAAATCCCAGATCAAAGCTAACCATAAAAAAAGACATGGCAGAAACGATTTACTCGCGTATCCAATAAAACAAATCTAAGTCCTTTAAACTTTCTTATGATGTTTGGCCACAAAACCCTTTGTCCTCACTAAGAAGCCATCAGTCCTCATGTTATCTCCAGATGATGATGTCATAAATGGTCTAGGGGGATAACACAGATGGTAGGAGAGATGAACTGAGTGTTAGCCCAAGGAAAATGTGGATTGCTCTGGCAAACTAGGGAGGAATGACCAATAATTTGGCTTCACAACCAACTATTCCACCTCAGGGAGACGCTTCGGACAGACGAGAACGTTTTCCGTGTAAAAGCCTCAGCTGTGACGTCATTTTTCCAAAACAAAAGCACATTCTTTCTTACAGTGTAAGAAAACAAACAAAAAGGAGTTTAAAACAATGCAACAGGGGGTCTGAAATTCGCCTTCGGAACTATCGTTACAAAGGACTTGATTACTTCTGTTCCACTGGTCATTGTTCTTGAATGGGAAGTAGTATTATTGCCACTTCCATTACGCATCAACCTCATAAACAATAGTAGAGATTTCTTTTTCTCCAGGAACAAAGTAACAGCATATGACTAAGAGACCAAACATGCTTTGTGTGACGGAACAAGAAAAAGTTCAACAGCTGCCATAAAATGGCATTGATCATTCAGTCTTCCTCTTCTGACTCCATAAATGGTTTTGTTCTTCCTCGCTGGTCCAGGTTAATCCTTAAAGCTCGACTCACGAACCTCCCGGATAAACAGAAATATTTCACATCTACATCAACTGCTTGAAATCTGTTTAAATCGTCTAAGTAATTTCACCAAAGAGTAGGAATAGTAAATGTTTAGACAACTATGGTTTGCTTTAAGGAAAGACCAAAGATATGGGAATCACTGACTCAATACGATAATATTTAATAATTATATCGCCATCCATTCTCCATCTATGACTCTGTATGTGGCAGAGTCATCAGCCATACTTGCACCAGAGCCTTAAACAGTCCTTCTGTCTGTATCAGTGTCCGTCAGTCATCCTGACTCACGGCGAGCAGGTGAAGGCTGAAGGCCTGGCAGCATTCCTGAGAAGACTTTGATGCTACGTGGACATGGCAAGAACATTCCTGTGGGTCCAGTGTGCAACATTTCCTCTGTCTGAGTGTTTAAAGTTGTCTGCATGGTGACAATCATGATGCCATCACAGAAACTGGATAACAGTCTCTAAATGAAGTAAGGAGGTAAGATTGAACATGAGTTCGAAAACTGGGAAGTTAAGCATTTTGTAACTGTCAGGTTGGAACATAAAGGCTAGTTTGTGATTCCTGGGAGTGACATCTCTGGTCATTGGATTAGGATTAGGGTTGAGGTTATTGTTTACATGGTGTATCTTTTCAAGAAAACAATTAAGCTTAAAGCCAGACCTCAAAAGAGCCATAAAGCCAATATTAATTAATGCATAGATTCTTTTTATTTTAACAAAACTAGTGAATTCTTGCAATCTCTCTGGTTTAACTGCGCTAGCATAGCTAAAATGAAAACTAAAGAAGGGCATCATGCAAACACGACCAACTTTATTAATCTGTCTTAGATTAACAGATAAATATTATATTTAGCTTTTCCAGTCATTTGCTTTTGGGAGTAACTTTTTGGTTTTATTTATTTTCTGTGGATAAATTTGTGACAGTGTGAGCATCCTGTCACTGTATCCCGATTGATCATGCACCTGGCTACTTGGGTGAGGGGATATCCTTTTGGCTGACTGGTTAGTGCGCGTCACTCTCACCCAGGAGTCTGGGGATCAAATCCTGCCCAGGCCATCCTTTCTCCACCTTGCTACAAATTCAAGACCTAGCATGCCGTTTCCCAATCCCAATTTTGGAAACCACCAATTTAAACCCACATCAAAGACACTGGAAGATTTTTTAGACAGCAAAAATTCACGTTTTTGTTTGACTTTGACTTGATTCTGTGGAATAAGACTCTGGTAGAGGGTGACTTGCTCTTTAAGTGAGGTTCTGTGAGGCTGCAAAAAGCCCAGAGGATCAAATAAAGTCACAAAAACAAATATAAAAAACCCAAACTGTTCTGTAAAACATTAAAAACCAATAACAATCTAATAATAATTATCTGGTTTTATTTCCAAAAGGCACATTAAATCGGAAACAATTCTCCAAACTAAAGGTGTAATTATATATTTTTTGCAAATGTTGAATATGATCATTTATTAGCAGACATGCTGTCAGAGGACTGGAATGTGAACCGGAGCAGAGTGGGAATGTCTGCGTGTGTTTGTGTGTGTCCCTCCTCAGGTCTGGCACAAGACAGGTGCTCTTTCTTGGGAAGTTTGTTTAAAATTCTTTGTTAATGTTCAGCCAACCTCCTCCTAATGTCTAGTGCTCAGCCAATCACAAGCAAGCAAAAGGAAACAGGTAGAAAAGGAGGCCAACTGATTATTCTAATGGCTTATTTCTGGCAGTTACAGAAAACACACTGAGCAAAAAGAAAAAAGCCACAACAAAGAGATGAGCAACACAAAAAAGAGGAGAGTGTATTTTTGGTGGACAATCCTATTTTTCCAGTCATGTTTCTGTCATTATCATTCCTGGAGTAGCTCATGTTTGAAGTCAGCGGGCTCCTACAGCGCGTTGCTCAGTCTGGACCGAATGGGCCGGCTGCTGCAGAGCTGATGGACAAAGCAGGTTCTGTGATTCGGCTGCTGCTGGGAAGAAATGGAGGGAAATAGTGAGAAGGTGGGCAGAAACAACCACAGTGAGACTTTTTTCTGACTGGACCACTGTTCCGAATGATTAGATTAGATTTCCACTGTTTTGATTTATCAGGCTTAGTTCACTGTTCTCCTGACCTGCATTTCCATCTGTTTAATGAGTCATGGAGAAAAGGTAAACTGGTAATTTAAACTGTTTCCGATAATAATAATAATAATAACAACAATAATAATAATACTAAAAACTGTTGGTAAACCTCACAACCTTGTAGTTTCAAAGTTCAGCTGAACAGTGTCTTGTTGCCTAAATTCATCATTGTGGACCATATTTGTTATTTCTGTGGCTCCAAGGCAAAGCTTGAGAAATACTGCAAACCTTTGCACATGAAATTACTCTCAAAATGTGACCAATATGGCTTTAGCACCATCATTCAACAACATGAGGTGATCTTAGTTTAAAGCTCTGGCAAACACAGGTGGAATATTTCTGTAAGTTTCCAGATTTTCTAAAAAAAATTAAATAAAAATAGTCATTATTGACAATTATTTTATGATCTGAAAAGTATCTAGTCACCCTGCAGGTTCATTTAATCAGATTTTACCAGAGCCTGAGGCGTTCTTCAGGTAAATTTCTGTTAGACATCATAGTATTGATATCAACCATCTTAATAGCATCACACGGCCATCTTCCTAACATTAATTGTCTTCGCCCCTCCCTTGATGTCCACTCGACTTCTATTCTTGTCCATAGTCTGGTTACATCACGTATCGATTATTGCAACTCTCTTCTCTCAGGCCTCCCTCAGAAAAACCTCCGTAAGCTCCAGTTGGTTCAGAATGCAGCAGCACGCATCATTACTAAAACTCCCATCTCTCATCACTTCACCCCCATCCTCAAACAACTCCATTGGCTACCAGTGCACACCAGGATTAACTACAAGATTCTCCTTCTCACCTTCAAGGCCATCCATAACCTCGCCCCTCACTACCTCACAGATCTCGTTCACATTGTCACCTCGTCCCGTTCCCTCAGGTCCTCCTCCTCCATTCATCTCTCTGTGCCCTCCTTTCGTCTCAGCACCATGGGGAGTAGAGCCTTCAGCTGCACCGCTCCCAAACTCTGGAACTCCCTTCCCGCTCTCATCAAGAACATTAACTCATTCACAGAATTCAAAAAACAACCCAAAACTCACCTCTTCATAACCACATATCAGCTTTGAATTTTAGAGTGCCTTGTTTGTTCATGTTTACGTATGTTTACTTACTGAATGATTTGTGTTTTTATTCTGCACAGTGTCCTTGAGTGACCAGAAAGGCACTTTTAAATAAAATGTATTATTATTATTATTATTATTATTATTATTATTATTATTATTATTATTATTATTATTATTATTATTATTAATAAAAGTGCAATATGTAAGAATGACAGGTCAAATTTGGTTACTACAGTATATAAGCAAGAAAACTCTCTCTTACTGCTGTTCTGTTCAATTTCATGACAGTTGCCGACTACGGATAACCAGAATATTCTGGATGACAAACAAAGATGAGTCATACACAGTAAATTGATAATACATTGTCATAATAGTTTTACTGTTGGGAGCACTTACTACACTTATTATGGTAATATTTCTCCAGCAATATAGGAAGTGTAGATGGCTCTTGCTATAGCTTGTTGTTATAGCTCTGAACAACTCATTAAAGGAAGTAAAACACCACAATTGACTCATCATTGACTTCACAAATACTTTTTACTGTAATATGGAGTTGTTGATCATTGAAAATGTAGCTTGAGATTTTTTGGAGCTGTTTGTTTCTAATTCACTGTTAGCATTGTTAGCCAAACGTTAGCCTATAGCCTGCTTCACCCGATATTAGAGTAAAAAAATGATGCTGTGTCTTCTTAAGGGTACTTGAAATAACTTCTGGGTCGCTCCAGTTTATTGACTTCAGTTCTTCAAACACCTCTGGAACTTTTTGCCTGCCAGTGTCAAAAAACAAATGCCGGCGCTGCAGCGTTAGCTTGATGGAAACTTAGCAACCTCAAACAGTAACAAAGTCCCTCTTTTTTATTATTTCACTGTAGAATTTTAACATATTGCTCCTTTATTATTTCACTGTAGAATTTTAACATATTGCTCCTTTAATGGACTTTTAATTATCAATATAAATTCATAACATTAGTTTCCTTCAGTTGTTCAAACAGGGAACAACTTTGCTCCTGCCAACAGGAATCTCACTTCTAACCTCCAATGGAATGAATTTAGAATTTTAGGAGGGAAAATAGATGGTTTCACCCCAGTTCTGGGGAACTTGGGGGTCTATAAAAGGTCCCTGAAACTCATTCCCCAAACAAAACTGCATAATGTCCTGAGAAAAACAAACGAGAAAATATGATTTTTCCTCATGCAAAACTGATTTGTGTCATATTTATGAACATCTTAATTTTCTTACATAAAGACGTGTTTGTTGGAACTGTGTTCTGTCTGGCTTTGGTTCCTTGCAGGATCGTTCCACCTCCAAATTAAATGTAATCCCTACTTTCAGCCCACTTATTATCATTGGTCACAGATTTGTCACGTTACTTTTCACGGGATGTGTTCTTAAAAAAAAAAAAAAAAAAAAAAGAAGAAAAAAGGGGCAGCATGAGGGCAAAAATTACAGTTCGTTGCCTACAGGCAATGCTATGCTAAGGGCATATTATATGTAGACAAGCAGGAGACTAAAGGAAAGGAGGATGGGGATATTTGGTCTAGTCTGTGCAGAGGAACTCTCTTCTAGCAGATGTGATGTCATCTTCCGCGTGGGCTGGAGAAACAATTAATACAAGGCAAGTTCTCAGGGCAACAAGAGGTGGAGAAGGAGAGAGAATGACATCAGCAGATGAGGTTTTGTGGAGTTCAGAGGGCAGAGATGGATGATGATGACCTCGGCTAAATATACACAGCAGGAGAAGAGCTATTTAGGTGGATGACAGCATTTACAGAGCATGCTGGTGCTTGTTTAAGTGTGTGAGACCATATTGGTGTGTTTTAAAGGGCTGATGTAATCCCTGCTGTTGAACTTAGATATTTAAGGAAGATCCTTCGTCATCAAATCAACACAAAGATTTTCTTCGCCCCGTTAATTAAAACATCAATAAAGCTGTATGAGCAAAAGAGCAATTCCATAGTACAAAAACACAAGATGAACTAATGAAAATGAGGACAAAGAGCTGTTGGGGAAGGTATGAAGTTCAGATTACCGTAAATCCTCTAATACAGGCCCGGGCCTGTATTTGACTCAAGCTCATCAAGCTCCAGGCCTTTATTGGAAGGAGGGCCAGTATTAGATGCAGGCCTCTATTTCTATTTGAGCAAAATGAACTAATGGTTCGCTGGAGTTTTTGACAATTAAAATTGCGCCCACATTTTCAAAGTTAAACACATTTCTTTTAACAACGGTAGTTCCTGCTTCAGCCCTCTCCCCCCTCCCCCTGCGCAGCGGCTGCAAACTCACTGATGCGCCTGCAGCCTCTCGGAGTTCCTGCTGCTCTAAACATTAAAATAATTATTTCATTTTCTGTTCCTCACTTCTGATGACCTTCAATGGTGTCTGTATGTTGCAACAGCAGGTACAAAAACTAACTTGTTTTTATTTGACTATTTTTCTGTCCTGTCTGTTTATTATCTTCCTGCATCTCCTCTCAATCCTAAAGAAAAACTGCTACCTGGGTTCATATATATTCACCTCATGAGTTACCTTTGAACTGCAGTTCTAAAAGATCTACCGACCGCAAAAACAGCGGAGCGCTCGCTGTTTGGCAGCCGTATCAGTGATCAGTGCGTCGGAGGACAAGGTGATGCCCGCAGCGTCCCGCTCCACAGCATGCAGCGAAACACATCAGGCGCAAATAAAAGACAGAAAACATTAAAGGAAATGAACTGACATGAACGATCGCGTGTTAAATTAGTTTTTGAGGTGGCAACACCTGATTGTTACTGTGGCCGTGCTCAGGAGGCAGATCTACCGACCGCGAAAACAGCTGAGCGCTCCCTGCTGTGATCTGTGCGTCGGAGGACAAGGTGAAGCGCCCCGCTCCACAGCAGCGATACACATCAGGCGCAACTAAAAGACAGAAAACATTAAAGGAAATGAACCGACATGAACGATCGCGTGTCAGTACCTACGGTCCGGCACAGCGCGTTGCTGATCACAGAGAATGTGATCATACGATAATTCAATAGGGAGCGTGGTTTCACAGACGCGGAAGTGAGAGCGTCGGTGCTCTAGGAAACCCCCGAGCGTTCGAGCGTCAACGAAGTGACACGGAAATGCCGGGCTTTCCAGAAGTAAGTAAGATAACTTACTATGAGCTGATAGTTCGTTGGATTGATCGGTAGGTTGGAAACTCTGATCGTGAATCTGAAGAAACGATGACTGAGTGGTGAGCTGGAAAGGCGACTTCCGTTTATAGCCGCGGTTTGTGACGTAGGTGTGACGTGGAGGGAATCCCCGCGAGGGGCATGCTGGGAGTCCCTACTTCGCGGATTTTCACCTATCGCGGCCAGGTCTGGAATGCATCTACCGCGATAAACGAGGGATTACTGTAGTTCATACACCCCCTACTGCTGCTCCCCAGAGTGTTCTGCAGCATAATCAGCACGTTCTCTTTGAACTTGATAGTGTAATGACCTGGCTGGGGTTGTAAGCCAGGTGCATTCTGGGTATTGTGTTATATGTGTTTCCTATCGTTCTGCTAGTTCCTATGTGCTGATTTGCGTGTTGTGTGAGTGTTATGTAAGCCACAGGGAAGGTGATGTGTGTTCTGTGGAGCGGGTTGAATTAGCATGGTTAACTGACACCGTGACTCTGTGTGGTAGGAGCGTGATAGAGGATCGTGTCTGTAGCGTTACAAAGCATTGAAGAAAAAGCCTAAAAAAGGTCTGCGTGAACTTCTACTGCCTCTTGCTGGTTGATTTGGGGACTACACCCTGCCGCTGGGACGCTCGTACTTACTTGTTACCACATTCCATCCGGCCACAATAAGATACCGGCCATTATTTGCCTCCGCTGACTCCGACACCGGCCAGAATTGGAGACCCGGCCTTTAATTGAATACCGGCCTGTATTAGAGGATTTACGGTAATTGTTAAGATAAAAATGGGAGTTACTGTCTTTTTTCCTCACTAATTCACAGAAGTAAGTGAATGTCACTTCCATGAGCATCTAAAGAAAACAGATAATTTAGATTCAATGAGTGTTCATCACCAATGCCAGACAAAGCAGGAAATGGTGATTTTTTTTTTCATTTCACTGTTATTAAAGTTGTTCATCTTATACATGTAACTCCGTTTGCTGTAAATAGATGGATTTGCTTTGTGAATTAAAGAGCAGGTTCACTGAGGAAAACATTTTTTACTTACTAGTTTTGAAAATGACCGGTCACTCTGAGTTTAACATGCAGGCTGAATGAGAAAATGGTTTACCCCGATTTCCTGTATTAGCATCCAATAGAAAACAGACGGAGAAACGCTCAGTTCAGAGAACGGATCCACATCACACGTTCATGGACTCATTCCCTTTGCCTCGCGGTTGTTTTTAGTTTAGCATCCATAAAGCTGCAGAGAATATCTCAGGTAGTAGAAGCTTACCATTAGCGTTAGCAACTCCACCACACAGCAGAACTCCTTCAGGTTTGTGCTATTTGTGGAGATAAAACATCAACGTTTGTTACAGCCCAGGGGCATTAGGGTTTATTTTCCCTGTGTGTGTGTGTGTGTGAGGAGATGCAGCACCTGTCTCCCATCTCACTAAATTGCTTCCCAATTAGACTCTCCCAGCTGATCCTGATGATCAGGTCTGCTAGCAGCATAAAAGTCAGCCAGCCCTCAGTTCAGGGAGCAGCAGGCCAGGGAGGTTCTCTCTGGTGTGCTGTCTCCTCAGCAGCTTTTGGTTTTGGTTTTGTTAAGTTAAAGTATAATGTGACAACTTTGGTGGGAGATTAGGAAACTCTCTGTGTTTAACCGATAGCCGTTTGCTTTAAATAAGACATCACTTGGAAATTAGGAAATTATGCGATGGTCTTTCTGTGTTTTGGTATTAATTTGGTTAATATGCGAGTTTAGTTGTTACTCGTTTTGCGTTGCTGCTGATGTGTCTTGTTAGTCTGTGTTTTGTGTTTATATTTATGTAAATAAATGTTGTTTTGCTACTTTTAACACGAGAACATGCGTCCTCAATTATTACCTCGGCCCCCTAGACAGCCTGGATCGTTACAACGTTGCAAACAGAGTCAATGGTAGAGTCGAGTTGCTGTTAGCTAGTCAGAGTAAAGATGTCCTAATATCCTCAAACAGGCACACCAGAGCTTTGTTTCCCCAGAAAACAATTTACAAGGCATCCATTCCTACTAGAGACCACTGCAAATGTATTAAAAATATGAGTAAGGTTGACCCTTAAAGGGAAAAGTCACATTGAAGGTTCTAATAATGTTGTAATTAAAGGAAACCTGTTATGATGTCTCAACAAAGCCAATGAGTGGGAATAATGGAACGAAAATGAATGTTTTTTTTTGATACAGTGGTGTTTATTAGCACTCAGACACAAAGGTAGGGACATATTAGTTAGAAAAATGGGATTTTGAATGGAAGATTATTGAACATATCAAGAATATTGGAGCAAACGTTCACTTTCATCCTTTCATGACATTCTACCATGATTCAGTGAAAGACATTATGTAAAATATGCTTTTTTTTCACAAAATTTGAAAATGTCATTGTGCAATAATTAACCACCTAAAACAAAAGACAAAAAATCCGTACTTTTTTGGGAATAATCAATCAATCAAACTTTATTTCAGACAAGGGATATGTCCATAACAAGAATAAAAAAATAAAAAATAAATAAAAAAAAAATAAAATACAAACACATTCTAATTACAAACCGTATAGGCAGTTGCTCCAATGTTTAAAAAGGACTGAGGAGTACCTCGTGTCACTGTAAGATAAAGATGACAGAGCTCTAACAACCGCGTTAGCTGACAAACTCAGTCGGCAGATGAATTTGTACATGAAGAGCCTCAGAAGCGCATGAAAAGTTGGGATGTTACTCGTAACAAACATGTGACTTGCCGAAGTCCATCTAGGGAGCTTCATGAGGATTCTAAAAGCATCCTGATAAGCCACTTGAAGCTTCTTCATTACTACCTTACTATAGTTGCACCACAAGTGGGCTGTATAGAGAGGAGTACAAAAGGAACGAAAGAGGGACACTTTAACAGGATCTGAGCACATGCCAAAGTTACATGCCAGAGTGTTAGCCTGCATGTACAGCTTACCACACTGCCTCTTAATGTCCTCGTCATCACAGAGGTCACTTCTTAAAATGTGCCCCAAATATTTTACTTTGCTTACCACTTCCAGGACCTGATTTGTTAAGTTAAAAGATGGAAAATTAAGCTTCAGGTCCCCTTTAGTAGCAGCAATCATAACCACACTCTTTTTAGGGTTAAACAGGATGTCATATTGCTCACCATACTTAGCACATGCCCTGAGCAGCTGCTGCAGGCCTGCGCTATAGGGAGACATGAGGACTAGGTCATCTGCATATATTAAATGATTTACCAGTCGGTCACCCACCAAGCATCCAGTCTTACTAGCATTCAGAGTAACAGACAACTCGTCAAGGTACAGGTTAAAAAGGACAGGTGACAGAATCCCGCCTTGTCTGACTCCATTTGATACGGAGAAAGGTTCAGACACTTCTGTCCCCCACTTTACCTGCATCAGTTGATGAGAGTACCAGAAGTGCAAAATCCTAACTAGGTAAGAAGGGACCCCTCTGTTTTGTAGCTTGATGAATAATTTCTGATGATTGACTCTGTCAAAGGCCTTAGAGGCGTCTAAAAAACACATAAAAACAGAAGTATTATGCCTCATGTATTTGCTTACAGTTTCTTTTAAAGCATAGATACACAAGTCAGTACTAAGTTTACCTTTAAAACCAAACTGATTCTCTGTCGTGGAATAAATTTTAAACCACATTCACTTTCAATTGGGCACATTTAAATAGATAAGATGCAATAAAACATGTTAACATAATTGCAGGGCCTTGCGGACGAGACAAGCAGAAAAACCCACAGTGCACAATTTTTATAACAGTCAGATAGTTAATCTGATTTAATATTGAACAAGAATCATTAACGTCACCATCAAGATGCACATCGGATGTGAATTCATCAGCAAAGCATTAAATGACCGTGGGCTCCTCTTGAACTTTGGAGCTCGAATTATCAGGAAAACCACCTCCTAGAATGAGAATTCTGAAGGAAAGCATTGTTTAATCCCACCCTAAAAGTCCAAAATGGCCGCTTATACATAAATACTGGTGGCAGCATTCTGAGATTTGATAACAGCATAAAAGTACTGCATTTCTAAAGCGACCACGGCAACAAAAATAAAATGTTTAAATCATGTTTGCTTTGTCTTTCTCAGCCTAACTTTCAATTGTTTTAATGATTATTTCCATTACATTGATCACATTTTATTTAGGAGGGCAAGGGAGGCAGGGCTCTCCCTTGAGTCTTTCTGCATGGAGTTTGCATGTTCTCCCTGTGCATGCGTGGGTTCTCTCCAGGTACTCCGGCTTCCCCCCACAGTCCAAAAACATGACTGTTAGGTTAATTGGTCTGTCTAAATTGTCCTTAGATGTGAGTGTGTGTGTGCATGATTGTTTGTCGTGTGTTTCTGTGTTGCCCTGCGATGGACTGGCACTCTGTCCAGGGTGTACCCCGCCTGATTGCCCATTGACCGCTGGATAGGCACCAGCCCCCCCGGGACCCTACATGGACAAGCAGGTTCAGAAAATGGATGGATGGATGTTTTGCGTGTGTGTGTGTGTGTGTGTGTGTGTGTGTGTGTGTGTGTGTGTGTGTGTGTGTGTGTGTGTGTGTGTGTGTGTGTGTGTGTGTGTGTGTGTGTGTGTGTGTGTGTGTGTGCTCTGTCTTCTCCATCCCCAGTGAATCGTGGTGGATGGCTGCTTATAATGAGCCAGGATCCTCTGGAGGTTTCTTCCTGTTAAAAGGGAGTTTTCCTCTCCACTGTCGCTAAATGCTTGCTTAGTATGAGGATTGCTGTAAAGATGCAATTTGCTGGGCTCCTTTTATAAGAAACTTTTTTCTGATTGGCTTAAAGAACTGACCTGTATTGGAATATTTTATTATGTGAAGTGCCTCGAGACGACTCTTGTCGTGATTTGGCGCTATATACTTGAATTGAGTTGAAATTGAATTAGTTCACATTTTGTTACTGACTCTGACTTATTGTTTTGTTATTCACCAAACTAACAATTTTATGTGAGTCTAGTTTTGTTCTTGAGTATCCTCATGAATATTTATGTTATAATAGAAGCCCATCAACAGTTATGTCAGCACAGCTAATTAAGTAGACGGTCATTGCCTCTCTGGACTTATTTGGGGTAATTTCTGTTGCAGACATTTATTTATTTATTTATTTTATTTATTTATTTAGGAAGAGGGGCAATACATATTAATGAACATTTCAATAAATGTAAATATGCCAGATTATAGCCATGGGCTAATTTCCATCTCCAGACCCTCCGGCAGGTTGATGTTAGACACAAAGTAGTGGAAACATACAGAGATAGTATTTACAAGTCATGTGACAGAGACAAAAACAGTCATCCCATTATACTAACACAAACAAATGTCAAGGAAAGTGGACACAGAGGACAGCATATAACAATAACGGAAACACATCAATTGTATTGCACAAACCCCAATACTGCATATGCCCTGACTGTCGTGAGATTACATTCACCCATTACACTAGCAGTTGTTTCCCTTTTAATAATGTACCAACTGTTTTCCCAGACAAAATAAAAAATATAAGTATTAGACATGATCACATGTTTGTGTGTCCCTCAGCCGCTCTTTTAAGCGACTCTTAAAGATGTTTAGACTGCTACTTTCCCTCACAGATAGTGGAAGACATCAGATACATTTCTCTATAACCTTACTGTGCAGAATCTTGTAAAGTGCTGCACACAAAACAAAAGCAACAGATTGTGGCAGGGATAAAAAGAAGTCAATCAATAACATCCCACGGCAGACAAGAGGAAACTGGACAGGACAGGAAAAGGTTCAGTCCAAAGCAAACACGCTGAACGTTTGGTCATTTTGACCTGGTCTGTGTTTACATGTTTCTATTTCAAGTAAATGGGACAAGCGTTCTGAAATGTTTGCTTTCCTTTGACTCACTTTGGATCCTGGGTTTTTTTCTTACCCAAATTGTCTGGCTATCGAGTGTTTGTCTATTTGTTTCTTGGCTTCTCTGAGTTGTCTGTGAGTCTGGATGACAACGATCTTACAAACACACAGAGGAAAAGAATTAAAGGCTGTAGTAGAAGAAGAAGAAGAAGAAAATATCATTTCTATAGCGCCTCTCAAGATAAAAATCACGAGGCGCAGCCATAGTAGTTTACACAAGTCTACCAAAGGTTGGTGCTTAAGATACCCAGAAATTAATCGTTACAATAGAAAACTCTATCTGTGCCGCCCCTTTAAGGCAGACCTGTAAATTTAGCTCTGTGCATTTGCGTACGTAATTTGTACCGGTAGACTTGCCATAGTTATTCTCAACTGGAGATGACCGTTAAGCTAACTGTTACATTTTCTGCATATTGGTTCATCTTTTCTTGCAAAGCCTGAAAGAGCACATGCCTGTAAGTCATATATGTTCGTTCCATTGAGCGTATTTATTATAGTTTTATGTAACAATTGAGAATATTGTGTGAGGAAATTTTAATCTCTGGTAAAAATGGTCGCGATGCTAATGCCTTAGCCCGTCTATGGGATTTTACATATATTCTTAGCATTGAGCTAACCGCTAGGTGCTTGGGAAAACACTTGTAATTGTTTTATTATATCTGTACGGTTTACACATAAAGTACATGAAAGTTCATTATTAAGTGTTTATTAATATAAAATACATATAAATACATCACAAATGTAACATTATTCGTTTATTGTTTTTCTGTATTGCAGTTTTACAGTGCCTTCTACAGTAAATATCTAAAACCTTCCTGCTGACTCCTGAATGTTTATCGTGGACCTGTTAAAGAGCAAGTCACTCCAAATCAACATTTTTTTTTCCTGATAAACTATATCAATGAGTGTCTGATCGTGCTGCAGACACGTGTAGTCAATAATTCGGCACTTTAGTGCATCTTAGTTAATATTTAAATATTCTGCCTAAAACTGTCAGTGTTGCGCCGTCGTCAGGTAAAAACTCAGCACTGCATTTGAATTTAAATCTGCCGTCGCTATTGGCTAAGAGGTACACTATGATGTTAGATGGTACGTTATGATGTCACAATGTCGTGAGTGTGTGTATTTGTTAGCGGCTCCACCCTCTCGGTCTGCTAGGCAACAGCATTTGTTGCATTTTTCAAACAGGAAGTGGGAGTTGAGTAAGAATCTGGTAGGGGGTGACTTGCTCTTTAAGCTATCTGCCAAGCTAGAACCCAGCTTCATCATCTAGTGAGGGCAGAATACTATCAAAACCCTAATCATATGTGAAACTATGCTTTACATATGATATTCAGTGTTACCCAATATAATCAGCGGGAAAGTGGATTACTGACTCACATGATAGACAGAAACGGAGAACGGAGGAAAACAACGACACAAAAAATCTTAACTCAGCATGACTATAAACAGAAAACCAGAAAGCAAAGTTACGGTGACTGAAAAATACTCTCTAAACCCAAAGAATTGGGATCTAAATTGTTTACATAAACCAGCAGCAGTGGACCTAAATCCCACCAGCTGAATCATTTCTAGCAGATCAGAGCAACATGATTCTATTCCTTTCTGCTCATCACAATAAAAACCTGTTTTGTGGTGCAGAGCGGTCCTCTAAGACCAACATTGATTGAGTTTAAAATAAATAGAATTAATGTGCTCTTTTTGCTGCCTCCATTGGCAATTGAAGCCCTTAATGTGGTTTGTCCACATTATTTGTCTGAAACATGGCAACCAACCTTTTGATTTCTCTTTGATCTCTTTTGAACAAATCATTTCATGCACCATCACTTAGCTTTTAACTTTAGACCAAGTGCAGTGAATGCCACCAGTCAGAAAAGGCCTTCTCCTTAATGAGCTCTGGCATGTCTGCTGGTGTAGTTATTGCTGTGCACCTGCCAAAGCTGTGAAATGTTTTTGGCATGTTTAGCTAAACTTTGTTTGAGGTTCCCAATAATTTCCACAGAGAGTGGCAACAATTTAATCTGAAATTTACATGACAGAATGGTTCCCATGTACTTGAACCTGTTCAAAGAGAAATGTCCTGTTTTATGAGAAATGGGTGCACATTTTCTAATGGGTCTGTTAAAGGCCTCTGCTGAAGATGGTGTGCTTTGATAAACGAAAATATAGCAAGTAGGGATGTATCAAAATTAAAACTGAAAATGAGGAAACCAAGGCGGAAAACCGAAACAGAGAAATAAACGATTAATGTCAATAATTAGAACCGTAGAATTTACGGCGTGATGTGTACTAACCTCACCTAAATCAAGGCATTGCAATAAACCAATTACAAAACCATGAAAATGTTCATCTAGCACTGACATTACAACAATGCACAATATAAAGTAAAACTCAAAATAAAATGTTTCATTTCACCCCATTAGCTGCAAATATAATCCCTCATAAAGTGACTTATTTACACCACAAGATAGTGGATATGTGTAACTTTAGTCAGAGCAAAAGACTTTTGGGTGTTTCTATTGACATTTTCAGAGTTTATACAGTTTGAAAACTGCCCCCATCGGACTGAGAAGCGGAGGAGACGAGTGGAGCTCACAGAGGGTGAATATTATTACATATAATAATATTAGGGATGTGTATTGGTGAAATTCTGGCGATACGATACTTGGGACGATACAATATATCACGATATATTGCATTACATTCAGTCGGACAATATTAGCGATTTTTTTAGACTAAAATTATTGTAGGAAAATTCAATAAATGGTCCAAACTGATACTTAGCATGATTAACATGAGGTATCTGAACCATAATAGAGGGGTTTTGTCACACCCTGTCCTGTCTTCTCCTAGGTTGTAGTCTGTGTCTCCGTTAATTGCTCCCACCTGCCTCTTGTTTCCCAATCACCATAGCTCCTGTTCCTCATGTATTTAAACCCCTGCTGTTCTGTGTTCCTTGTGGTGTCATTGTTCCAGTGTCAGCGTGCTTAATAAACCCATGTTAAGATATCCTACCTGCCTGCCTGTCTCCTCCCCGGTCTGGATCCACGCCTTTCCTCCGCTCCACTCCGCGCACGTCGTGACAGGTTTACATTTCAGTGGTAGAAACAAGCTCCATTGCACACTACTGCTGACTAGCGGACTGCATTTGATTTGCACCCAAAGAAAAGAAAATACACAAATGTTTGCACGTAAATTCTTCCAAAAAAATTGATACACAGCTTTTGAACATCGATATAATATCGCTGGAAAACATATTGCGATATATTGCTATATCGATATTTTCTTACATTCCCAAATAATATATATATATATATATATATATATATATATATATATATATATATTATATACCATATTTGCCGGAGTATAAGTCGCTCCGGAGTATAAATCGCTCCAGAGTATAAGTCGTACCAGCCATAAAATGTATAATGAAGAAGAAAAAAACATATATAAGTCGCACTGGACTATAAGTCGCATTTTGGGGGGAAATTGTATTATTTTTCTTTCAAAATCTGAGACCAAGCGTTTCACATTGCAAGACAAGTACGGGTAACAATGACAGAATAAAGAACGCCGGCGCAGCAGCGCCTCACGGTCTCCAGCAGAGGATGACGGTGTTTGAAACCCTCCCAGCGGGGCAGGGTAGCTCATTCCTGGTCCGGAGCCGGCTCGCAGCAGCACGGTATACATTATTTGGTATATAAGTCACTTTGGTATATAAGTCACAGGACCAGCCAGACTGTGAAAAAAAGTGCGACTTATAGTCCGGAAAATATGGTATAATAACATATATATTATATGTAATGATACATTAAATAGAGAAAAGAAACTTACAATACAGACAGGTTTGTTCATTATTGACAATGCTATTTGTCTGGTAATGGCGGACTCTAATTCTGAAGAGTAATGTCCACCCTCTGATGACGATTTTTCATTAGTTCATCCAAAGCTTATTTCTCCCGTTTGGTGCAGAAAGGATGGTTAAAACACCGCTAACACTGACAGATGTAGCGGTAATGTAAACGAAGAAAAAAAAAAGCCGGGTGTACGGTAGATGTGAAACCAAAAGAAAATGTGCATTATGGTTGATCTGAATAGTGTGGTGTGAAGGGGGCGGAGTTTATCTCTGGGGGCCAGGTGTGAGGATGCGGAGAAGTGTTGAAGAGACGAAGGAGGGGAATGCGCACGGTTGGGAGTACAGTCGGTCTGAGCGAGAGGACGTGGAGCCGTTGTTCACATTTCTGTGAAAACTATATGACCAGAATTCACAACTAAGATACTCTACAAGACCCAGCCTATCAGGTTAGATTGAGTAATGGCACTGCCCCTCAATTACGGCTACTCATATAACTGTGTGACCTTTACAGTTGATACTGGCAATCAAGCTTCCTGGAGTGTTGATGTGCTAATCCTGTTAGCTAACAGGGTGATACGCACATCCTCTGCTGGCCAATGGGTTCCAGTTCATCAGTCAGCTTCCTGACCCAGCAGCCTGACATGTGATCACATGCCAAGGCTGCTTCCACTGAAGCCAAACTCAGCAAGAGGCTGGCCTCGCTGGTGTGATTCCCCCAATGCCCCCTGCTGTGTTTTTATTATTAACCAGAACTTATGATGCCCTTGCAGAAGCTCATGAAGGATTAGCCTGTTACATGAAAGTTCTTATTAGTGTATAAGCAGGTGAAAGAGAGAAATGTTACATAAATGTACAAGCTAATTGCATATTAGGGTGTATGTGCACACACACACACACAATCTTTTTTCGGAAGTCAGATGAAGCTTCCCACAGCTCCGGGCCCCAGCGGATGACTCTTTATTGTGGGTCTGCAGCCCCAGAGCAATTAGATGAGTTTATGGTAAGCACTAAGAAGCAGAAAACCTTGTCATTCTGTCAGAGTTGATTTCCTTTTTACTCTAAACATCATCGTCTCTGGGCTGCCAAGTGTGGACGAAGGCCACGGGGCTGTTTATGAAAAAGGAGGAAAAAAATAGAACATTTTGAAATCTTGTAGCTCTTACTTCCTTTAAGTACCTTGTGTCGGTAGGTGATCCAAGCAAAATATATGACTTTATTATCAGATACATGTGGCTGAAGGAGAATTTTGTGAGATTTGTGAATATTGTAGCTACACTGTGCTTTTTTTTTTAAATGAGGGTCCTTTTAACAGTATTTCTCCAGTCACTTTCTGCGCGTCTATCATCACAGCCTACCATCACAGGATGAAAGTACTGTAGCAGGTAAGGTATTCAGGCTGCGGAGGGAGTCTGTATAAACACACAGCAGCTTTGGAAGACATCAACGAAGGCAACACACGGTTGAACAATGCTGAAGTATTTGGCCCCGAATTGACATTGGAAAGAAATTCTAAAATTATTTCCACATGGAAAGTAAAAGCTCTTAACACTAACATTTCATTCTCTACATGAATGAAAGAAAAAAAAACTCCTGCACCACCTCCCCTGTGGAGCATTTCCCAACACTGTTGATGTCTTTTTTTCCAAGCGCAGTGCCAACAGAATGCCGCATCTGCTCCACCTCTGGGGCCCGAGTATCCTCCGGAGCCTCTACCAGACTCACCTCTTCACCAAAGCATTTGATAGAAATCTAAACAAACACGGTTACACAATGGAAAGAGGAAGTTATGTAACTACCACCAGCCATGCAGCGGCCCAAACGTAACACTGTTCACAGCACTGAACATGTGCACCAAGTCCAAGAGTGAACACGCAATGTACACACAATCGACCTGCTATGCATGTACTGTTTTCTTATTGGGTCTGCCAGGATTATGGAATAATCTTTTCAAAATAAGAGTACGTGGGTGAACCAGTCGGAGATGAAAAACAACAAATGTTGGTGTGGATCACCACAAGGACCATTAGGGGTGAACTGAGTTTCATTAGGATTGTTGTTTTATATACAAAAGCAGATGTAAATCCATGTAATATTATCCCATAAATATTATCCCATGATGTATTTGAATTCATAGTGAAATATTTGGCTAATGTCCAACACATTCTGCACTCTTCATTGTCCGGATTCTTTTACCAGCAAAAACGAGGTGACTCTAATGGATGTAAACATGTTCCAGTAATGAGCTTTTGCAACATATTTGTCCAGAGAGAGAGAGAGAGAGAGAGAGAGAGAGAGAGAGAGAGAGAGAGAGAGAGAGAGAGAGAGAGAGAGAGAGAGACAGAGAGACAGAGAGAAGGAAAGAAAGAAAGAAAGAAAGAAAGAAAGAAAGAGAGAGAGAGAGAGAGAGACAGAAGGAAAGAGAGAGAGAGAGACAGAAGGAAAGAGAGAGAGAAACAGAGAGAGAGACAGAAAGGGAGAGAGAGAAAGAGAGAGAAAGAAAGAGAGAGAGAGACAGAAAGGGAGAGAAAGAGACCGAAAGGGAGAGAGAGAGAGGCAGAAAGGGAGAGAGAGACAGGCAGAAAGGGAGAGAGAGAGACAGAAGGAAAGAGAGAGAGAGACAGAAGGAAAGAGAGAGAGAAACAGAGAGAGAGACAGAAAGGGAGAGAGAGAAAGAGAGAGAAAGAAAGAGAGAGAGAGACAGAAAGGGAGAGAGAGAGACCGAAAGGGAGAGAGAGAGAGGCAGAAAGGGAGAGAGAGAGAGAGAGAGAGAGAGACAGAGAGACAGAGAGAAGGAAAGAAAGAAAGAAAGAAAGAAAGAAAGAAAGAAAGAAAGAAAGAAAGAAAGAAAGAGAGAGAGAGAGAGAGAGACAGAAGGAAAGAGAGAGAGAAACAGAGAGAGAGAGACAGAAAGGGAGAGAGAGAAAGAGAGAGAAAGAAAGAGAGAGAGAGACAGAAAGGGAGAGAGAGACCGAAAGGGAGAGAAAGAGAGAGAGAAAGAAAGAGAGAGAGAGAGAGACAGAAAGGGAGAGAGAGAGAGGCAGAAAGGGAGAGAAAGACAGGCAGAAAGGGAGAGAGAGAGGCAGAAAGGGAGAGAGAGAGAGAGAGACAGAAAGGGAGGGAGATAGACAGAAAGGGAGAGGGAGAGAGAGAGAGAGAGAGAGAGAGAGACAGAAAGGGAGGGAGAGATAGACAGAAAGAAAGAGAGAGGGGCAGAAAGGGAGAGAGAGAGAGACAGAAAGGGAGGGAGAGTTAGACCGAAAGGGAGAGAGAGAGAGAGAGAGATAGAGGGAGAGAGATGGAAGAGTATAGATAGATTAATGTTTTCAGTGTGATGCTTGACGTGAGAACAGACTGAGTGTACATCACACCACACTGAAAGCTCAAGTCAAACAGATGAGGTAACACACACACACACACACACACACACACACACACACACTGTTCCTGCCACATATCTATTTCTTTTTCATAAAGACAATGAGAATCCTTTCATTAGCAATGAGCAATAAAAAGCAATGAAAGATTGGTATTGGTTTGTACTGGTTTCAGTTCGATCGATATATCGGATATCAGTAGCAAAGCTGATATCGAACATTCCTAGTTTTGATCTCACTAAATTTCCAGCTGTTTATACTTTTGTAGTTTATGATTTGGGTGATTTGTGTTCTAAGTTTATTAGTCTGTGTAATTTACTGTTATTCACCACCTGTCCTTCATCCACTCATATCAGCCCTCATGTAACCATCTGTGCTTCTGTGATCAAGTCTGCTGCCACTTTATGACACATCTCACTAAAGAGAAGAGATTATTTGAGAATGTTCTGTAGTGTGTCCTTTGGACGGATACACAGTTGTGCCACAATTCTGGACACATCCACAGATTACATGTAGGTGAAAAAGATGCAACAGACCTGCTTTTTCCTCAGGACCTCCAGTCTCCTCCTGACAGTCTGAGGACATTTTGACACTCAGCTGATACATACTATCTCCCACTTTTGTGGAAACTAGACACTTCAGTCTCACGTCCTGTGTCTGAGAATGCACACACGCAGTAGTCGTGCATGTGTGAGAGGAGACATGCATATTGTGCATTCGTGCGACTTCCTGCAGAGAAACTAGAAGGTAGTATTTACGCCAAAACCAGAACACTTCCAAGGAGGGCTGGCTCTAAATGACTCAAGAACATGACTTCATGATGACGTACAGTTGGTGCAGTCGCCGGACGGCATAAGCAGCACGATACTGGTGAGAGGAAGAGAATTGACGCCAGTTCTGTCAACATATACTTCACAAATATAGGTCATTCTCAAAAAATTTGCATATTGTGATTAAGTTCATTATTTTCTGTAATGTACTGATAAACATTAGACTTTCATATATATTAGATTCATTACACACAACTGAAGTAGTTCAGGCCTTTTATTGTTTCTAATATTGATGATTTTGGCATACAGCTCGTGAAAACCCAAAATTCCTATCTCAAAAAATTTGCATATCATGAAAAGGTTCTATAAACGAGCTATTAACCTAATCATCTGAATCAACTAATTAACTCTACACACCTGCAAAAGATTCCTGAGGCTTTTAAAAACTCCCAGCCTGGTTCATTACTCAAAATGGGTAAGACTGCCGACCTGACTGCTGTCCAGAAGGCCATCATTGACACCCTCAAGCAAGATGGTAAGACACAGAAAGAAATTGCTGAACGAATAGGCTGTTCCCAGAGTGCTGTATCAAGGCACCTCAGTGGGAAGTCTGTGGGAAGGAAAAAGTGTGGCAGATAATGCTGCACAACGATAAGAGGTGACCGGACCCTGAGGAAGATTGTGGAGAAGGACCGATTCCAGACCTTAGGGGACCTGCGGAAGCAGTGGACTGAGTCTGGAGTAGAAACATCCAGAGCCACCGTGTACAGGTGTGTGCAGGAAATGGGCTACAGGTGCCGCATTCCCCAGGTCAAGCCACTTTTGAACCAGAAACAGCGGCAGAAGCGCCTGACCTGGGCTACAGAGAAATAGCACTGGACTGTTGCTCAGTGGTCCAGGGTACTTTTTTCGGATGAAAGCAAATTTTGCATGTCATTCGGAAATCAAGGTGCCAGAGTCTGGAGGAAGACTGGGCAGAGGGAAATGCCAAAATGCCTGAAGTCCAGTGTCAAGTTCCCACAGTCAGTGATGGTCTGGGGTGCCATGTCAGCTGCTGGTGTTGGTCCACTGTGTTTTATCAACGGCAGGGTCAATGCAGCTAGCTATCAGGAGATTTTGGAGCACTTCATGCTTCCATCTGCTGAAAAGCTTTATGGATATGAAGATTCATGGACATGACCAGTATGATGAGTGATTTACAAACAGGCAGAGAAAGCCTGAAGACGTCTAGCTTTCTGTCTGTTCTGCAGAAATGTGTTTTAATTCATTATCTAAACTGTTTTGGTGAGAATAAAGCTTGTAGGTGTTTTATTCTGCCCAGGACTTCTGTTCTGTGAACCTCCAGTGCAAAATGAACGGCACCCCCCTGAAGCCTCTAAATCACTGGACCTCTATTAAACCCACTTACTTTAACTGCTCTACAATTAGGGGTGGTGATGTCATTTCTCATATGAGAATAAAAGTGGCAGCAACAGAATACTGCTGGAAAAATAAAACACAACAAGCGAAGAGAATGATCTCCCTCTTTACTTTGGCCAAGAAGCGAATGCGCGTTTCATTTGAGAGTGCTTTTATTCAAAGCTGCATTGCAACCGGCATCCTTCATCTGAGCGATAGAATGAAGAAGGACGCTATATTAGACGCTGGGTCTGGAAAGAGAAAAAAAACTGAGATCAGATGTATTACAAAGTCTTCATTTGCATCTTTTTACTGTGTGGGTGACGGAACGAGCCCCCGCACCATGAGAACAAACATCCCAGCTCTAAAGCTGATGTTCATCCACGTACGTCACATGTCACGTGACCAGGAAGCAGAATATCCATGTGTTAGGAGATTGTTTTGGGCCGCTGCTGTAAAAAAAGTGAGGCGTGAACTGGAAAAGCTTCTGCCGATCACAATTTGACAATGGTTTATAAAAGAATGGATAACGAAACGCGCGGATTCTTCCTGATGTAAGAGGTGAGCCTACTCTTTGTTTTGGTAGTTTTAGCATTGGCATCATCATAGAGCACAGCATTCTTTGAGTCTTCAAAAAACAGTGAAAACGCTGAAAAGCGCTGGCACCAAAGGGCTTTACTGATCAGGAATGTCACTGCTTCAAATAGAATCTATTGTAGTCTATGAAGTGTTTCAGACCAGCAGTGACACACCACGCCGCTGAAGATAGGATCGGGTTCTATTTTTGCTGCAACCCACTTCTGGGATGCATTGATTTCCGCAGTTCACGTAGTGCTAGACAGTAAATCACACACTGTGATTTATGTTGTAAATGTTTCAGCACTGAGAATCAGGCCAGAGGAGAAACGAGCTTCAGACGTCAGGATTTGGAGTTTAATTTCCTGATATTTGGACAGCTCACCTCTGATTGGCCAACAGCAACACAAGCGACTCTACCACTGGCTCTATTTGCTTTGCAGCTTTAATTTTTAATCTCCGCAAATAACACAAAACTGAAGGAGTTCTGCCGTGTGGTGGATTTGCTAATGCTACTGTTTAGCTTCTTCTAGCCAAGACATTCTCGGTTGTTTCCAAAACCAACAACAGCCTTCGTCGCTGCAAGTCAAGATGGGTAGGTCCATATCTATTAAGTCAGTGGTTCCTAACCTGGGGGTCCCGACCCCCACAAGGGGGCGCCAAAGCCTCTCAGTGGGTCGCCAGGACCTCTCCACTTCAAGGGGTTAAAACTTCATTTATTACTTGTTTATAGCCTGCATTGTGCTCACATTTTTTTTCATGAGTGAAAGGTTTACTGATATTAAGACAGGAAATAATTAGTACAGAAAGAGTAACACACTTTTAAGAACATTTTGCTCAGCTCACTGTTTTATTTTCAAGTGTCAAAAGTTCATTAAAGATAGGACTGGTTGATTAATCACAGCATTTACAGTAAATAATCTAGTATAAACAGTAATATACACATTTAAGCACATTTTGCTCTGTGTATTTTTTATGTGTCAAATGTTTATTGAAAGGAATGATTGATTTATCCGTGTTTACAAGAAACAATGTGTTCAGAAAAGTAATACAAACTGTCAAGCACATTATGCTCTGTTTGGTTTTGTTAATGACGTTGTTCTGTACTGGAGCCTACTATTACTGTTATATATTAAATCAAAGCATATTAAAATGTGCTTGAACAATTTGATCATTTCTTAATACTGTTTGTACTGGAAGAGAGAATGGGAGGGGGTCGACAAAAATTTTACTGGTAAAAAAGGGGTCCCTTGGGAAAAAGGTTGGGAACCACTGTATTAAGTGACAGAGTGACGTAGATCTGTCAGGCTTTTCTAATCCTAGAGTTTCACCATCTATTTTCTATCAGACGCTAATGCAGGAGACTATTTTCATGTTCAGCCTGCATGTTTTAACTCAGAGTGACTGACTATTTTCAAAAATAATAGGTAAAAATGTTCTTTTCTCTTTAATACGTTTTTTGTCTGGAGTTAGCTTGATTGTGCTAGCTGGGATTGTGCTTTAATGCATTTGTGTAGGATGACAAATAGAGAATCTGTGGGGAAAAAGGCAAGAAAGCTTCAAGACAGGATGGCAGCAAGTATGACCTGAAGATAAGAGGTAAAAAACAGGCTTGTGTCACCCCCGCATTGTTCATAAAGTCCCAAACCACAGAACACAGAAGGAACTTTCCAACACCAAGTCAAGACTTTTCTTTAAGATAAAATCATTTCCACATCAGAGTTTTGTTTTAAATAAATACTTCAGATAGTTTCCACCTTAGGTCACATTTGAGATCTGTGCACTGAGCAAATGAGACCCTCAAATGTGTTGCGGGAGGCATAAAACACCAATTTTTACACACAAGAGGCAAAGACATGATGACTGGAACTAATCAAAAACCCAAAAAATGAAATCACCAAATGTTCTTGTCAGAAAAATAGTTTTGTAATGATAAATGTTCTGGGAGTCAGGCAGACGTAAAAACAACGATGTAGCTGATGCTGTGATCCTCGGGCCAAATACATCTGACAGGTGCTGCCACAACAATGTTGAAAACAGAAGTGAGCTTTGCATTAGTCTGTTCTACCAGGACGCCATCCAACATGGAGGAAATAACTAAACCAGCATGAGAAGAAATACTGAGGTAAATAAAAGGGACATCTCTACGTGTTCTTCATATTGCACGACTGCAGGAAATTCAGTAGGTAAAGCCCTTAAGATTAAATCTGCAACAAATATACAAACAATTTGTTGCTAATGAAGGGAATGCAGTTAAAACTTCATTTTTACCAGCAGGGTTGGCTGTCAAATGAAATCAATGGGCCTGAAGATAAAATGAAGGCTCTGAAGACTCGTTGCTTGGTGGCGACAGAGAGAGACGGGCATTGACCATAGCTGACAACCAGAGTGACGAGCAGGACTAATGACAACAGCCTGCAAGGAATATGATATTCCCTCTGGCTCTCTAACAACCAATACAGTTAAGATAGATGGTTTGTACGGGACAGGAGGGACGTTTACTGGGACTTTTGTGAAAATAAAAGAGTTGTTAGATATTTAAAAATCACAACAAGGGAAACTTTATAACCTAAAAGCTGCAGAGGTTTATCTCAGTTAGTGAAGTGGGACATCTTCTGTGTTTACAGAAATATGACGAGGTTGAATCATTCACGAGTTTTGACAAAAGCTCACATGAAAACAGTTTCAGCTGATTAGTTTTCTCAGAATTTAAATGGCAACCCGTCTTACTGCATGTTTAAAAACCTCGGAGGTTTGGCTTGTATTCATTATTATTACAAAAAATGCAAACACTGGCCTTTCACTTGTGATTTTAGATTAAATTATAACAATTTTTCCAACATGAATCTAAATTTTCTATTCCATAGATGTGATTCATGGATTTCATGAAGCATCTACAGTTTTGATTGGATGCTTATTCTTCATAATGGTTAGTAGTTTAATTTTAAACTGTTCATATCATCAAAGACCCGACGTGATCCGATGCTTTAATCTTAGTGAGATAATGACTAGCAGCAGCAATGAGATGTTACACCAGAAGCACCAGACAAGCGGTCAGACAGAGGAACAGCAACAGGAAGGGAATGTTGGATGTGGAAGGAATGTGACAGGCGGTCGGGCAAGACGCGTTCACCCCGGCCCACACGCTACTGGAAGGTTACAGTTGACTCGCCTTCCTCCCCCTCCCCGTTCACACTTGGATGTCATGTCTCCCTGAAGGAAGCGAGGTCGGTTCCGGCAGGGAAGTCATGTAAAAGCAGAGGAGGAATAAGCATCTGCTGGCTGTCTAGTCAAAACAAGGCCCCTTTGCACTGTAACTGTCTGGTTACAGTTTGGGGGCAGCTACGTGAGGCATGACCGGAAAGGGGCCCGTATGAAATGCAAACTCCAAGGACTAAACCTAAATATTACGTCTGTGAAAACATGACCTAAATATTGTGTCTGAGGAGCAGAAGTTTCCATCTCGACTTCAGACCTAAAGACACTCCCGCCATGAGAGAATTTAACACTTTTTAATGACCACCATTTTCCAGACTATGTAGAGTAAAATAGACCAGGAGTAACAGCGAACAGCGTTATGCTATTATATTAAATACATCATTGCTTTAAGCAATCACTGCAAAACAGCTGGGATGATAATAAAAAGTGACAAGTAAGGTAACCACTGCTGGCTAACTCCAACGCTGCTAACAACCTGTTCAGCTGGTGACAGAAGAGTAAATACTCAGGTTGTGTTTGAGCAGATTATGAACTGCAACACTGTTCATCCATGAAATTGCTCTTCTTACTGTTATTGCGCTAAAAAAGCACAGACTCTTGTGTTGAAAACCACTTTCACTCGTGGTTACCATCACACCTTCAGAGACGAGCTCAAAGGAAGCCTCTAAGATAGTCTTTCAGGTTATTAAGTACTACATAAAAAAATGTGTGTTTCTATGTAGGAACTCTTTTATCTGAGTCCAGCTTCATTTTAGTCTGGATTAAAAAACGGGGATTTTGAGATTCAATTCAATTTAATTCAAGTTTATTTATATAGCGCCAAATCACGACAAGAGTCATCCCAAAACACTTCACATAGTAAACATTCCAATACAGGTCAGTTCATTAAGCCAGTCAGTAAAAAGTTTCCTATGTAAGGAACCCAACAAATTGCATCAAGTCACTGACGAGTGTCAGTGACTTTACAGCAATCCTCATACTAAGCAAGCATGTAGCGACAGTGGAGAGGAAAACTCCCTTTTAACAGGAAGAAACCTCCAGAGGATCCTGGCTCAGTATAAGCAGCCATCCACCACGACTCACTGGGGATCGAGAAGACAGAGCACACACACACACACACACACACACACACACACACACACACACACACACACACACACACACACACACACACACACACACACACGCACGCACGCACACACACACACACACACACCATATATACCAAGTAGTGTTTCTATGGTTACATTGTGATTTCTTAGTAAATATTCTATTTGGTGAGAGATAAACTTTATTTTATTTATCCTAGTGAATCTATAATTAAACGGGTAAACCAGTAGTAGCACATTCAATGTCAAAGAAAGTAAAATGTTATTATCAGGAGAGGGAGAATGTTTTAGTGGTTAGCAACATTGTTCAAGCCGAGGGCCCCCTCCATGAGGGCACCACAGCTCAACAGAACATCATTATAGCTTCTTCTGGGGAGAAAAACACTTAAGAGAAAAAATAAAGTTAACAGCTGAAATAGCAGAAAATAATACAGTTAAAGAGCAAATTGTAGAAGAAAGTAGTCGAGTGTGGAAAGTGGTCAGTGTATCCTCCAGCAGTCTAAGTCTATAGCAGCATAACTACAGAGATAACTCTGGATAACCTAGCCTTTTAGATGGAGGCATGTTGGAGGCAGGGCAAGTGAGAGTCGTCTTTACCGACTGTACACTCCACCTCCCTCTACTCCCCCACTTGTCCAGATCTGGGCTAACATCAGATTTTAACCATAGGCCCTATCAAATAAAATGTTTTAAGCCGAGTTATAAAAGTAGACAAGGTGTTTGCCTCACGGACTAAAGCTGAGAGTTGGTTCCACAAGAGAGGAGCCTGATAGCTAAAAGATCTGCCTCCCATCCTATTTTTAGTCAGCTCGCAGACAGATGAAGATAAAAAGAGATCAGTTCCCTTTTCCAAAGTACTCTAATGTATAAAAAACATAGCATGTTATATTTGTGTTTCACTCAGTACATTAGCCAACTCTTGGTAAATGCTTCGGTATTATTTCGCCTCGACTTCCCAGCATGCAGATTGAACCCCCCACAGATGGCTCAGGAAGCAGAGGCAAATCTGGCATCTGATCAACCAAAAAAGGTGCTCGCTGAGCTTCACTGGCTACCCATAGCAGCCCCGAGCCAAGTCAAGTAACTACAGCTTTCTGAACGGAGTTATATATAAACATGGTCAAACAGATTTAGGCTCCTTCTCAATTACTGCTTTCTGACCAGGAGGGTTTTGTGACACTAATCATGGGGAAGTCTCATTCCAGACTGGGTCCAACTTCTTCTTCCTTGATTTTAGAACAATGTCCCAATAATGTATGACGTGAACTACTTCCAGTTACCTCCTGGCTCCTATCAGACCACCAACAGAAGCTTCTTGTTTGGGGGGTAAAAAGTCTTCAAAGCTTTTGCACCCTCATTCCGGTTTAAATTGCAGTCATCTTAAAATAAGAGCTCACCAACAATGACACTGTCCAAATCTAGAATAAAGGAGTATTAAACTATCAGATGCAGGTGAGTGATAACAAAGTGCTGCAGGTGAACAAGTGGAAGCAATGTTCTGGTTATAAACTGTTTGTACTTGATGTATGTTGTCTGTTTTTGGGCCGTACTTCTTTTATTTTGAACTTTTTTAGCTGATGTTTTGGCCAGCATTGAATCTCAATGGGATCGTTCTTGGTAAAATAAAAGTAACCAACTGAAACATATGTGGACATGTAATCAGGAGGTCTGGCAGAATTTCATGTTTATTAATGAGCAGGTACACTGAGAAACTATTTTACTTATTAATTTTGAAAATAATCAGTTACTCTGAGTTTTTCATGCAGGATAAACATGAAAATAGTCTCCTACACCTATCGTCTGCATTAGCTTCTGATTCTGAACTCTAGGATTTCAAAAGCCTGGCAGAACTACGTCACTCTAACGTCACTTGACATTCACGGACTCATCTATCTTGGCTCACGACGGGGAAGGCTGTTGTTGGTTCAGCGTCCAGGAAACAGCAAAAAATGTTTCGGCTAGTAGAAGCTAGCCATTAGCATTAGCAATGCCATCACACAGCAGAACTCCTCCAGACTTGTGGTATTTGTGGAGATAAAAGATCAACGTTGCAAAACAAAGTCAGTAGTAGAGTCATGTTGCTGTTAGCCAATCAGAGATGAGATGTCTGAATATCAGGAAATAAGCATCCAAATCCTGTCATCTGAAGCTGGTTCTCCTCCAGCTGACTTACCAAACAGGCGCGCCGGAGCTTTTTTCCCCAGAGGACGACTTTCCTACTAGAGACCACTGCAAATGTCTTAAAAATATGAGTAAAGTTGAGCTTTAAAGTTATAAAGTTGTGTCCCTGCCTAGCAATTTTCGACCAATTCTCAAGATGACTTCCTATTTTAAACATTTTTTAATTGATCAGAACCATAAAGGGTTCGCATACAGTTACAGTAGCTCCGATATAAAAAACAGCATTTGGAGAAGTCAACAAAAACATGGGAGTTTAGACAACAGCTAACGCCAAATGACCTCCACTTTATTGCTTCACGTGTTCTTGGCCATAAAAGTCCATAAGCTCTAAAAGATCCCACCCATCGAGGAACCATGGGGAAGACCTTCAGATCAGATCAGGTAACTCATTAACCTGTACTGACTTCTCATAAGGATTATAGAAAATAAGTTAAAGAGTTTCAGGCAGATCTCAGGGCCTGGTTAAAACCTGACCTGGAGAAAAAACTCCTACAACGGCAACATGTAATTAAACCCTTTTAACTTAGATAAGCACACTCCTGCACCACTTCTCCCACAGACAACTTCTCTTTTTTTTTTCTTTTTTTTTTTTTTTTACAAATTCTTATCAAAAGATTTAGAGTTTTTTCCCCTATACAGTCCAAAGGGTTTGGACAGAGTTCACGATTTCACCGGCAGCATGTGAAGCTTTTCTGATAACAAGCCCACATTTGTTTTTCCTGCAGTGGTAATGTTATGTCTTCATGACCAGACTTGTGAGCCAGTGTCATCTTGGAGCGAGCACAAACTGTTCCGATGTATGTGTTTAAATAAAGAAATAAAGCAGCGACGGAGGCAGAGAGGGAGAGATTTTAAACAAAAAAATAATAATAATAAAGATAAAAGCAGTAAATTCCATGAAGATGAGTCCGTGATTGGACATATAATTACTGTGAAAATGTTTTTAAATATAAATATAATCTGTCGCCTCTTACCTGAAAAATTGTAATCTCAATTTAGATGGTTATTTTTTTTTTATTTTTAGAGCTTTTTAAACCAACCATCACTTTAAATCAATAATAATAATAATAATAATAAATACCTCATTTGATTTAAAATAGCAATGCAGACTTGGTGTGACAGTGGCAGAGGGCTTTGGTGTCCGCCCTGTCAACAGAAGGTTGCAGGTTCAAGCCCTGCTCAGCCTGTTCATGTGTGTTTGTGTCCTTGGGCAAAACACTTCGCCCTCCTTGGCTGCAGAAGAACGCCTGTGTACAGCAGCCTTGCCTCTGTCAGTGAGCCCCAGGGAAGCTGTACAATGTAGCTCAACACCTCCAGTGTGTGAATGTGTGTGTGAATGACTGAATGTGTTGCAAAGCGCCTTGGGGGTTTGTAGAACTCCAGAAGGCGCTATATCACACACAGACCATGTAACCCATTGACCCTCTAGAGGCAGGTGTTGCAGATTAGCAACGTTAAAACCTACCTACCTGGTTACTCCACACACGTATCTCATGAGCATTTTTTAACTCAGAAGTACCCCTGAAGGACTTAGTTTTTCATCCTTTTATCAAAACTTATTTGAGCCTGAGAGGGTTAAATGAAAAGCACAATAGCAACCCATTTCTTGCAAAACAATGAACCCGCTTTATCGCATAAAAAGTGTCATGTAACAATTTTACAAACACTTCTGTGGTACCAGCATTTTTGCTCACATGCATTCATTCATCAGTGATTGATTTTAAATGATTTATGCACCTATCGCAGACTTTGCAAAGTTTTCTTCCTGGAATCTAGAGTGACAATAAAGCTAATCAACCTTTTCTGATTGGTTACAAAATCCCAGCAGAAGTGAAAGAATGTTATGTGAGCTTTGTTGGTGTGGGATTATATGTAAAAGACAAAAACCCCTGCGCCATGTGCGTCATATGTGATGATGTGAGTAGCTGAGCGGAGCTTTCCAGTCAATATCGCTGCCGCCAGTGAGGCGGGGGAACCATTTGCACCAGTGAGCCAAGTAAAGTGACTCTGATGTGGCATGACAGGGGCTTCCACTACATCCGTCATTCCCTTTGCCTCAGTACATGTCACACATGGACAGTACAACCATTTGCACTCATAATAAATCCTTTTTAGGGAATTTATGAGGAATCACAGCTTCTTTTTAAATTTAAACTTTGTCAGCTGAATTTTAGGATGCTTCATCAGCAATCTAATGCAAACAAGGCCAGAAGTTTACATTTTTATGAAGTAAAATACAAATCAAGGAAAAGAAGACACTCAAACCCTGTCAGCTTTATGTGCAGCAGTTTCATAAAATATGGATTATTAAGCAAAAATGCTGTTTGAAAGGGGCGTTGTCAAACCTGGAGCCAATTCAGCCAAACATCAACAAAATGACTAGTCTGTTTTCCACAATTAATTTGAATAAGGAGCTGACACGATCTAGTTTAAGGGGTGATATTCTGTAACATCCCTGCATCCTCCGGAGGGGAGGATGCTTTCTCCTCACATCAAACTTTTTTTTTTTTTTTTTTGGTGTAGAATCATGCTGACACATTCCTACCTCTCTCCTCCTGCTCTCAGCCCCGGGTCTAGTGATGAGCGCCGTCTCCCCGCACACCACGGCCGCGTCCTCCACGAACACGCAGTCCGGGAGCGACTCGTCCGCGGGGAGCTCCACCACTTCCAGCCCAAGCCTCGCCCTCAGGAGCTCCACGTAGGCTTCGTGCTCCCTCCGCGCCATGTCCAGGTCCACCTCCGTCGGCTGCATCCGGAGCGCCGCTCTGGTCAGGGACGCGGGGACTCCCCGCACGAGCGCGTGAGTGTAGTGTCCAAAACCTGCCATCAAACCAGCCATGTTTCCCCCCTCTTTTTTCTTGGCAAGCTCAAATCTGAGGGAGAAAAAAAAAAAGAATGAATGAAAATCACCAAGAGAGAATTCAGCGAATGAACGAGAGAAGCTGTCTCTGCTGACCCGATGCCGACTGCTCTGTCTATTTCAGTTTGTTGGGTTTTATTCTTTATTTACAGTAGCTGCCTGCTGCACTCAGTGTCAGTCAACCGAGCTCCGGTCTCCAGGCGAGCGACAGCGCACCGGTGACGCGCACCGTTCATCACGTGCAGCCAGCAGGTCTGTCGACGTTCAGCCCAACAAGTGACAGAAACGCACAGAGCTGATGGAGATCAGCGCCACGCCGGATCAGAACAGCAGAGTCTGCAATCCCAATCAAGCTTTCGCAATCTCTGTGAAATATTTAGAAATACATCTATTTCCCCAGTTTTATTTTTGTAGATTATCTCATTACCAAAACCAGGGCCGGATTTAGAAGCATTTTAGCCCATGGGCCAGAGCTACTTTGGGGGCCCTACATCCACCACACATAATCCTGAACTTTAGTAGAATATTTTCTATACCTTTTAAAACACCATCTACCTACCATCTGAAACTACAAAAGCTGCTTTTATAAGACACACTGTGCCGGCAATTCAGCGTAACGCCCGTAACACACCAGCTGCAAAGCATCGTGAAGTGGATCGCTCACGAAATTCGTGCGCTGTCCATTCCTCCTCTGTTCACATCAGGCGAGATTTTCAACGGGAGCTTCTGCTTATGCCTACTGTTTTCCAAATCCACCCACCCCACCCCCGTGTCCTTGCTGTGTGTGTGTGTGTGTGTGTGTGTGTGTGTGTGTGTGTGTGTGTGTGTGTGTGTGCGTGTGCGCGTGTGTGTGTGTGTGTGTGTGTGTGTGTGTGTGTGTGTGTGTGTGTGTGTGTGTGTGTGTGTAACCAGTTTGCCCCGCTTGCTGATATCGGAAACTGCACTGATCCTGCTGCTGTGTGTTTGTTTGTATTCACATTTATTAACCCTCCCACTGTCTTTATGGGTGATCCCACGAGGAAAGTTGACCATTGAGCAGGGTTGATCGTTTATCCCTTGAGGTCCACGTGGCAGGGGTGAGGTGGTGCTTACTCATCACCCCTGCCACACGGACCCAAGTGATAAACCATCAACCCTGCTCAATGGTCAACTTTCCTCGCGGATCACACCCATTAGGACAGTGGGAGGGTTAAATCCATCTTTTGCTGTTAAAACTGCATCTAAAGTTATGGAAACGCTGTGTTTCTCTGCAGGAGCGTGTGTGTGTGTGTGTGTGTGTGTGTGTGTGTGTGTGTGTGTGTGTGTGTGTGTGTGTGTGTGTGTGTGTGTGTGTCTGTGTGTGTGTGTGTGTGTGTGTGTGTGTGTGTGTGTGTGTGTGTGTTCATTTTCATCTCTGTGTTTAGATACACAAAAATTATTACATTTATCATTTGCAGTGTTTTATTTTGAAATGTATCTTTTATTTTGTTTAATTTACCACCCTGTCTCTTCTGCTTTGGTTTGACTTCCTGTCAGAGTTGACGCGGCTCATGAAAAACATTAGAGCTCTGTTATGGTCACCAGCCTGATGATGGTGTGTGTGTGGAATGTTATTATCAGAACCAGCGGATCCGATGAAGCAGTTAGTTCAGAGTGGGAGTGACTGTTTCACTCTAAACTTTAGTAGATTTCTAACACACATGAAACGCCATCTGTCAGTCGACGTACCCCAGGGGAAGCCTCCGATCAGATCCAGAATGTCGAGGTCCTCTTGGACCTTCTTTGGAAACGAAGCCAGTAGAAAAGCAGCAGTGCCGACCAAACTAGTCTTGGAATGCTTCCAGGTCACGACAGGTTATCACTGGTGTCTCCGAGACCCTGAAGGGGTCGTGAGGTTCAGCTTTTATTCTGAAGGAACCGTTGCAGTCAGGTGTAACTTGCAACAGATTTTATCCAGCTTGTTGAGGTTCTTTATGGCTGAAGAGGAAGTCCGGATGGCCTGTCCGAGACTACTCTAGAACGCTTGAACTAAAGAAAAGGTGGCGTGGAATAGTTTTTATAATTGTCATATTTTGGTTTACTGGTGAATCAGAATTTGACATGCAAAAGAGGGTTTATACAAACACCACAGATAACCACGCCCCACGCCAGAAGCGAAGGTTCTGATTGGGTCAGACAAAAGGAAATGTGTCGTGTGACTTTAGCATTACGTGTCATCCGTGTCTAGTGCAAATGTCCAGGATTATAATAACTTGTAAAATACTACTGATCACAGGATTATAATATCAAGTAATAACATTGTTATTTCACAGATTGATTGAACATTGAGCTCACATTATTATTGGTAATTAACAAAGTTGTTGATTATGGGTTTATCAAAATAGTCCTTGTCTTCGCTGTAACAGATGTGAAGCAGTTCAGATGAGCAGAGTGCATGAAAGACCTTGGCCACTATCTCATATAGATATAGACTTTATGCAGCAGCAGATCATGACCTTTAGGTCAAAAACAGGACATTCATGATGCTACAACACCATACCTCTAAAACCAACTGGTAAGCTTAATCCTCCCCCAGATAACCCCGTCTGGTCAGAACCAGATCAGTTCCTGCAGTGAACCCTACTCCCTGGTTTAATGACAGCCTTCGCAGCCTGAAGAGCCAGTGCAGAAAAATTGAGCATTTGTGGAAGAAAACCTATCTCCACGTCCATTTGCTGCACCTAAAGGATCTTCTGACATCCTTTAACTCTGCAGTCAGTGACGCAAGGGTTTCCTATTTCTCCAACCTGGTGTCCCAGAGCAAAGGGAACCCCAAGGTGCTGTTTAACACCATCAGCAGCATCGTCTCTCCTGCCTCTCCTACAGCCTCCATCCACTCTGTTACAGACTGTGAGAACTTTCTGTCTTTCTTTGTGGACAAAGTCAATAAGGTTAGATCTAGCATCTCTCCTTCAGCCTTATCGCCGCCTCTCCCGACTCCAACCAGGCCCATCATCCTAGATAGCTTTGCTCCTATTTCTTTGCCTGAGTTAACCAAACTAGTTAACTCTATGAAGACCTCTGCATGCCCCCTCGACATCTTACCCTCATCTTTGTTTAAAAGTGCTTTTCAGTCTATCGGTCCCAGCGTGTTCTCTATTATTAATGCTTCTCTGGTTTCTGGTTAGGTCCCTGCTTACTTTAAGAACGCTGTAATCCACCCGCTTCTTAAAAAACCGAGTCTCGACCCCTCTCTCCATAGCAGCTTCAGACCCATCTCCAAACTTCCGTTCATCTCCAAGATCTTGGAAAAGGTTGTGGCTAAACAACTCACAGCTGCTCTTGATGAACATAACATCTATGATAGCTTCCAGTCAGGTTTTCGTAGAGCTCATTCTACTGAAACAGCTCTTCTTAGGGTCTCTAATGACCTTCTGACCCACAGTGATGAAGGGGACTGTTCTGTTCTGGTCCTGCTGGACCTGACTGCAGCCTTTGACACAGTTGACCATCACCTGCTACTGGAGAGGCTGAGAGACTGGGTAGGCCTATCAGGATCTGCCGGGGGGGTCATTCAGGGAAAAGTCATGGGCTTGTGACTATAACCTAATTTATGTTACTAGTTTGCAGTGTAACTGCCTTTGTACTTCAATATGCATATTTGTTCATTTAATTAAAAAAACGGCCACTTTGACATTTATACCCCACTGTCTTTTTTTTAACTATTCAGAAGAGCCCGTCCTTGCACAGTCAAAAAAGTAACTAAGTAACTTTTACTCTGACTACATTTGAAATAAGCTACTTTTTACTTTTACTTGAGTACATTTTGAGGCAGGTAATTTTACTTGTAATTGAGTAAAATTTCATGAAAGTAATTATACTTGTACTTAAGTACAACATTTTTGTACTCTTTCCACCTCTGGTTATTGCCAACAAAGGTTATGTTACAAAGTATTGAGTTGAATTTTTGTTATTGACCAAATACTTATTTTCCACCCTGATTTACAAATAAATTCTTTAAAAATCCTGCCATGTGAATTCATGGATTTTTTTTCACATTCTGTCTCTCACAGTTGAAGTGTACCTATGATGTAAATTACTGACCTCTGTCATCATTTTAAGTGGGAGAACTTGCACAATCGGTGGCTGACTAAATACTTTTTTGCCCCACTGTACATCGTTTCTAAAGTTTTAAGATATATAATGTCCTTAAATTTTAACTTAGCTGATCCTACAAAAATTGGTTTGTGGACTCCCTATATCCAGCTTTATTTATTATTCTAATAGCTCTTTTTTGCAATTTAAAAATTGAATCCAGATACGTTTTGTATGTTTTCCCCCAAATTTCCACACAATAGCTCATATAAGGCAAGCAAAGGGAAGTGTACAGTAAATAAAGGCAGCTCTTGTGAAATAAATCTCTTGTTTCGAAAAGAATAGAAATAGACTTAGATAATCTCCGTTTCACATGATCTATGTGGGACTTCCAAAGAAGTTTATCATCAATTATTACTTCTAAAAATGTAGTCTCATATACTCTTTCAATTTCATCATTATTTAGATTCAGTTTTACTTCAATATTACTCCTAATACCTCCAAACAACATAAATTTTGTTTTACTTTCATCCAGTGATAGTTTATTAAATACAAACCATCTATTTAACTTAATCAATTCTATTTCCACTGTTTTCAGTAATTCCTTTATGTTATCTCCAGAACAAAATAAGTTTGTATCATCAGCAAACATCACATATTTTAAAATATCACTAGCTGTACAAATATCATTTATATAAAGTAAAAATCACTTTGGTCCCAACACAGATCCTTGCGGAACTCCACAAGTTACTTTTCTAAGTTTAGATTTCATATTATTAATACTATTAATTACACTTTAATTAATCACACTATTACAAAGTATTGAGTATATTTACTGCATATTACAGTAAAATATTCTGTATGTGACCATATTATGGTGATCCTTGGGTCGTGATGATGGGGCCCTTTAATATTGTTGCCCAGGGTACAACAAAGTGTTAATCTGGCCCTGGCTGCAGTTCTAAAAGATCTAACAACCACAAAAACAGCGGAGTGTGCGCTGCGAGCTGGCTGCACCAGTGCGGTGCATCACCGAGGACAAAACAGGTGATGCGCTCCACTCCACAGCAGCGAAACGCACCAGGCAAAAATAAAAGACAGAACACATTAAAGGAAATGAGCCGACATGAACGATCTCGTGTTAAATTTGTTTTTGAGGTGGCAACGCCTAATTTGATAATGTTACTGTGGCCATGCTCAGGACGCAGATGTCTGGAGCGCGTCAACGATCAGAGCTTTGCATGCGCAAGCTGGTTAAGGTTAGGATGGGGGTGAGGGGAAGGTTAAATTGCAAGAGGGTGAAGGTCACAATTCGGTCAAATGTCCGTTTTATGGCGGGCGTCAGATACCGACGCTCTGGCACAGCGCATCGCCTCCCAAAGCGCAGGGGCTCGTCACCTGCTGTCTTTTCCAGGGACTGCATCTTGTCGGTCATTATCATGTGACAGCAACTAGTCGATGAAAGGCACAAAAAGTCACTTCAGAGCAGTAAAGTCGACTAGTTGATACAACCCCTAACACACACACACACACACGCACGCACGCACGCGCACACGCACGCACACACACACACACACGCACGCACACACACACACACACACACACACACACACAAACCTCAAAAGAAAATGATTGGAAAGCACATCCTTTAGCATAATTACCCAGCTGTCTAACAGAATCAACGACACAAAGGTGGCTGAGAAGGAAACGTGTCCTCGTTGCAGATCTAATTCATATCACATCGTTTTTGAAATTATATCAGAACACGGTTTCTAAAGAAAGCCCAGAAGAACACAACTCCAACTTCAACTCCATATTTAAGAGCTTTGCTCCTGGCAGAAACACAGTACGCAAACTTCAAGGGCAAAGAATATCAAAAGGGGGCTTTCTGCTTGTCTGAAGTGTAGGGCAAGTATGGGAGGAATGGAGCGAGGGAAGGGGCCATTATTCCCTACGGTGCCATCTAAGGAAGGTTCTGGACCCGTTGAAGCCATCTGACTGAATGGAATGTTTCTTCAGACATCCCAGAAGCACTTTCTTCCTCCACGGGACCTCGGTTTGTCTTTTCCTGTTCCAGATTCACTAAATTGTCTTCAACTGCTGCTCCAAACATTCCAGCACATTCCAAGGAGCCCCGCATTCCATTTCCCACTTCAGCCAAGAGCACCAAACACCACCACCCACCTCCCGACACTAACACCTGCCCCCGCCCAGCCTGCCTTTTTCCATCATTCCTCATCGCAGGCCGGGCTTAAGAAAAGACCCTCTCTTTTCTCTTTTCACGGCATGCTGAGGAATTTAGGTTCCTTTGGTTTAAGGAATGCCCTCGTTCTCCGGAGACACCTGGCTGGTACATTGTGCAGCTATGAAATTAAATCAGTGAAAGCAGACACAGTCCTCCAGCTGCACGTCTTTATATGGCTCTGCGGCTGGACTGGAAACTCTAGATGTCAGAACTAACATGGATGAGCATGACTACACAGGTGTATGATGCATATTTAACTGTCAGCAATCAAGTCGTTTCAATTAAAGAGATAGAATTCGGCTGAATGACAGACAACATGCTGAAGGAGAGGAATTGAATGGCCTACATTTAAAAGCTGTGGTCTAAAACAAGATCTGCAATCTACACACAAAAAAAGGGATTATTGACTTTTTTTTCCAAAGAATTTTATTAAATTTAACACCTGACGTCCTTGAAGAAATGCTTATTGCTCACCACCAGAGTTTCTAACAAAAGATCATCTTATGTAGAGAAATGATGAAGAAATAAACGTTTTTGTCAAAGTAAGAAGCTAAGGAGCTTGAATAGATTCTAGAAGGGAAACTGGGTTAGCGTGTGAATGGCGAGTGGTCTGTATTTGTATAACCCTAACCCTTCTTGAGCCTAATTTATACTTCTCCGTCTGCATCGGGACGGACACACGCAACGCCATTATCCGTCCTTTCAAAGCCTCTCCAGCAGGCTCGCCAGGACATTAGTCCAACGAGACGAAGAATGCAAGCTTGTGATTGGTCAGGATGCCGCTGTCGTCAACAGCAGCGCCTCCGTTGCGCCCTCAAAAACATTAAGAGAGCTGAAGATATCTAGCGGCAGGCACGGAGAGGCTTGAAGGATACCTCGTGGAAAAACTCTAAAAATATAAATGTTTTCAGTGGAGGCCTGAAAAGATACGCACAAGCGTTTTACTGGTGGACGGACATGACGGGAAACATGGGATTAGAGGTGGCGAGCGCATGACGAGGTGAAGGAGAATGAGGGACAAATTTGTCCATTGTTAAAAAGTCTGAACACAAGAATAAACTCACCATCTTCGAGCGGATACATGACAGGATACCGCAGAACAGCCCTCTGCTGTCCTGGCGGGGACTCCCAGGAGACGGAGAAGTCCGAAGGCAAAATGTCTCCGTCCATGCGTGCGTCTCTCCCTGGGGGAGCTGACGGAGAAGTATAATTTAAGATTAGGGTTATACAACCCCACAAGGTGCTTCACAACCCAATCTGTCATTCACCCATTCATGCCCACACGTTCACACGTTGGGGATGATGAACCACAGCTGCTTTGGGGGAGCACTGACAGAGGCGAGGCCTGCGGAGAACAGGAGCCACCGGTCCCTCCGACCACCAGCAGCAGGCAAGGTGGGTTACGTGTCTTGCCCAAGGACACAACAGCAGCATTGAACCGGGATCGAATATTTGATGTTTGCCCTAAAACTGAGTCGTAAGTAATAATGAGTCAATATTGTGTAAGTGTACTTTTCAGTTGAACTCTGTGTGTTTAATAATTTCACAGATGTAAGCGTGGATCTGCAGCCCTTAGATTAGTAGGTTTTCTTACTGGTGCCGTCACAGTTTGAGCAGTCGACACATGAAAAGCATCACGGTGATGCTGATGTTTGGTATTCAGCATCATGCCTGAGTTCACACATTCCTCACAGTGGAGCAATGTGTGGTTTCTACACTAAACTAAACCCATCACGGGTGACTAAACAAGAACATCTTCATCCTTTCTGTCATTTCAGCAGATGTCAAACACACAACTCATAACTTCAGCTTCCTTGATGCAGCTCTGCTACGATCCGATCCTACTGGGCAGGTTCAATCGCAAAGAAAGTACAAAGTTTAGTTTTTATTTTGTAAAGCAACAGTGGATGACTCCGAATGTTGCACTGGAATTGAATTTCATGGTGTTTGGGTTTGTCATGGTTCTGTTTTTGGTTTTGACACCACACCTCAGCAGATCCCAGGATATTTAAATCCATGTTTTCCACATCTGACCGTAAAGGAACTTTTGTTTACTTATTTACTGACCGATGCACAAAAATGCTGTCTTTCCGCTTTTTCTTCCCTTGTTGTCACAACTTTTTGTTTGTTAATTAAACTTGTATTTACCAGGGCTGTAAAAAACCTTCCTGTGCTTCAGATCAGCAAACAAAAATGTATATTAGACAAAGATGACTTGAGTACACTAAAGTTCTGATTATTATTTAATAAGAGAAAAGCAAGCAAACATGTCTGTATGAAAATGTAATAGCCTCAGGAAAACCATGAATTAACTGTGTTAGGCTGAGTTTAGTTCCACATCCAGGCCTCATTAATAACCAGTAGAATTACAGGCCAACGCCTCTCATTTGTTTGTACACCTGCAGTTGTCTCTGGTAGGAATAAATGCCTTGTAAGTTGTTCTCTGGGGGAAAAACTCAGGTGCACCTGTTTGAGGACGTAGAAGTCAGGTGGAGGAGGAAATAGCTGCAGACAACCAAATTTGGATGCTTATTTCCTGATAGTTGGACATCTCGCAACTCTACCACTGACTCCATAAGGAGCCTAAGTCTCCTCCCTTTCCGGTCTGGTTGTGGTTCCCCGGAAGAATGAAAAAAATGAATGCAAGTGAATGTGGCTCAAATAGCAACTTTCTAATCTGCTTTGCCTTACCCCGGTTTCACACTGCAAGCATCAGCAGAACGGAACGGTAGCTAAGCAACACAGCTTCAAATAGAATCCAATTATAGTCTATGGAGTGGTTCAAACCAGCCGCGACACGGCAATTTTCAGGCGCGTCCCAGAAGAGGCATTTCGCGCCACGCTGCGAAAGATAGGATAGAGTTCTATTTTTTCCACGAGCCGCGTCTGGGATACGCCAATTTCTGCAGTTCACATAATAATAATGCATTGAACTTATATAGCGCTTTTCTAGACACCCAAAGATGCTTTCACACACTCTCACATTCACACACTGCTAGTGATGGTAAGCTACTTGTAGCCACAGCCGCCCTGGGGAGGTCTGACAGAGGCGAGGCTGCCATTTGGTGCCGTCGGCGCCTCTGACCACCACTAACACAGGCAAGTTGGGTGAAGTGTCTTGCCCAAGGACACAACAGCAGGATACCCCTGGCGGGAGCTGGAATCGAACCCATGACCCTCCGATCATGAGGCAAACCGCTCTACCACCTGAGCTACTGCTGCCCAGTGCGAGACAGGAAGCCACACACAGTTCAGTGTAAAATCCCTGGCTATTTTCAAAATAAAATGCAACATTGCGATGTTATATGTAACTTGCGTCAGCACGTGTGACCGAACGGCTTTGTTTACCACCAGTTTCTTTCAAGAAGTGCAACGGTGTGATTCTCAGCATGGACGACGAGGCTTCAATCCTGGCAAGTCACGGGGGTTGTGATCTCTCGATGAGGAAGGATGGCGGAAATCTTGAGGGAATTCGTTGTCTCATGAGGAAGGTGTGGGAAGTCTTGAGGGATTTTAGAATCTCGCGAGTACAGCGAGGCGCAGCGAGGAAGCCGTGCAGCGGCCAAGACTCTCCTGGTGGGAAAAGGACCGCTTTGAAGTTTGCAAGTGCTTGCAGTGTGAAACCGGGGTTACGCCTTGAATCACACGTGTTGTACTTCGATTTAAATGAAAAGTAATGATGTGTGTTTCGGCCATGCCTGTCACGCACTTTGAGATTCATCAGCTTGTAAATGTTCTAATTTGCACGACTACAAATCAGACGTCACCACAGAATCTTCCCTGCCCTAGCGTAGCTGCTACTTACCACGTGGTCAAATTTATGGTGGTTCTTTCATCCTGAGAGAAGGATTTGAAGTTTGCTAAACTTACAGGCGCTTTTCCTCTGCTCTTCTCCGTATCTGGTTCGATGATGTAAGTTTGGTAATGCGCATTTGTAGTCCAACAGGTCATTTGACACAAAATCTAAAAAATCTTTTGTCGCCGTTCAAAAATAGGCGCTTCCTTGTCATCAGAATGTGTCTTTAAAATTCACAGACATGTGAAATCCATGGCAGATAAATGGGATTGGAAAACAGCATTTTTTGTTACATTGACTTGCATTCATTCTTTATAACTTCCAGGGACCAGTGGTCCGGAAGTGAATGGACTTGACTTTGTCTGCCTATTTGCTCTGCACTGCTGAAGTTTAATCGCCACAAAAAATACAAGCCTGAATGAGTACTACCACAAGATCGATAGGCGGACTGGTGTCTGCATCTGCAGTGATGTGGGCGTTGTACCAGTCTGCCACAGTGAAGAGAGAGCTGATTTACTGTTTGATCTACGCTCCTACCCTCACCTATGACCACGAGCTTTGGGTGGTGACCGAAAGAATGAGCTCGCAGATACAAGCAGCTGAAATGAGTTTTCTCCACAGGGTGGCTGGGCTCTCCCCTAGAGATAGGGTGAGAAGCTCAGTCATCCAGGGAGTAGACCCGCTGCTCCTCCGCATTGAGAGGAGCCAGTTGAGGTGGCTCAGGCATCTCGTTAGGATGCCCCCTGGATGCCTCCTTGGTGAGGTTTTCTGGGCACATCCAACTGGCAGGAGACCCAAAGAAAAACCCAGGACATGCTGGAGGGACCACGTCTCATGGCTGGCCAGGGAACGCCTTGGGATTCCCCCAGAGGGGCTGGTCCAAGTGACTGGGGAGAGGGAAGTCTGGGCCTCTCTGCTTAGGCTACTGGCCTCGCGACCCAACCCTGGATAAGTGGTCAAAAAGCGGATGGATGGAGGAGTTCTGCCATGTGGTGGAGTTGTTAATGCTAACGGTTAGCTTCTGCTAGCCAAGACGTTCTGTTTCCTGGGCGCTAAACCAACAACAGCCAATTTCAATAGAACCTGTCTGAATGCATGAGGTAGTTTAAAAGTTCCAAAAACATTTAAGTACAGAATAACTCAGAACCATACCTAAGGAGGAATGGCCTCTATGATGGAGACCAAACCCTCTTCCTTATCATAATTACAACACAATAAAACTTTGAGCTGATATCCAAGACTTTTGGGAAAACATTCTGTGGACGGATGAAATAAACGTGGAGCTTTTTGGAAGCTGTGTGACAGAAAAACAACTTACCAGCAGCAGTCAAACAAGATAGTGGTGGTGTGACGGTCTGGAACTGGTTTTGTGCACTAAGAACCGACTTTTGTTCACAACTGACACATCACTAGTGAGTGAGTGGCTGGTTCGTTGATCAATGCATGAAGGAGAATGTCTGACCTTTGACCTTAAACAGGTCATTCATGCTGGAAAACCTTAGTGTAGAAATCTAGACCGACAGAAGCACATTTATTGGGCTCTGTATGTTGATCTAGCAACGCTCCATTTGAACCTCAGCAGCTCTAGCCAGTCTGATGGTGGGCCAATCACAGCGCTCTGGTTTGATGGGTGGGATGATGCGACTGAGTGAAACTAATGTGGCGACAGCTCTTTTGGAACAGCTTTGGCATCAACTTTGGACTGTTTAGACTCGGGCTTTTTCTGAGTCAAGAGCAGATAGAAGTATTCATGTTTATTTAGAAAAATGAGGTTAGTTGCATCTTCTTTGATAGAGTATGGCAGACTGTCTCACCGACCGACATCCGTAGCGGTGAGTGTGTCATGTTATTTGTTGTCAGCATGCAGAGACAGTTTGATAGACAACCGCAGATCCCATCGACGACTGGGAACCATCAGTGGGTAGTGGCCAGACTACATGTATAGGATGGCTTACCAGGTCAGGAAAACCCTCCAGTGAGACTGAATTAAAAAATGTCCACAAAGTGAGACAAAATTCATCCATAACACCATGACTTTTATCACCAATCATCAGAAACACGACTGATAAATGAAGCATTCATCTGAAACATGAAACACTGCAGCTTTAACTTAAGAATATCAGGAATCTTTGTGGTTTGTGCTTTTGTCCATCTGTCTTCCTTCGGTCTTCTAGGATCTGTACTCCTTCAGACCTCGACTCTGTATTTTATTGTTGGCCTCATCCGTGCAGAAAACAAGCCCCCACCAACACGCACGCATTCTAGTCGTGATATTCAATCGGAAGTGTGCTACGCTGGAATCTCTGGCCTAAACATGCTGTCCTGCTGTTTTTCTCTGAATGGAGGGATGGAGGGCTGCTGGCCACAGACTTCATCAGCATCAATCCTCAGCGCCACTGTCTTTTGAACTGTGGTCCTGGTGGGATCTGACAATGGGTTTCCATTACACCAAGCCACAGAAAACACACGCAATCTGTCAAACTGTGATCAACAATGAAATCACTTAAACATCCCGTCTGGATGTGGCGAAGCTGCTCAGAACATCTAAACTATCCACTGCCTTTACGGAAAAACGGGAATAAAATATAACAGGCTCTTGTTTGACTGCTAAAACTTCTTTTTCCATTATTTGTACTCTCTGGAAGGTTTGTGGAATTTAACGGGAAAACAAGACAATAGTTTGTTCCTGCCAGATAGACAAAAGGAAATGTAGGTCACTGTAAAGGATTGATTAAATATGGCACAAATCAGACAATAAACAGCATTCAAGCAGCTTTTGTTCACATGAACTTAGAGGTGCTGCAAGAGAGGTTTTGAAAAATGTTATTCAATCAGTTATGAAAGCCTGTTTTATTTTAAGCTTTTTAATGATAGTTTTTTGTTCAAAATAAAGTTTAAATCATTTTTAAAACTAGAGAAATTCCTCTTAGGTTCGAAAATTCATTTGTTACATAGGCTGCTGCATACCAGGACAGTTCCCACGTGCTCAATAACACACACACACACACACACACACACACACACACACACACACACACACACACACACACACAAAGTCAGGGTCCAGGCACGGTGACAACACATGAACACATCATCCACAGACTGAATCTCGTCACAACACCATCTAGTGTCTAGAATTGGGATTAGGGAATTACAAAAAACCATAACTTAGTCTAGATGGAGAACAAAAATCGAAAATAACTTAAACCAAGACAATTATTGGCTTCTGTGAGTTTTTTTTATACATAAACTGGGTTCATTTAAAAAAAAGAGTCCAAAACTCACCAAAAAAGCTCTCCAATCGTCAATCATCTTGGGAATCCGCAGCGTGTTGCGCCTTTACGCACCGCGTTTCCGTCAGGTGAAGATCAGTCGAAATCATTTGAGATTTGAGACCCCGAGGGTAAAACAGCCCCCCCCCCCCCCCCCCCCCCCCACACACACACACACACATACACACATACACACACCACCACCACCAACCATCATCCCCACAGCGACTCGAGGAAAGTTGCAAATGACTCACTTTCTTCCTCAACAAAACGCGGATGGTTTAAAAGTCAGAGCGCCTCAAGGAATGAAATAATAATAATAAAAAAATCCCTGCATGGGAAACATTTTAACAAGCCTTTAAGCGGTCAGGAATGCTGGACAAAAAGGGGGAAATATGTTGATTATGTAGGCTACTGCCATACCAAATATGGTAATATTGTTACGTCGGCGCGCTGGTGCGCATCTGGAAACGCTTAGCTGTCCCGAATAAAGAGGCTGGAGAGCCAGAAATAGACATTGTTAAACGTATTTCTGCCCTGGAGTCACACAGAAAAGCACCTCCTGCTGTTCTAGGTGTGCCTTCAACACTTCATATCAAAAATAGTCCCGATTATCAAAAGCAGCGAGGAATATTAACTCAGAACATCTGGACGCTTGAGTTTGATGTTTGTGTCACGCGCACCTGTTTGTTACAAATGCTATTATTTTATTCTAATATTATAAATATCCATAAAGCGCCTAAGTTCAGTACAACTGAGTGGATGGATGTGAGAAGCAGGAATTGAGAGAGAAGATAAATAAAAGAAAAATGGGTTGGAAAAGTGTGTTCAGACGGGATGCAGGGAGGAAAAATCCACCCGAGAAAGAAAAAAAGAGAAAGGTATAGACAGGGTGGAGCTTAGGTCTTGGATGGAAAATGCGCTGAGAAACATTCCTGGCATTCCTTGGCAGCTGCTCAGCGGAGACGACGTCAGCTTCCCACTAGTGGATATAAGCGCAGAGGTGGCCAGACCTCAGCAGACTGCTACCGCTTTACCGAGAGTCTCATCCACTCCTAAGGAGCCCCGGACGCCAGAGACAAGGAGCAAACAGCGCGAGACCTAGAGAGGGAATACCCCAGACTTTTTCCTCAACCGGGAACAGGATTCCTCTTTACGCGCACTAGAAATCTGTCCAAAATGCTGTTTTCCACGTTTGTTGTTGTTTTCCTCGGAAGCCTAAACCTGGTGAGTTTTTACACTGCTTCATGTATCCCCTCCCCCCCAAAAAATATATTTCAGACACTTCCACACGTTTTGTAGTTTTTTAAGCCTTTCAGTATTTTCTAATCTAAATGTTCCTGCTGGTTTCGCGCAGGTCCTCTCCTCCTCCTCTTGCCCCTCCGTGTGCCCGCTGGAGATGCCCAAGTGCGCTCCCGGCGTGAGCGTCGTCCTGGACGGCTGCTGCAAAGTGTGCGCCAGGCAGCTGAACGAGGACTGCAGCCTGACCGAGCCGTGCGACCACACCAAAGGGCTGGAGTGTAACTTCGGAGCCAGCTTTGCTGCTCCCTCAACTCGAGGCATCTGTCGTGGTACGTACTCATCTCCAGATGTGCGTGCCTGTGAGATAGCGTGGAGCCCTTTCTCCCCTGAATAAGATGGATTTTACTCAGGATCTGAGTGATTTCAACACTGAGGAATGCAGCCAGGGAGAAACTAGTCAAAACCTCAAAGCCCACTGTGAAGGAGAAAAGACTCCTCAGAATTTCACAGATCCTTATATCTGGCAGCCATGCGATGTCTTTATCAGACATCTCTGAACAGAGCAGGAAAGAATAACATTCCTTTCCTTCTGTTTTTTCTTCTTCCGTGCTGCAGCCAAGTCAGAAGGCAGACCCTGTGAGTACAACAGCAAGATCTACCAAAACGGAGAGAGCTTCCAGCCCAACTGTAAACACCAGTGCACATGCATCGACGGAGCGGTGGGATGCGTGCCGCTGTGCCCGCAGGAGCTCTCCCTGCCCAACCTGGGCTGCGCCAGCCCCAGACTGGTCAAAGTAGCAAGCCAGTGCTGTGAGGAGTGGGTGTGCGATGACGGCAAGCAGATGGACATCTTAGAGAAGATCTTTGGCAAAGACATGCTGACTGATGAGCAGGAAAAGGACCTTACCAAAAAGAATGAGCTCGTTCCAGTTGGCAAAGGAGGACTCAAATCCCTACCTGGTAAGAATCATCAGAAAACTTGTTTTTTTTGGGGGGGGGGGGGGGGGGGGGGGGAGCTGTGCTTATGTAATCGTGATATATAAATCAGTGATTTCATTTTCTTTTGCAGCTTTCAGATCACAGCCTGAGGTCCACATGTTTGACAGCCAGAAGTGCATTGTCCAAACCACGCCCTGGTCCCAGTGCTCCAAGAGCTGTGGAACTGGCATGTCCACCAGAGTGACCAACAACAACAGCGACTGCAAGCTGGTCAGAGAGACGCGGATCTGTGAAGTGCGACCATGCACCCATTCAACTTACTCCAGTCTGAAGGTGAGCTCTAGTCGACAGCGACCGGATGTTTTGAGAGTGTGCATGATGCTGCTGGGTGGGTAGGTGTGTGAGTGTGTGCACAGGACTAATCATCTCTCTCCTGCTCATGTCTGCAGAAAGGAAAGAAGTGCAGCAGAACCAAAAAGTCCAGCCAGCCGGTGAAGTTTACCTACGCCGGCTGCTCCAGCTTGAAGAAGTACCAGCCCAGGTACTGCGGAGCGTGCGTGGACGGCCGCTGCTGCAGCCCCCACGACACCAGAACCATCCGCGTGAAGTTCCGCTGCGAAGACGGCGAGACCTTCCATAAAAACATCATGATGATCGAGTCCTGCAAGTGCACTTACAACTGTCCACGTGCCAACGAAGCCTCCTACCCCGTCTACCGCCTCTCCAACGACATCCACAAGTTCAGAGACTGATCCCAGTCAGGCGAGAGGAAGACTCGCGTCATCGTTGGCGGTCCAGATGAATGCGCGAGGACACCGAGACCACCAGCCAGCTTCCGTCTTCTTGTTGTAACTAGATTCCCAAGGAATTGTGGGCTTACATCACAAGGACTAAATGAAGTGCACTGTCTGCTGTGACTACATCAGCATCCCTTATCTAAGCTGCTTCATATTAATGGAGCCTTTAAAGTAGCTTCGTCATGGAGCAAGATGTAATTAATATTTGTACATTTATGCTAGTAGCTAAAATCTGTTCACTGTGTACAGTATATTTTGATCCTTCATGGCGGACATGACCCGGACTGTAGACTTGCGTGTGTATATGTAGATATGCACATCCACAATTTCCGTTAGCGTTGTCTATCCTAAGAACGAGACTTCGAGGCGTGACCCCTCGACTTGTTTAACGAGTGCCGAGGTCCCTTCCCTCCTGACGTGGGCATTATTGCTCATGTTTTGTGGCAGCTATTGATGTCCCTTCATGAAAAACCAACAAAAAAACCAACGCAAAACATGTCAAAAGGATGAATGAATGTTTTTAATATTGTTATTATTTATCTTAAAAAATGTAGCTACTTTATTTGGATATTATGTTTAATACTGGAATAAATTGTAAAATGATTTAATTTTATATGCTACAATAAAACTGATTTATTTATGGAACATGAAATGGACTCATCCTGGTTTGTTTGACTGCGAGAAACAGTAAACAGTCATCTTGTGTGCAGAAGGGCAGGAGGGAGAGTGGGAACTCCTCCTGTTATGTCATCCAGAGCCGAACCCGTGTGTTTTTATACAACTCAGACCTAGGTTCTCTCTCTCCTGACTTCCTGTGCTTCGGAATGCCGTTCCGCTTTCATTTGATCCGGCTAAACGGTTCACTTGTCTGCTCCTGAGAAGGAAGGGGGGTGAAGATTAAGTCCGTGAGTAGCAATGAGTGTGAGAGTATGCCAAGAATCTTAAACACTAACGTGAACGGGCTGGGATTAGACACCATAGACACGTGTAAGCGACGATCAGGAGCAGGATGGGCTTCAGTTGGAGCAAAACAAAGTTTACGCTGAAATTAGACGTGTTTTTATGTCATCATCTGCTGTCACCAGGTTTCCCTCTGCATACCCCAATATTCATAAAACGTGTGCAATGATTAAATCATTCAGCTATGACACAGAGTTCTTCTTTCTTCTGGAAGGGGTTTGACGTCTGCAGCTGCATGGCACAAACACCGAGAGCAGAGCTCAGGGGCAACGACAGGGAAGGGCTTCTTCTCAGATCCAGGTAGAGGGAGCGGCTCAGGAATGCAGCAGCGGCTCAGAGGGCAGACATCCTGATGGGCGGCAGATGTTGAAAAATATTTCAGAGCAACATGTTCGCTTTGGCCGGGAAGACGTTTTTTTTTTCTAAATTTACACAAACACTCCCAAGAATCCACAAAAGATGATTCATCTCTGCTTAACTGTTTAAAACCTGATGCTGCATGGCATCTTTGTCGTCTTTCCCACACGGCTGCCGACAGAAACTCGTGATCGAGTGCGTTTGGTCTTTGAATGAGACGAATGCCACACAAGATGTGTCCACTGACGCTCCCATGAAAGGCTTCTGAGGTTTTCCTAATCACGAAGACGTGTGGCTGCCTTGTTTTGTTGGAGTTTACAGTTAAAAACACGTTCAGGGAGCCTTGAATCTCTGCTTCTTTCTCCTCACCCCTTCAGAGTTTGGTTCCAACATGCTATCAGGCGGCTTTTAATCTAGATAGCAGTAAGCGACTTGCTCGGTTATGTAATCTGTGTGTTATGTGAGCAGTGGTGTGCATCATCTAAACTAGAGTTCCTTTATGGTGTCGACAAGCTCACGATCCTTTGGCCTATTGGGGAGCCCAGAAATTCGGTTTGTTGTTCAAATCAGGCTGCAGAGAGCCCAGCTGCAGAGCGCAAACCTTTTGAAACCATCATTCACACAAAGGCGCCCCTGCAGTGGCATCACTCCACGACTACCTCATTAGCTCGAACCCAAAAACATTTGCCTTAAAGCTTCATCCGGAGCCACTCCAGCAGCGAGAGTTCATAACAACATTCTGGATGCTGCTTAAGCGTGATGTTATCCACATTACACCCCCCCCCCCCCCCCCCCACACACACACACACACACACACACAAGCTCAGGTTAATATTTACTGCTATGCTGGACAGAAGGAGCAGAAGGGGTTAGAGTCTGGTGAGACAACACAGACCTTGTTTCAAAAACCACCATCTGCTGGAGAGAAAAGGAAACAACAGTCTGTGTCTGAGTAAACTGGCACACACACACACACACACACACACACACACACACACACACACACACACATATATATATATATATATATATATATATATATATATATATATATATATATATATATATATATATATGTATATATATATATATATATATATATATATATATATATATATATATATATATACATATATATATATATATATAATCTGCTTTTATTTTCTCAATTAAAAACTTCAAGTTTCAAGATAAAAAAAAGTCTAACTCACATTCTGCATCCATTTTGTGGTACCACGTGGGTCTGTACTGCCTCTATAAACACTCCGAATGTGAAAACAATGTGTCAGAGAATGTGGAACTATGCTCCTAAAATGAGCCGTTCTGAAATTTTGCGTCTGAGCAGATTCTTAAGGAATCTCGTAGCGTCAGCTTGTTCTGCAGGTGTCGTTTTGTTGTGTCGGAGTAACTAGCTTGTCGGCCGTCCTAACCTTCTCTAGAACTCACTCGCAAATGACAAGAGTTCTGTTTAAAAGGATGGCTATTATCATATTCTAACGAATCAGGTTTTGACATGTAGAAGGAAGGTTTAACAAACCCTCGGAAACACGCCTCCCTGAAGATAGAAGGTTCTGGTGTGTATGGGAAAAGATCAAGAGGGTGCAAGTTACCTTTCACCTAGTCACTCTGTGTCCTATGTGAGCTGACTAAGTGTACAGGATTCTTCTTGTCATGATCAAACATTACTGATTATCATAAATAATTATTAACCAAAGAATAATAATTCATTTCAGTAATTAAACACAGTTATAATGAACCTTGATGATTGACAGTAAAAAGAGTTTATTTAAGTGATTCAAGGTCACGGTGGTCAGCAGTAACCACCTGGCGTTGTACAATCCTAGAGGCCCAAAGGACTCCGTAGAGGAATGGCAGATGTAATGTCCCAGTTGAAGGCAGAAGGAGTGAGGAAGCATTCCCCATGCCGGTGAATAAGTCAACAATCTGTAGATCATTTGTATATCCTTGTGAAGGGAGCTATTTCAACAGCAACTGATCATTAGTAATTCTTTGAAGTGAAATTCAAAAGGATAAATGAGCTCTGTGTTCCCACACAGCATAGACCACAGGTAGGAAGATGGCAGATGAAAAGTAGGCTGGATCAGGTCCCATCATCACGGCAGGACCACAGGACGTCCAGACTCAACGAACCGGAGCTCCAGGCAGCAGGCAGCAAAGCATAGAGGTCCACCCAGGTAGCGAAGACCAACGGCGAAGCTCAGGAGAAGAGTAGAGCAGACACAAGCGCACATGAGAGTAAACACACGAAGATTGCTTCTGATGCAAATCAACAAACAAAAATAAACCTACACCTGTATGTACCTATGTGGAGCAGATTATGTGAAAAGAGTCCAGGTGAAATGGATGGATGCCATACACTACGTGTACTGGAAAAAGGTGATGCAAAAAGAATTAAATTAACAAAACCCCTAACTATATGTTAGGGGAATCAACGTTTCTGAGCAAAATGTTATCAAAAGAGAAGGGCAAAATGGTTGTAGCCCCAAAACATGAGGCTAAAAGTCAAATAAAGACACCATAGTAGATATCATAAAGAAATCATAAAGAAATATGAATGAAAGCATCTTAAACTAAGTAATGAAATAAAGAATAAAAACACTATAATGTAAATCGTTAGTAATTAAACCTATATGTGACTCTATCACAGTAGGAATCAATGATTAGTAAATAACTGAATCATAAAAATGAACTTAAATCAGTTATCAAAAAGATTAAACTAAAAAACTTTTCAAAATCAATAGAAATTGAAAAATAAAGAAAAATGGAATTTGGATCAACATAACAGGTAGTGGAGTTACTCACTTTGAACAGTTATGAACTTAAATCACATAATTATGGAAAACCACAGCATGACCACGACAAAATCAACCAAGTCTGCATGATATGTTTAGACATGAAATCTATTCACGCACACACATACACTCAACAGAACTTCTGTGACCTGAATCAGAAAACCCAGCAAGAGCGGATGGAAGTTCACCCCCTTCTGGCTCGGTTCGGGTTGGGTAATCAGCTATATTGGTTGTAATAACATCCAAATTAGTGGAACGTTTGCAGTTTGATTTTGTTCCTGCGGACCCATAAATAGATGGGATCCATGTTATCTTTGGTGATCTTGATCAGATAAACAACCGGAGAGAGTGGATTACTTGTCAGGTATGGACCTGACCGTTTCTGTGAAAGGTTATTAACCAGTTTACCAGCGGTGACTTTTGTGTGACCAGAATTAGGTGCAAAGATGGAGAACCAGGCCTCATCACCTAAATTGAGGTCAGAATGTGAGGCCATCTGATCATGAGGAGTCATCCTGCCCTCAGCTGGTTTCTTCAGATTTATCTGTGGAAAAGAAAACGCCGCAGGCAGATGGTTGTTAAGGTTCTGTAACTATTGCTCACTAGTGAAAGCCACAGCGCCACCAGACTGAACTGGCTGGAACAGCAGGTGATGCGGTTGGGTCATCTGTTTACCTGGCAACATTACATGAGTACAGGCCATTGCGGGTTTAATGTTAACACAATTCTTATGTGTGAACAGGCGGTAGTCAGACAGCAAGAGATCTGGGTGTCCTCGGAGTGAGACACCTGAAGAGGACCCAGGCTCATACTGTCGTATTAGAGGAGGCTGTGGAGGAAGCACAGCCACGTTTAGCATCAGACAGACACGTGTGGCTAGCAAGAGAAACATTGTCGGATTCTGAAAACTGATACCAAGAATGCTTTAGGCTATAGACAGGTGCAGGTGCGGCCTTACGAGGGTCAGGAGCAGATGTGCGCTCTGGAGGGCCCCCGGTCGACACACAGGTGCAGTCAGAGAGATCAGGGTCAGCCAGTAGAGGTACAGGGTTACATTAGCTACGTCACATTAACGCCAGCCCATGACTGTAGCCTACAACTTGGGCGCCACCCAATTAAGGATGTCAGAGAAGCGGTCAGAGTCAGAGCGGGACACAACAAAGTTAGCAGGTGTTTTTGAGTAGGCTAACGTTCACGATGCTTTCGGGTGCGGCAAAACGTAAAAAGAGAAAAAAATGAAGAGGAACAAAAGAAGAGACAGCGGGGGCTTTACAGAAGTTTCTGTCGGGCTGCTCGAGCAGCCGTCCGACAGCTGTTAACCTGCTCGAGTCAGCAGAGCCAGAGGCAGGGCCCGAGCAAGACCTGGAGGAGACACGACCTGAAGATGTGGTGGAAGACGCTGTAGCGCCAACACAGTCAACATCAACGCAGTCACAGAAGGACGAACTGGAAGAACAGCAGCCAGCCAGAAGTGAGCCCAATATAGTCTTACAGCAGCCTGCTGCAACGAGGCTGAAGTATTCGGGAAACGGCTACAGGGCCATTACACCCAATTTTTCGCTATTCTGACCATCTTTAATCTGCTCTAGCTCAAAAACTATAACAGCCACCGTGTTCAAACCTGTTCTAGATTATTCTGCAACAATAGCAGATTTCATACAACCTTGTCTGGGATTTGTGAAACCTTTCCTTGATTTGTGAAACTTCAACAAAGGCTGATTTATGCGTTTTTTCAGCATCTGGCCAACACTGGAACAGCTGTAGCTCATAAACTACAACAGCCACACTGTTCAAACCTGTTCTAGATTATTCTACAATAATAACAGATTGCATGATGGCATTTTAATTATCAAGTACAGTTGTTTAATGTTTCATGTCATCTTCTCTACAAAAATTTTGGGTAAAGGTCTTTCATTTTTATGGGATATCACTTAATGTAGCCTACGCATAGAAACCCTAACACATTTTTTTCATTTTCAAGTGGATGGAAGTGAGCATTTGTGTTGAATAGTAGCAAGTGTTTTCAGTATTACAGTATATTAAATTCACCATAATAAGAGTAGCTCATGTTCAACTCATGTTTACTCAAAAGCGAGTATCAATATTAAATAATTAGAATACATGTTTCATATACATCCCATGAGACAATTTTAAAATTTCTTAACATTTCTCACCTTACTATTCAAAGATACATTAAAAATACATTAGGGTTGTCACGGTAACCGGTATAGCGGTAAACCCCGGTAAAAAAGTTGACAATAAAAATAACCGTCCAGTTTTTAAAAAACTATATTATCTCGGTGGGTTTACCGTGGCCGCGGTTTCGGCGCGATGACCCTTACCAGCCACCGTCGCTTCAGCTGAAGTTCCCGCGGCGCGCACACGCACTTTTTAATTTGCAACGGCACCAAAACTTTGAAGCTGAAATAATGGCCGAAGGAGGCGACGGCAGCGCCCAGGACATCCATCAGCCCTCAAAGAAGACTAAATCGGAAGTATGGGCATATTTGGGATTTCTGAAAAATGCTGAGGGACAGTTAATAGAAGACGGCTATCCCGTTTGCAGAACGTGCAGGAAACAAGTGTCTGCAGAAGGCAGCAACACTTCAAATCTCATGGCACATCTGCGTGACGATCACCCACGTCTCCACAGCCAGTGCAAGGTAAGTTAACATTAGCATTTTAGCTGAAATGCATGACGTGAGGACTTTTGGTTGAGGGAGAATGCAACGAGTCACTATATACTGCAGCCGCAGCGCCCTCTGCCAGCATTTAAACCGTGTCACGGACACCCTGTTGCTGGATGAAGCATCTTATTTGTTGATGATGAAGAGAAATATACAATTAGTTCCTTGTCATGGATTTGTTTACTTATTCAATGCCATTTATACTTGAACATTTGGATTTGATTACATAGTGTAGTAGTTATTTTAGTAATTTGTTTAAAGTGGATATTTATTTTAAATACATATTTTTTAAGGTTGACTTGTACAGTGCTCAAGTCAAGTGTGGACTGGAGTTTTAGATTTTCATTTTGATAATGAAGAAAACAAGTATATGAGAAAACAAGTGGTGTTTCTTTGATTTGTTTACATATTGTTTATGTTTTGAATGTTTGGATTTGTATAATTTAAACCTGCACTGACTACTGTAACAAGTTCCAGAAAAATAAGCTATTTGTTCCTTTACTTGTGAAAAGTTGCACTTTTGCTAAGGCTTTGTGTTATTTTAGGTTTAATAAACACTGTTAAACCTTTTCAGAACTATTTCAGTTTGTGTAGAACAGGACTATCAATGCTTTCTGAACATATGCAACACCGTTTAAAAAATACCGCGATAATACCGAAAACCGTGATAATTTTGGTCACAATAACCGTGAGGTTAAATTTTCATACCGTGACAACCCTAAAATACATCATACACACTTTAGCCAAATGAACGTCCATGTAGCTTCCAAAAGATATTCATCAAGCGTGATTGTCTACTTCGCCGGAGCCCACACACAAATGTTTACTATCGTAACTGTTCGAACATTTGCGCAATCTTCGTAATTCCAATGGTTTCAGAAAGGTGATACTTCACGCTTTTCAGAGGTGTACGATACATTACGGTAATATGATGGGGTTCCTGTCCGGGAGAAAAAGACAATGCCGTCAGAACAATGGAGGAGCGGAGGAATTGTTTTGGAGGCGTATTTTCAAGATAGTCGGACTATCCGTGCTCACTGACATGTGCTACTATTGGGCACGCGCAGAACAATTTTTCAAGGCTCTGTTGGAGTTTCACAAATCAGGGAAAGGTTTCACAAATCCCACACTGTGTTTTATTTGATCTGCTATTATTGTAGAATAATCTGGAACAGGTTTGAACAGTGTGGCTGTAGTAGTTTTTGAGCTAGAGCAGATTAAAGATGGTCAGAGTAGAGAAAAATTGGGTGTAATGGCCCTTTAGCCGTTTCCCGAATCGGAAGCTAACTTCAGCCGGAAACTTTCAGCAGGAAAGCTGAAAATTATCCCAGAGTGGAGAATGCTAAATGGTTTCCTTGGTAAGTGTTGCTGGTTTTATTATATATTTTTTTAAATATTTTTATTAATGTTCAAATAGCATAACAAACAATAAATTCATATTCAGAAAATTGACACTGAATTTCTGATTCAGCAGAGGCAATAACAGCCTGAATGAGCATAAAGCAAGATCAAAACTTAAGATAACATTTTCATTTTATTAAAATGCTTTCTTTTAAGATTATAGATTGTATTAAATTAATACTGCAATAATTTAAGCTGCGTGTTTATAGTTTGTTTTTGCGCCTTTAAACATGCTTCAGTCCATTAAAATTTATCTATTTCTTCTGGAATGTCTTTCCACTATCATGTGATTAATTTGTCAACATTTATAAATGTTGTAAGCTATTGTATTTTGCAGAAAATCTTTTTAATTAAATGTGTTGATTAAATGTAAACAGAGCAAATAAGATAAACATATTTGCTCTGTACATAGTTTAATGATACCTAGTGGTTATTTACTGGTACTACTGCCTTAACATTGGCACCCCAATGGATAAGATGAGGATAATTTATTAGCATTTAATACAGCTGTGTAATGACGTATAAATTATTAATATCAAAAAATAGTCTGGTAGAATATTTTACATACAAACCAATTTGTAACCAAAAACTAGGCTATGTAAAATGTGAATGAACTTTTATTAGTAACTTTGGTAAGTTTCAGATTTCAATTCATTAAAAAACATCGATGGAGGGGGGGGCCCAAAAAATGCAGCCTGCCTAGTGTAGTCCATTTGTTTAATCCGGCTCTGGTTGGTTGTACCCCATGTGCAGCAATACCGGGACCAGAGTGAATAGGGTGTGTATGGGGAGCATGAGTGGGTGTGTGAGCATGAAGGAGGGAGTGTGTGACTGTGTTTGTGTATGACTGTATATGTCAGGTGGGGCCTTTGACTCCTCCCTTCTCCTGGGACTTCTTTTGGTGATATAGATCTTCGTCTCCCCTCTCCCTGCCACACCTGGTGTGGAGTGCGGTGCCTTGGTCGGCCTGGGTCGTGGCTCCCGGGTCAGGGAGTTTAAGATTTTTGGCATCTGCCTGACCAATCCCGGTGGCTGCCTGGTGGGGTCTGGGTCCCTGGGCTCTGCTGGGTCCCCAGCGCGGGGGTCGCCCCTGGGGCCCAGTCATTGGGTCCCGGGCTCGGCCAGCTAGGGGGTGGGAGGCTGCGGGCGGGCCTGTGGGCTTGCCGCCGATATCTCCCGGGACTCTGCCGGCTGCTGGTTGTGGCCCCCCGGGGCGATCCTCGGCGCCTCTCGAGGGGAGCGGGGGCTTTTCTGTTCGCAGTCTCCCTGGAGTTCCTGTGCTTTGGGGAAGCTCCTGGATCTCTGGGACTTGGAGCTCCCTCTGTCTCCTGCACATCTTTAGGGGGCAGATCTGTAGCCCCTCTTGCTCTCTATTGGACACTCCTATAGAGAAACCTTACATGAACAAGCGCGTGTACACACAATCGACATATATACTGGACAATTCATTTCCATAGGCTCCAATAACACGTTTTTGAGGCTAAATGGGAGGTGGCCACTACCGCCATTTTGACCGTGTCACAGGTTCTGTCAAGCCCAGACAACTCCACAAAAGGGAAGAGAGGTGGAGCTGAGGGTGGGGTTGTAAGGCTGGGATCAACTGATGACACCTGGTCGAACTAGCTACAAGCTAACCTGAAGCTAACCCAAAGCTAACGCAGAGGTGGGAGCTAAGCTAACGGAGGTAACAACCTAGCTACAACCGGAGTTAACTGCACAACACCAGAGCTTCTGAGTCAGAGATACGCTGGGCTGACCGCTGGGTAAAACCGGGTGGAACACAGAGGTCTCCCAAAAGCTGCTGAAAGCCGGCAGCCCGCGCAGCAGACAGAAGCCGCGATCAGACAGAGATGCGCCGAGCTGCGGGGGAGGGGAGAACCACAAGCCGGCCGGCAGCCCGCGCAGCAGACAGAAGCCGCGATTAGACAGAGATGCGCCGAGCTGCGGGGAGGGGAGAACCACAAACCAGCCGGCAGCCCGCGCAGCAGACAGAAGCCGCGATCAGACAGATGCACCGAGCTGCGGGGAGGGGTGAACCACAAGCCGGCCGGCAGCCCACGCAGCAGACAGAAGCCGCGATCAGACAGATGCGCCGAGCTGCGGGGAGGGGTGAACCACAAGCCGGCCAGCAGCCCACGCAGCAGACAAGAAGCCGCGATCAGACAGAGATGCGCCGAGTTGCAGGGAGGGGAGAAAAGGGTGGAAAACATCGGTCTCCCGAGAGCTCCACAAGCCAATAGTCGGAACCCAGCTCCACCAACATGTTATATTTCAACCCATTTTCTAAAGTGCAGCATTATGTTAAATGCACTGGGGTTTACCCTATTATATTTAAATTTCATGGTTAAACAGTACATGTTAAAATCTAAGCTCAGCTCGGCAGTGACCTAAAATACATAAATATAATTTTACTTACCGAAAAAAATGAAGTGGAGACTCCTTGAATGCTCTATTAGTGCAATTAATGCAACAGCAAGTCATTTTGTCCAACAATTGCACAAATAATATCCAAAAAAGAATACACAAACACAGAGACTCAAAATCCCAGAACAGTTTCCAGGCCAGACCGAGGCTCTACTGAGGTCTTTCCACGGAGCTAGCTCTGTGGTCACGTGGGTCGGATGCTCATGAATTATACAGGATTTTAGGCTTTTAATACACTTGAACAGAAGAGTGAGAAAAAAATTCACCCCCCTCAGAGCTGTCATGAGTGTAAACTAGATCATTTAAACCAAAAACTTGTTTTGGTCCCAGGCTGTAAACATGTTTATTTCTGCTGTGAAATTGGTATTTTTAACATGGGAGTCAATGAGGATTTGCTCGCTTCTGACACCAGCCCCCAGCGGATGAGGGTGGAACTGCAATTTCTGGTACTTCCGGGTTGGCCTCAATTTTTGAGCCGCATTGTGGGGGCTTGGTGCAGACGCAGGTGCTCACATGGTGCTCTTTAAGTATGGACTTGGGCACGTTAAACACAGGTATTAAGGCTATGGTGGGCACTTAATGCACTGTGATTTATTATCGTGTGATTGTTCAGTTAAACAATGTTGATTTTATATTTCTTCATCAAGTTGACGCAGTGATAGCTTGATCTTGTTGTATTGTTGTTGTGTCCCTTTTTTGTTTATTTGCTTTTTTTTCTTCTCTCTTTCTGCAGGTCTAGAAGCAGATTCTTGTTCATTCTTGTTTATTTTTGTGGAACCCCACCCCCCCACCCCCATCTTTTGTCTCTTCCTTTCTCTTTCACCTTTGTCTCCGTGTCTGGTCGGAATTAAAAAGCATTCAAAAACAATAACAATTAAGTTTTAAGCAGCAGGCGTGACATTAAAAGCAGACGCTTTGAGGCTCCACCTGAGAGTAAATCTGTAAGGCTTGTCACCAGCATTCAGACATCAATTCTGTTTGTTTCACAGCCAGACAGGACACACACACACACAAAAAAAAAGGAATCTCGTAGCATCAGCTTGTTCTGCAGGTGTCGTTTTGTTGTGTCGGAGCAACTCTGCCAGCGTGACAGAACTTGCTTGTTGGTTAAAGAGCATTGGGCGGCCATCCCAACTTCCTCTAGAACTCACTCGCAAATGACGAGAGTTCTGTTTTAAGAGACGGCTATTTACATATTCTAACGAATCAGGTTTTGACATGTAGAAGGAAGGTTTAACAAACCATCAGAAACACGTCTCCCTAATTATATTTTATATTTTAACATTTTTTTTGTTTTTGTAAAGCGCCTCGCAATTTTTATTTTGAGAGGCGCTATAGAAATGATATTTTCTTCTTCTTCTTCTGAAGATAGAAGGTTCTGGTGTGTATGGGAAAAGATCAAGTGGGTGCAAGTTACCTTTAACCTAGTTACTCTGTGTCCTATGTGGGCTGACTAAGTGTACATGATTCTTCTTGTCATGATCAAACATTACTGATTATCATAAATAATTATTATCCAAAGAATAATAATTCATTTCAGTGGTTAAACAGTTATAATGAACCTTGATGATTGACAGTGAAAAGAGTTTATTTAAATGATTCTTTTAAATCTTGAAATGTCCTCGTCTTGCTGTGGATGGAATAGCAGTCAGATAAGCAGACAGCTGCAGATGAAAGGGGTGGTACGTGCAGACTTTAAATCTGTGAAGGACTATCGTAGACTGTAGTAGCAGTCAGGGCAAGGGGACCCAGGCTGTGGATCTGATCTGTGAGCCTTAAAATCAGGCCATTTCATGACGCTACGCTTGTGTTCTCACAGGTCTACTCCTGTTTCCTGCTATGGCCAGGATAATAACTCTGATGACAGTAGTGGCTCCTTCCTTTGTGTGTTTCTGGTTTTCCTGCAGAAGTGACACTGTTCTACTTTATTAACTATATCTTGTGAGATCAATGGCCACCAAACTGACTGCTTGGCCCGTTCCCTGCATTTAGTTAACACTTGATGACCATGAATTTTCTCTATCATCTTTTTCTCAACTCTCTGGGAATTACAATACGATTTACCCAGGTCACTAATCTCTCATTCACAGACAGCACCCCTCTAACCTGGTAGTACTCTTTCATCATCTCGGGTACCTGTTTTTCATACTCTGGCCACCCTGATTGAATGTACTGCTTGATCGCTTGCAGTTGAGGGTCCGAAGCTGTGTAAACTCTGATGTCCCTGATCTTCTGTGGTGAAGCGGGGACACGACAAAGGACAAAGTCAGTGTAAGCTGTAACATCTTCACTCACCATGTCCTCAATGGTGTGATGTCCCGGTCCTGTGGAAAGAGCATCTGCCACGGTGTTTGTTTTTCCTGGGGCATAAACAGCTTCCACACTGAAGTGCATTAGTTGCATCAAAAGTCTCTTACATCTGACTGGTACAATATCCAAATCTTTGCAGTTCATCAGAGGTACTAGTGGGTTGTGATTAGTAAAAAGCATGAAACTGCTCAACCCCAGCAAATATTTCTCAAAAAGTTCACATGCCCAAACACTAGCTAAGTTTTTTTTCTATTTGGGTGTACCTGCTTTCAGCATCCCGCAGCCTCCTTGAACAATAGGCCACAGGTTTCCAATCACCTCCATGCTCTTGTAGTAAAACCCCACCCAAGCTGTAACTTCTGGCATCGGCCAACCCCATTGTTGGCTTGGCGAGATCGTAGAGGGAGAGCACTGGTGATGACATCAGGATGTGTTTCCATGTTGTTGAGCCCAACCCCAGATCCATTTGACTTTCTGTTTCAGCAGTTTGTGTTATGGTTGACCCACTGTGGAGAGGTTTGGGATGAATTTAGCCATGTAGTTGACCATCCAGAGAAAGTGCTTGAGCTCGGACACATTGTTTGGCTGTGGAAAGTTCTCGATCTCAGCAAATTTTTCGGGGTCAGAATGCACCCCGCTCTCATCAAATACGTGTTCTAGGAACCAAATCCGTCCCTGTATGAATTTACATTTGGCTCCGGTTTGGCTTCAACAACGGAACCATACCAGCACACCGCTTAGTGGGCTTTGTCAATCTTTTGATGATTCCATTGTTATCCAACCTCTAATTATTTCTTTACAAGGGGCATTTAATGGAACTCCTGGAACCCCTCAAGGTACTTTGCAACACAATTAATCATTCACCCATTCACACACCCTGTGGTGATGAGCTACATTGTAACAATAGCTGCCCTGTGGCACACTGACAGAAGCGAGTCTGCCGTACACAGGCGCCACCGGTCCCTTTGAACACAACCAGCAGGCAAGGGGGGTTAAGCGTCTTGCCCAAGGATACAGCTACAGACTGAGCGGGGCTCGAACCTGCAACCTTCCGATTACGGGGCGAGCACTTAACTCCTGTGCCACTGTCACACTGAAAACGCATAGGAAAGAAGGAAATCTGTGGATCCCAGGAAAGGCAGAACAAGAACAGAATAAGGAGAGGGTGGTGACGAAGTTCACGCAAAGCCAGCCTGAACAGGTGAGTTTTCAGCTGCTTTTTAAAGGAGTCCACTGATTTCAGGCCCAGGGGGAGAGAGGTCCAGAGTCTGGGGGCCACAGCAGCAAATGATCTGTCACCTTTGGTCTTTAGCCTGGTGCTGCACAACCAGTAGGCTTTGGTCACTGGACCTCAGGGACCTGCTGGAGGTGTAGGGACTGAGAAGATCACCAATGTAAGATGGTGCTTGTCCATGTAAGGCGCTGAACCAGGATCTAGAAATGAACCCTGAAGTTGAATGCCAGCCAGTGAAGCTGGAGGAGAAGCGGGGTGATGTGGGTGTTTGGAGGACTTGGAGAAACTATGAGGTGTAAAAAAAATAACAACTTTTTAGGAAAATGTCTGTGAGCATGAGGAGAGCAGGAGGTCTGAGGTGTATCCTATAACAGAACTGTTTGGATCACCACACCATATCTGTCTTAATGTCACTTTATTTATACTCTTGGAATTTATTTTACACATCAAAGCAATTTGAGCCATTTTAATCATGCTAATTAATAACTTTAAAACATAAAATAGTTTTTGATTTTACTCGCTTTTAATCATAAAAAAGACCAACATGTTTAAAAAATCTTCAGCTGGAGACCGCCGATTTACCTCTCTTGTCATGCCACCTCTCATGTCTCTTTCGATGGAGACCGCAAGCTTGTGATTGGTCAGGATGTTGCTTCCTGTTTTCATTAGTCAACAGCACAGTCTTTGCCACTTCAAAAAGTAAAGAGACATTTAGTGGTAGACATGGAACAGATAGAATGCATTGCGGAAAAAGTCTGAAAATATTAATGTTTATTTATCTGTGAATGAAGGAGTACAAATGTATGCAGCAAGCATTTTATTCGTGGACATAAAAGATGAGAAACATGAGTTTAGAGGTGCCGATCACATAAAGAGGTGGCGAGGAATAAGGAACAAATTTATCAGTGTTAAAAAGTCTCTGAAATGCATTAAACAATATAAACACAATAGTAAATACACTATCGTGGACCGGATACGTGACTGTAATGGTGGCAGGGTACCTCAGAACAGCGCTACGCCTCTGTTGTCTTGGCGAGGAATTGTTTTGCAACAATCCCCAGCTGACGAAGAAGACTGAAAACAAAACGTCTCTATCAATGCGTGTGCATCTCTCCCTCACGGAGCTGATGGAGAAGTATAACTTAGGCTTTAGGGTTAGGGTACACTGCCATAGAGGACACTGTAAAAAAGTAAATAAATAAAAACCTTCACTCTGAGGTTTACTGGTAGCCAATGGAGCTGCGCCAGTATAGGTGTGATATGGTCATGTCTAGAGGTGTTTGTTAAAAACCTGGCTGCCGCGTTCTGTAACACCTGAAGCCTGTTACGAGCGGAGGCCGGTACACCAAATAAAATGGAATTTGCGCAATCCAGACAGAAGACAATAAAAGCATGAATTAGAGATTCCAGGCACGCCCGTTTCAGGATCGTTTTAAGCAAACCAGCCGGCTCCGCTGGAAAGAACAGGATCTGACCACTGCATTAATCTGATGGAACATGGAAAAGTGGGTATCCTCTTTCACGCTCAGGTTGGTAACACACTGCTTCAGATCATACGGGAGAGAGTCCAAATCAGAGAGTGAGAGTGTGGTGTTGTTAGGAGCCACGAGGAGTGCCTCAGACTGAGTCATTCCACTTCTGAAAATTGTCAGCCAGCCAGTCCCTCACTTCAGCCAAGCCTTAGACCAAAAGAGAGTAGCACTTGGTTTGTTCGAATCTAGGTAGATCTGGCAATCATCCGCATAAAGATGGTAGCCCAGGACATATTTCCTCAGGGTAAGACCCAAGGGGAGGATGAAAACTGAAAACAGGAGAGGCCCGTGCACAGATCCCTGCAGCCTTCCCAAGGGCAATGGGTGGCATGGAGAAAAACAGTTATAGATCTGAATCTTAAAAACTCTGTTTGACAGATAAGAGCAAAACCACTAAAGTGGGATATCCCTAAACCCCACCCAAGTCTCAAGTCTATCCAGCAGAATATCATGGTCAACTGTATCAAATGCTGTGGGAAGGTCCAATAGAAGGAGCAGAACAGGCGAGTCAGAGGCCACCAGGATGTCACGCGAAGAAGGGCTCATTCAGTACTGTGAAGTGGCCTAAAGCCTAAACGAAGGACAGCTGAGTCATAGTTTCCTGTGGTTCTGTGCATTCAGGTCATAGTTCTGTTTGGATCCTTGGTTCATCCTACATTAATAACCCACTGAGTCACTGCTCACAGTCTCCAAGCAGAGACTTCTGTTCTTCATGTTAGAACCATCTGCAGATTGAAAGCAGCTTTGGTCCACATGTCCCTCTCTTCTTCCATCCCCTCTCTCTCTATATATATATATATATGAAGACATATAGATACTACAACTGCAGGTTTATGCCCCTAACCAAACACAGTTTTGTGTTCTTGGGCAAAAACATTTCACCCTCCTTGACTACTGCTGGTGGTCAGAGGGACCGGTGGTGCCCGTGAACAGCAGCCTCGCCTCCGTCAGTGTGCCCCAGGGCAGCTGTGGCAGCGTTGTCACCATTAGCGATTAATGTGTGCGTGATTGACTGTCATGTTGTAAAACATCATCTGCAAAAAAGCAGAAATGACACCCTGAGGTTCCCAAACCAGACCCCGTCAAGTCCACGACTGAGACTACCATGAACAGAGACATATAGCCCCATTACATATAAAATTCCACAAAAGTTGGAATAAAGCATTTATTTGTATAACACTTAAATCAGATATGTTCATTTTTTTCATCATAATTTGGATTTTTGATAATTTGCTGTTTCTTGGTGTGTTTTGACCCAAAAGATTCAGCTCCAAGTAAACTTTATGCAATTGATTTTTCAAGATTTTAGTGCCCCCCCCCCCCCCCCCCCCCCCCCATGCTGCTGTGGTTTCCTGTATTATGAAGGAATGTGCTCGTTGGGCCTCAGTCATTATATTAAAACACTATTTTTCCCTTTAATACCATCCCTGATGTCTTTTGCATCTTGAGATGAAGCTGTGCCATGGAAAAGCAAACAAGCAGTTGTGAGTCTTGGGTTTATGAATTTACATGTGTTTTTTTTTGCTTTTGTTTGTTTCAAACTAACAATTATGCCAAAAATAAAGACAGAAAATAAAAGATGGTTGCGTAGATTTATAACAAATGTGGTTTGGTAATTGTATGCAGATCAAAAAAAAAAAACCTCAACAGATTTGGCCTAAACTGGCTTATTACAAATAAAAATGATATTTTGTGCCTGTTAGCTTGTATTTCACATCAGGAGTGAATATCTTTAAAAAATAAATTTCAACAATGTTTGAACCCATGATCCGACCAGTAGGGGAGGAGACTCAGGCTCCTTGCTGGGCTTCATAACACCATCTCGGTGAAATGTGAAGAGCTATAGAACAGATTCACGTTGATTCTCATGACTTTGAAGCACTAATGCTAGAAAAATGCTTGCATCAGTGCCACAGCCAATTATATAAATGTCTGCTTGTCAATCTCATGCTCAGTGTGGCTTTAATTGGTGTCAAAACACGAGCTCCACCACCCAGGGAGAGCAGAATCTGGGTCATCCAGATTCCCCAGGTTATACCAGAACAGTGCTGCACACAACAACGACAAAAGGAAGAACCATTATTTCAGTTAATCTTCACAATAAATAAAATAATTTGAAGGAAGTGGAGATGCATTTTTGCTTATAAAAAGAAAGAATGGTTTTACAATTAAATTCAGAATCAGAGTTTGATTTGAACCGGCATCGTGAAAGAATGGAAATTAAACGGGTTTATGTTGTTTATGTTGTTTATGTGCTTAGCAGACGCTTTTACCCAAAGCGACTTACAAATTTTTTATTTTTTTTAACCTATAGGGCATGTTGTGATCTGTGGGGGAAACCGGAGTACCCGGAGAAAACCCACGCATGCATGGGGAGAACACGCAACTCCACGCAGAAAGGCGAGTTTTGAACCTGCGACCTTCGTGCTGTGAGGCAACAGTGCTAACCACTGCGCCACCATGCAGCCCACGCATGCATGGGTTTAATGTGCAATTTGCTGTCAGTCATCAAACTTTTATCTGAAGTACCCCCAAAAGCATTTTTTAAATACAACAAACTGTGTGGTCACAAGTTATTTTTGATAACCTTTCATTAAATTCTCACTGCTTGTTCCTCACTGGCATCGTCTCGAGCGGCACACTGGACATGTCTCCAGTCCATCACAGGGACACACAAACGGTCACACACTTACTCAAACTTAGGAACAATTTAGAGCAGTGATCCCCAACCCCCTTCCCGAGGGTTGGCAATCAGCATGTTGTGGTTGTTTTCACTAATTAACACACTTAAATAACATGTTCAGCAGCTCATCAAATTGCCGAAGCCTACTATCAACCGCTGATTAAAATCTGGTATGTTGAAGCAAGGAAAACTGTAAAACAAGCTACCGGCCCTCGTGGAAAGGCGTTGGGATCACTGATTTAGCGTCTTTTGCCCGTGGGAGGAAGCCAGAATACCACCCTGAAAAAGCCCATACATGCGTGGGGAGAACATGCTAATTCTATAGATCACAGCTGAGATTTAAACCTGCAACCTTCCTGCTGTGAGACAACAGTGATACCAACTGCACCACTATGCAGCCTTTCATCGCTCCAATCATCTATAGAACCACAGGTGAATGTTGATTCATGCAAAAACATAAAAGGGTGTCACTTTGAGAATGTTATTGTGGCCGTGTGCAGGATGCAGCTGCCTGTAGCGCATCAACAATCAGCGCTCTGCGTCTTCTCCTCTCAAAAGAATCCCTGGAGGGGACATAAATTATGTAATATAAGTAGAACCAGCATCTTTTTTCGGGCTCCCCCTGGGTGTTTCTGGTGAGTCAGGCTTCTATTAGCTCCCCCGTAATTCCAACCCTGTTCTTAACATATAACCATAGAAACTGGGTCTAAAATACACGGGAGCGGGTCTAAGTCTCTGGGCGACACCATAATAGACACAATGTTTCCTTCTACAGCAGCCTGTGAGGACAAAACGCATTTACTGATTTGTAACAAGCGGTTACAAACTTTCGCCATTCATAAACGTTGTTTTACACAATTTACCTCTTCGCTCGTTGCCAGTGATGAAAGAGAGTCTGATTGTATGCTTTCGTTCTTTTTAAACACAGAAACAGTTTTGTTTACCTGTTTTGTAGCTACAGTTTCGCCGACGGCTGCCGGCTTCTTCAGGCTGACGCTGATGGTGGCGCGTCACTTCCTTCTCCGTTTATCTGAACAGATGAACCAGATGCTAGAGGACAAAAATACATATGAAATACTTAAAAAAGATCCAACAGAAAACATTAAGAAAAACATGAAAAAATTACTGAAGCCACTGCACGAAAAAGGCAAAATAACAGAAAAAATGTATAAACACTGGATTCCCACGGCGAATATAACACCAAGAATATATGGAACGCCAAAAATACATAAACAAAACACCCCACTTAGACCAATAGTTGACAGCATAGGTACACCAACATACAACATGGCAAAAGATATCAGCAGAATCATCAGCCCGTTATTAGGAAATACAGACCAACACTGCAAAAATAGTATAGAATTGGCAAAAGAACTAAAGGAAATTACAATAGAAGACAACGACATACTCATCTCACATGACGTCACATCTCTGTTCACAAAAACACCAACCCAAAAAACCATAGACATAGTAGTTAACAGAATCAGACAAGACAAAACTTTATACAAAAGGACAAACCTCACAGCAGATGACATAGCACAACTGATAGGACTGGTAGCTAACTCCACTTACTTCACATACGACAACACTATATACAAACAACTGGAAGGCTTCGCCATGGGTAACCCGTTATCAGCCACCCTGTGCGAGTTTTTCATGGAAGACCTGGAACAAAAAGCCATAGCCACTGCCCCCCAAACTGCAAAATAAAACTATGGAAACGCTACGTAGACGACATACTGGAAATCATACCAAAAGGTCAAACAGAAACACTAACACAACACTTAAACAACATTGACGACACAGGCAACATAAAATTCACTTATGAGTCAGAAACAGAAGGCAGCATAGCATTTATGGACATGAAAATCACCAGACAGACCGACGGGACCCTAAACATAAACACATACAGGAAACCAACACACACAGACCAATATTTATTATGGACATCAGAACACCCCACCATACACAAAATGTCAGTAATCAGAACATTATATCACCGAGCAAACATAATAACAGAAGAGAGAGACCGTAAACAAGAAGACAAACACATACAACACGCTTTAAAGACCTGCGCATACCCGACATGGGCAATAAACAAAGGAAAACAACAAACAAAAACAGAAAGCAAAGAACAACCCCAAAAAAGAACCAGAAACCCAGAAAGACAAGAACCAAAACCAGTGATAACCCTACCATACATCAGAGGCATAACTGAAAAAATAAGAGCAACAATGAAAAAACACAACATAAACACACCAACAAAGCCATACACAACAGTTAGAAACAGACTAGTACACCCAAAAGACAAAATACCAGCTGGACAAAAATGTGGAGTCATTTACGAAATCCCGTGCAAAATATGCAATAAAACATACATAGGAGAAACCGGACGCCAACTCAATACACGGACAATAGAACACAGAAAGGAGTGCGAGAAAGAGGCAAATCGTAAACACACAAGAGCAGCAAAAGAAGAAGCAGAAAGTACAATAAAAAAGTCAGCCGTAACAGATCATTGCTTAAGAGAAAACCATATAATGGACTGGGACAACACACGGATCATAACCACCGAACAACAAAAATACAAAAGATGGATCAAGGAAGCAATCGAGATAAGGAGACGTGGATGTGGGACCATGAACAGGGACGACGGAGTTTACACGCTGGACCACGCATGGGACTGCATCGTCGGAGAGGGGAGAGCGGGCAGTAGAGGGCGACAACGTCCTCTGCTGCCCGCAGATAAACGGAGAAGGAAGTGACGCGCCACCATCAGCGTCAGCCTGAAGAAGCCGGCAGCCGGCGGCGAAACTGTAGCTACAAACAGGTAAACAAAACTGTTTCTGTGTTTAAAAAAGAACAAAAGCATGGAATTAGAAAGACACAGCAAGAACACACCTAAGATGTTCAAAGAGAGTCTGATTGTGCTTGTCATTTTGCTGGAGGTTCAACGATCTGACGAAGTACCCGTTCAAAAATTGCTCTCCCCGGGATTTTTGACCCTAATGGCCAGCCGTTGGTAAGGGCTTACTCAAACTAGGAGTGGGGAATATAAACAATATGAGGTAGAAACAATATAAAATTGGGTAATGATAAGTTTTTGGCTCTATCACGATATCGCGGTAACACATGATGTCACTAAGATGTGCACCCGCGCCGACATTGGGACAACAGAATAGCAGTGACTGCAAGCATGGCATGGGCGGAGGAGGAGGAGCATTCTGCACTTTTTGGACGTCTTTATTCTGCTGCTATTCATTTGCTATATATGGATTTTTAAAAGCATTTTGACATACTATGTAAACAGAGGAAAAATATGTCGCAATGAATATTGTTATTGCACATGCTTCAGATCATATCGCAATATAGATTTGAGGCCATATCACCCAGCCCCAACTCAAACACAAAAATACCACTTGCTTGCAATGATTTAGGTATGTACTGGCCCCCAACGTCTAGAAAATTACACACTGTCACTTTAAGAACTGTCCAACGCTTTATCAAATACTGGTCTAATGAGTACAGATGGACCCTGTTCCAGAGTGATGGTGCATCAGGGTAAGAAGAGAGGCAGACGAAGTGATGCACCCATCATGCCTAGTGCCTACTGCACAAGCCTGTGGGGGCAGTGTTGTGATCTGGGCTTGCTGCAGTTGGTCAGCTCTAGGTTCAGCAACAGGATGTTCTCCAAGAATGAGGTCAGCTGACTATCTGAATATCCTGAATGATCAGTTATCCAAACATACACTTGTTCCATCTTTTGTACATTCTTGTTGTGTTTTTCTTCAAATTCCATTTTTGGTTCTTGTTTTAACACAGAAAAGGTTTTTCTTTACCTTGCTGACGGTTTTGTCTGCGGCTGCAATCATCCTCAGAGCTGACGCTGATGGTGGCGTCACTTCCTACACCGTTTATCCGCGGGCAGCAGAGGATGTTGTCGCCCTCTGCTGCCCGCTCTCCCCTCTCCGATGATGCAGTCCCATGTACGATCCAACGTGTAAACCCCATCGTCTCTGTTCATGGTCCCACATCCACGTCTCCTTATCTCTATAGCTTCCTTTATCCATCTTTTGTATTTTTGTTGTTCGGTGTTTATGATCCTTGTGTTGTCCCAGTCCATTATATGGTTTTCTCTTGTGCAGTGATCTGTTACGGCTGACTTCTTTATTGTGCTTTCTGCTTCTTGTTTCGCTGCTGTTGTGTGTTTTTGACTTGTTTCTTTCTCACACTCTTTTCTATGTTCTATTGTTCGTGTGTTGAGTTGGCGTCCGGTTTCTCCTATGTATGTTTCATTGCAGAGTTTGCATGGGATTTCGTAAACAGCTCCACATTTATGTCCAGCTGGTATCTTGTCTTTTGGGTGGACTAGTCTGTTTCTAACTGTTGTGTATGGTTTTGTTGGTGCGTTTATGTATGGATAAACGGATTAGGAAGTGACAGCACCATCCGCGTCAGCTCTGACGATGTTTGCAGCTGCAAACGAAACCGTCAGCAAGGTAAAGAAAAACCTTTTCTGTGTTAAAAATAGAACCAAAAATTGAATACTCTTGTTCCTTTCCCTTGAAGACCATATTTTTGTACCATTTTTTAAATTGGGTCATACTTGGACATTGCTTTAAATCACTATTTAATCCATTCCATAATTTTACTCCACAAACAGAGATGCACTGACATTTTACTGTTGTTGGCACAGACGGGTATTTTAAATTCCATTCATCTCTCAAATTATATTGTTTATATAAGAAATACTTTTATATATTACCAGGGAGTAGTTTGTCATTAGCTTTATATATTATTTGTAATGTCAAAAATTGAACAAGGTCAGTAAACTTTAATACTCGTGATTTCAAAAACAGGTTGTTAGTATGATCTCTATAGCCAGTTTTATTAATAATCCTGATGGCTTTCTTCTGTAATATTATTAATGGTGATAAGGTAGTTTTATAAGTGTTGCCCCAGACCTCTGCACAATAATTTAAATATGGTTGCACCAGTGCACAGTATAGCATGTGAAGTACATTGCGATCCAGGAAATGTTTCACTTTATTTAATATGAAAGAATAATATATAAGAATTGTAAGCCAAGTTTACATCATCAACATATACTTCATCTCAGTTTTGTTGTTCCAGATCTCTTTTTAGTGCATCTATAGCGTTTAGTGACCTATCCCTTATAAGTTTTTCCATTTTAGTTGATTTTTGGTCTGGTGATTTTTAAAGACTGTGAAAATTGGCAGATGATCACTGATATCAGTCATCACTATTCCACTTCTCTCTATCCCCTCTGAAGCATTAGTAAATATATTATCTATAATTGTTGAGCTGTGCGTGTCAATTCCGAGATGGTACGGCTCCCTTCTACCTGAATCCTCTTGCAAAGGCTTACGTCTCGGCCCGGCCGCTCCGGTCATCACAGGATCGTCGGCTAGCAGTGCCTACACCACGCTCAGGACAATCCAGACTCTTCTCATGCATCGTTCTACAAATGTGGAATGACCTACCAAGCACTACCAGAACAGGGTCTTCCTTTTCGACTTTCAAGAAACTCCTGAAGACCCTGCTCTTCAGAGAGCATCTTCTAAACTAGCACCCTCCCTGCACCCATCCCCCCTCTCTACCGTCCACTCCTTGTTCCCTCCTCTCCATGATTGATGTCAAGTTGTTGTTATTGTTGTTGTTAGCCACAAGGGCAACATGCCGATTATCACTTGTAAGTCGCTTTGGACAAAAGCGTCTGCTAAATACATAAACATAAACATGTTATGAATGACTTTACTTTTTAAATTGGGACATACATACAGTGCAACGTCACCACCTCTTTTATTATTACGATTCATAAAGTACATTTAATACCTCTCTATTTGTACCTCCTCCTCATCTCCTTTTAACCATGTTTCTGTTATAGCAATGATTTGATAACGTTTTTTATTTTGTGTTAAATAATCCAATATTTTAAAGTAATTGCAATACAAACTTCTATTAAAGTGAATGATTGAGAGTTTAACTTCTATCAAAACTGAATCCCTTTGTTCTTGTTCACTAAAATATTCACATTTATTATTCATATGTGTGTACAAATTATTTTCTAGTTCCTTTCCAGGGTCATATATCTTGTATTCTAGTTCCTCAAATGTATTTGTTGTTATGTCCATATGCTTGTGTTGTGGTTTACTTGTATTTCATTTATGTGATGCTATATGAGATTCTACTTTATTCTACATCCCTCTTCCAACTTTCACTGTTTATTAAATATTTCCAGTTCTCCCAGCTCCTTTATTATCTTAGCCTGTGACCCTTCTTGTTCTCTGATCCACATACTCCCGTTCCTTGTCCATGTAGCTACAATTTGTTTCTGCTTTTCTAGCATCCGTGCCTCTCTAGCTATTGTCCCTTTTTTTGGTTAAATGTTCATTTATATACACATTGGTGCCTCTTAGCGTGTTTGCTTGTAACAGAACGCTGTTTCTTTGTTTTCTGCTGGTGAACCTTACACAGGGCCGGAGTGGGACACATTTTCATCCGTGGAGTTTCAGACCCCAGACCGGCCCACTTAACGAATTATTATTAAAATCATGTTAGAACTTTATATGTATAGTCTACAAAAGCACACTACTCGGTAAAGCCTTGTAATTGTAAAGCAAGAAAGAGTTGCTTTACAATGTAGGTTTATTTGAACATCAGTGCACATCTCCAACATTGTTCTTTACAACACATTCTCTAACAATATAACAATCTACATTCTGTTCAAACAGCTGTTCTGAGATTTTCAAACCTTTAAAATGAAATGACTCAGCACTCCCTTTCACACTTTTTCCAGTTTCCCTATACTCACCTGCACACAATTAAAATAATCATCTGTAAAGCTTTAGCACATTTGATATAGAAAACACATTTTTGTAACCAATTAAAATATTTTCTATGGCAAAATATGCAGGCTTATTTCATTTTACTTTCATTCTAATAGCGATCTGTTGTGGGCTTTGTGCATTTACTAATAAAAATACAACAGGTCACTACTATTATTTGGACATTAAAATTATTATAATGAAACTGATGTTTGCTTGTTTGCACATGAGTTGGCTCACCTAGTCCTTCTATCCCAACAGGAGCAATACCCTCACTGCTGGCTCCTGGCTCTTCTTCTGACACTAAATCACAATGTGTGAAAATGGTCACAATTCAGCATTCATTTTCCTTTTTTACACGCTTTCTGATCAATGCTGAATCATCTAGCATTTTAGAACACTTTCATATAGAGCCAGGATAGTTTTCATCATATAAATTTTAATAATATTCAGTTCACTGACTCAATAAGTAATCCTACCTGTACATGCCCGCTCTGGAATTGCGGACTTCTGCCTGGTGCTTATTAGGCCTACTGGATCTTGTGATTGACTCTGACAAGACAGTTTGGTGGCATCAGTCACATCATACTGTTAACTATATTACATAACGTTATGTCATGATGCCATATAATTCATTATTGATGCTTAATTAACTTGAATGGTGATTTGCAGCCGGTAAAGTTTAACATCTTGACTTGCCTTACCCGTTTTATCTTCATTTGAAGTTAAAGACCGCAAGCTTGTTTGAGAAAAAAAGGTGCTCATTTTTGCACATTTAGCTGCATCTGTTTCCAGCGCTTTCCTCTTTTTAATTCTTGCCTCCTCCGCGCCACCCTTGCTCTTTCTACTTTCCATGTTTCCGTCAACTGCGTGGTCACGTGGTGCGCACAGGCGCATACGGGGGAAAAAGAAAAAAAACGAGCTGCAGCCTGCAGGTAGAGACAGCCGGGAGGAGCGTATGTGATCAGCCTGGCGGCCTCAGTGCCATGACTGAACACCGGCACCAAAAAATAAAAATAAAATGATAAAAAACAAAAACTAGAGCACCGGCTCCATGCGGCCCAAACATCGCGCGGCCCACCGGGAATTCTCCAGACCCTCCCGATTAGCCACTCCGGGCCTGACCTTACAATAATAGTTGGTTTAGCTTTCTTAAATTTTTAGGCAGTGCATGACATATTGATATGGCATCTATTTGAATAGTTATGTTCTTACTCTGCAGAAAAGAAACAGCTTGCTTTTCTAGTGTCTCAAGTTCTTTGAAGCATCTTCTGCTGCGTTGTGACTTGCTACTGCTTTTGCGTAGCTTCTGTGTCGGGTTTCTAGTCCCATTATCACCAAATTCTCTCGTCTTGTATATTGTTCAAATTCATCAACTCTTTGCTCTAAGGCCGAAATCTTCTTATCCTTTTCAGTTAACAGTATTTTAAGCTCTTTCACCTCCTCCATAAGTCTCAATAATCGATCCTGCTGTGAAGTTACTTTTGACAGTTCACCTGACATAAAGTTCAGAGATCGTTTGATCTCCTCCAGGTCTTACGATTATGTTTATTTATTTGGCAGATGCTTTTATCCAAAGCGACGTACAATTTTTAACTTGTAGGGCATGATGTGATCTGTAGGGGAAACCGGAGTACCCGGAGGAAACCCACGCATGCATGGGGAGAACATGCAACTCCACACAGAAAGGCCTCAACCGAGTTTCGAACCTGCAACCTTCTTACTGCGAGGCAACGGTGCTAACAACTGCGCCACCATGCAGTAGCCATTTATTTACCTCATCCACCAGCTCTTCCTCCTGGCATCTCTTCCACTCATCTGCAACCGTCGTCCTCTGGTCCCGTGCTCACCGCAACGCGATGAATGTTGTTGGGCCTGGCTCAGCAGGACCCCTCCGGAGTCGGTGTTGCTAGGCCCCGTCGGCGGAACTATGCTGGGTTCGGTACCGCTGGGCCAGGCCGATGGAACCATGCCGGGCCCGGTGCCACTGGGTCGGGCCGATGGAACCACACCGGGTCCAGTGCCGCTGGGCCGGCTGATATAACCACACCGGTTTCGGCGCTGCCGGGCCAATGGAGCCACGCCGGGCTCGGTGCCGCTGGGTCGGGCCGATGAGACCACGCCGGGTTCGGCGCTGCGTTATGTTTCACTGTAAGAATTGTCACCAAACAGTTTGCTCGAGTTAACCAACTGCCGCTCTCCCCTGAAGCGGATCCGACAGACGCGCTCAGCCAGTGTCAAATAGTGCAAGAGTGGTTCAGGGAGCATGAGAGATCATTTTCACACATGGATTGGCCACCACAGAGTCCAGACCTTAACTCCATTGAGAATTTTTGGGATGTTCTGGAGAAGGCTTTGCGCAGTGCTCAGACTCTACTATCGTCAATGCAAGATCCTGGTGAGACAACGGAACACTGGATGGAAATACATCTTGTGACATTGCAGACGCTTATGGAAACAACGCCACAGCGAATGTGTGCTGTAAAAAAGCTAAAGGCGGTCCAACAAAATATTAAGTGTCTGACCTTTTTCTTTGATGACTTTTTTTTTGGTAGGGCAGGGCATTCTTTTAACAATACACCACATCGGATTAAAGAACCGGGTGGTAAGAATTCAGAGTGAAAGTTAAAGCCTTCCTAAATGAGGGCTGGGAGATTCTGTTGTCATTCTCACGTGAGATATTAAAGAACAAATGCAGCACACTTCTAAAAATAGAATACAATAGAAAAAGAATTGCATAATTTTGTTGAAGCCACTGCAGCAGATTGATGATGCCCTTGAAGCTGGTTTCACACAAACCAACTCCATACGGAGCACAATCTTGCCTTGCCCACTAAATCAAGACCAATTAAATGCAAACTCAAATCAGAAAGTTCAAAGCCCAATTTAGTCAATCTGAAGCGTTATTTCCAACATGTGCCCCATTCAAAGGCCAAAAAGAGCTCAGAATTACTTTTAACAGCAAACAGATTAAAAGGGCGCAGCTTTTGTGTGGTTTTCAGTGAGTCACTTTATTGAGCCAGAAAGTTAAGAGACCTGATAAAATAAAAGTGTGGGGTAATTCAACACAATGCTGAAAAACAAAGAAAACAGATGTGAAAAGATTAGAGCTTTTTTTCACGCAAGTGCTGATATGTTCCAGCACTCACTTCTTAAAGGGACAATGTGTAGTTTTTACAGTTCATTTCTGGACATATCCATCTAAATGTCTAGTTGATGAAAAATACTGGAGGCTTTGTACCGTAAAAACATGAAAATCGCCTTTGGGGGATGCCATATTGGACGCCATGTTACTTTCTGGCTGTCTTGTGGTTCTGTGCCTGTCGATGACATCAAACTAGATGACTGGCTGGACGTACAAGTTACGGAAGTTACCTTACCACGTTCAAAAACATTTAGGCAGTAAGAAACACAAATTTAATAACAAAACTACTAAACTCTTCCCAAAACATAGGTGAAAGAACAGAGTCGAAAAATAGATACAATATATTTTGGCCAAGCGGAACTGCCGTAGTATGATGAGGTCATCGGCAGGTGCAGGACCTCGAGCAGATCCAGAAACGACAACGCCAGACAACTGCAATCAGCACTGTATTCTCTCAATGGTATTTCCTAAAGGACCATCAAAGTCTGAGGAGCCACATCGAGGTTGCATGCTTTCTGTTCCACAGCAACATTTACCATAATGTTTTTTTTAAACTAGACAGTCATGGTGATAGTGTAAAAACTACCCTGAAATGTATGTATGTACCACCCCCTAGCGGCAGGAAACTACACACTGCTACTTTAAACACAGATTTCAATTCTAAAAAAAATATTTTACACAATTCTTCTCGCAGAGTAAAACTAATAAATGAAAACTGTTAAGCTAACTTGTTCAGTTAGTATCGATGCTAAAACACAAATAGTGTGCTAGTTATTACCTGTAAAAACTACTGAAGTTCAATTTACAATTAGGGATTGTGATTACAGTCTAGAGAGAAATTCAGGTCCTGGTGGATTTTACCACCTTCAGTTCTTTTTGTTGCCAAATTATTGCCCAATATGTGGGAAAGCATGCAAACGTTTACAGCGACTCCCCTCGTGTTGCACAAGGAAGCACCAACAGGTATGGTCATCACTCCAACTGCAAAAGGACAGAAAATGTGTCCTTGGGAAAAGCATCAAAAAGAGGTTAGAAGGTTTTTTAAAAACACACTGAGAAGCAGCAGTCGTTATCTTGTTCTTCAAGATACAAGCCAACATTAGGTAAGGACATGGAGGCCCATTCACATTGGGAGACACCCAGAGGTGTCAGAAAAAACAAATATGTCAACATTAATTTTTATTAGCTGAAGGAAAAACAAGCCTAATGAACTTACTGAAGCCTGACGCAGAGGGGATCTACTTTACTTCAAAGCTGATGACCGGAGGGTTCGTTTGGAGCCGTTTCCTTTCAGTTTTCACTGAAAAATAAAAGAAGCCCTGAAGACAGATGTGCTACTTAATGAGCATTAAAGAAAAAGACATGTGCTGGTTACATTTATGAGTTCTCTTTCATTATTTTATGTTAAAAATGAAGCTACTTCTCAAACAAAACCGCACCACTTACAGGGATAGTTTGGAAATTTTAACAGTGTTTCTGTGGAAAGGTTATTAATTATCTCACCTGCCTTTGGAGCTTTTTCCTCTTAAACATTAGGGTGTTTTACTGGTCCAGCTGGCTTTTTGTTTTATAATCGTGAACAAAAAAAAATTTATAATATATATATATATATATATATATATATATATATATATACATATATACATATATTTCTAGTTAGGGATATATTTGATCTGTTATTTAGTTTAAAGAAGTTAGTCTTCATGCTTAAGTTAGTGTTGTTTTTGTTCTGTTTCTTAATTTTTCATGTTTTGGATTGTTTTTGCTTTTGTAAGGGAAAAGCTACATCTAAATGGTAGGGTTAAATACATTGACACTACAACCTATTACTTTTTCAAATAAATCAACGATTGTATCATGCAGTAATGATTGAAATATCATCTACAGCAGTGGTTCCCAATCTTTTTCCCAAGGGACCCCTTTTTTACCAGAAAAATTTTTGACGACCCCCTCTCATTCTCTCTTCCAGTACAAACATTATTAAGAAATGATAAAATTGTTCAAGCACATTTTAATATGCTTTGATTCAATAGATAACAGTAATAGTAGGCTCCAGTACAGAACAAAGTCATTAACAAAACCAAACAGAGCATAATGTGCTTGACAGTTTGTATTACTTTTCTGAACACATTGTTTCTTGTAAACACTGATAAATCAATCATTCCTTTCAATGAACGTTTGACACATAAAAAATACACTGAGCAAAATGTACTTAAATGTGTATATTACTGTTTATACTAGATTATTTACTGTAAAGGCTGTGATTTATCAACCAGTCCTATCTTTAATGAACTTTTGACACTTGAAAATAAAAGAGTGAGCTGAGCAAAATGTTCTTAAAAGTGTGTTACTTTTTCTGTACTAATTATTTCCTGTCTTAATATCAGTAAACTTTTCACTTATGAAAAAAATGTGAGCAAAATGTAGGCTATAAACAAGTAGTAAATGAAGTTTTAACCCCTTAAAGTGGCGACCCACTGAGAGGCTTTGGCGCCCCCTTGTGGGGGTCAGGACCTAGGAACCACTGATCTACAGTAAGTGAATGGCCAAATCTCCGGGTCGGGGGAGAGGTCCTACCTCAAGTGGAGGAGTTTAAGTATCTCTGGGTCTTGTTCACGAGTGAGGGTAGCAGGGATCGGGAGATCGACAGGCGGATTGGTTCAGCGTCTGCAGTGATGACGCTGAGCCGATCTGTCGTGGTAAAGAGGGAGCTGAGCCAGAAAGCCAGGCTCTCGATTTACCGGTCGATCTACGTCCCAATCCTCACCTATGGTCATGAGCTTTGGGTAATGACCGAAAGAACGAGATCGTGGATACAAGCGGCTGAAATGAGTTTCCTCCATAGGGTGGCCGGGCTCAGCCTTAGAGATAGGGTGAGGAGCTCGGACATTCGGGAGGGACTCGGAGTAGAACCGCTGCGCCTCCGGATCGAAAGGAGTCAGTTGAGGTGGTTTGGGCATCTGGTCAGGATGCCTCCTGGACGCCTCCCTGGGGAGGTGTTTCGGGCATGTCCTGCCAGCAGGAGGCCCCTGGGTCGACCCAGGACACGCTGGAGAGGTTACATCTCCAATCTGGTCCGGGAACGCCTTGGAGTCCTGCCGGAGGAGTTGGTAGGAGGTGGCCGGGGAGAGGACGGTCTGGAGCTCCCTAGTTGAGATGCTGCCCCCGCGACCCGGACCCAGATAAGCAGAGGAAGACGACGACGACTTTTAAACTTGAAAATTGTCCCCAAAGTAGCTGCCGGCTTCTGATCCGCCGTCCTTTTGAAAATACCGCTGTGTATTCGGGGTAATTTTTGACCAAGGCTAGGCTACAAGACACCTCCCGTGTATCCTTGCTCAGCTAGCTAAAAGGCTAACAAACGGGGAACACACGCCTCGGTAGAACATGAACATTGGAACACGCCTTGGCGGCTCCCGATGAGGTATCTCCTAGGCAACCGGGGCGGGCCCAAGACATCAAGGCAAGGTTGAGAAACACCCTATGTTAAACAGTCTTTTGCTAACACTGATAGTAATATGTGACATACAGAAAATAAATCATTATTAAATCATCAAGTGGACTAATTTGGTGTATTTAAAACCTGAAATAAGAAATTTCTAGTATAAACATTTATGTTGATTCATTCATTGCTGTAGAGCAGTCAAGACATTATTACAACACTTTAGATAAAACCTTCATTTTAGATAAAACAGAATATGATTGTAATCAACTTGTAAAGTTAGAAAATCATTTATGAGACCAAATGTGATTATTTTATTAAAGTAAAGAGAGTAGGAAAGTCAGGTCTCCTGAAGAAGACCTTGAGTGCAGCTCCATGTCAACAGGAGAGGTTGTTATGACGACGTAACCAGATGGTCAGGGTAGGAACAAAAAACAGGACTGTTTTGGTATGGAGAAGCACACAATATTCCAGGCAGATCAAACCAGCTGGACACTTAATGTCTGGGCACCCTCTGCTAGGGCAGGTTGTTGACAAATGTCATAACCGTTGCGTTTAGCAACAGTACCTCTATTGTACCAAGTGAATCGGCTGAAAGGGAACGTTAGGTTATGCATATAACCACTGTTCCCTGAAGGAAGGGAACGAGGTACAACACAGGGCTGCCCCCTTCACAGCCTGGCTTGGTGAAGAGCAGATCGAACTGAGAAATGACAGTGACACTGGGTGTCTAAAGGTGGAGGGCTGGGCCACCACACGGAGTCACACTCATTTGCTTTTACAGGCATGATTAGATGTCCTAGAATGTGATGTCCCATAGTTGTAAATAGTTCCTCTCCTTTAGGGAACAGTGGTTATATGCATAAACTAATGCTTTGTCAAAAACAGAAATAACTGTAATTGGCTCTGAAATTCTGAAAAAACCTCATCCAACCATTTAGAACAAGACATTCAAAATGATTGGCTCCTGGTCCATCTATCAAACTGCTCATCTGACTCTCCATCCCGCTTCTGCACACACCCCTCTTTGAGCACTAATTGCACATTCTCAGCTCGGAGCAGCTTAGCAGGAAGTAAAGCCAGAGCTGAGATAGCTACATTAGCTAGTAAATTGTTATACGGTTTAGTAGTAGGGTGGAAGCAGATGGAGTTTCTAGTGCGATAAGCCCAGTCCTCCTCACTGGATCAGTTGTAGATTCCAGTGGCTTCTCTCTCTTAAACCTTCAGAGGGAAAGTCCGGAGAACTCCTGACTGGAACCAGACTTCAAGGAGTCCTTCAGAATCCTGGAGGCTCCGCGGCTGTTACGCAAATACATTACGTTAGAAATGATAGCAGAAAAGTTGGTTTTATTATCGACAGTTATCAGTTGCATCTGGCACTCTCCTGTATTCTGGAGTCATGGCTTAGGGGAGGAGCCTGAAAAAAGGGGGTTGGACCTTTGATTTCCGTTTTTCTAAAATATAGCTTGCTTTAATGGCTTTTCCCCAGAAACATTTAACTTACCTTCGAAGAAGAAGAAATCTTTTATATAGTGCCTCTCAGGACAAAGTTCATGAGGCATTTGATAAACTGCTACAACACTTAGGCAAATGGAGATGTTTTAGGATACCACCAGTACACTCACTAGCCATTAGCTCTTGCTGAAACTATTTCACCAAACAGAGGCTGTTCAGGAAAACAAATCTACAATTTGATAAATTAGGCGCTCTGGAGTCTTTAATGGTAATAAATGATGCTTCTGAACAGCAGTAGGCTCAAACGAGGCTCAACATCAAGTCAATGTGGCACAAAGTGTCTTTTTATTATTTTGAGAAGAAAACATGATAAAGTATCATAAAAATGAAAAATGATTTTAGATGAGAAAACATCCTAAATAAGTAAAAACATTAAGCTGTTCTTCTCTAACCCAGTCTGATAGTTTTGTATTCCTCTGTTCTCATTTATTTCAGTTTATTCACCAAACTCTTTATCGTCCCAGCTGACTCATTTCAAAATCAGTGACGATGCACATTTCCTTTTCTTTTTTGCTGCTTCATGGTGACAGCTTCATCTCTAGAGGCCGAGGCATTCTCCACATCATCTTCAGAAGGACCTAATATATCATTGTGACTCATTTCTGTCCTCCTCATCGCTGCTGTCTATGATCTCTCCCTCTTCTTGCTCCCCATCCTCTGCTCCTCTCTTTGCTCTTTTCTCCTGCGGGGCCTCGGTTTCAGGAGTCATCTCCCGGGCTCTTGTGCAAATATTTGTTCCCCCTGGTCTGTACGACTCTTGTATGTGCGGTGAATCTTTGGCCGCCACCACTTCCTTCTCCTCCACCTCCTCCTTCTGTCCCTCCTGGTCCATCCAAACATTCCTTGTTGCAGAAGACATGCATGCTGGTGCAGGTTCAGCTGAAATGACATGACCCCATTTCTGAATAACATCATTTGCAAACGGCAGGTCGTAAAACTCCCTCTTGCCCAAACCTGCATGTAAACAAGGTAATAAAAAAAATGCTTAAGAAAAGAAAAGTGCACTTCAGAAATGATGATGCTATAGTGTGGTTTCAGGACGAATGAGGGGATTCTTCCAATTAGATATATGCAACAACAAAACGTGTAAAAAGTAAACTAAGGAACAAAGTGGATGCAAATCATGCAGCAAAACTACTCAAAATGCAGACAGAACCACTCTAAGTTCTTCTGCTTTTCTAAACATCAAAATGTCAGCTCATTTCAAAAAGACAAAATATATATTAGGGATTAGATTTTAAGGCTCGGTTACACAGATCCACATCTCCTTACAGCTTTTGCTCATTTAAAATTAAAGTCTTCATGCTTAATATAGTTCCTCTTAATTACAGTTTATAACCTGGTAAATTTGTGTTGAGGTGTGATTTTCCTGCTTGTTTCTGTAATTTTATTTGCATTTGCTTACTTTCAGGATGTTTTTGGACCATAACCCTTCCACAGAGGTGTGTGTGTGTGTGTGTTAGCTGCTGACAGCAAGCAGCTGCACAACAATAAAAAAAACATGGCAGTTGGCTCAAATCTGCTTTTCCTCAGTCATCTCTGGCTTCTTTTAAACACACTTATTCAAATCCAGCTGAACGAGGACTTTAAGGGAACATTTTGTTTTACTTTATAAAAGTCGACCCTTGTTCATCCGGGTCCAGATGGTGCTCTCCCTGGTTACCTCCTCCAGCTCTTCTGATGTGGATCCTAAGGCCAGCAGGACCTCTGGGTCCCCCCTGGGTGAAACAAGCCCAAAACCACCTCTGTTGGCTCCTCCTGATGTGGAGGAGCAGTGGCTCAACTCCAAGTCCCTCCCAGAGGTCTTTAGAACAAACTCCTGTTAGCCTCTTTGTTATGTTCTTTCTGTTTTTCTCTTCTAATTCGATTGTTTTTCCTGTTCTTATCTTGTACACAAAGAAGCAAAGTTCCGGTAAAACTCTGATGGAGGTGACTATGCGACGCTGAAACTTTACTATCCCGGCCTTCTTGTTAACAAATATGATTTTTAAACCACGGCCGACCAACTGACCGACCGTCCGTCCATCCATCCATCCATCCATTTTCTTCTGCTTATACGGAGTCGGGTCGTGCGGGCAGCAGCCTAAGTCAAGATGCCCAGACTTCCCTCTCCCCAGCAACTTGAGACAGCTCTTCTGGGGGAATCCCAAGGCGTTCCCTGGCCAGGTGACAGACACAGTCCCTCCACCGTGTCCTGGGTCTACCTTTAGGCCTCCTCCCGGTTAGACGTGCCCGGAAAACCTCACCAGGGAGGCGTCCAGGAGGCATTCTGACCAGATGCCGAAGCCACCTCAACTGGCTCCTCTCGATGTGGATGAGCAGCAAATCTACTCCGAGCCCCTCTCGAATGACCGAGCTTCTCACCCTATCTCTAAGGGAGAGCCCAGCCACTCTGCGGAGAAAACTCATTTCAGCCGCTTGTATCCGCGATCTCGTTCTTTCGGTCACTACCCAAAGCTCATGACCATAGGTGAGGGTAGGAATGTAGATCGACCGGTAAATCGAGAGCTTCGCCTTCTGACTCAGCTCTTTTTTCATCACGAGAAACCGGTACAACGCCCGCATCACTGCAGATGCAGCACCAATCCGCCTATCGATCTCACGCTCCAGTTTTCCCTCACTCGTGAACAAGACCCCGAGATACTTAAACTCCTCCACATGGAACAGGACCTCATCCCTGACCCGGAGAAGGCATTCTACCCTTTTCCGAATCAAGACCATGGTCTCAGATTCAGAGGAGCTGATTCTCATCCCAGCTGCTTTACACTCGGCTCCGAACCCACGACGATAAACACTTGTGTTCCTACCGTGTCCGGCCACACAGCCTGAAACTACAAGTTATACACAAACCAATTTCACGCACGGACATTTTCCGGTCACATGGGAAAAACGTGGCGAAGGAGGAGGAACTTGTAGAGATTTTGTCTCCTCGGTTTCTTTCTACACATCAAATTCAACATGCAGCCTTTTGGTTTGTCCTGAAAAATCAAACCAAGATAACCCACTGTGGTTGAAAACTCAACTTACGAATATCGGAGAGGTCCCAACGTCCTTCCAAACAGATCAGAGCGCTCGATACACACCATAAGGCAAGAATATCTGACTTTCTTTAGCGTTGTAATGGTAGTCAGGTGCCTTAAAGGTGTGAGACACTTGTTTAATCAAGTGAAAGACTTGCAAGCCATACTCGTGGCAGAGCACGACAGGTTTTGGAGTCTTTGTTTAGCCTGCATGCTAAACTCATTATAATCAGAAATAATAACTAAAAATGTTTTTTCAGTGTTCCACACCTTGAAGATTGAAGGAATAAATAAGGTCAAAAATTGGTATAATTACGGTGCCAGCTGCCCTCGGGCGCACTGACGGAGGTAAGGCTGCCGAGCACTAGAGCCACCAGTCCCTCCGACCACCACCAGCAGTCAAGGTGGGTTAAGTGTTTTGCCCAGGGACACAACAGCAGCATTCTCTAGTGGGAGCTGGGATTGAACCTACAACCTTCCGATTTCTGGACAACCCGCTCTACCTCCTGAGCTACTGCTGTCCCGCATTTAGTTAGGTGGTCCTAATCTGTGTTTGCCTGCTAAATAGCATATTTGGGTTTGACTAACACTGTCACACTAACAATCAGAGGTGCTTTGTTCCTGTCAGCGTCAGAGGTGAGGCTCAACATTTAACACTTTCTCTTTTCTGTCGAGCACCGATTACCAACAGCAACCAGGAGCCTTCAGAAGTCAGACATTATACTGTAATTTGATGTCTGGAACCAGAACAAAGTGGAGGTTTTATCACCAAGACTCAGCTGTAATGAGCTGAATATAGTTTCAAGCTAAATACTGACAGAGTGCACGCTGCAGACCCTCAACATGACTTTATCCTAAGTAGACATGCCACAGTGTCCTATTGCTTGTTATCACTTCCTGCCCAGCTTCCCAGGCCGCGGCATGTGTGATTATCAGGATGCTTCCATGGCTAACATTATAGGAAAACAACATGCCACCAGGGCCTTATCACTGAAAACACACTCACTACAGTGACCTCATGCATCATTGGGTCCGTGCGTTCTGACAGTATCATCGTGGGTTTGTGTGGTATTATGAGACCAGGAGGTCCAACTGCAACACACACTGTTTAACAACATCATGCACTTCTGGGGAAGGAGGAAGAAATCAATGAGCGTGCCTCTTCGTGGTATGTGGCGTTGTTTTCACATGACTGACACCCCTCGACCCAAAGCACTCAGGGCTGGAAGAAACCGACTAACAGGCGAGGGAAAAGCACAGACCGACATCCTGTTTGGTCCTTTTCCTTCTCCATAGAACTCATGAAGTAACGGTCCAACGGTAGGCCATGTTGATCCTCTTCTTGGCCACAGATTGTGTTGAGGTTAAGTTGGTGTGTGTGATGCTGAGCAGAACACACTCATTTCCACTGGGGTAACGTGTTGCCATAGTGAAAAAATAAGGCAACAGAGTCTTACAGGCTCAGCTGGAGAAAGCAGGACATGATACAACGCTGTTGGAATCGTCAGACAAGGAGAGGGTAGAACTTTGGGACTCACATGTTTCAACTCTAGTTCGGCTCGGCACTCACCATTTTACTCGTCACCATGGAGGCAAAAAACAAGATGAAAAGATTAGCTCTTTATGTTAATACAACAGAGTGGTTACCTGCTCCTTTCAGTGGATAGTCCTTCCAATAATCTGTGAGAACAACGTGGAGAACAGGATACTCGATGAGTGTTTTGCCGCTCAGGTTTTCCCTTAAGCTCTTCTCCAGGTCCAACTCATGGTACCTAATTCAGATCAAATAAAAAGCGTAAAAAACATAACAAGACAACACAACTGCAACATGCTTAGAAAAAATGAGTCAAGCATTAAACATTTTCTATTTAACAGTAACTAACTCAACCAATACGTTGAATATGCAACAGAAATTTTTGTTCTCATAAAGATGCTGCTTGAAGATTGGACTCAAACACAGATTTCTACCTAGAGACAGCTTTGCAGATGCAGATGCAGCAGCTTATCCCACCCTTCCTTACGCATCTGTACACGTCATCAGTCTCGTCTCACCTTTTAAGAATTGTGCATCATCGTTATACATTACAGGACTAAGTGGTTAACTGTGTTTGTGGAAGACGTGTGCTTCCTCTTTATTCAAAAGACTCTGAAGCCTCCACTACTGCCCAAACACAAAATACCATTACAGATAAATGGTACAGTCACTGGCATCCTTCAAACTCAACAAACTGCTAAAAGATGGGATTATGAAACCGCTTTTTTTGTGCCCTGAATTAAGACAGATGTTTTATTTAGGCCTGCGGAGGTATACGAGACTATAGGTATTTTAAAGGGATATTCCACCCCTAAGTGAAATTTAATCCATTGTCATATTCTAGTGATGCACCGATATTAAATTTTTGGGCCAATACCAATATTAAAATCACTGTCATGGCCGATAGCGATATACTGACAATTATGCTTCTGAAATCAACAGATTTTGTATAAAATGAAAATTATTAAAGCTAAATTTACATTATTATGTACACACACACCACACACATTTACACTTCCGAGATGATTACAATCACTGTCACATGACTAAGCAAATACACATCATCCCCCCTCACCCTCTGAAACAGATAAACAAATGAAGACAAGATGGAAAAAATATCGGCTGTTAATATTGGCCCGATTTTATTCATCGGACCGATATGTTAAAAAATGACAACATTGGCCGATACCGATATTGATGCCGATATTATCCATCCCTATCATATTCCCCAGAGTTAGACACGCAGAAGAAGAAGAAGAAGAAGAAGAATTAAAAATACCTTTAAACTGAGAAAATAACAACAAAATGTATGGAAGGGGGGGGGGGGGGGGGGGATAGGAAAGAGGGAAATCAATGGATCTCGGGAAAAGTGGAATGAGAGCAGAATAAGGAGAGGGTGGTGACAAAGGTCATGCAAAAGCCAGCCTGAGCCGGTGAGTTTTCAGCTGCTTTTTAAAGGAGATATAGATATCTGGAATACATTTCCAGTCTGCCTAATAAATGTTAAAAAGACTACCTTAGGTTTTTTTGGGATTCTGAGATATCTATAACTTAATTCCTACTACTGTAGTTGTTGTTATGGATATCCGTAATTATAAATCTACGAGTAACAACATAGACCTGTTGATTTCTTCACTTGCACTTTTTACTAATTAGAATGCATTTAGTATTAGAAAATTTTAATTATTGCTAAACTAAAAAAGGAATTACAAAAATGTCCAATTGTAAATTAAATGTTAAAACAGCTTGCCATAAATTTTCTCCCTGCCTGTCCTGTTTTCGCTTATCTTCTCAACTTTCTGAAGCACTGTTTATTAATTTTTTCCTCCTTTTTTACAAATTTGTCCCCACCAATATTTTCAGGTCTCACCCCATTAATTGTCCAAGGCCTTTTGCTCGCGTCGCCCCCCTCCCCCTGCTTTTACAGCCATTGGAGGTATGTGTGTGCTGCAGCGCCATCAGACTGGAGGCACACGCGTGTATGTTCATTTTTGTCATTTGTTACACCTGATCAGGATAGGATGGGGGGTGCAGGTACAGCCGGTGTCATTCAGACCGGCTCCTCCAAGAAGAAGTTGGCTCCGATCGGCTCTAACAGCGCTGCATGCGTGACCGACACATCACTAGTGTGGTTGTCAGAAAGGCTGACAGAGGAGGACTTCAATGTAGTAACACACTACTGTACATGCCCAGTAACTGTAACAACGTTGAAACGATGGGGAAAGTAATTTGATTACTCCGTCACCTAAAAATACCGCCATTAGTAACAGCGTCATATTTGAACGCCGCTGCTCCTAACACTGGTAACGAGTAGGGATGCAACGATACCACTTTTTTCCAAACCGATGCGATACCGATACTTGGATCTGAGTACTCGCTGATACCGATTACCAATACCAATACTTCTACAACACAAAAAAAAGTAATTATTTGGATTACATATTTTTTCTTCTTCTCTGCTTTCAACAGGAAAAGACTGTGAGGTAGATAAAAGTAAAATATATGACTGGAAATCATCACAAAACTTAGATATTATGTGAACAGAAATGACAAGTTACAGTGAAGCCATTTTCAAGCAACTGCATTGGTATCGATTCCTGGTATCGGTTAACTTTTACCAATACCGATTCTGGTACTGGTATTGGTATTGGAATCGGTGCCGATGCTGATACCAGTATCGTATCGGTCCATCCCTAGTAACGAGACCAGTCATTCTCCTAACCTGCCATTATTCTGTTTGTTTCAGCTTAGCATAAACAACGTATAAACACCGTGTTAACACAACGATAAAAACAAAGGAAGAGACATTAAAATAAAGCCAAAGATTATGAGTTAGAACGTCGGTGAGGAAATAATAAGCAAAACCTAGACAACAAATGCTTACATTTACTAAAGAGTAAAAACATTTATATCATTTGTTTCAATGTCAAGCTTGTAAAATACCACATTTGTGGAGTTTTTTTGTATTTATGTTGATGGATATCCAGTCTAATCTAAAACATACTTGTTTGTAAACAACAATTAAAGAAAGCAGAACGCGGCTCCCTGTGGCGTTGATGAGATAGTTAAACCTTTGTCTACTTCCAACAACATGGCTGGGTGGCTCAGCCAAGAACATGCACACATCTGGTGTCTATATAATGTTCTGGTGAATGAACAGAAGGCTCAGCTAATGTTCTCGTCGGGGGGGGTCTATTGTTTTCCCTTCCGCTGTCGAGACGCAGTGATAAAGAGATTAAAGCACAAAAACAGAGGAAACAATGTGAACATTCTGATGCTGGACATAATAATTACTGTAAAATGTGACAAGGGGGTGTTCATGTCTTCTCTACACATGACTGTGAAACTATAAAAAGAGGAACGTGGTTTTGTTCCAGTTCATGATGACCCTCTGCAACTTGGAAAAACAAACAAAAAAAATGAAATCACTCAGAAAACATCTTTGAAAACAGAAGTTTGAACTGAAATGAAATAGACTGAACTGGACTGTGTGCACTAAACCAGTAACCCTGATCCAACACAAACATAAGGGGTGTGTACTGGCAAGAATAGGACAATCCGATATATAGTACAACACAGGGGAGGCAATATGATTTATTGCGATAATGACGTTTGCAATCTTCAAGACTGAATTTAATTGGAAAACTTTGAAAAATGTTGTTCTGTCAGAATGAAGCAGTCAGTTTGAATTGCATCACACATAAGAAATACAGTAAATACAGGGTTTAAAAACCTCAATAAAAGATTGATACACTGCTTTTAATTATTGATTCAGTATCATAACAAGAAATATCGCGATATTTCAGTGTAACGATTTTTTCTTACATCCCTAATAAATATACAATAACCCAATAAAACAACATGTTACAGGATGCAGTTACACTAACAGATATGTGCATTTTAGCATCAAGACATTTTTCACATGAAGAATAAAATGTACAGCTACTTCAAATCACCATGGTCACTGCTTTGCACATTTTTTTTATTAAAGAGCAAGTTCACTCTGACGCTCCTGTTTCAGATGCTAGAAATGAGCAACTGCAGGAATTGGAGTCTTATTTAATGACATGCAAACTTGTCACTGCTGATTGGTTAACAGCAATGTGACTCTACCATTGTCTCTGCTTGCTCTGCAACATTGATGTTTTAAATGACCTGCACTTGTATAGAGCTCCAGGAGTTGACGTCACTTCTCCCAGCATGCAACAGTTCAAATCGAACGGTGCCATCTTGGCAGGCAGTAGCTCGCAGCTAGGCTATTTGTTATTGTCATAAAACTTAATCAAACGGGAAATATGACAGATTCCTGTTGTGCCCCAGGATGCCAGAACAGAGGCGGACGAGATAAGGGAAGAGCCATATACACACTTCCCCAAAATCCGGAACACCGCAAACGTTGGATCATTGCAATGAAACGCCCTAGCCTCCAGGTTAAAATGAAGCTGTGGGATCCCAAGAGTAAAGGTTTTCGCTTATGCAGCGACCACTTCATATCAGGTACTTAAACCAATGTTTCCTCAACTGTGTATGGTATTTATTTTAAATGCTTTTATTACGATTCTTAGTGGGCTTCCTAAACTTATTTTGGCGTGGCTTTTTCTGTCTTATTACTCATAGCAGCAAGTAAACATCACGTAAAACGTTGCCTCGTGATTTCTGAGTGCTGCCGTTTACGTGTTTTATGATCACAGCAATTAACCAGCTAAGATGTATTTAATTTTTAAGCAATGGTTGATCAAATGTCAGATCACACATAAAAAGCACTCTGGATTGCTATTATCTGTCTCACCGAGACTGATCTCAGACAGATTAACAAGGAAATTATAAATGTCAGGGTATCTCAAATCCGGTAAGAGGTCTGCTCCGACAGCTTCTGGCATTTTAAAAAGAATCCCAGAGGCATAGTAAGGGTCTGAGATGTTTAGTCTATTTAATTTCTGACTATATAAATGATTTATCTGGCTTTAAAGTGTGAAGTAAACTCTGACAGAGTAAAATCCAAGCCGATCCCGTTCATTTTGTTTACCTTTGTTGCCTGCCAACATGGCATCTACTCTCTGAGAACCACGTGACGTCCAGAGCTCTATAGCGCCTTTCAGAGCCAGAGGACTCCAAAGTTCTTTCCACTACCCTGCATCATTCACACACATACACACATTCACACACTGATGGTGATGAGCTACACTGCAGCCACAGCTGCCCAGGGCCGCACTGACAAAGGCGAGGCTGCTGAGCACAGGCGCCACCAGTCCCTCCGATCACCACCAGCAGGCAAGTTGGTTTAAGTGTCTTGCCCAAGGACACAACAGCAGCATTCTCTGCAGGGAGTTGAGATCGATCCTACATCCCTCCGATTACTGGACAACCCGCTGTACCTCCTGAGCTGCCTCTTTATCTCCACAAATAACACAAGCCTAAAGTTCTGCCACGTGGTGGAGATGTTTATCCTAATGGCTAGCTTATACTAGTCGAGACGCACTCTTCTCTGTCACTGTTGTTAAATCAACAACGGTCTTCCCTGTCATGAGCCAAGATGGGTGAGTCTATGAATGCTGATCTGACATTATGACATGCAAATGTCTCTGGCTTTTTTAATCCAATAGTTTCCCCATCAATTTTCTATCGGCAGATAATGCTATGTTCACATTTAGCCTGCATGTTAAACTCAGTGCCCCATTATATTAAAAAACTAGTAAAGAGCAATTGGCTTTTAAAAATAGCAACTCAATGTGATGGAACTTTATCAGCTGTTTAAGATAAAGATCAGCATTTCAGATGACTCCATAAAGTAACCCTTGGCACCTGGAAAAGATGAGGGACAACATCCTGATGAGCTCTTTTCCACAAATATGTAAGAAAAAGCTCCACTTGCACCGAACAGAAACATCCCTGTCTCAAAGGGCAACGGTGGTCCCAAAGAAAAACTAATTCACACACAGGTGTTTCCTTTTTCAGCCTGAAATGTAAAAGAAAACAGCATCTTTAAGTCTGATGCATCAGGAGGCAACGATGTGTGGAGTTTGGCTGGCTGAGAGGTAAAGGCAGGAGGGAGGGAAAACGGGAGAAAGCATCCTCTGGATAACAGGAGTGGAATAAAAAACAAACACGAAAAATAACACAAAGAAACATCCAGAAATGTGTGAATGCTACTCTTGGTGCGCTTTCCAGTAAGAAGATGCTGCTCACACAGCTACGTTTACTTAAAGCACAAGAAGTGCTTTATTAGCGAGAGCCAACATTCCCAGAAGACCTTCTGCAGGCATGCCTCTTAACAGTAAATAACCCTAAAAGAAACCACCACCATCCATGACTCCATAATAACAATTAAAACTTTTACTCCTAGTCAGCATTTTTCCTAAAGCAGACTTGGTTTGGGGCCCCTAAAATGGGATGACCCCTCCAATATGACCTGGAAACAAATGTCATGGCCTCCTTATGTAACTGCACTAGCTTAAAGTAAACTAATCTCCCTGAAAAAGCATCCCTATTCCTCCCCTCCCTGCTAATGCTGAATTACAAACCCAACAGGTCATTACGCAACAACAGATATGGCTGAAACGGTTTATAGAGAGCCAAAGTAGTAGAGTGTGTGAGAGTGATCTATACCAGTCAAATTAGTCATTACTAAAGACTTGATAGAACACAGAGCATTCCTTCTGAACTTGCTGTTCCACATCGATGAGAAAATCCGGGCTAAAAGCCGTCAGCAGCTACTTGTACTTTCCCTAGATAACAAATGTTGAGAGTGACTCATTACAATCAAATCTCAACAAGAAACTGCAGGAAATGCCTCTGCTTGTCCGCCTTTCACCTTGCCATGAGTGATTCTTGTAATAAACTTGACCCCACCTAAAGGAAGAGGTCGATAAAGCTATCTGAAATCCAGAAAGGGATGTACAGTTTACGATAAAACAAATTTGCTTTATTTCCTGTTTTGCTGACTTAATAACTGCAACTGTAATACAAATAAGTTTTACCTTGCAAAATCTAATTTTGCAGCTTTTGCAAGATAACAAGAAGCACACGGGGATATGTCTATTTAATGGAACTTTGCTCATTTCTTGTTCGGTTTGTGTGAAATTATGTGCAAAACTCCTCCTTGAACCGTCACCTTATCGTGGTGGAGGAGTTTGAGTGCCCTAATGATCCTAGGAGCTATGTTGTCTGGGGCACTTAGTGCCCCTGGTAGGGTCTCCCATGACAAATTGGTCTTAGGTGAAGGGTGAGACAAAGAACGGTTCGAAGGATCTTTCATGGCGGTTAAAACGAAGAGTCGGAGTACCCGGCCCGGAGGGTTACCGGGGTCCCACCCTGGAGCCAAGCCTGGGGTTGGGGCCCGTGAGCGAGCGCCTGGTGGCCGGGCTTTCGCCCATGGGGCCCGGCCGGGCCCAGCCCGAACCGGATACATGGGCTCGTACAACTGTGGACCCACCACCCGCAGGAGGAACATGAAGGGTTCGGTGCAATGCGAATCGGGTGGAAGACCAAGGCGGGAGCCTTGGCGGTCCAATCCCCAGACAAGAAAACTAGTTTTTGGGACATGGAACATCACCTCGCTGGCGGGGAAGGAGCCGGAGCTTGTGGCAGAGGTTGAGCGGTACCGGCTAGATATAGTCGGACTCACCTCGACACATTGCATTGGCTCTGGAACCCGAGACCTGGAGAGGGGTTGGACACTCTACTTTGCTGGAGTTGCTCCGGGTGAGAGGCGGAGGGCTGGGGTTGGCTTTTTGTTAGCCCCAAGACTCTCTGCCTGTGTGTTGGGGTTTACCCCGGGGGACAAGAGGGTAGCTTCCTTGCGCCTTCGGGTCGGGGAACGGGTCCTGACTGTTGTTTGTGCTTATGGGCCAAATATCAGTTCAGAGTACCCACCCTTTTTGGAGTCCCTGGGACGAGTGCTAGATAGTGCTCCATCAGGGGACTCCATTGTCCTGCTGGGGGACTTCAATGCTCACGTGGGCAATGACAGCTTGACCTGGAGGGGTGTGATTGGGAGGAACGGCCCACCTAATCTGAACTCGAGCGGTGTTTTGTTATTGGACTTCTGTGCAAGCCGCAGTTTGGCCATAACGAACACCATGTTCGAACATAAGGATGCCCATCGGTACACTTGGTACCAGGGCAGCCTAGGTCACAGGTCGATGATAGATTTTGTAGTCGTATCATCTGACCTGCGGCCGTATGTTTTGGACACCCGAGTGAAGAGAGGGGCGGAGCTGTCAACTGATCACCACCTGGTGGTGAGTTGGATCAGATGGCAAGGGAACATGCCGCGTAGACCTGGCAGACCCAAACGCATAGTGAGGGTCTGCTGGGAACGCCTGGCAGAAGAACCTGTCAAGACGGTCTTCAACTCCCACCTCCGGCAGAGCTTTGACCACGTCCCGAGAGCAGTGGGGGACATTGAGTCCGAGTGGGCCTTGTTCCACTCTGCGATTGTCGAGGCGGCTGTTGCTAGCTGTGGTCGTAAGGTGGCCGGTGCCAGTCGTGGTGGCAACCCCCGTACCCGCTGGTGGACACCAGAGGTTCGGGGAGCCGTCAGGCTGAAGAAGGAGGCCTACAGGGCGTGGCTGGTCTGTGGGTCTCCGGAGGCAGCAGACAGGTACCGGATAGCCAAGCGGGGTGCAGCAGTGGCAGTTGCCGAGGCAAAATCTCGGGCGTGGGAGGAGTTTGGTGAGGCCATGGAGAAAGACTATCGATCGGCTCCAAAGAGGTTCTGGCAAACTGTCCGGCGCCTCAGGAGAGGAAGGCAGCAACTCGCTCACACTGTTTACAGTGGGGATGGGGAGCTGCTGACGTCAACTGAGGCTATAGTCGGACGGTGGAAGGAATACTTTGAGGAGCTCCTCAATCCCACCAATGCGCATTCCGAGGAGGAACCAGAGCTGGGAGGCCTGGGGATGGACTGTCCGATCTCGGGGGCAGAAGTTGCTGAGGTAGTCAAACAACTACACAGCGGCGGAGCCCCGGGGGCGGATGAGGTTCGTCCTGGGTATCTCAAGGCTATGGATGTTGTAGGGCTGTCATGGTTGACACGTCTCTACAACATTGCGTGGTCATCGGGGGCAGTTCCTAGGGAGTGGCAGACCGGGGTGGTGGTCCCCATCTTTAAGAAGGGTGACCTGAGGGTGTGTTCCAACTATAGGGGGATCACACTCCTCAGCCTCCCTGGAAAGGTCTACGCCAAGGTACTGGAGAGGAGGGTCCGATCGATAGTTGAATCTCAGATAGAGGAGGAGCAATGTGGTTTTCGTCCTGGCCGTGGAACTGTGGACCAGCTCTATACCCTTGCAAGGGTGATGGAGGGGGCATGGGAGTTTGCCCAAGCAATCCACATGTGCTTTGTGGATTTGGAGAAGGCTTATGACCGTGTCCCCAGGGGCATCCTGTGGGGGACGCTCCAGGAGTATGGGGTGGGTGGCTTTCTGTTAAGGGCCATTCATTCCCTTTACCAGAGGAGCGTGAGTTTGGTCCGCATAGCCGGTAGTAAGTCGGACCTGTTCCCAGTGAGGGTTGGACTCCGCCAGGGCTGCCCTTTGTCACCGGTTCTGTTCATCACTTTTATGGACAGAATTTCTAGACGTAGCCGTGGTGTGGAGTGTGTCGAGTTTGGTGGCAGGAGAATCTCGTCTCTGCTTTTTGCGGATGATGTGGTCCTCCTAGCTTCATCCAGCTCTGACCTTCAGCTCTTGCTGGGTAGGTTCGCGGCCGAATGTGAAGCGGCTGGGATGAGGATCAGCACCTCCAAATCTGAGACCATGGTTCTCGACCGGAAAAGGGTGGCTTGCCACCTCCGGGTCGGGGGAGAGGTCCTACCTCAAGTGGAGGAGTTTAAGTATCTCGGGGTCTTGTTCACGAGTGAGGGTAGGAGGGATCGGGAGATCGACAGGCGGATTGGTTCGGCGTCTGCAGTGATGCGGACGCTGAGCCGATCTGTCGTGGGGAAGAGGGAGCTGAGCCAGAAAGCCAGGCTCTCGATTTACCGGTCGATCTACGTCCCAATCCTCACCTATGGTCATGAGCTTTGGATAATGACCGAAAGAACGAGATCGCGGATACAAGCGGCCGAAATGAGTTTCCTCCGTAGGGTGGCCGGGCTCAGCCTTAGAGATAGGGTGAGGAGCTCGGACATTCGGGAGGGACTCGGAGTAGAACCGCTGCTCCTCCGGATCGAAAGGAGCCAGTTGAGGTGGTTTGGGCATCTGGTCAGGATGCCTCCTGGACGCCTCCCCGGGGAGGTGTTTCGGGCATGTCCTGCCGGCAGAAGGCCCCCGGGTCGACCCAGGACACGTTGGAGAGGTTACATCTCCAATCTGGTCCGGGAACGCCTTGGGGTCCTGCCGGAGGAGCTGGTGGACAAGGCCGGGGAGAGGACGGCCTGGAGCTCCCTAATTGGGATGCTGCCCCCGCGACCCGGACCCGGATAAGCGGAGGAAGACGAAGACGAAGTTTGTACTTTTAGCCAATTTGAATACTCCAAGCTATTTTAACTTGGCAGGGCCTTTAATTAGACCAGCTTGTATTTATTCAGTTTAACTCTCGTTTTATTATAAAGTAGGATTATTAAGCTGCGGCACCTAATCTATCCTAGTTGTAGGATTTTAATCCACATAAAAAGGTGGGAACGCGACAGCTCACACTAAACCAACGCTCATACTTCAGTCATTCCTTTAAACCGAATTGCCATTAAATATAATTTATCAGCTTAAGAACGAGTGCAGCCCAGCCCACTGGGCAAAGCGAGAGAAGAGTGTGTTTGTATGGATTAAGAATATGAAGGATAGGATGGGAGGTTTCACCTAGGCCAGGGGTCCTCAAGAAGATTTGTTCAAAGGACAGACTTTTTTTCCAGCAGACACCGTGAGGGCCGGATGCTATTCTAAAATACTTAAAATTTCTCTAATACAGTGTATATATATATATATATATATCTGCTGCACAATAAAATATGTTGAATAAGAGCTATGCTGGTAAAGGTTCTCAGTCATCCAGGTCATGGTAATCCAAAGAGGTTCAAATGAAGGCAACTTAACTTCTTTGGTTTCTTGAAGACGTTTCGCTTTTCATCTGAGTTTTGTCAATTCCGGCTGGAATATGGGAGAGTCACGCTTATGAACTGTAGCTGTCTATTGTTGCTTGACGAGTAGAAACTTTCAATTAGGGCTGCAACAAACGATTATTTGGATAATTGATGAATCGGATGGGGTCTCGACACGATTAATCGATTAATTGGATTACATGGGGAAATTTTTAAAAACTGCTAGGGAAACGCTATTTCTCTCCTTCCTTCACTTTATTTAACACAACATTATTAGAAAACAGTTCAATAGCAGAAAAACAACATGCCATCACCTAAATTGTCTTATAAGGTGTATAGACAGAGACCCTCAGCTACATCTATCTGTGACCTAAAATGCTTGGTCCAATTAAACAGCTTAAGGGCAATTCTCATCTGTTTTGTTTGATCTCATCTGTAGACATTTATTATAACTGGGGGTGTCAAACAACTAATTTTTAAATGTAATTAAACATAGGCTGTGAATTAATCAAAATTGATCACTATTTCCAAAAATGACTGAAAAAATAAGTTGTCACACACTCTATGGAAACTTTCAGAGAATCCACAAATAGTGGCTTTCAAATGGTTTTGTTACTTTCTGCAAGTTAAGAAAAGAAGCAGATGAGACAGCGTGTCTGATAATTTAGTTTTTCATCTGATAATATTAGAACATGTCAGTAATGTCTGAGGGGCTTTTATAAACACTGTATAACTAACACTACTGGAGAGGGTATGAATTACACAGAGGCTTCTGGGGAGCCCAGTTATGGGGGGGGGCGGCAGTTTGCCTTGGCCCCCAAAATGTCTTGAAACGGTCCTGGGTGTGTGACTGAGTGTTGAAGGTGACCTGAATAGTATCAAATTTATAAATATTACATGTGTGTAACTTATTGTTTTATAGGTAAAAACGTGTAGTGGAGATAAATCTACCTATATTTTACTTTTCAACACTTTGTTTTGTTTTGTTGTTTTTATTTAACTATTTTCCTGTCCTGTCTGTCTCTCATCTTCCTGCATCTCCTCTTAATTCTCCAGAAAAACTGCTGCCTGGATTCTTACTTTTTCACCTCATCAGTTACTTCTGAACAGATCAAAGGGATCTCCTGACCGCAAAGCGCAGAGCGCGTTTTCGATGCTGCGTGAGGTGAAATCACCGCAGCACAGGTGATGAGCTCCGCAGTAGCAGAGCGCTGCAGGCACAAATAAGACAGAAAATAGAGAACATGTGCACACTACATGAACGATCGTGTGCTAATTATAGTTTTTTTGGTTGCGCCACTTTGAGAATGGACCGTGCGCTGGAAGCAGCAGCCTGGATCGCTGCGCAACAATGCGCTGTGCCGCTCTCTGCTCAAGAGTCCAAAAATGATATAATATAGAAAACTTTTTTCCGGTTCCCCTGGATGTGTAGGATATACAGCTCCCCCATAATTCGATCCCTGCTCCTGGATGAAAAGCCGGACATTTTCATCAATACAAGAACCCGCAGTCCGGACGCACCGGACAGAGTGAAAAGTGGACACGTCCGGGGAAAACAGAACGTACGGTCACCATAGTCCTCATAAAGCGGGAAATTATAGATACAGTATTGTGCTCGTGTCCTGGGCCCTTTAGAGTTTGTGGGCCCTGGGCAATTGCCCAGTTAATCCGGCCTTGGGCGGAACCGGTTCGCAGCAGCGCGAGTCCCCCCGCTCATCTAATAAGTGTCGCGCTCACGACTTTAGACTCTTTTTTTACGAGCTTAGGGCATGTCTAGCCTGTGTAATAATCCGGGACTTGGATGAATCACTTTTGAAAAGTTTTTAATTTACCCGGACACAGAGTTCTCTCCTTCCTCGCTGATGATCCCGACATGCTTGCGTTTAAGACGCTGCATCATCCCGTGCCATGCTAAGTCTGACCTAAACGTTGCAGGTAACGCATGTCTTCGCCTGATTTAACTGAAAATGCTCCCAAACTTAAAAAGCTTTTACTTTTTTGACTCTCGCTGCTTCTGCCATGTTCCTCTTCCAAACAACTGCCGGCTCTCCCTCGCGCTGATCTGCCGGCTCTCCGTCGCGCTGATCTGTCTGCGCGCAACGGCGGGCGGGAAGGGGGGGGCGCTTTTGGAAGAGTTGTGCGACACAACGAATCGATGACGCAATTCGTTGCCAACGCTTTTAGTAATCGATTTTCATCGAATTTATCGATTCGTTGTTGCAGCCCTACTTTCTATCCATATGCCTCCTCCCTCCCTGATGAGTCGTTTGCCTCCATTGTGTGAGGGTGGTTGTATTGATTAGATGCAGAAGGGTGTGACCTAGACTGAAACTGTTTGGAGATTAGGTTCAGACATGCATTGTATGTACCAGAGAGGTGAAGCCCGAGTCCTCTTCCTCTATTTAAAGAGCAAGTCACACCCAAATCAATTTTTTTTGCTGATAAACTATATAAACGAGTGTCTAATTGTGCCGTATAATCAATAATTTGGCACTTCGGTGCATCTTAGGGAAAATTTAAATATTCTGCCTTAAACTGTCAGTGTTGATCTCTCTTCAGGTAAAAACGCTGCACTACATTCGAATTTAAATCTGCCATTGCTATTGGCTAAGAGGTACCCTATGACGTTAGCTGGGACCATTTGATGCCACAATGCCATTGTAATATTTTTTTATTAAATGCTGATTTCAGTTTGTTTAATTTGATGTCGAGAAACAGTGGAACATACATTTCTCCATTCTTGATTCAGTAATATTTGGGTGCCTGGTTGAAAGGTTTGGCGGACCATGTGGCCCATGGGCCACCATTTAAGGTTCACTGGTGTAGAGAGTTGTAAGAATTACATTTAGCATCAGTCTGAGTTTCATCATGGGTGGATAGCATGTGTGTACAATCTGATTTCTAGCAGCAAGACAGAAATAAAGGCAAAAACACTTACACATGAGGGATTTGTGATCACTCTATTCATTGCAGTTTTAGTTGTGTTTGAATCACATAAACATGTTTACATGGTCTTGTAGCCAAAGCGCTGATGCATCTTTAGAAAGCATTTCTTTGCATGGCAATTCTTAATGATATTTGGAGGACCTCAGGCCCAAAGAGTTGGGGGGCCGGGCGGAAAGGTCTGGCGGGTGAGATTTGGCCCGCGGGCCGCCAGTGGTGGACCACTGATCTTGGCCATCAACAACAAAGAGTGGGCGGGGCAAATGGTGCTGTCATAAACAGAAGAACTGGGAAAAAAAGGAAAAGAAAGAAGAAAGCCTTGCTCTTCTTTCCCAAAGCTCTGCATATGTTTGGAGGCATTTACAACGCAGCGATTTCACCTCGACGAACAACTTCAGTTAATTTCACAAACACTGAATGAATAAATCAAGATTTGTCAAAAGGTCAGCCTCATAAATCAAATGAAACATTTGAGCAACGTCAAAATAAACAATAATAAAAAGAGACGGACCAATATGGATTACCGAAAAACTAAAAGACTCACCTGACAGAGTTAGCCTTTCTCCCCTCTGCTTTCAAGAAAACCTTTAGATGATTAAACGGATAATTCACATACATCTTTAACCTGGAACGGAAAAACCAAAATCATTGTAAAGGAGAATCTTTAACAAAATGAACACAAAGCATTTGGTTAAACAGACATAACGTTTCTCAGGTTGTCCACAGCAAGGGTGAAAACACAGAATACCTAGTTACTGAGTGAAGCAATGATCCAAATGTAAAGATTTATTAAAGAACCAGATATTAACCTCCTCCTCATTAAGAGGGTTCATACACACTGGAAGGGGCTCTAATAGTGGCATTAGCGACAACCTGGTAGAGATTCTCTGACTAAATGGGGCCATTCAGAATAACAAAAATACCACAAAAATCTCAGAAAAATCTACCTTAGTTTTATTTTAAATTCATCATCATCAGTCATGGAAGATTAGCCTGAGAATGACCAAATTTCTCCATGTTGGTACAGTCTGGAAAAAAGCTTTGAGATGGTCATGCGATGGTCGTACCAGCCTTGTTGGGTCTACAATCTTGTCCCTGAGATCCTTGAAGAGCTCTTTGGTGTTGTCCTGGGTTAGACCACTCCTTTCCCAAAGGTCAGTATTGAGCAGAATCATAATTTACAGAAACTGGAGACCTAATTCTTTTTCGGACTTTTCTGTATTTTAAAGAGAAAGTGCAGTGGGAAAGCCTGCCGACCAAATGTTCTCTACAAAATGAACACCAACCGTCTTGCAGAATTCACTTACTTGACATTTATTTAAAGAGGAGTAACCCCATGAGATATGCCATCTCATTTTCACGATGGTCCTTTGTGTTAAATCAGCATTTTGTAAACATAAACGAGGGTTCTGAAAAACCACGAGAAACTGGGAACTAAAAAAAAAAGATTTTTAAAATCAACATGGGTGTTTGGTGGAAGTTTAAAGACCCTGAATACAAGCTGTGACCTTAGTGTTTACTCTAAATTCCATTCCTTGTTTAGTCCGGTTTAATCCTCACAATTTCCTGGATAGCAATGTTTGGGGAAATGAGCATTAAATGCTTCATTGGGGGTTGAGCAGCAGTGACTCTACCTAACGTTTGAGAGTTTTAAAATAAGAGTTCAAAGTATATCCTCACATTGTGGCGTTAGATCAATTTAATCTGTCTGATTAACAGAAACAGTTTTTCATCCTGTTTCTGTGTTCCTGCAGCTTCAGACTGCATTGCAGTGATATTCAGCTGATTGGTTCCACTGAACTGGAAAACGAAGTGCAGCTGAGCCGACTTATGGGGAGTCTAACTTCAATATGGAAAAAAGGTTTAAATTGTACATTAAGAACAGAACAGATGTGATGCTGAGGATTTACTTGAATGTAAATTAGTTTTTAACTATTCTGTCATGCATTTACGCATTTTAAAAAGCCCAGAATACACACAGTTCTATTGATGTAAATGGTCTGTATTTGTATAGGCACCTTTTTAGGGTTCTACAACCCCCCAAGGTGCTTCATAACACAATCAGTCATCCACCCATTCACACACTGGACAGACGTCATGGTGCGTTTCTTTTACCTCGGAATATATACAACTGTACATAGCATCGATTTTAGATGCCCCCTTACAAGTTTGTCTCGTAAAATAAAGATGTTTCCACCAAAGCTATTATTGTTATTACAAGGAGCTGTTATATTGAGCCTCAAAGTTGAATTGAAAAAAAAAAAACATTCTCTAACTTTGGGGGGTGTTCCAGTTCATTGGAAGTTGAAATTTCCGAGTATGGAATTAACTGGAATGAACCGGAGGGGGGGGGGGGGGGAATAACTAATCTGAAAACACAGTAATATTTAACAATTTGTTTGTTTGCTTTATTTGTTCATTCGGGGCTGATTGTTGCTTTTTACGACTCAAGCTCTATAACTTTTTCTTTGGGCAAACAAGTCAGAAAATTCACAGAATTTGAGAAGTTAGGAACAGTGAACTTAGTTAAAAATTATTTTTATTGATGAACTAAAAAACAAACAAATTCATTTTTAAAACAAACTTTCCCAACACTGGCCGGGATCGAACCTACAACCTTCCAATTTCTAGGCGATCCGCTCTACCTTTTGAGCTACTGCTGTCCCACATAATGTATGAACTTTAATTTGGGAAGATGTAAAAAAATACATCTTGTGGAAAAGATCTTTGTTGTGGCACCATTTTGAGCTCAAAGATGACTTTTACTGGGTTACATAAACTTTAACGAATCACATACATTAAAAAGAAGAGGGTTAAACTCACTTTTGACGAGTTACAGGATCAGACTCCGTTGGGTGAATGTAAGCAGTCAAGATCTGTATCAATGATTTATCATCAGAGACGCTACGAGAAAAAACAAATGAGATCTGAAACATTTAAAAAATTAATTCTGGTCTAATAGTCAAAGCGAGTATAATCTGAGTCACCTGAGAGAGAATCCAAGGATTAGCATGAACTCTCATCTATATGCTAAATAACTCACCTCCTCTTACTAAACTCTGTGTTGCTTTGAGGAAAGATGAGCTTCAGATGCCACAGGAACCGTTTTTCCCTAAAAAAAAAAAACAAATGCAGACGTCAATTTTTATTCAAAGAGTAACTAAACCCCGATTAACATTTTTTTGCTTATAAACTGCATAACTGGGTCTTTACAAATGTAATCTTTCTGTTTCTGTGCATTTTTTGACATGTTTGTGTAAACGTGATTAAATCCAGAATATAGGTATAGAAATGTCATAGTGCTGCCCCCTGCGGCAGAACAGTGGCTACTGCATTTTAAATTTGTGATTGACTGGGGCTGGTACAATTTCACGTCATCGGTACAGTCTCCTCCCACTCCCCCTCCCTCCCAGAATGGAAATTCCCCACACTTGGCCATGCCACTCTGCGCCTCCTGGCAACGCCCACTTTCATAGAATTTTTCAAATCTTGATTAGGGGTGGGGTTACATTTTCTGATTGTGTGCAGTCCCTCTTTAAACTTTAGAGAATAAGAATGTCTTCATACTCTTTTTCATGACATCATCTATGTGCAACAGTATCCCCCTTCACAACCCAACCCTAATTCCTTTGTTTTAATTTAAAGCATTAGACAGATTCAGTCAGTAATGTCAGAATCGTACAACTGGCTGCTTCCAAGATCTCATGACACAATTGAACTCAGCTTTATTTATAAAGCACATTAAAACAACCTGCATCACAAACTGCACAGAAACATCATAAAATCAACTATTAAAAACAAACAAACAAAACATAAGCAAATAAGTAGTACAATTAGCAAAAGGAAAAAGTAAATAAAAAATACTTAGCCTGAGCTAATAGCCAATATAATTAGCATATGTAAAATAATTTAATGATGATTTTCATCAAAAACAGCCAAGGAAATGCTACGTTACAAATGTTTAATTTGGGTTTGGGTTTATTGAACAAGAAACACACAAAAGACGATGTTGCATGTAAGGACAATGCAACCATTGTTTTGTACTGAGGTTTTCTAGTGTAGCCTCCAGGAATGGGACTGGTTTATATTCACAGAACAAGACGGATGACCAATATGAGTAACTAATCGTATAATCATATAATGAAATGGACAATATGGTTAAATGAAATGTTTTGATTAATCTGTGCTTAAATTACTGAAGTTGAAATGAATATTATTATTACATAGAAAAATTAAGAAGGATGAAATGAAATATATGACCCATATATTTAATCAGCACACTGACTGAACAAGACACACTCGCCATATCTCAATGAAGCAAGTTAGAATCTACGTCACTGCACATAGATATTTTCTTATCCACAAAATCAGCATTTTCATATCTGAGGGAGGTGTGTATCGGAATTTGTTGGCAAAACCCCTTTACAGGGAGAGTTCTGATTTATCATTAAACCAAAATATGGCCATTATTTAAACAGCATCACTTCCTGAGTAGTACAGTTGAGCCTAACTCTGACTGGCCATCAGAGGGAAACTGCTCCCATCGCATCTTTTGACTAGCTGTCAAATCCTGTTGCATGTTACAGCTGACCGTAAACGGTTCCTTCAGAATAAAGCGGAAGCAGCTCAGACTCCTTAAGTCTTCCATTGACGCAAATAACTACCTGTCGTGACCTGGAGACATCTCGAGACCGGTCTAGTCAGCACTGTGGTTTCTTCTACGGACTTTGGAACCTTTGAGGTCCCCGGACTTCAACACATTCCGGCTCTAACACGGGGGTCTCCGAGAGGGTACGTAGACTTGAAAGATTACGTCTGATGTGGTTTTATGAACCATCACTATAGTTTATAGCAGACCAAATTCACTCCCACTCAGAACTCCGTTTCTCCAGATACGAAGGTTCTGATAACATCACATTCACATCATCACACCACATTCCATCCGCTTAGATTCATTCATCACATAAAGTGTTCCTAGTTGTCATGCTTTTAATTGTTTAGAAAATAAATTTCTTACTTTTTATAAACTTGACTCTGTCTGAATTGATACAAAGTGTCTTACAATCCCTGAATAAACAAAGAATTCTAAATCTTCTGGTTAAAGAGCAAGTCACCCTCAAATTATCTTTTTTTGTGCTGATAAACTAAATAAACGAGTGTCTAATCGTGCTGCACACACGTGTAGTCAATAATTTGGCATTTCAGTGCATCTTAGTTAAAATTTAAATATTCTGCCTAAAACTGTCAGTGTTGTGCCGTTGTCAGGTAAAAACGCTGCACTGTATTTGAATTTAAATCTGCCACTGCTATTGGTTAAGAGGTATGCTATGATGTAAACTGGTACATTATGATGTCACAATGCTGTCGTGAGTCTGTGTGTGTGTGTGTGTATTTGTTAGCGGCTCCGCCCTCTCGGTCTGCCAGGCAATGGCATTTGTTGCATTTTTCAAACATGAAGTGGGAGTGGAGTTAGACTCTGGTAGGGGGTGACTTGCTCTTTAACATTCAAAGATCAATCAGATTGGATTTCCATATTTACAGTATATTCAAAGATACTTTAATAATCCCAGAGGGAAATGAGAGAGATATAGAAATTCATATCTTGTTGGTCAAATGTAGTGTAGTATATTGAGCTTTATAAGCACCCAAAATACATACGTATGCTACTCCTCCTACACTAGCCAGAGACTAATTTGTGATTTAAAACAACAAGATGCAACCAACAAATCAGTCTTATTGCTCTACTGAACTATGTGAGATTACACAATAAATTGTACTAGGCTAAAGGAATACTAACACCCAGATAAAACAAGACAACACAGAAAAGTGTCACTGCCCTAGGGGGGTGCAACTGCAACACTTCTGATTCATCACTGTGCAAGCTAAATTGTTTGATCAGCCAAAACCACAAAATGTCCCATAAATATAGTGGAATTGGTTCATCAACACCCCTTTCTTCCTTTTAGCAAAGTAGAAGAAATGAGGCCTTGGTGAATGAGATGAAGATGAAGGTCAAGCATGAGCTCAGAGAGCAGATCCAAGAGGCCCTGTTGTTATAGCTTCAGTGCTCAACAAAACAGGTTCAGAGCTTAACTAGGAAATGCCTTTTGATATGCTCAATATGCCAATTTCAAGGCCATTTTACATCTCTATAAACAGACTTCTTTCATTACCTTGGAGAAATAACATAACCTAAGTTGGGAGAAAAAGAAAGCTCCTTTGCTGAAAACAAGTTAAAACTCACAGGAAAAAATGATCTGCAGATAAAGGAACTTGGTGAGTGGCATTCCTTTAAGGAATGTACATCTTTCGACACCTCTCTTGATGCTTTATGCTAAAGAAAAATAGAATTTAGCTGTTTTGATTTAAAAAATAAGACGACTGCGACTGTCAGCATTCAGATGGAATATGAGCCTGGGATGCCTCTCAGCTTCTACCACATCACACACAAACTGAATATCTGTAGAGTTATTCTTGTGTTTAAGGTTGATTACCTACATCAGAAGTTATTTAGTAGTAGATTGGGGCACATAAATTTGGTATCAGTTTATGGCAACAACAGCAAGGTTTGGGAACATGCACTCCACTTTCACTGTACATCAGTGCATGAGGACCAGGGTCCTCATTTATTCAAACATATTTATGCACAGATTTGTGTGACTTTTGTGCGTAGAAAAAAATCTAAGCGTTGTGTGGTATTTATCGTTTTGTACTTGTTCTTACATTTAGGAATGTTTCTACGCACATTTCTGACCGTGCGTACGCACAGCATCTGGTGGCAGAAACCCACCCTACCCCCTGCCTTCGGATTGGTGGTCTAGCCTAGCAAGGTCACCAACGGATGTAGTCAATGTGCTCGTCACTCCCTTGATCTCCCTCCCACCTTGCGTACAACAGTGATCGAGCGCATTCACTGAGGCTGTGGCTCTCTCTGGGGGAGAACAAAGCTACCTATGTTGAAAGTACCTCTGAAATGTGCCCCACACCTCCACCACCTGTTATGCTTAAGACAGAGCTGACCCAGCAGACAAAGTTCTCAATTTACTGGTCGATCTACGTTCCTACCCTCATCTATGGTCATGAGCTTTGAGTAGTGACCAAAAGAACGAGATTGCAGATACAAGTGGCCGACATGAGATTTCTCCGTCTGTTAGAGATAGGGTGAGAAGCTTTGTCATCCGGGAGGGGCATGAAGTAGACCCGCTGCTCCTTCACATCAAGAGAAATCAGTTGAGGTGGCTCGTACATCTGATTAGGATGCCTCCCCTGTGAGGATTTCTGGACACACCCAACCACGAGGAGACCTAAAGGTTGGTTTATGCTTGACGCGTCCGCGAGGTCCGCACGGCTCCGCGCGGAAAAGTTGCGTCATTTTGCGTCATTTTAACAACCACGCCCCTCCACCGCGTCTCCGCACGGCCCAAGATTTCCGCAACGCACACCTCGGAAAATTTCTAACCACGCGGACGGTCGGACGCGGAAAAACATGGCGGACCGGCACGGCAGAGGTTCGTAAATACAGACATTTGTATGATTCAGCTCTCTGAGATCACCGTGATGAACATGTTGTTAATAATTCTTGGAGAGAAATGGCTCGCACTGTCGGAAAAGACGAGAACGCTTTTAAAAATGCTGAAATACCATGTTGTAAACAACAGTAATTTCTACTTCTACTATGGTGTAGTGTTGGATGCATGCTGTAGAGCTCCATGCTGCCCCGTTCAGTTTGGGAGAATATTGGCTCACCGCAGAGACGAGCCGCACAAACCATAAACGCTGCGAGTTGTGAAGCGCGTTCCAGCCGCGAGCTGCATCACCGCGCGGAAAGTGAATGCGTCAAGCATAAACCAAGCTTAAGTAAAGACCCAGGACACGCTGGAGGTACTATGGCCGAATCCCAGTACGCACACTTCCACTTTCGCGCCTTTAAATTACGCAATCCCAACCAGGGGTGCGAGTGTGTAGGGTGTCCCGATTCTCAAGTGTGGAGGTTGATCACGCCCCCTTTATGCCCTTGATCTGCACTTTACCCACAATCCATTGCTGTTGGGAGATAAGGCTCAAGTTCCTTTTCTGAAATATGTATTTTCTAAAGAAATTAGTTTGTTTTAGGATGATTAGTTGATACTCTGAATGTTTCAGACAAAGCAGCAATGAATTTAAATGTACTTCAAATAACCATTTGGTTGTCTGTTTGAAAGTTGCTAATAAAGGTATGACAGCAACCAGCATCCCGATGATGCAATGCTCCCTGTCTCAATTCGGCTATTATTTGCACACTTGTGTACCACACACTCAAAGCCTCACTGAAACTTTCTCCAAAAACCATTTGCTGAAGACCGCAGGGCGACATTTGGGATTGGGCCTATGTCTCTCGGCTAGCCAGGGAACGCCTAGGGATTGCCCTAGAGGAACTGGCCCAAGTAGCTAGGGAGAGGGAAGTCTGGGCCTCTCTGATTAGGCTACTTCCCCCGCGACCCGACTCCGAATAAGCGGCTGAAAATGGATGGATGGATGAATAATAAAATTAACTGATCTTCATTGGCAACCAGTCACATGGGCATAAGCAAGAGCACAAAATTACCTGCAAAGAGGGAGGAAGAACAGCTTTGATGAGAAGTTAGGGAGTTTATACTTAAAAAATGGACAATTTATTATTGCATGATATAAGACATTTAGCAGACAAACAGAATGAACTCTAATAATTAGATAATTATTTAGAGTTGTGGCTTTTTTATGATGATACATTCCTCTGAATGTGGTGGTTATCTTGAATTGGGTTGACTTCAACACAGGGTTTCCCCCAGCGCTTTATAAGCCTGGTGGCCCGCCAGGCTTTGCTTGGTCACCCGCCAAGGCGGGTGCTACAAATGAAAAAGTTGCACAGTGTCCACAGAATATATAGAAATACAGGCTAAAATGCATTATCTTGTAGAGGCTCAGAGTCCGCTTGCAGAAGTGACATTTACATGTGGATGTCAGTTGCTGCAGCATCGAGGATGTGGTGTTGTGGTAGGCTAAATCCATGTTCAGTATTTACACTGGACTACGTTTTCCGCCTTGGTCACTCACCTTTGACATTTCCTGTCATTTTCACACTCCACCGGGGTCCACGTTGTCCGCCATGGTTTAAGAGAAAGTTAAGTTACGTTCGCTACTCATGTGTGCATTCAGTGCAGTGTGTATGTGTGTCGCTTATTTCGGTCCGGGTGAAACATGACCCGGGGCGATTGCAAAGCCATTAATTAATTAAACATGAATTAAACGAAGCCTCGAGGCAGAGACTTTGACTTGAGGCTTTTTTTTACTCGAATTATTCGAGGTACTCGAGGATATGTTTCAGCCCTAATTATGAGACCAAGGTATTGATTCGGAAAAGGGTAGAATGTCTTCTCCGGGTCAGGGATGAGGTCCTGCCCCAAGTAGAGGAGTTTAAGTATCTCAGGGTCTTGTTCAAGAGTGAGGGAAAACTGGAGCGTGAGATCGATAGGCGGATTGGTGATGCATCTGCAGTGATGCGGGCGTTGTACCGGTCTGTCGTGGTGAAGAGAAAGCTGAGTCAGAAGGTGAAGCTCTCAATGTATTAGTCGATCTACGTTCCTACCCTCACCCATGGTCATGAGCTTTGGGTAGTGACCGAAAGAACGAGATCGCGGATACAAGCGGCCGAAATGAGTTTTCCCCGAAGAGTGGCTGGGCTCTCCGTTAGAGATAAGGTGAGAAGCTCTGTCATTTGGGAGGGGCTCGGCGTAGACCCGCTGCTCCTCCACATCGAGAGGAGCCAGTTGAGGTGGGTCAGGCATCTTGCCAGGATGCCTCCTGGATGCCTCCCTGGTGAGGTTTTCCGGGCACGTCCAACCGGGAGGAGGTCTAAAGGTAGACCCAGGACACGTTGGAGGGACTATGACTCTCACCTAGCCAGGGAACGCCTTGGGATTCTTCTGGAGGAGCTGGCCCAAGAGGCTGGGGAGAGGGAAGTCTGGGCCTCTCGCCTTAGGCTACTGCTCCCGCGACCCGACTCCAGATAAGCGGATGAAAATGGATGGATGGATGGTTGGATGAATTGAATTATTCCATCTGAATAAATTAATTTCAAAATTATGGGATCTGGCCCAATTTCTGATCACGTGATTAGGGCAGATTATCCCTAAATTAGCATTGTGTCACATTTTAAAAGGTTCATATCAAAGGGTGTGTGAGTGAAAAAATGTAGAAAAATCAATCCTTCACAAAATGTGTGTGTAAAACAACAAAACATGCTTCTGGTGTTGTCTGAGATTGTGAATCCAGAGACTTTCTGCATTTTGAAAAGCACTCAATTAAAGGTGCCAATCAGCATTAGTTATTTGCAATCAGAGGTTGCAGCAGCAGGTATGATGCATAGGGAGTGTGGACACGGATCTGGGAGGACTCTGCTGTTATACAGGTGCTGGCCAGTAAATTAGAATATCATCAAAAGGTTGAAAATATTTCAGTAATTCCATTCAAAACGTGAAACTTGTACATTATATTCATGCAATGCACACAGACCAATGTATTTCCAATGTTCATTACATTTAAATTTGATATTCATAAGTGACAACTAATGAAAACTCAAAATTTGGTATATCAAAAAATTAGAATATTCTGAAAAGGCTGAATATAGAAGACACCTGCTGCCACTCTAATCAGCTGATTTACTCAAAACACCTGCAAAGGCCTTTAAAAGGTCCCTCAGTCTTGTTTTGAAGGCACCACAATCATGGGGAAGACTTCTGACTTAACAGCTGTCCAAAAGACAATCATTGACACCTTGCACAAGGAGGGCAAGACACAAAAGGTGATTGCTAAAGAAGCTGGCTGTTCGCAGAGCTCTGTGTCCAAGCACATTAACAGACAGGCGAAGGGACGGAAAAAATGTGGTAGAAAAAAGTGTACAAGCTCTAGGGATAACCGCACCCTGCAGAGAATTGTGACGACAAACCCATTCAAAAATGTGGGGGAGATCCACAAAGAGTGGACTGCAGCTGGAGTCAGCGCTTCAAGAACCACCACGAGGAGACTCATGAAAGACATGGGATTCAGGTGTCGCATTCCGTGTGTCAAGCCACTCTTGAACATGAAACAGCGCAAGAAGCGTCTCGCCTGGGCCAAGGACAAAAAGGACTGGACTGATGCTGAGTGGTCCAAAGTTATGTTTTCTGATGAAAGCAAGTTCTGCATTTCCTTTGGAAATCAAGGACCCAGAGTCTGGAGGAAGAGCGGAGAAGCACAGAATCCACGTTGCATGAGGTCCAGTGTAAAGTTTCCACCGTCAGTGATGGTGTGGGGTGCCATGTCATCTGCCGGTGTTGGCCCACTCTGTTTCCTGAGGTCCAGGGTCAATGCAGCCGTCTACCAGGAAGTTTTAGAGCACTTCATGCTTCCTGCTGCTGACCAACTTTATGGGGATGCAGACTTCACCTTTCAACAGGACTTGGCACCTGCACACAGTGCCAAAACCACCAGCACCTGGTTCAAGGACCATGGTATCCCTGTCCTTGATTGGCCAGCAAACTCGCCTGACCTTAACCCCATAGAAAATCTATGGGGTATTGTGAAGCGGAGGATGCAATACGCTAGACCCAACAATGCAGAGGAGCTGAAGACGACTATCAGAGCAACCTGGGCTCTCATAACACCTGAGCAGTGCCACAGACTGATCGAGTCCATGCCACGCCGCATTACTGCAGTTATTGAGGCAAAAGGAGCCCCGACTAAGTATTGAGTGCTATACATGCACATTCTTTTCATGTTCATTCTTTTCAGTTGGCCAACATTAGAGAAACAAACATTTTTTCATTGGCCTTTAGAATATTCTAATTTTCTGAGATACCAGATTTGATGTTTTCATTGGTTGTCACCTATAAATATCAAAATTAAACGTAATAAACATCGGAAATACATTGGTCTGTGTGCATTGCATGAATATAATGTACAAGTTTCACGTTTTGAATGGAATTACTGAAATATTTTCAACCTTTTGATGATATTCTAATTTACTGGCCAGCACCTGTAGATATTCAAAATTGCTCATTCCTCACTTTGACAGGTTAATGTGTTTGCTCAGTTTCGTCAGTTTCGTTCTTTGTACATGTCTCAAAACTGAAATATTTCTACATGCAAATACATATGAAAGAAGGACCAGGTGTGATGATGCAGCTATTCTGTCATTACATCAAATGGAAAATATGCCTTTATTTGGAAAAAGGACTTGCCCAAAGAGGATTGTAATCATTACATGTAAGGCCACAATGCATACCTCAGAGAAGTGCCATCATTCACTGGTGAAAACAAGGAGAAGAAAACAGCATTAAAAGTTTAAACAGAAGCTCTGACAGTAGAGAACAGATGTTTACATACCAGGACCTGTTAAAGAACAAAGTCACACAGCTGAGCCAATCAACAGAATATGAACTTTCTTTGATAAACACTTGCAAGCTAGCAATGCCGAATAGGCTAAGCACACACTGGGATATAATGCACAAAAAAATCCTTTTGATCTAATCAAAGATTATGTAGAAGGTCTATAATTCCTTGCAACGTAGCTGTCTGTACCCTCAAATGAGCTTAATTAAAGAGCAGTTTTGCTTTGGAGGATTATTCATCAAACAGATTCAAGAAAAAACAAAAGACCAGGAACTGCACAAAGCTGGAAATGTGTCAGAATAGTTTCAGCAATTTTCTGTGACTGTGAGAATTAACTGTCTGTGAAGAAAACTAATTTAAATTCTCTGTTAATACCATTAGAAACTAAATTCGGCAACTGACCTCCTGTTTATTATTCATATAAATGAGTAGAAAAAGAAATCACAGATATTGCAGTGTTAAAAGTTTTTGGATGTGTCAAAATTCAGGGACAGCTTCTTTGGAAGGTGCAGTCCTACTCTGTCCTACCTGGTCCAAGTAGATTTGCTCTTAGCAGCGTGGATGGACCCAAAGTGGGCAACTTTAAATTTTTAAACTTTAGCCTTCACATGTCCTCTTGCCTTGTAATTGTGATGGTGCTAAACAGAAGCTGAAACTAAACTTAGCTGTAACTGTTTGAAGAGTTTCTCACAGTTTTAGCCTAAATTAAATGTGCAAAGAAAACATAGCATGATTGCTTCATGCTCTAATTTTGTTACAATCAAATATTAATTTACTAACATTTAATACTGTTATCTTTGCAATGGGGACTGCCTTTGCCAACTGTGGTTACTGCAGACCTGTCCCTGCAATTCAAGGAAAACAAGGATGTTATTGAGGATGCACTTTAATTATCCTTTGAATTTGGACCAGCTTTTGCCTAGCTATGATGTAATATGCCTTAATTATGTACTCAGAAGGATGCAGCCCCTAGGTGCGGACACTGTCTTTATTACAAAGTAGGTCAGATTGATCCAATTTTTGTGATCAAAATTGCAATTTCAGACAACGCGATCAGCAACAATTCTTTTTCTTAGCACACCTGACAACCAGGATCTGTTGCACCAACTAGAGAAAGAAAGAAAGAAAACAATATTTTATATTGCGCCTCTCACGATAATAATCACGAGGCACTTCACAAATACGAAAGAAAAAATAAAGTATAAAAGCAATAAAAAAAAAGATTAAAAATATATTTAAAATGAGACAGATAATGGTGAAAAAAATACATTAGGATATGGAGAGAGAAAGTGAATAAGAAAGAGCAGTGGATCCCGTGAAAGGCGGAATAAGAACAGAATAAGAAGAGGGTGGTGGCTATGGATTAACAAATCCAGCGCAGTGGCCTAGTGGTAGAGCGTCCACCCTGGGACCGTTTGATCGGAGTTCAAATCCCGGTCGGGTCATATAAAGACTTAATATAAAAAAATGGGACCAGTGCCTCCCTGCTTGACACTCAGCTTTAAAGGGTCGGATTGGGGGGTTAAACCGCCAAATAGTTCATGAGTGCGGCCGTGTCTACAGCTCCCCGCTCCCCGTGGGGATGGGTCAAATGCGGAGGACAATTTTCACCACACCACACCAGTGTGTGTGTGTGTGTGTGTGTGTGTGAGAGAGAGAGAGAGAGAGAGAGAGATAACTATAGAACTTTAATCTTTAATTCCCTAGATTTTAAAAATCTAGTGTGGCAGTGAGTGTAGGTGGGTGGTGAGGGCTGTGATGCAGGAGCTTAATGCTTAAGCTGACGAAGCAGCACATTTGGTCATTTTTCCAGTTTTTTTTTTCTTCTATCCGTAGTGCTGCTACGGCTGCGGTCGCTGGTGCTCATTTTCTGTGCCTGACTTGGCACCATTTGCGAGTTTTGAGACAGGCTAATCTATCCACTTCCTGCAACAAAGGAAAGGAATTTACTGCAGCAAGATCATGAACTTGAAAGCGAAATTATATAAAAAAAGACATTATTTTTTTTCTGATGGCACAAACTGTAGCGGAGTGACATCAATTCAAAGTAAGCATGAAAATGTGTCAGAGAATCGAAAATTAATCGATATCTTTTAATTTCTGACTCTTATCGAGAAGATTTTTCCCATATCAATAAATTTGATGATAAAAAAATGAAAAGGTGTGTAGGTTGGTAACGTTCATGTCTCTTTAAGAAGCTTAACCACCTTGGGTCACATAAAATGTGACTCAACGTGATACATGTGACAGCGCCATCTAGTGGACAACTTTTGTTTCTGAGCATACCTGTAGTTATCGTCCATTTATCGTTATCGTGAAATCCTCAATATATTCTGATACTGATTTTAGGCCATATCGCCCAGCCCTCGTCAGAGTTTAGAGTTACAGTGGTGTTGTTGAGAGAGACATTATTTATGCACGTTGCCTTTGTAAAACAATGCTGGGAAAACTGTATGCTTGTTTCTTATTAATAAATACATCTGAAGGCAATGCTTATCTTTATATTTCATCCTTGCATTATTAAATTATTGGCTTATAAATGTTTTGGTGGTATGATGTCATTTCCTGTCATGTTTGTAAAAGTTACTGTATATTGTGAGTATTATGCTGAAGTTTGATTTGAAGCACATTGTCAATTTAATTGAAATTACAATTTCAGCCAGAAAAAATCACAATTGAGTATTTTCCTAAAGTATTTCAGCCTTATTCCAAAGTGGATTAAGATGTAAATGATAACCACTAAGGATAAAAAATCAAAACAAAACTAAAAAACAATTAACATTGACCACAAAATTCTGATTCCACTGGAAGGAAAAAGATTCAACAGATAAAAATTTAAGGCCGGCAGAACAACAACCGCTAAAGGCTCTCAATTTTATTTACAAAAATGTTTAAAGAAAGGTAAAACATTTTCATTTCTTTATCCCAACTTCATCAGCCATTGTGTACTCATAAAACACCCATTTTCTTTCTACGTTGCTCAGAATTTGGATTTGAGCCTGCTGAACTCTGCAACTTTAGCTGACTCGCTACATTTTAAGAGTCTCAGCAACTGTCTGAGAAAGAAATCAGACTCAGACAAAGATGGATGAGTTCATTAACAAGAGCACACACTGTTGATTGAATAAGTAATTGGAGTTGCTTGTGCCATCATCACTAGAACAGAAGGTCTGACTGCTAGTCTGGCAGTCAGGAGCTGAAGAACAGGACAGATCCAACAAAAACTCAGCTACACGTGCAACTCTGTGTAGTGTGCCTATTTTCAAATGCACATGCCAGGATTTGGGTGGCGAGTGGTTGCTGGTGGAAAGACAGATGACAGCACCTGGAGCTGTTTACCGTTTGGAAAACTAAACCAAAAAAATACTAAAAGAAATTAAGTCCAGCTTCAGTTCTTGTGATTCCATTTAATTTCATTCTGAAAGGCCATAACCACAAACGTGCCAAATTGAGGTGGTAACTAATCTACAACTATTAGTGAAGATGTCTCACCCCCAAATTCCACTACCTCCGCTCCGCCTTCCGCAGCCGCTCGCTTCCGAACTCAATTTTTCGTGGTAACTGCTCTACAACGGCTCCGCTCCGGTGCGGAGACCTGAGGGGGGCAAACAAGCATGCGCGGGATTTTCGAGATCTTGCGATACAGTCCGAGCAATAAACGCGGAAGTTAGATCCAAACACCCGTTGTGTGGGAGAAGCATCGGCATGAGCTGTTTAATTTGCCCATCATTTGTGTTGAGAGATCAGCAGTGTTTGGATCAACAAAGTGTGACTACTTTGATAGTGGAAACTGTATTTATGGCTTACTTTTGTGCATTTAAACTTCAGCCGCCATTGATAGTTGTTAAAAGTTGTTAAACCTGTGCATATGAAACAAAAAACGCCTTTTGTTTATCAATTTATTGTGAAAAATGGAAGTTGTGCTTGCTCCTTTTCCTGTTGGGCGGTTGTGATTTCTGTCCATTTACTGCGGAGGTGCTCCGGCGTCCGGCGAAAATAGGATCGATTCTACTTTTGCCGGACGCCGGAACAGAGGGCGGCGCACTGCGCCGCACTGCCGGAGCACGGCCGCAGTAGTGGAATTGCTCTGATTGACTACAACGGGACCAATTTTGCTCCGGCGTTCGTGTCGGAGCGGAGCGGAGGTAGTGGAATTTGGGGGTCAGTCTGATCTCAAACATTGGCATCGGTGTGCCGATTAAAGCACTTTATATTGATCGGTACCAGAGTGATATGTAAACACTCATCCCCTAATCTTTACTGTTGACTATGCTTTATGCTAGCCGAAAGTAGAGCAACAGCTCGTTGCTGAGCTAGTGGAACAAACATGGAGGCAATCTCAAAGAGACAACATGTTATTGATGTAACACATTTATTATGAGTGAATTTTACGTTTGCTTCATTTAGGACATGCTTTAACATAAATATGAAATCACATAAGCCATGGTTGCTGTTTTGAAGTTTGAATTACCATTTTGAACATTGCTGTCTCAGCAGCAGATGGCGTATTTAAATCCTAAGTGTGTGTAACATGTGTTTGCTGTGAAGCCAGTAGAGAGAGCATTCACAAAAATCAACTTTTTGTAAAAACAGAGTTTTAAATAGTTAAATTTAAGAGTCGGGTCACAGGGGCAGCAGCCTAAGGCAAGATGCCCAGATGTCCCTCTTTCCAGCCACTTGGGCCAGCTCTTCCAGGGGAATCCCAAGGTGTTCCCTGGCCAGCGAAGAGAGATTGCACCTCCAGCATGTCCTGAGTCTTCCATTGGGTCTCCTCCCAGTTGGAGGTGCCCAAAAAACCTCACCAGGAAGGCGTCCAGGAGGCCTCCTGACCAGATACCCGAGCAACCTCAACTGGCTCCTCTCGACGTGGAGGAGCAGCAGGTCTACTTCAAGCCCCTACCGGATGACCAAGCTTCTCACCTTATTTCTAAGGGAGAGCCCAGCCACCCTGCGGAGAAAACTCATTTTGGCCGCTTGTATCCGCGATCTTGTTCTTTCGGTCACTACCCAGCTCGTGACCATAGGTGAGGGTAGGAACGTAGATCGACTGGTAAATCGAGAGCTTTGCCTTTGGCTCAGGTCTCTCTTCACCACAACAGTGCCCACATCACATCCAGAACCTTAAGGAACCCCGGGTGGATCTTATCCACCCCAGGGGCCTTGCCACTGAAGAGTTTTTTGATCACCTCAGTGACCTCGACCCCAGAGATTGGAGAGTCCAACTCAAAGTCCCCAGACTCTGCTTCCTCACTGGAAGGTGTGCCAGTGTGATTGAGGAGGTTTCCGAAGTATTCCGTCCACCTATCCACAACGTCCTGTGTAGAGGTCAGCAGCACACCATCACCACTGTAAACAGTGTTGGTAGCGCACTTCTTTCTCCTCCTGAGACGCCAGGTGGTTGACCAGAATCTTCTCAAAGCCATATGGAAGTCTTGCTTCATGGTCTCATTAAGCTCCACCCACACCTGGGTTTCGGCCTCCGCGACCACCCGAGCCAAATTCTGCTTGGACTGCCAGTATCCATCAGCTGCCTATGGAGTCCCACAGGCCAAAAAGACCCAATAGGACTCTTTCTTCAGCTTGACAGCATCCCTTTGGGGCTTGTCACCATGAAAGGCACAGACAACTCTGCAGCCGCAGCTCCGGTCAGTCGCCCCAACAGTGGAAGCACGGAACATGGCCCACTCAGACCCAGTGGCCCCCACTTCACTCGGGACATGTTTGAAGTTCTGTCGGAGGTAGAATTGAAGTTCCTTCCGACAGACTCCCAGCAGACCCTCACAATACGTTTGGGCATGCCAGGTCTGACCGGCTTCCTCCCCCACCATCGGAGCCAACTGCTCAGTTGACAGCTCCACTCCTTTCTTCACCCGAGTGTTCAAGACATGCGGCCACGGATCAGACGAAACAACAACAAAGTCGATCATCGAGCTGCGGCCTAAGGTATCCTGGTGCCAAGAGCACATATGGACACCTTTATGCTTGAACATGATGTTTGTTATGGACAATCCATGACGTGCACAGAAGTCCAATAACAAAACATCACTCTGATCAAGATCGGGGAGGGGGGGGGGGGGTGTTCCTCTTAACCACACCTGTCCAGGTCTCACTGTTGTTGCCCACATAAGCGTAAAAGTCCCCCAGAAGAACGAGGGAGTCATTTGAAGGAGTACACCACCCCAAGGACTCCAAAAAGCTCATTGAAAAGGGGGACCCACGCCTCCTCTTCGGGCTGTGCCCGGCCGGGCTCCATGGTTAAAAGCCCGACCACCAGGTGCTCGCCAACGTTGGTTGGAAAATCCCTACTTGAAAACCTACATTTCTGCAACAATTCAATGTTTTTAAAAATTCTAATGAATCTTTTTCCAAAGCATGTGCAAAACATTTACTAACGTTGAAGTACCTTTAAGAGAATCTATGTTTGTCAAGTTCATGTTTGCAGTATTTCAAAGATGATATCACCTCTAGTTAATTGAGTTTGAGCAGCACATGTTTCACACTTAAGTCAGGGTTTCATGGCATTTGTGTTACCTATAATGGCAGCTGAAAGAGACTAAGCTCTGCATCATTCCAAGGGAAGTCAACAAAGTTACAATCTGCCGTCTCAAAGACACGGTCTAAAGCTGCTGCTGATTGTTTCATTTGTACTTAATGTCTAGAAAGTAGAGGTCGTACTACAAACAAGGATGAATTTTTCATGGCAAGCTATGAAATCAGAGGTGCAACATGGATTTCTGTGCTGTAATCAATTTATGAAGTCATCCATCACCCACAATCACTCACACACCAAATAGGTTTCAACGAATCTGCAATCAATGTTAAAGCGATAATACAGCCTTTTATAAATAGCATAAAATGAGTTTAATGAAGGTGCTAAAATTACAGTTTGGCTGTGTTATAGTGTACATGTGCACGTTCACGGTGTGCTCACAGAATGGGCAATTGCAGATGAGGGATTTTTCACCATACTTGAGAACGATGCCACATAGCACAGGTCTCTGCATCATACCTCCTACCTTATTAGAGCTGCAGACCTCTGGAGGGATCTTGGTCCCTTCCACGTTGCAGCATTGGACCAACTGGAGTATTTCCATTCACTAGCACGGCGGACATGGCGTGGTGTAAATGGCAGTGACAGAGTTAAGAACAACAAATGTATCCAGTTAATGATGTCATACAATTTAAATTGAATTTAACTTTGGTGACAGTTTGACAAATTATAATGGCAACCACACACAGAATATGGAATGACGCTCAGCAATGGTGTGACGGGTTTCAACGTAATCATGACTGGATGTAGGACAATGTTAAAGGAATAGTTCAGCTGTCTGTCCATCTCAGTTACTGTTTCTTTGGGTAAGACACTTAACCCTTCTTTTCCAAATTAATTTTTTGCCATTTTAAACATGTTTTTTAATAATTTAAAAAAAATCTTTTTTATATTTTAAATGTTTTGATTTTGTGAAGCGCCTCGTGATTTTTATCTCGAGAGGCACTATATATAAAAAAGCATTTTCCGTCTTTTGTTTCTTTCTCCTTGCCTGCTGGCGGTGGTCGGAAGGACCGGTGACTCCAATTGTGTGGCAGCCCTGCCTCTGTCAGTGTGCCCCAGGTGAACTGTGGCTACGATGTGGCTCATCATCATCAGCATGTGAATGTGTGTGTGAATGATTCTGGTGTAAAGCACTTTGGAGTCCTCAGACTGAGAAAAGTGATAAACAAATGCAGGCCATTAATCACAGGTGTTCCACGATGGCTCTGAATGTAGGCATATTTGGGCCATAAATAAAAAATTGCAGTAACCTTAAAAAGTTTCCAATCACCATAAATTCTGTGTTTTAAGCAAATGTTTTAGAAGCCTTTTCATCACTGCTTATTTTGCCTTCTGTTATTTTGTCCAAAAAAAAAAAAAAACTGAAAATCCTGATTAAATTGACCTATGGATCATCGTAAGTGTAGCTTTCTACTGCTGGTATAAAAATATTAATAATAAATAATGATGACATTTTTTTTACTAAAACAATAGGGTTCCCTGCCATTTGGGCTTGGAACCCTAATAATCAATAGCTAAGACTGATCTTATTGAAAACGTGCACAGAAGCACTCATCAAAATTGCCGTAATACTACTTTACTGTGTTGCCTTTATGTTGAATTAAACTGGAATGAAGTTTGCTTCACCAACTCCGATCCCCACCATCCTGCAAATATGAAGTTTCCTTGCTCCATCTCACCTGATTTAAATGAATAAATATTTAACAGACTTCTGCACCATATACTGAGGTGATTATCCTATCTGATTCATGAGTGTTGGAGCAGGTAAAATGTAGAAGCTGCACTCAGGCACTGAATCATTCTTTTGGATTTACTTCTTTATCATCTGCAAAACACTAGTTTTTTTTTTTTCTCTGCTAGTTCATTTTTCAGTGGAGTGTTCAACACCTGTCAATAACTGGGAACAAATTTAGCTAACAGCTGACCCACAAAGCGTGGCTTAATTGAAGATGATTTCCAATATATGGGAAAATAATATACAAGGCACAAAAACCACAATGGTTCATGTTACTAATCATCTCAAATTATTATAGAAATCTGTTCAGTTATTACCCACAGTGAGTGCTGCTGGAATGTGCTGTCCAGTCGACTCAAGCTGTCTATGAGGAAAATGTCCAGCCATGCCAGGCTGAAGCTGAAAAAACATAATTCCACCCCAACATAACTGGTCCCAGTGTTCTGCCAAATGCCAGCGATTATATCCTTACCCTCCAAGAGCTGCACTGGGAGGGAGTCTACAACTTTTAGAAATTAATTTACTAATAGTGCCATGTTTTTGAAGCTGAAAAGTAAAAAGTCAACAATTATCATTATTTAACCAGGGACAGACTCATGCACTCACATGCACATCATCACCAGGCATAAAAGCCCTCCGCCCAGCTGTTGCCAGTAATGATCCTCCTCTGGCAGCATCAGTGTGTCGCTAACCAGCTGCAGTCACACCGCTCCCACATCTGCTTCTCATATTATGTACTTGGTACATCTTGAAGCACATTCTCTCTTGATCCCTTGCTAATAACTGTATACCTTTAGTCCATCCTGGATGTGTATTTTCAGGCCTGTGAATTGGATGCTTCTCCTTCAGTGAGAAACAGTGAAGTTAGGCAGAACAAACAAATAGGAGGAGGCCACTGATTCCTGGTCATATTCTTATTTAACAAGGACTTTTAATAATCAACTAGTCACCACTTATTTTGGTGATTAGTCGACTAATCGTCTTGTGAGTAAATTGTAACTTATCACACCAGCCTACAGCTTCTCTAATATAACCACCAGACATTTGCTTGCTGAGGTGGGCATGTTGGCTCTGAAACAGTTGTCCATTGAAGAGCAATGCCTTTTTAAACACTGATGCAGCATAATACAATAAAACATTAAGATTACATGACATTTACTGATATGCACAGTTCTGGTAAACTTGATCCCATCATTATGGTGTGTTACGTCAGGAATGATTGCAGAAAAGGTGTCAACAATGAGTCAAAAAGGTAAGATTATGTTATGTTTGGGTTATCGTAACTCACTGTTGATTCTGCTCATCCATCACCATAGCCGTGCCATAGAAGGCAAGTTCTACATGGCAGATTCTGCATTTCACATTCTTCTCTTGAATTATAAAATGCTCCCAAACTCAGGAGCTCTGTTGCCAGCATGCCATTGGACTGTTGTACGGCCTTTTCTGGTGACATTACAGCTGAGCCGAATGTCACTGCCAGCAGAAGTTACAGCGGCAGTTTGGAGAGAAAAACGTGATAAAAATAATTTTAAAAAATAAACTATGCTGCTGATTACTGCATTTGTCATCAACAATTTTGGTAGTCAACCTCATCGACATAATTTAGAAATAAAAGACTATTTGACTTTTTTCTTGGTGAATTTGTGGTACTCAAACAGACAAACAAGAACAACCAAAACAGCTTTTTCACATGAACTTTCTGCAAAGTCAGCAATGTGTTTATTAGAAAATGAGCTTGGAGTTGAAATCTGCAACTAGAAGCTGGCAGCATTTTGCCTAGCGACATGCAAACCACCACCTGCAGAAACCCTGAGACAAACACAACAGAACAGTAAACCCAAAAATAGAAATGAGGGTGGTAAAAAGATGAAAAGATGGTAAAATCAGGTGGGAGAGCTGAAAAATCCCTCGTTTGTGGCAATCCTGATTGGTACCTAGAGTCATTCCCGGGTATTTCAGACTCATAAAATTTTTATACGAAGTTCTCTCATCCCTATACTATTCTTCCACTGAGGGATTAGAGTGGCAGGACTCAAAACAAAATGTAAAATGAGCGGCAGGAGGTTGCTCGGAGAGAAAGAGGAAAGCTGCCAAAAAGGAGAAGACCACCAGTGGAACAGAGATAATTGGAAAACAAAACCCATATGAATGTGAAGGCAGTAATGAGCCTTGGGTTTCTGAATTACAACTTGACTAAGCTGAACTTTTTCTGAACGTGTGTCCTAAATTCCTCAGTAATTCTAGTCAAGTTAAAAATTAGAGACTGGGAATGTAATTATGTCAGTCTATGGGACTGAAATAACAGTCTGTAAAGCAGAAACCAAATAACACTAAACGTAAAGATGCTGAAACACCTGTATAACTATTTCTAACTTAAACAAAACCAAAAGCCTTAAACGTTTGTATCTTTACAAAATAAAAGACACACAAACTATCCAGTGCTGCAACGCTTTACTAGCCTAGAAATCTAGACAAACTGCAGGATTACCGAAAAGTTATTGCTCTGCAGGTTAGTCTAGCCACGCTCTATTTTAGCCTCAGCAAGTCTTCCAATGACCTGAGCAGTTCTGTGCTATGCCAACCACAGCACTCTATTGGCTTGGTGGGCTAATCACAGTGCTCTATCGGCTTGGTGGGCCAACCACAGCACTCTATTGGCTTGGTGGGTTAATCACAGTGCTCTATCGGCTTGGTGGGCCAACCACAGCACTCTATTGGCTTGGTGGGTTAATCACAGTGCTCTATCGGCTTGGTGGGCAAGCCACAGAGCTCTATCGGCTTGGTGGGCCAACAACAGCACTCTATTGGCTTGGTGGGTTAATCACAGTGCTCTATCGGCTTGGTGGGCAAGCCACAGAGCTCTATCGGCTTGGTGGGCCAACAACAGCGCTCTATTGGCTTGGTGGGTTAATCACAGTGCTCTATCGGCTTGGTGGGCAAACCACAGTGTTCTATCGGCTTGGTGGGATAATCAAAGTGCTCTATCGGCTTGGCGGGCCAACAACAGCGTTCTATTGGTTTTGTGGGTTAATCACAGTGCTCTATTGGCTTGATGGGCCAAACAGCACTCTATCGGCTTGGTGGGCTAACCACAGAGTTCTATCGGCTTGGTGGGCTAATCACATTGACATACATATATGGACAATGGGTTTCCATAGGCTCCAATAATAAGTTATTGTACTAAAATGGGAGGTGGCCACCGCCGCCATTCTGACCGTGTCACAGGTTCCGTCAAGCCCAGACAATTCCACAAGAGGGAAGAGAGGTGGAGCTGAGGGTGGGGCTGTAAGGCTGGGATCAACTGACACCTGGTTGAACTAGCTACAAGCTAACCTGAAGCTAACCCAAAGCTAACACGGAGGTGGGGGCTAAGCTAACGGAGGTAGCAACCTAGCTACAACCGGAGTTAACTGCACAACACCAGAGCTTCTGAGTCAGAGATACGCCGGGCTGACCGCTGGGTAAAACCGGGTGGAACACAGAGGTCTCCCGAAAGCTGCTGAAAGCCGACAGCCGCACAGCAGACAGAAGCCGCGATCAGACAGAGATGTGCCGAGCTGCGGGGAGGGGAACAACAGGTGGAAAACATCTATCTCCCGAGAGCTCCACAAGCCGATAGTCGGAACCCAGCTCCACCAACACGTTATATTTCAACCCATTTTCTAAAGTGCAGCATTATGTTAAATGCACTGGGTTTTACCCTATTACATTTAAATTTCATGGTTAAACAGTACATGTTAAAATCTAAGCTCAGCTCGGCAGTGACCTAAAATACATAAATATAATTTTACTTACCCAAAAAAATGAAGTGGAGACTCCTTGGACGCTCTATTAGTGCAATTAATACCACAGCAAATCATTTTGTCCAACAATTGCACAAATAATATCCAAAAAAGAATACACAAACACAGAGACTCAAAATCCCAGAACAGTTTCCAAGCCAGACCGAGGCTCTACTGAGGCCTTTCCACGGAGCTAGCTCGGTGGTCACGTGGGTCTGAGGCTCATTAATTATACAGAATTTTAGGCTTTTAATACACTTAAACAGATGAGTAAGAAAAAAATTCACCCCCCTCAGAGTTGTCATGAGTGTAAACTAGATAATTTAAACAAAAAACATGTTTTGGAACCAGGCTGTAAACATGTTTATTTCTGCTGTGAAATTGGTATTTTTAACATGGGAGTCAATGAGGATTTGCTCACTTCTGACACCAGCCCCCAGCGGATGAGGGTGGAACTGCAATTTTCGGTACTTCCGGGTTGAGACCAATTTTAGAGCCGCATTGTGGGGGATTGGCTAATCACAGCATTCCATCGGCTTGGTAGGCCAACCACAGCGCTCTATCGGTTTGGTGGGCCAACCTCAACGCTCTATCGATTTGGTGGGCAAACCACAGCATTCTATCGGCTTGGTGGGTTAATCACAGCGTTCCATCGGCTTGGTGGGCCAACCTCAGCGCTCTACCGGTTTGGTGGGTTAATCACAGCATTCTATCGGCTTGGTGGGTTAATCACAGCATTCTATCGGCTTGGTGGGTTAATCACAGCATTCTATCGGCTTGGTGGGTTAATCACAGCGCTATATCGGCTTGGTGGGCAGGATGATGCAACAGAATGGAACAACAAAGATGGCAACAAATCCTTTGAAATGGCTTTGGCATCACCTTTGGACTATTTAGACTTATGTTTTTATTTGAGTCAAGAGCAGATGGAGGTACTTACGTCCTATTTTTAGGAAAATAACATATTTGTATCTTCTTCAACAGTGTATGGCAGACTGCCCTGTTGATTGACATTGGTAATGGTGAGAACACACACGTTGTTTTTTGGCCAATAGCATGTGGAGACAGTTTGGAAGATAATCGTAGATTCCGCCCAATGACCGACCTCTGTCTATCACTCGTGGCCAGACTATATAATCACATATATAGGATGGCTTGCCATGCTAGTACTTTACAATTATCACATGAAAAATCTAAAGCACTATAAACCCATAGATTGGAAAATACATTGCTTTTCTCCACTGCATTATTTATGATAATCTTCAGCAACAAATGTGAGCAGAAATCCAAAATACTAAGAGCTCATCCACATCCCACAGCAGGTTATACAGTTTTACATTATTTGAGTGAAAAGTATTTCCACAAACACCATATTCCCTTTGTATAATTTCTAAGTGAATAAAATTAAAAGTCAACCTCATTCTGTACATTGTACCTAAATTAGGTAAATCAGCAGACCCCAAAGACCAGATCACTGTATGGAAACTTAAGACAGAAACAACCAGACAGACTTGCTATAAGGACTTTACAAGAGTGCCATCATGTGGCAAAAACCTGTCAAACCATAAAGAGATTCACATTTGTATTTGGTTAAATTTGTCCTTTTATTCTGAAATTATTCAAAACACAGCGCTGACCATCTACAACTGCTTGGGTCAAATGACAAATACAAACTAGATAAATTGCATTTCTTGCAGAAATGCTGATTGAATGCTGGATAGCTTAAACTGTTAGCTGAATCAGCTTAATAGCTGAACTGAAGCTGAAAGTAAGCAAAACTGTCAAAATGAGCTGAACGTGTTGAAAGATGTAGAAGCAAAAATCACTAACGAGCAAATAAAGCACAAAAAGTAAGTGAAGATTGGAGAAAAATAATCCTAAATAGCAAAAAACAAATATGTGAACATTGTATAAAAATCTGGACAGCTAAAATGTCTAAACACCTGTTATTTCTGTTGGACAAGTTTAACAGTTTAATCTTTACATTTAGCTGAACTGTGAAATTAGCAGCTTATGTATTTGGTAACTGATTGCTGAAGTTGTTGAATAGCTGAAATGAAGCTGAAAGTAAGCTAAACTGTCAAAATAAGCTGAATGTAACTAAAGATTTAGAAGCAAAAATCACCAACAAGTGTAATAAAGCTCAGAATATAGGTGAGGAATGGACAAAAAATGCTAAACAGCAGAAAACTTTAATATTTGAAAATTGATTAAAAACTCAAAATTTGAAATGTTAAACAGCTGGCCTTTGAAAGAGGTTAGTTTAATGGGTACATTTTTACATTTGGCTGAACTGTGAATTTAGAAACATTTGCTGATATCTGAATTTGATAGATTAACATATGTTCAGACTTGATATGAGATGGATGAATGGTTGGATGAATGAAATGACGGATGGATTGTTGGATGGATGTTAGATGGTTTACTGGATGGACAGAAGCATGAATGGATTTATATGTGGATGGATGGATTCCTTAGGCCAAGCCGATCAATTTGATGTCTCACATGTGTGGGAATCAATTTCCCTCTGGGATTAATAAAGTATTTTGAATTGATTGAATTGTGTAAGTCCATTTAGCCAGAAGATGATTGACCTCTCTCAACTAATCAGGGAGCTGGGAGGGAGCGGAGCACTTTTCCACCTTCTGACAGTCAATCAAATTGAACTTGTTTCTAGTTTTAAAGACAAGATAGTTCAAAAAGGTCAAAAACAGAAGTCTGTTATTGACTCAATATTCAGCTTTTTATATTCATTCCTATGAGACTTGGTTAAAGCGATTTGTAGTTCCTTGTGTTGCCATGGTAACAGATGACAGGAGTCTGCTTTAATAAAGCAATGTACAATGTCACATGATCCTTTTAAACTTTGAATAACATTTCTATATTAAAGTATGTTGATAAGTTGTGTCTAAAATGTTGTTAAATGATGTTGCTAAGCATGTTGCCATGGTAACGCAGAACACAATATCAAGTTAATACAAGACTCCTGGGACCAAGCAGGTTGAATTGATGTATCATATGTGTGGGTGCATTTTTTTCTTTTAGGCAGAAGACGATTGAAAACTCTCAGCCAATGAGAGAGCAGCGAAGAAGGAGGGGGCGGTTCCTGCCTTCTGACTAGTGTTATAATGTCAGCTATGCTGCTAGTTTTAAGTGTATAGAGCTCAGAAAGATAAGATAAAGCAGTATGTTATAGGCTCAATATTAGGCTTTTCACATTCATTTCAATAAGACTTGTTTGGGTGCACTTGAGTTACCATGGTAACAGATAAATTTAAAATTGAATACAAGATTCCTGAGACCAAGCTGGTCGATTTGATATATCATATGTGTGGGTGCTGGATCCTGCTTGGACAGAAAATGGTTGAACACTCTCAACCAATCAGAGAGCAGCACTGTTTTCCCGCCATTTCCCCCGGCTGTAGGAGGCCTGCAGCTGTACTCCTGTTAATGAGAGAAGCCTTTAAATCTGTCCTTCAGAAGTGAAATTGGACCTGTCAAACTTCTCATCACCATTCAAAAAGTGCTGCACCGATTTGAAAAATTCAAAAAGCGGGGGTGGCAGAAGGCTTTGGTGGTCATGTGTGTGCAGTCTTGTGTGCCTACCACAAATGCTCTAGAAGATATGAGGAGAAAATTTCAGCTGTCATTCGGCCACAGGTGCCTTTTTTTAAAGGGGTTTAAATGGATGAAAGCTGGCACAGTCCTTTTGGGGACTGAAGCACAAAAAATGTAATACCAACAGCAAAACTGAAGACAGCACTTTGACGCTGACAAAAAAAACCTACTAAATTTGAGAAAATCATTAGTGTACTATAAAAGATGTGGTCGGTGGAAATTTTTGTTTCAAGATTTCATAAATCATGCATTTAACAGAGCTCAGCTGCTCAGATGTCATTTCAGACCTCTGAAATGTCTCATCGCCATTCAAAAACTGCTGCACCTATTGGAAAAATTCTAAAAAAGTGTGAGCAGCAGAAGGCTTTGATGGTCATCTGTGTGAATTTTTATGTGCCTACCATGAATTGTCTAGAAGCTATGATGAGAACATTTTAGCTGTCTGAAGCCGATCGGAGGAGAAAATCTCTGTTCCTTTAACATGGGTTTCAATGAGACAGAATAAGGGTCTCTCCTCCTTCTGAGGCTTGTAGAGAAAGAAATGTAACACTTAAGGACAAAATGAAACCCATTCTGAAAAGCTGACAAAAATTCCTACTTTTTGAGATATAATTTGTTTCGGTACTCCAAACGGTCTGGGTGTTGGAAAGAGTTGTTTCCGGAAAACGTGAAGATCAAAAGTTAGTGTGGAATTTTCAGTTTAGAGCGGAAGAAACTTTTAGGAAATTTTGAATATTCTCAAAGAAATGAACCGTACGACCACAGTGTTTGGAGTGCATTCATGATTTATAGCTCAAAACAAAGGTATATCTGTTAGCTGCAAGCCAGCGTGTGTCTCATTTAAATCAGCCTTACAGTTTTCTCAGGACAATGCCAGAAATGGAGCAAAGGAGGGTCATTGCTCCTATCTCTGCCCATTATAATTTTAGTGATTTTTTCTGTAAATCTCAAGCCGTACCTCAACTTTTACCTGTGATTTTAGAAAAACTGTAATAGATATCAAAAAGATTTTTTTAACCAGTAATAGCTGAAAGTCTTGTGAGTTTGTTGAAACTCCCATTCTCCCATTCATTTCAATGGGACCAAAAATCGCAGAAAAAGCTGAATATCTCAAAAAGTATTAAATATTTTAATACCAAAAGTCATTGCCGGCATAAGCTGAACGAGCTGAACGTTTTGATACCAAAATTGTGTAAATAGTTCAAGAATTGTGGAAGTAGTTAAATGCCAAAAAATGTACGGAAGCAGAATAACTAACTAACTAACTATAAAGAGAAACAGGATCATTATAGTTGGAATGCTTTACAGCATTCAAACAATAAAGAAGCATTTTCTTACTTTTGGATGAAGAAGGTGGAGTTTTCTTTGCTCTTGGTGAAGGTAACAGGGAGGAATCTCAGCGTGATATTCATCTTTCTGGCATGAGCAGCCAGCCTCCTTGCCTGTTCAGCAGAAGGAAGAATGAATTATTAGGAAAAGTGATGAGTGGGAATATTTGGATTAGCTGATGTAACCAAACACTAGAATGTTAGATTTATGGAAACCAGTTAATGTTTGACACTGGTTTATGCTTTTAGAAGCAAAGAGAAAAAGTCAAATCTGGTAGAACATCTTAGCCAGATGTCATAAATGAACAGGTTTTATGTTTTAAAGAGATGTTGTTTAATTTCTTGTGAAATATTTAGAAAAATCACCCTTAACATAAGACGATGGTTGCAGTGAGACGGCATGGGACAGAACGCCCTCAGCCCTGACAGGACTTTGGATGTTTCTGTTTAATAGAAGACTCATGGGGGTTTCTGAATTTGTTCAGATGCTGAACATCTGATTTGCATCAGCATATCTGGCTGTACACATTTAATTAGAAATTAAACAAAAAAATGGCTTGAGCTTCTTCTCAAATCCTCCCATAACTCTAACCCAGCTGCTTGAAAACCAGGATTTGATCATTCTGTTTGGTTTCATAACTTTATATTGGTAATAAGTAGTGGTTTTAGAGTTTGTTCAATGTCGAACACTTTCTAGAAGATTTCTAAGCTTGCAAAGCCACAAAAAAAAAAAAAATAAATAAATAACAAGACTATAAGTTCCTCACATTTATCTCTGTGTGAGTTCAAGCCTGGTTACTATGATGGAGATTTGACAAGTGTAGCTGTATAGGCCTCTAAAAAAAACAATAAAGTACATAAATAGCTCCAGCCAGTGCATTTACATGCATTTCTAAGTCAATCTAGGAACCTTTACCCTAGTTTATCCAAAAAGCCAAAGCTCGTTCCACTCCGCTATATGGAGTATATGGAATATGCTGGTATCTAACACAAAATAAATACCCAGGATTAATTCTGCATGAAGCAGTTTATGCGGTTAAAGGGATACTTTGCAAAATTTTCATATTTTTAAATAATTTTCTTGAGCCAGTATGTGCTAAAATGACCCTCTACAGGGTTAACCCTTTAAGCGCCAGAGTCTAAGAATAATAATAAGAAGGAATATTTGTAAAAATTATGCATTCTAATATTGCAGCGGGACAACGTCATAATATGCAAACTAGATGTGGGCGACGGTGGCACAGGAGTTAAGAGCTCGCCCCGCAATCGGAAGGTTGCAGGTTCGAGCCCCGCTCAGTCCGTCCCTGTTGTTGTGTCCTTGGGCAAGACACTTAACCACGTTGCCTGCTGGTGGTAGTCGGGAGGGACCGGTGGCGCCAGTGCTCAGCAGCCTCGCCTCTGTCAGTGCGCCCCAGGGCATCTGTAGCTACATCGTAGCTCATCCCCACCAGTGTGTGAATGTGTGTGTGAATGGGTGAATGACTGATTGTGTTGTAAAGCGCCTTGGGGGGTTCCAGGACTCTAGAATGCGCTATATGAAATACAGGCCATTTATGTTTATGCTTATTTATTTAGCTGACGCTTTTATCCAAAGCGACGTACAATTTATAACCTATAGGGCATGTTGTGACCTGTGGGGGAAACTGGAGTCCCCGGAGGAAACCCACGCATGCATGGGGAGAACACGCAACTCCACGCAGAAAGGCTGCAGCCAAGTTTCGAACCTGCAACCTTCGTGCTGCGAGGCAACAATGCTAACAACTGCGCCACCATGCATTTACCATTTAGATGGGTGAATTTTCTCCCATCGCAAACTTTGGGTCCATCTGAAGATTTTTCTCTTTTACAGTTTACCTTTATCTCTAACCATTTTCAAGCTACAACCAACTGAAATAGCCATGTCAAAATAGAATATTTTCTTGGAAAAAAAAAACTCTGGTGCCCAAAGGGTTAGTTAAAGACCACCCAGCTCCTATCGCCCCCGGTGGCCAGAATATTCCACTTGCAACTTCAGACAGGAAGGCCGCTGTGTTGGGACTTAGAAATACTTGGCGCTGCGGTCTATTTCCAGCATGTTTTAGATCATGAACACTGCTAATTAGTTTAATTTAGTGATGTACCGCTCCTGTAGACACTAAGGAAGGCTGGGAGACATTTCAGTTGTTAGAATCAGGTATTAGAAAGCCGAACGCACAGCGAGGTGATCGGTTTTGCTTTCGGTTCTACAAATGGACACGACGGGGTGCTAAAAGCAAGCCAAATCTGCCTAGCTCCCCTTTGAATGTCTTTGGGTTCATTGGTAAAATTATGCTACTAAAGATGTTAATGAATGTTAATGAGTCAACCTGAATTGACTTTTTAAATGCTTATAAAAATCAATGAATGCAACATTTATTTGATCTTACTTTGGCAGTGGTGCGAGGAGTTCGAATGAGATTGTCTCTGGTGGCAGAGTCAGAAAATCTCCCCGTGTCTTCCAGAAACCTGTAATCTACCTCCGAGACAGATGGGAAACCCATCAGGACAAGTTTCACATACAAAACAAACAATGAACTGACCAACTAGGTCGTAATCAACAGTCTCAGTTATCTGTTATACAGAAAAAGCTGTCGCCTCATTTATTATGTCCCCAAATTTGTTTCATGAGCCTCAAAAACAAAGTTTTCCAGAATCTGGATCTGAATCAGCAGCAAAGTAAAAAGCTTACCGCTGAGAAGAGCCATTTCATCAAAGTGTGACAGAGTCACAAACTTCGTTTTACTTCTAACCCCACTACATCCTGAGTCATCCTTGTGTTTCTTCACGCATAGCAAACTGGAAAATAAACACAAAGATCACAATTTAGGCTATTTAAAGGCATTTGTTTCAGTAGTAGGGTTAGTTTTCACAAACAAGATGGAGCAAATAAACCAGACTATTATAAAAACAGGCAAAAAGTAACCACCACTGTTTAAAGGTGCAGTTTGTAAGACTGACACCCAGTGGTCAAATCTGGTTACTGCAGTCCATTTTTAAGCCAAATTGTCATTTCCTCACTTTCATGGCTGTTTCTAGTTACGGTGTCGGTACCAAATCTGCTCGGGCTGCCAGATTGACTCGGGGTCCTGCTCCTGCTGATTCCAGCAAATCCACTCGGCTTTCACACTTAAGTTTTGGAAAGACATAAACAGTTTTGTTAATAAATTCCTGTTTGTTACCACCTACATTTTTTCTTTATAATTGTAATATGTTAATAAAGCACCATATTATCTTTGTTTTGTAAAGAATGTGAAACTACATAAAGCCAACATCAGACTGATAAAAAAGACATAAGTTGTTATATGTGAAGCCATATATGTTTGTATTAATGTGGAATTCGTCTATATATTTCCCTAGTTCTTATGTAAATACATTCATTCATTCAAAATGTTGCTTGGTGTCTTTTCAATAAAGTTCTTATATTTTATTTTGCCCCATTTCATCTACATCAAGAGCTTTTGGGGGTCACCGTTTATCAGTTGATATATTTGCTTTTATTTAACATTTCCTTTGGAAATTCAAACATAATTTCTCCGAAAACTGTTGATTTTTGGACTACAGGACTACAACCGCTAAGACTACAACTATAAATTCATTCTGACCAATCAAAATCATCATTGTCAACGTGCTAATGTAACTTTTATGAACGTGGGTAACGTAACTTCCGTAAGTCTAACGTTCAGCCAATCATCTACCGTGACGTAGCTTGCAGACACAGGACCCTGAGCAGATCTGGTACCGACAACAGATCAGCAGCAGAAGATTCTAGATGACGAGCAAAGATGAGTTATACACAGTAAGTTGATAAATACCTCGTTATATCTGGTGCTAGCGCTCTTGGGCATTTTACAGTAAGGAGCACTTACTAAACTTTTTACGGTAATATTTTCTTGGCATTACAAGAAGTGTGGTTTTTAGCCATCTTGCTGTTATAGTTCTGAACGACTCAGTAAAAAAGTAAATCTCCACAGGTGACTCATTATTCACTTCACACATACGGTTCACTATAATATTGAATTGTTAGTAACTGGTTCTTTATACAACTCTGGAACTTTTTGCCTGCTGGTGTTGAATTACAAATAACTAAGCTGCAGCGTTAGCTTGGCGCAGACTCATCGACCTCCCAAACTCAAAGCTTGTAAACAGTAACTATGTCCCTATTTCATTCTTTCGATAAAACTGACAAGCCCCAGCCGGCCAAGAATGAAATCGGTTTTAGGATAACCTTCCTCCAACATGATTGAGACATTAAACTGTTCTGTGATTATTTCACTGTAGAATTCTTACATATTGCTCCTTTAATGTTAACTTTTGTCACTTGACTTAAAATGAAATAAGACAACTTGTCAAACTGTTTAAACAGTTTTAAATACAATGTATAAAACAAAAAGAGTGATTTTTTTTAACGTATGAAGCATTATTTTACAAATATGAACAAAAGGCTATGTATATTACCTTTCTTAAATTCATGTAATATAGTGATAGCAGGTCTTGGGTTATTAAAGTCCTTTTTATGGTCAATAATGTTACACAGAGGGACTTGAGAACAGAAATGAATAACATTAAGTAAGGTAAGTGGGGTATCAAGTAGGAGAAAGTTAGTAACACCATGTCAATTTAACAAAGAATATACCTAGCAGGTTGATAGAGGTGTGTGTGTGGGTGTATGAGGGGGCGTGTCTTAATCCTAGCACAACCCGATCCGTGTTCAGCTCTCTGCTGACAGACGAGTATCTGGCCCATGTCTTCAGAAAGCTGTGCAAAAAGAATGTTGCTTTTTGCCCAAAACAACAGGCAGCAACGGTAGCAAAACAAGAACTTTTGATGGCACTATGAGCCAAGTTTTAATGGACGATAATTTCAGGCTATTTTTAAATGCTTGGTATTTGTGTTATAAATACTAGAAACAGGACATTGATTATTTCCAGTAGCACACTGTTCCTGGCATGAATCAAAGTAAAGATCAGTCAGTAAAAACAAAACAACAAGCACGAGTGACTCATAAATATTAAGAGGTTTGCAGGCAAAGATGGAATTGCTTTTTTTTTAAAGAACAGTTCAATGTGGCTGCATTACAGGTCAATCAGGCAACAATACTAATTCTAATTTTTACATCTTTTATTTAGACAAAATAAGCAAAATGACATGATGCCATCTTATTCAAAATAATTGTGAACAGTTTAAATTTATAAAGTTTTTATTTTGTACAATATGTCAGCTTCTGTTGGATTAAATGTCTTTTTATAAATCCTACAGAAACAATGAAGGCAAAACATTCACAAACTAATAATGGGGCGACGGTGGCACTGGAATTAAGTGCTCGCCCTGTAATCAGATGGTTGCAGGTTTGAGTCCCGCTCAGTCTGCCACTGTCATTGTGTCCTTGGGCAAGACACTTAACCCTCTTTGCTTGTTGGTGGTGTTTGGATGGACCGGTGGCGCCCGTGTATCTGTCAGTGTGCCCCAGGGCAGCCACGGCTACCATGTAGCTCATCACCACCAAGGTGTGAATGTGTGTGTGAATGGGTGAATGACTGATTGTGTTGTAAAGTGCCTTGGGGTGTTCCAGGACTCTAGAAGGCACATACACTGTATAACTAACATATATAACGCTATAACTCCAGACACAGAGTCCAGGTTTAACTTTGCTTTTGTTATTTGTTACATCCGAGCAAGGCTTAATGAGACAAAAAGTACAACGCCAACTACAATGTGGATTCCTCCTTATTGACGCCTAACCTTTACGTTGATCTAATGAGCACATTAAATTCAGCCTTTTCTTTTCTTTGAAGGTTTTTTAACGATCACACAGAGTGAAAATGTATCACTTTGTGAGGAGAAATGCTTACAGCTAAGTACGAGTGGGACCGTTAGCTGCTTTAATTACTACAATGCACTTTAAAATAATAAATGCATTTACTATTTGCTGGGAACATTTAAATACTGCTTATACAGAAAATTAAATGTCACCTGCAAGTGTGTGTGAGGCAGGCAGGACATCTATACTTCGCCTCCTCTGAATTACAAACTCCACAACTGCAACAGAGACAGAACAACCCGAATAAAGCACACATACTGGCATTTTCTCGTCTACAATAACATGAACAGTAAAAAAAGGCAAACAGGAACAATACAACGGGACACATAAACATAAAACTACAACAAAAGTTAACCAAAAAGTGCAGAAAGCATCCAAACAACAATCAGATAAATAATTTAAAGGGAAAACTGGCGTGAATCTCACAAACTAAATTACCTTTGTTAAGCAATGTCGTTAAAAAAGCCCCATCCAGCCTAAATATATTAAAACATGTTTCAGCGATGTATACCTTAAATGCAAACTTTTACGTTTGAGTTTTTGAATGATAGAAGTCAACTTTATGACTATAGCTTGTTTGGAAACTACAACGTTAAGGGAAAATCAAGCTAATCTACCACACAAACCTCGTGTGAACGACTTACTGTGAGAGAGAAATCTTTCTCTGACTCGCTTTCAGCTTCTCTCCTGGTTCACAGCTCTCTCCTGGACTCTCCAAATCCAACATTTTATTTGTTTGACGAAACAACAGAGCTACGGGAGGAGAACCGCTACAGCACGCTGAAAACAAGCACGTTCGAATATAAACAAACGTGCTTCCGGGGAAAGTGGCACGTGGATATTCACTTCCGGTTGAGAGCTTGTTCTCGTGCGCCCTCTCGTGTTTGTAAAAATAATCTACAGCAACCAGTTCACACTAAATCTGTATGTGGGTGGGTAGGTAACAGACACAAACCTAAACCAAAAACACAATAGGACTCATTTATGGCCCCATTTACAAAAGAAAATCAAACGATAAACATTTTTAAAAATTGGTTTTATTACTTTTTCAGGTTTTCAAATGTTCAAAGATGGAGGACGAGTCAAAATGAAGCTATTTTTGCTTCATAATTTGATAAGGGAGGAGGATCAAAGAATATGAATCCACCCGTCCATTATGTCTCACTTATCCAATGCCTCAGAGGTAACAGGTCCACAGCTACACCAACTGTTCCTGCGGATACCAAAGTGTTCCCTGGTTGGACGATATAAAATCCCTCCAGTGTGTCCCGCGTCTGTCCTGGAGTCATCCCCCAGTAGAGTCGTGCCTGTATAATCTCCAGGGTAAAGTGACAAGATGGCATCCCTGCCATATGCATGAACCACCTTTGCGGACTCCTTTTGATGTGAAAGTCTGTTTACCCGTGAAACTCCCTGGATGACAAAGCATCTAACCCCATCTCTAAGTGCACTAAGGAAACAAATTTTAGCTTGTATCTGGGATCTACATGATTTACATCTCATGACCATGTCACCCTTTGCAGCTCCTGCTTTAACAAGAGAGACGATATTAAAACCCTGATTGTTGAGGACACAAGCTTTGATCTCTCACTCCATTCAAGGCACCAAGATACCTGAGGTGGATCCTTCCAACACGGGCAGATCATTCCATCTTTCTCCAGTCAAGTACAACGGCCTCAGTGTGAAGATGCCAGAGAATAGATATCACTGACTTGCTGGTAGTGGCTAGTGCATCACCTGTAAATTCATAATCTCTGATAGCCAACCAAAAAATAACTAGTGGCATCTAATGGATTTTTATTTGATTAAACTGAAGTACAAGATTATTTAGTATTCACCGGTCTTTGGTAAGAAAGACCATTAAGAGCGACCCCCAACCCAACCCCACTTAACCAAAAAAAATAAAATAAAATAAATAAAACGTAAGACGTCCATAATAATATTTTATTATTTGTTATGAAACTGGTGGTTTTCTACTGATCACAAAAGCACCAAACCAGTTGTGGATAAAATGTTCCATTTATTCTTTTGTCAAATCTTTTTATTATTTACACATTTGCATAATCCTCCACAAATGTTCTTGAACACTTTTTTGACGGGAATATATTTTTTATAATTTAAGAATATGGTGGCTGTTTTCCATATTTCATGACTATGGCTAACTGTAGCGGTCAGTCAGCAAACGCTGAGTGTAAAAGCAAAACGATAAACAGTCACAGGTGTAAACTCACAAACACACTCTTTAAACATAGATTAGACTTGAGATGGGGTCAACCAAATGGGGCTCTGAGAGTGTAACTTATTGTGGTACAGTGATGTGAATAAAAAAAAATAAAAAAAGGATATAAATAAACATACAATGTGCAGTCATTATATACACAGGAAATATTGATGACTTGTTTGTTGCAGCACCAAGGGTAGGTTCAGAAAACCACCACATTAGAGGGAAAAGCTACAAAAATATATAATGTATCAAAACTTGGTTCATAAATTAGAAATGACCAAATTAACATATGTACTCATACAACACAACAAAGCTTGATGTAACCGGTACATACACACAACGTCAATAAGGACTAATTCCATGTTAGCAACTAGTCTAGAAAGCAAATAACCAGGTAGAGGTAGAGCACCATCTGTCAAGAGGTACAAGTCTGACTGGGCAGCACCAACGACCAAGAATAAAAGTAAAAACAAAACAAGATAAAATATTGCTTTAGATGAGATTGTTTTTAAAGCAGTCACAAATTATCCACATGCTATTGCACTTGTAAAAAGCCTTTGATTCAATGGAGGCTTAGCTTGATCCTTCGGGTTGGACCTCTGCCAAGGATGCTGTGTGTGTGTGTGTGTGTGTGTGTGTGTTGGTTTGTGTTTTGGAATTTTGAATAGGCCCTTTGTAAGGCCCTTTCCTGTGGTTAGGAATAAATATGGGTCCATATGCAGTAAACCTAAACACTGCAGAAACGAAGAACAAAAGAAAACTTAAACAACAGTTTATACATTTAAAATATAAAGAAGCGTTCTCCTTAGTTCTCCTCAGGCCTTGTTGGCATGGACGCCCTACAGAGATCGACTTCTTCCACACAGAGGTCTTCCTGCAGCTGAGCATTATTTTACTCTCACAAAGTCCCTCGATGCTTTTTGGTGAACACAACCAACTCTCACAAACAAATACTGTGTCTAGCTGTGTCTTTAGTGTGAAACTCCGTTTTAGCATCTGCAGCATTGAGTGGTTTATGTCAGCAGGTTGGTGTCAAAGAAAGCAGACGGGGCCAATTTCTATGTGCTGCTGACTGTTTAGCTGAGATGCAGGAAACTCATAAATGTCTACAACAGGTAGCTGGAGACTGTCCTGAGTGTGGAAGTAGAAACGAGACTGGTGCCAGCTGCCATCTTGGATCTGGAACAAAACAGATAAGTTAAGTTAAGATAATCCTTTATTAGACCGACAAGTGGGAAATTTGCATTCTCACGGCAGAAAGTGGACAGTACAGGTAAAAAGCAGCAAAAGTTTAAAGTCAATCGAATAAGAACAGTAGATAAAAACTATACCAACAAGCAGTACACTGTAGTACACTGGGTAAAGGTGCAGTTTGTAAGGATATGGTGAGAATTTTTCAGTGAGAAAATCTTAAAAGAGTCTAATGTTTCAGTCTTTTTGAAACATATTTCATATCCAGCTGGCTGTGGGTATTGCCAGTTTTTCTTCTTTCAAAACAAAGAAAGTAGGGACGTAACTACTGTTACTACTACATTTCTACATAATGCACCTTTAAAGCAACCTAGAAATGTAAATGTAAACATGCACGAGTGTGTTGAGAAATGTCAAGGTCTATGTATATGTATATGTATATGTAAACTTCAAACTTGATAAATGTATGTATGTACCCAGGGTATATGTATGTATGTATATATGTCCAGAGTAGATATATAAGTATATACATATATGGTTGGATATATTATATCAGAAAAATTGCACTCATGAAATATTGAAACACTGCACATAAACTAAGTTCATTAAAAATAAATTACATTTGCAGCGGTCTCTAAAACACACAAATGCCTTGTAAGTTATTCACTGAGGACCCTGCTGGAAAAAGCAGAATAGACTGGAATTTAATTTCATGTTTTCATTTATAAAGCCCCTTCCACAACCAAAGCGGATGCCCAAGGAGCTGAACACATCACTAAAATAATATAAAGCCATCAGATAAAATGTGACTTCATCATAAAAACCATCACAGATAATTAAAAGAAAAAACAGACAATAAAATGCAGCAAAGGAACAAGAGGCTTGGCAACAATACAGTGTAGAGTTTGTTATTGCTGGAATGCCTTGACATAAAAGTGGGTCTTCAGGCGAGACCTAAAAACCATCAATGAAGGTGACTGATGCACCACCAGGGACAGCAGTCGCACACTCCGTCCCGCAGTGCTCCATCGTGAGAGCAGGGGTGGGGTGGGGGGGGTTGCACACGTTCCGCAGCTGTTTCTCACCAGTATCAGCTGATGGGGGGCTCTAGTTTCGTTGCGCCATTCATGTCAGCGGACACGGTAGGGGTGGGGGGTGGGGGTGGGGGGTAGTCTTCACACTAGGTGTTAAGGGCTAAGAACAGTGACATTCGTCTTAGCGTCATTCAAATGTAAAACATTTGCAGCCATCCACGAGAGGACATACCCTAAGGCATCCATGAGTATTGATATAGATCCATCACCCCCCCCCCCCCCCACCCCCCACTGACGGGGTAGGTAGAGCTGACAATCGTTGGCATATTGATGAAAGTGCGCACCATACCGTCATGGTTGATCAAAGGTCACTGATAGGTATAGTTGCATAATTGCATAGGCATATTTGGTAATCACCATATGTTGTGTTTTGGTGCTGGTTTAGCTGGTGGTCCTATATGCTGCTCCAGGATGCTGGACCAGCATCCCAGTACCAACACATAACATGCTGGTTACCAACTACGCTTTTTTTCCTAGCCTGGCCAGCCATGCCAATGCATCCTTATGGGAAGCAAAGGACCTGAAAGATGTTTGCGCCGTTGCGAAACGCCATCTTTGAATACAGCTAAAAACCTACAGCCTCGTGTGATACAGTTGTCATTTCTGCCATTTTTGTGATTGGTTGTTTTTGAGCTGGCTTGTCCCCCCCTCATGGTGCTCTCTACCTCCGAGTATCCAGATTCGTCCTCCGTGTAGAAAAGACAAAGGGTGAGTCTGGCAGGCCAGGCTAGGTTTTTCCAGCAGGAGGAAAACAGCTCAGAATTGTATGTTAAGGACGTAGAACGCAACTGAAGTAGAAAGTAGCTTCAGACTTCTGATGGAGTCTTATTTCCTGGTATTTGAACATCTCGCCTCTGATTGGCTAACAGCAACACGACTCTACCATTTACTCCATTTGCTCTGCAACATTGATGTTTTATCTCCAAAAAGAACACAACCCTGAAGGAGTTCTGCCGTGTGGTGGAAATGCTAATGCTAACAGTTAGCTTTTACTAGTCAAGACATGCCCTGCACTCTGCTGGATGCTAAATCAACAACAGCCTTCGCCATCGTGACCCAAGATGGGTGAGTCCATAGATGCTTACAGCGTGACGTAGATCTGTCGGGCTTTCCTAAACTGAGCCTTTTTCCATCTATTTTCTATTAGAAACTGATGCAGGACGTAGAAGATTACTTTCACATTCAGTTGCAACATCTCCTCAGCCTCTGTTGTAGGGTTGTCACGATACTAAAATTTCTAACTCGATTCGATACTTGAAAAAAAAACTCGATACTCGATTTCGATAATATTTAAAAACACCAATTTAATTGAACAAGATTATTCAAAAAATAACATTCCTCAATTTATATTGCAAAAATTAAATGTTAAAGAGCAAGTCACCCCCTACAATAAACTTACTTCACTCCCACTTCATGTTTGAAAAATGCAACAAATGCTGTTGCTTGGCAGACCAAGAGGGCGGAGCCGCTAACAAATACACACACACACACAGGCTCACAATGGCATTATGACATCATAATATACCAGATGGCATCATAGCATACCTCTTAGCCAATAGCGGTGGCAGATTTAAATTCAAATACAGTGCAGAATTTTTCCCTGACGACGGCGCAACACTGACAGTTTTAGGCAGAATATTTGAATTTTAACCAAGATGCACTGAACTGCCAAATTAATGACTACACGTGTGCGCAGCATGATTAGACACTCCTTTATATAGTTTATCAGCAAAAAAATGTGATTTGGGGGTGACTTGCTCTTTAAGAATTAAGTGTATAAAGTGCTTAAACCTTTCAAGTATCAGCATTTTTTTTAAACGTGCATATAAAAACTGGCGAAAGTTAACACTTTAAATCAGGAATTGTCTCACTATATATACACTATTTGCAGAGTGACGTTTTGCTGCTTAAACTCTGTTTAAGGTGCATTTTTGTCATAAGATGTAATGCCATATGTTTTGTTCTGTACTTTTGAACAACTCTGTTGGTCAATAAAGGGAGAAAACAAATTTCTCCACAGTAGGACAAAGGTACATCTACCGGTAATCTTAATAAAAACGGACTGGCGCACGGCAGTGACGTCATTAAAAGCGCTGGTTAATTAGCCGCAGCTAGTCTATTTACGCCTAGAAATCCTAGACCAGCTCCAAACGAACAGGGGAATCATGTTAATTATTCCTAACAAAACCTTTCGACACTGATATATTTTGGTGCAGATAATGTCTTATTTCGAGGCTGCACCATGGGTGCTCGTCCGCACCCGTTATATGGATATACACTGATGGCGATTCGCCAATGGATCTAAATACCCCGGGGAATCCAAGTAGCACCAAAGTTGTCAGCATGAGTAAACAAACGTACTGCATGCTAGAAATTAAGTCCGGGTTGCAATAAACGGGAGTTTCCTTTAAGCGCATAAGCGTGAATATACAACTACGTGTCGGACTTGGTATGCTAATTAAGTTGGGCTGTGAAGCGCCTCCCAAATTCGCTGTTTATGTTTTTGTTTATTTATTTGGCAGACAAAACTTGGATCGGAGACAACTCGCGTGATAAATTCCAATGTAGCCATGCAGCGTCTTCTTCTTCTGTTTGTCTGGGAGGCGGAGGTTGCTTCACGACATCTGGCTGTCGTGCGTGTCGGTGTACTTGAAGAAGGTTGTGTATATGTGAGACTCCATAATATCGATACCACAGGGATGGAATATCTAATTTAGATACCACTTTTAGTATCGATTTATATCTAGGTATTGATTTTTTTGACAACACTACTCTGTTGATCATCATATGCTCTTTAAGACACTCACTTCAGTGCCTGAGCCTAGTGGGATGAGCAGCACATCTGGACTCAGCTGAAAATTGTGATAACTTTTTGAAGTTTTTTCTTGAGAAACCACCAACAGCTAGAGCCTCTCTAGATCATGACTTATTGTATGCTTCCCTGGATCCACCCCTCCTAACAGCTGCACTTGACTTTTTTCACCTGTGTCCTTCCATGATCTCATGATTTCCACGATGAGGCCCTCTGGCTCTCCACGTGGTACTCTCCCAGCCTGGCTTTTCAAAGCAGCCGCTCCAGTTTTAGAACCTCTGCTTCTGACTCTTATTAATGGCAGTCTAAACCTCAGCTCTGTACCCCAGGACCTCAAACACGCAGTGGTGAGACCCCTACTCAAGAAAGCCGGGCTGGATCCGAGTCTTATTATAGGCCAATCTCAAATCTTCCCTTTTGCTCAACTATTCTTGAAAGGGTTTTGTACAATCAGCTATCCTCATTCTTGGCCAACCATAAGATCCTAGAACCCCTCCAGTCTGGATTCAGGGCAAGGCATAGCACAGAGACCGCCTTACTAAAAGTTCTCAACAACGTGTTATTGGCAGCCGATGCTGGGGATACTGTGGTGTTGTTGCTCCTGGATCTAACTGACACTGTGGACCATCAGGTCTTGCTGAACAGACTAGAGCGGTGGGTGGGGTTCTCAGCAACAGCCTTGCATTGGGTGGAATCCTACCTCATGGGTACAACTTTGATGGGCACTTACTCATCGCATGTTGAACAGCTGACATGGGGGTTCCACAGGGCTCTGTTTTGGGACCCCTGTTGTTCTCTAATTATCTGCTCCCATTAAGGCAGATCCTTCAGAAGTACAACGTCAGTTTCCATCTTTATGCTGATGACTGCCAGATTTACCTGTCAGTGAAGAAGGGGCCGCTGAGCTCAGTTTTAGCCCTGGTGGAATGTGTGAACGATGTATATGCTCATAGCTGGCAGCTAACTTCCTGAGTTTCAATGAGAGCAAAACTGAAGCCATACTGTTTTCTCACAACAAATGTCAGCCTGATACTCTGAACCTCTTAGCACTGGCCCCCCTAAAGCAGGACCTGGTCACAGATCTTGGTGTCAAACTTGACTCAGCACTGATGCACAGGTGAACTCAGTGGTGCGGTCTTGCTCTTTTCAACTTCGGCGCTTGTCCAGGATCAAGCCCATGCTCTCTTAAAAATAATTTAGAAATTGTAACATTTGTTCTGTCCAGACTCGACTACTGTAACTCCCTTTATGTCTGTCTAATTGCATCTATACTCTCAAGGCTCCAGATGGTCCAGAATGCCGCAACGAGATTCATCACAGGGATTACAAGATAAGAGAGTATCTCGGCAGTACTGCATGCTCCGCGGTGGTTTCCAGTTAGGCACCGCGTTGAAGTTAAAGCTCTCATGCTCACATATCAGTCTCTGGCAGGGACAGCTCCCCTTACCTTTCATCCCTTTTGGAGAAACATGTCCCCTCAAGATCACTCCGCTCTGCTGCTGATGACCTCCTGGTTGTGCCGAGGCCTAAGCGCAAATGTCGTGGCGACAGAACATTTGCAATTGCGGCCCCCAGGCTGTGAAATTGCCTGTGAAATTAGGCAGGCAACATCCTTGGGGTCTTTTAGAACCAAACTGATACAGCATTACAGATGTCTGACGCCGCCCTAGAAGTATGTTTTACTGTTTTTTTTTAATTTACTTTTAACATCTTGGATTCTTAAACTATTGCTAGTTCTCTTAACTGAATTTAAATAGATTTGTTTATGATAATTTTATATTTGGCATGTTAATTTAATCATTTTATTGATTGTATTTTATGGTGTTCAGCGCTTTGGGCTGCCTTGACTGGTGGTGGGATGGTGCTACATAAATCATTAAATGAATGAATGAATGAATAAATGTTAAACTCAGAGTTACTGATCATTTTAAGAATAATCAGTAAAAAAATGGTTTCTCAGTAAACCAGGGGCCTCATTTATCAAGCTTGCTTACGCACAAAACTGGGTCGGAAAACTGCGTAAGCAACTTTCCACGCAAACTTTGGGATTCATGAAAGAAAACTTAAGAGGAAAATTGTGCGCAACTTTAAGTTTACTAAGGACCTGGCTTACGCACATTTTGGACATGGAGAGCACCTGCAGTGCTGCTGCTGAGAAGGATAAAATTATGAAATCCTGCAGCATTATCACTTGTACTGCTTCGTTTTCACACACACACACACACACACACACACACACACACACACACACACACACACACACACACACACACACACACACACACACACACACACACACACACACACACACACACACACAGCCTGAAGTGCAGAATACGGAATGCAGAATATCAGCAGGGGACAGATTGAGACAGAATGTCATGCGTCTGTGACAGTGTGTGTGTCCTGTCACTGTGACCTGATCATGCGCCCTGGTAGCTTGGACAAGGGAGATCTCTGTTTGGGTGACTAGTTAGCATGTGTGACTTTCACCTGAGAGTATGGTGATCTGCCCTACCACCACTGGGCGTCATGGGCCGGTGTCTTGGCTGCTGCTTGGATCTGTTGCTGCCAGGGCAGATGGCTCCGCTGATGATGTGTCGTTCATTACCTGACCCATCTGAACTCAGCCTATTGTTTCCTCTGGTGTTCACGAGTGTGTGTGTGTGTGTGTGTGTGTGTGTGTGTGTGTGTGTGTGTGTGTGTGTGTGTGTGTGTGTGTGTGTGTGTGTGTGTGTGTGTGTGTGTGTGTGTGTGTGTGTGTGTGTGTGTGTGTGTGTGTGTGTGTGCATGGACGAGTGTGCGGGTGATTGTATGTCCACTTTGGAAGTTGGGTGCGGGAGGGGAACGTAATTGTTAATTGTTTTATGCTTGGGGAGGGGGGCTGGGATGGGAATATGGGATCTATGGGGCCATTTTAATCTGTAAAGCACTTTGAGTTGCATTTTTTGTATGAAAAGTGCTATATAAATAAAGTTGATTTGATTTGATTTGATCAAATCCTGATTGGACCATTTTTTTATATCCGCCACAGATCTCTCTGAAGAATTCACAACATTGACGGCTTCAGCAACGCTGTGCCACTCCGTGGATTTTCTCTTATTTGATTTGCAAAAGCACTTCCTTTCATTTCTCCACCTCACCCACAGGTACCTCAATTTTTGCTTCAGTGAAATTGCGCTTCCTTGATCTACAGTCGCCATTGTCATTGGTGGAGCGCTGCAACAGCCGGCTTATGTATATGCATGAGCTCCACAAGGCACTTTGCATTGACTATTTATGGCAGTAAGTGGGCGTGGTGAGGGCGGGATGTGACTAAAAGCAGCTGAGAAACTTTCTCGTTAGTCTCAGATTCATGAAGTGGAGATTACGTGCAGCTGTGCGTACTCCATGTTTGATAGATCACAAACCTACTTGGCATAAGTACATTATTTTTGCTGAGCTTAAGTACGGTTTTAGTAAGGATTCTATGCAATGTTTGATAAATGAGACCCCAGGTCTTCAAAAAAGAAGAATGTGATTCAATTGGTTCATTGTGGAAATATTTGCTACGTACTCAATATCTAATTTATTTTAAAAAGCCACCAACTGTAGGTGAACCTATGGAGGGACTAAGACAAAGGAAATCTAAGAATGAATGCTCCATCTTGCTCATTACCTGGTAGGGATGAGTACCGAATTCGGTACTTTTTAAGGTACCGACCGAATTCCATAGTACCGACCGAACACCGATTCACGTCATTTCAAACGGTGCCTCGTTTCGGTACTGCCAAGACAGTTGCGCATGCGCAAGAGCGTTATGTCGCCGGTCCCTGCGAGCCCGTTGTAAACAGAGCAGCATGGTAGAAAGAACGCACGCTAAAGCTTGGGTCCACTTCACTAAATGTGATGGGTAACTGGGTGATGAAACTAGCGACAGACAACGATCTAAGTGAGACATCCTCATCTTAATCTGCTCCAGTAGGTAAATAAAATGTTTAAGATAACGTTACCTTGATTTGTTAGCTTCCGTTTCGCTAATGGTGCGTTCGCTTTCTCCTCGGAACTCCGAATTTCCGACTAGAAGAACATGAACGCGCTCTAAAGTTTGGCTTTACTTTACTAAATGCGACGGGTGAATGGGTGAAGGTAAAACCAGCGACAACGATCTAAGTTTGAGGCATCATCGTTTTAATCTGCTCCAGCAGCTAAATAAACTGTTAAAGATAACGTTAACTTGATATGTTAGCTTCCATTGCCACCGTTGTTACCAGCTAATGGTGCGTTCGCTTTCTCCTCGGAAATTCTAACTTCCCAGTAGGAAAAATCAAATGAAAAAGGACGGCAAAAGGAATGAAGATACACAGTAAATTTAGTTCACAGTAAAGATGTTTGCTTCAGTTTAATTATCAGCTTATAAAACTACAAGGACGATGTTAAAATACAAACTTGTATGTTATTTATCGTGATATTTATCATATATGGTTATATATTGAGAAAAATATATATTTAATTATAAAAGAGAATTAAAATAATAAACACTCAAAAGTATCGAAAATTGGTACCGTTAAGTACCGGTATCGACTCGTAGGTACCGGGAATTAGTACCGGATCGATTCAAATGTCAAAGGTACCCATCCCTATTACCTGGCACTCATCTTGTATCACATGTGGTTCCAGTAGTGTGCCTTTCTCAAACATCTGTTTGTTCCAGCCTCTGAAGCGGATCCTGGGGTTCTCTCTCTGTGTGGGTCCAGTGGGGGTGTTTTTGATGCTGCTGGGTGGATCACCAAGGCAGTGGAATGTGATGCTTTGGCTTGCTTCGGAGCTCAGTAAGTGGAGAAACTTCATTTGGACTTTCCCAACACCAAACTCCGGCTGTTGGAGAGGACGCAAACAGCGTGTGCTAAGATCACTGTCTTATCAGAACCACATGGGAATAGTTCCTCAATGGAAAACATAGTTTGTTGTTCGCCATGCAAGAAAAAACTCTAAATTGATCTAAATATGAGATTTTTTCTTTTACAGATGAATTTTTCATTTGTTATTTTGTTTCTTCATTGATACCTTATGAGAGGCCACCGGATGTAAGCAAGTCTGTCCACCTGCAGTAAAGTTGCAGAACACCTTAAAGGCATCAGATGTGCAACCCAGGTTTGGATCAACCCAGAACCAATCTGAAAGCCCCCCAGTCACATAAAGAGAACAAAGTGAGAAAGAGTCGTCTCATTTAAATGCACTAAAACGCAAAAACAAAATCCTTCCATCCACAAACACATACCATCTTTGAGGTGTAGGCGCTGACAGTCCAGAAGGTCTTTACAGACACGAGCAGGGTTGTCCCTTGTACCCAGAGGCTTTCTGATGCTCTCCATTACACTGCTCAGGTAATGAAGGGTCTTCAGTATCTCTGTATTCTGGTCTGGTTGGATGATTTCTGTGTTCTGATAACTCTAAATATGATCGAGAACAACGTAAGTGTCAAAAAAACGACATTTCAACAGGTGACCTTTAATCCGTGCACCAGCAAATCTGTGTACTGATGATTCATCCATCCCTCTTTGTCACATGCTTTACCTCGGCTCCGATGGCTGCATTGGAGTCAGACTGACTGTAAATCGCTGAGCCATCATAAACGCGCCTCTGTAGATTAAACGTCAGCACGGTTAGTTGACTCAAGACAACAGCAGATTCAGTTAGCTATAATAAACAGAGCCGTCTATTGTAGGCTTTTCCTGAATAATAGAAGAAATCAAAACACAACGTGTTTGCAGAAAAAACTTCTACAGTCAGAAAATCATTTAATACTAGAGATAAACAACGTAATAAACCTTCCATCAACAAATGATCCCATTCCAAACTCTCACATTCCCACTCTCAATATAAACACCGGCTATCATTTAGACGTCTATGGTTTGTTCCAAAGAAAAATAGATCAGGCAGCAGAGTGCTACACCATAACTGAGCACAAACGAGGGAACAATGCCACAAAAGGTTTACCCGTTTTCTCTCATATCTTCACAGAACACTAAGCATTTTCACACATTTTCTTAGATCAGTACGTTGAAGACATGGACGGTGCCCATTTCAGAATAAAGGAAAGGTGTATCATGATTTCTCAATTTCCTTCCTCTTTGCGGTACACGTCGTCAACAATCAAGATGTCTACCATCAATTGGATCCTGTCTACCTCTTTACATGACTAATGCAAACACTCACTGTTGGACCAGGAGCACCAGGAGGTCCCTAAAAAAGGAGGACAGGAAAAACAAGCAATAAGTTAAAAGCTGGTTTACTTTCTGTACTGAGCTGTTGCGTTTATGTTAAGATGTTCTCTGAACTTCACCATTACACAGAGACACTCTTGTATCGGACATATTAATTTATTGTAATGCCAGCAGTGTAAAATAGGCTTTATTACTTTGAATACAGAACTCAACATGAAAACATTCTACTAAAACGTGATGCTGAAGTAAACACTCACTCTGGGCCCTGGACTTCCTGTCGGTCCTCGAGGCCCCTGAAACAAAATAATATATATATAAAAAGTTAAAGGTGCATTAAGTAAGAATGAAAGTCTGTAGTCAAATTGCAGTTCATGTTTCTGAACAAAGAGCGACGTTCTCACTCCCATTGCGTGCTTTTCATAGCAAGCCATGGACCAGCACCAGTTTATTCTAGATGACGAGCGAAGATGTGTCATACACAAAAAGCTGATCAGTAGATAAATACCTTTCACTGTAACATCGAGTTGTTGGTAATTGAAAAAGTAGCTTGAGATGTCTTTAGAGCCGACTATTTGTCTCTAACTCACCATTAGCATTGTTAGCTCAACGTTAGTCTAGCCTGCTTAATCTGATATTAGATTAAAACAAAAAGATGTTGTGGCTTCTTAGGGATACAAGAAATAACTTCTGGGTCACTCCTGTTTCTTCAAAGTTCAGCTCTGTGTCATGCAAAATTCATTTTGTTGAAAAGCTTTGTAAAACAAGGTTTGCATTAAAGTGACAGTGTGTAGTTTCCCTGGCAATATGAGGCAGTACATACCTAAATCACTGCAAGCAAGCATTATTTTTGTGTTCAAATAAGACCTTTCCAACGGATGGCCTTTAGGGTCAAAAATCCCTGGGAGTGCAACCTCCAGCAAAATAACCAGAACATCAGACTCCCTTTCATCACTGGCAGCGAGTGAAGAGGAAAATGTGTAAAACAGCAATATTTAGTATTGGTGAAAGTTTTGTAACCATTTGTTACAAATCAGTAAATGTATTTTGTCCTCACAGACTTCCGTAGAAGGAAACATGGCGGCAAATATGGCGTCGCCCAGAGACTTAGACCCGACATTTATGAAACATTTACTACAACATTCTGATGGATATTTCCAGAGATTAATGGTAAAAACTATACAATGCCACTTTAACTGCTGTGAAATTTAGTGATGTGACCCATTTAAAGCAATAGATTTTAGTCACGGCTACGTAGGCCTAGCCGTTAGCTCATCACTCCTGTCGGATCTAAAACATTTTTTTTCTGAATTGAGGTTGTTCAGGACGCTGGCCGCATTTGGTATGATGTTATTGATTCAGGCCCAACTAAGTATTAAGCTAAAGATCAAATTAAAACCTGGTAATGCTGGTGAAGGTTCTCAGTCATCCAGGTCATGGTAATCCAAAGGGGTTTGAATGAAGGCAACTGAACTTCTTTGGTTTCTTGAAGACATTTTGCTTCTCATCCGAGCTCATCAGACACCTACAGTTTACAAGCGTGGCGCTCCCATATTCCAGTCAGAATTGACTAAGCTCCTCGGATGAGAAGCGAAACGTCTTGAAGAAACAAAAGAAGTCCAGTTGTCTTCATTCAAACCCCTTTAAAATGTGTACAGACGTGTGAAATCCTCTGTGTTCACTTCTCCTGCAGTGTTTGCTTATGTAGCTTATGAATTAATATCCCTAATTTTACATCTGCATTAAGAAACCAGATATCCAAAAACATATCAGTATGTGAACAGTCGGATGGGAATCTCACCATTTCTCCGTAACTTCCTTTTGGACCCCTTGATCCCTATAAGAAAATACATCAGCACAAGTCAGATGCAAAATAAGTTTTTGAAAAGTCTAAAAAGGTCAAAGATCATTGAGATGCAATTTCTTTTATGTAATTAAAACACTTGTAAAGGGAAACTCACAGGTTTTCCGACTGGACCGATCATTCCTTCAGGTCCTACAGGTCCAGTGAATCCCTGACAGTTAATGAGGTTGTGTGTCAGTTCTCAAAGTAAAACCAGCATCATCAATATTTTGTTTTTATTCCCATAAGCATTGAGAGGAAAATAACTCAGGTTTAACCTGAAGGCCTAAAACTAATGAACTTTAAGTATTAAGCTCCAATGAAAGACTTACCAGAGAGCCCACAGGTCCTTTAGGGCCAGGGATGCCTCTGAATCCCAACTCACCATTTGGTCCCTGTTTACAGATACTGGAAATTAATATTCTGTCACAATTTGCCATTTTTACAAACAAAAATTCTGTTCCAGTGTCCTACCTTTGGCCCTTGAAAGCCTTGTAAACCAACCATTCCCAAATCACCAGCTTCACCCTATAAAACAAGATTATTGTTACTACAAAATATGCTTACAAGGCACATTTTGTGTGTGTGTGTGTGTGTGTGTGTGTGTGTGTGTGTGTGTGTGTGTGTAAGTGTGTGTATACATATTCACATTAAAGGTGCAATATGTAAGAATGAAGTAAGAATGACATCTTGTGGTCAAAATGGGTTACTGCAACTATTTAAAAAAAAAACAAAGTTACTACTGCTGTTCCGTGAGTTTCATGGCTGTTGCCAGTTACGGATCAGCACCAGAAGATTCTAGAGGACAAGTAAAGACGAGTCATATTCAGTAAGTTGATGAGTAGATAAATAGATTGTTTTATCTGGTCTTAGCACTGTTAGGTGTTTTACGGTAGGAAGCACTTACAACACTTATTTCGGTAGTTTGTCTCCATCATTTCAGGAATTGTCTTATTTGCCGTCTTGCTGTTGCCGTTATAGTTTTGAATGACTCATTAAAGGGGGTAAAACGCAGCTATTGACTTAATATTCACTTCTCACATACATTTCAGTGAAATATGGAGTTGTTGGTAATTGAAAAAGTAGCTTGAAGTATTTTTAGAGCCTAATATTTGCTTCTAATTCAATGTTAGAAATGCTAGCTCAACGTTAGCCTCAAGGCTGCTTTTCCCAATATTAGAGTAAAACAAAAAGATGCCGTTGCCTTTCAGGGGTACAAGAAATAACTTCTGGGTCGTTCCAGCTTACGAATTCCTTCGGTGTGTTTAGATGCACATCAGAAAACTAAAGAATTACCCTAAAAAGACTCACTGTTTCAATTTTTTTTATTGCATGTAAATGTTTTAGTTGGGCTGAAGGCGAACTGGTTCTAATCAAGCAGAAGCACAGAGATAATGCGGTAGTAATCTGATTACATTCTGCATGTAAACGGTTAGGGTTGGGCATCGTTTGATTTTGAATGATTCCGATTCCAATTCCTTGTTTCGATTCCAGTTCCTATAGATTCCTGATTCCGATTCTTTCAAGACAGGACATGCTTTACATGAGCCAGCTAACCACAGGTCCGACTTGATGAAATAATCTTAACTTCAACATGAGTTTTAATTCTATGAACAATAACATCACCTTCATTTAGACAAAAACATTTTTTGGAAAAAAAAAGAAAGAAAAAGACTTGCGGCACAACCAGTGTGTTTGTTTCTGACCACAACCAAAGTCTGGAAGAAGCCTCTGGGATGAGAGGCTAAATGTCTCCAACATATCCAGAAACGTCCAGCTGTTTTCAGCCAAAACTCTCAGGATGATCATGTCCAGGATGACTGAGAACTACACCTCCATGCTGCAGCAGCATTCAGTCAGATCAGAAAGTGAAACCTAAATGTAGCTGCTGTCAGTAACAATCTAACAGATTTTGAACATTAAAACTCTCAACAGAACTAGTTCAGAAAGGAAATTAAACTGTTTACAGCTTTGTGAGTGATTTATTACTATTATTAAAATTATTTATTGTGGCAGAAGCTGGTGTGGTCCACCACAGAGAAGCTGCTCTAGCATGATGACTTTAAATATTCTACAGGTTATTGTTCAGCCTTCTGACGCTCACGCTCACGAGTGTTGGAGCGTGGCTGCGTCTGACTGCTGACGCTCCGTGTGTGTTTTTATTTCTGCAGTGAGACAAACTCACCTCACACCGTCCAGAGTTTCTTTGAAGCTTCTATTAAATCCACCGTGTTGACGTATTTTAACAAGTTTCCCCTACGCTGCAGGAATTAAAGTTTACATTATGGAGTAAAAGTTCGGCAGACGCGGTTGTTTATATATGGGTGGGGGACTCAGTGCTGCACACAGACAGCTGGTATGATCAGCTCTGAAAAGCGTTGGTCAGAATTTGCAGATCACGTTTATTTTTCACGGAGATCGGCCGCGGATTTCTCTTTGAACAAGTCCGGGAAAAATGAACAGTTGAAACCGGTTTCAATCGATGCTCGATGCCCAACCCTATAAACGGGTCAGTCGAACTAAACGAGTTGGACACTCGTGTTCTGGAAGTGACGAGATCGCGGAAGCGGTCTTCTGACATCGTCACAAAGCAACACGCGTAACACCATAAAACAGGACAGAACCTGCGCTGCAGCGTTGTTCATTCCTTTAGCCATTGTGCATATCCTGTTTCAATTCTGTCTGCTTTACTCCCGCCAGCCTCTGTTTACTACTTGTGTTGCTTTAAGCTAACCGGAAGAATGCATTTACATGAAAAGGGGGCATGTCACCACCTACTGTACTAGAGTGGAACAAACTTTATTAGAGGCCGGTTTTCCAATGCGCATGTAAACTACGACGACTCCCAGCTCATTACAATAAGATCGACCCGGATGGACTTAGATGTCGGTCAGTGCGCATGTAACCGCACTGAGTCTAACCTTCCTTCCAACATGACTGATACATTAGACTGTTTTGTGATTATTTCACTGTAAAAATTTTTACTTATTGCACCTTTAAACTTTTAACTTCATATTTGCTCCACAAACAAAATCATTCTTGCATAGTCTAGAGAGGAATGTCTGCGTCCGGTTGGGCATGTGAGGATTGTCTGTCGTCCAGGTGTGCAGACAGATGTGTTTGCACAGCCAGACTTTCATAATCTTTAGACAGCTCCATTTCAAAATCACTGTCCCTGGCAGGAAATCTGCAATCACAGAAAAGTGTAAAGTGATCCTGCCCAGGGGTTCGACTCTCTTTTCTGTTTCTGTGGCGAAAAGTAGTAGAAAGAGGGCAGAGCAGGGGATTGAATGTTCTTTTTTTAATTTATTTTAATTTTTTTGTCTTTTTGGAGTTACATAAGGAACATGGAGCACCACTTTGTTCAGGATGTTAAAGCGAGTTGCTGTTACGTAACTCTTGCTGAATGCTTCCATTCCAGGTTTCGCCCAAATAATTTGTTGCTCGGACACACGCAGCTTAACCAAACACAGATCAGTTACATGGATCCCTGAAGCTATTTTTGAGGAGGCATTAGAAAAACACAGAGGCTTGGAATCCTGCTTTAGCGGGAACATTCCAGGAATGGTGTCAGTTTAACCAGGTCGGTGTGGCATGGCGTGTGTTTAGATTAGATTTTTCTTGTGTTTGCTTTTAAGCTTCTGTCCTGAACTTAGTCAGGATTTATATTTCCTTCTATCCCTGCATCCCATTCACTTTTCATTCTACACCTTGATTAGTTTCACTTATTGTCAAATTTAAAAGTTTTCCAGCCCCACTTTGTCTTGCTTCCCACTCCAGGCTCATGGTCAGTGACTAGATTATTTTCTCCACTTTTTAATTTCTAAATTTATTTCTCAGAATATTTTTGTTGGCTGTTTTTAAAACTCTTTGTAGACTGCTGTCACACATTTGCATCAAATCTATTCTGCCCTTAAAAGTTTCCAAACAGAAGATTAGTAACTTCATCAGGAACCTGCCATATACACTCCTATACATGTCTACTGCCCTCTGGTGGATCATCAAGAAATGGCAAGGGTCAATTTTATTTCTTTTCATTGATTTTGGCTGTATGAAGGTGGTATAGAAACATTAGCAAATAAACAGTTTATTTTAAAACCATTTATATTGTTTTTAATGTTATTATTTAATATTTAAGGCTTTTAAGGTATAATGCCAGCTTTATATAATACTTATTTTATTTAAAATACGTCCTTCATGAAATTCCTATCATGCAGATTGTTTTAAATTCAGAATTTATCAGTACACATCTCATACAAAGTAGTTATATTAATAACTTTAATACTTTAACAGATGAAAAAAATATGTACTGAAGACAATGCATCTGGACAACCATCTATCCAACCATCCAGCATCGATGCCCTCTTATCCTTGTAGGGTGACGGAGGGCTGGTGCTTATCTTCAGCAGTCATTAGGTAAGCAGGCCAGGTAAATGCTGGACAGGTAGCCAGTCCATCACAGGGCTACACAGAAACAAACATGCATGTACACACTCACACCTAAGGACAACTGTGAGACCAGTCAACATGACAGTCATGTTTTTGGACCATGGGAGGAAGCTGGAATACCTGGAGAGAGCCCATGCACAATAAGGACATGCAACCCCCATGCAACATGACCTCAGGTTCGGATTAGAACCCAGGACCTTCTCACTGCAAGGCAGCATTGTAAACAACTGCACCACTGACCAGTGCATCTGGATACTCATTCAAGAACACAATAGCAACAAAATGATGGTCTAAAATTAGATCTCAGGCTTTCTTCTAAAGAGAAATGGTGGAATCATAGTTGTTCAGTTAAAATTTTGAAAATATGGTTGTGTGCTATCTCATGCTGCTTTACAAAATCATATAATTAAGATAATTAAAAATGCAAAAGTCCATTTATGTCAGTAATTCTACTTAGACTGAGAGACCATCTAAAGCAGGGCTCCTCAACTACATTTGTTCAAGGGCCGGAGTTTTTTTTTCTTCCAGCAGACACCGCGAGGGCCAGATGCTCTTCTAAAATAAAATTCAAGTATTATTGTACCTTAATTTATAAATATTAATTTTCCATCTTAACTGTTTTGATTGTAGCGTTAGTTGTGTTTGGAGAACATAAACAATCATTGATATTTGAGACATAAATTTTGCAGCTAAACTTAATTGGGGGGCGACCTAAAGGCTCAAGAACCCTCTGCAAGTGTTTTAGATTCATTAGCTGATCCGAGTGTGACACTTTCTAAAATATTGAACCTTTTCAAAATATTCTAATTGTCTGGGACTTTGACTGTGGGGTTTTCATAAGCCGTAAGCCATAATCATCACAATTTTAACAAATAAAGGACTAAAATATCAGGCTTTGCAAGTAATGAGTCAGTCTCATATATTGTTTTAGATTGAATAATTGATATAAATGAACTTTTTCCACCATATTCTAATATTTTGAGTTTCATCTGTAGCTCAGTATCTGTAAAACGGATGTAATTAGACCCATTTTTGTGGCGTGCACCTTGCTCGTCCATGACTCATTCTGAGAGTTTTTCTAAAATCCCTCCAGTGGTTCAATTTTGCTAAAACTAGAAATACATAAACATACAGGCGAGGAAAGAACATTATCGCCCACCACCAAAGACAGGCAGTGAGAAAATTTGGAACAGAACTTAAATGAACATTTGTGATACACGATTGTCTTTAATTATTATTCTCTTAATATTTAGGTTGGTTAAGCACATCCAAGCACTCACTGGTTGCCCTTCAGAACCTGGATCTCCTACGCTGCCCTGGTCACCCGCAGCCCCCTCCATCCCTTTGATTCCTGAGGCTCCCCTCTCTCCTGGCAGACCAGGCTCTCCCTGAATCAACACATGTAAAAAATATGTCAGGACCATTTTTTTATCCACTCTAATGCTTCTGTCATGATGTTTTTTTGGCAGTTAAGAAATACATTTTCCAGATATTATTGCTTTCACCTTTTGACCAGGTGGTCCTGTTTCACCCATTGGTCCAGGAAGTCCCATTTCTCCCCTGAGACCTGGTCGTCCAATGGGTCCTTCTTGTCCCAACAAGCCTCGCTGACCCTGTAGGTGCAAAAGAGATGGTGACTAAAAGCGTTATTTCATTTATAGTAGATACTTCATTATGCAATGTGAACAGAGTTAACTGGTTTCAAATTAATTTAAACAAATTCGACCTAAAAAGTTTCCGGCTAAAAGCATATAGATGAGATCTACCCAAAAGGTGGAGAAACAAATGTCATAATGAAGAAAATAAAAAATGGTGTTGCTGTGAAATCGTTCATGGATAAACAAGTTAGCTAGTTTTCTGCCAATCTCTTCCGCTGGGACAATGCACTGCCAAAGTAAATGCCTGAAGACACCAGAACCAGTTCAGAAAAAATACCTTATTGCCAAAAAACATCTAAAAAAAAAAAAGTCTGAAAAGGGATCCGAGGCTGAAATTAACCTCAGTTTTCAAAACCCAAACTGAAAAAAAAAACAAAAACCAGTACCAGCCTCAAAGGATGGTGGAAAACCATATAAAATATGTTTTTCTATGTTATGGCTTCCTCACATAATGTAAAGCCATTACTGTATACAACCTTGTGTAGAAAAGCCACACTGGGGCAGCTTGGTTTTCATACAAGCTGATGTATGAAAACCTCCCCACATTCTGCTCACGTTAAATAAACCCACGGCACTGCAACAGGAGAGGCCGATGGAGCCTAAAAAGGAATTTTTACCTCACATAAACTCACTCCAGGCCTTAAAACAACAGATCAGAGCAGCTCAGGTGTAAATCTGAGACATACAGGAGGAAATAGGAGGAAAAGTTTGGGAAGATGAGTCGTTTTAAAGTGATCAAGTGAAGCCACTCTATGCGGCTCATTGTATTCCATCAGGTGGGTCCTTGTTGTGCAGTAGTTGGTTACACGTTCCAGAACATTCATGCAGGGTGTCAAATAAAGATTCATAATAAAAAAAACTATTATAAAAATATGTTATGATCTATAAATGACCTGTCGGCCTTGTTTTCCTGGTAGACCTGGTGAGCCAGTCAGTCCTGGAGGACCATCCGGACCTGGAAAACCCTTTAATCCCGTAAGTCCTGGAAAACCACTCGGGCCCTGGAAAAGGACAAAATCATTCACACTGACCATCAGTTTTGTCATTCAGATTAAGATTTAGGTCCAGATTAAGTTTCTAATTAATTGACTAAAGTCATCAATTGCATTTTCCCAGTCCTGGGAACGAGCTCCCGCACCTTGAGAGTAAACATCACAGCTCTAAAACTGATCTCCACCCATGTGTGTCACACGTCACGTGATCAGGAAGCAGAAAATCCACGAATTAGGAGATCGTTTTGGGACGCTGCTGTGAAAAAAGCAAGGTGATAACCAAAAAAGCTTCTACAGCTTCCACAACGGATTGTGAAAGAACGGAACCAGCTAGATTCTTCCTGATGTAAGAAGTGGGTAGTTTTAGTGTTTACATGGTGATAGAGCACAATATTCTGTGACTCTTCAAAACAGTAAAAATGCTCTAAATGCTGGCAGTTAATGAGCTAAGAAGCAGCTGAAGACTCTTATTTAAAACTGTTTTTACTTAAATCTTTGTGTTTTCTACATTTGTATAATAACCCGCTGTGATTTTAATGATCTTTCATTTGTTTATGATATCTTGTTGTATAGTTGTTGGGATGATTTGTTTTGTTTATATTTGTGATTTTTCTGTCTGTAATAAGAGTTAGGGTAATAAAAAAACGTTACCTACTGATATTTGGACTGCTCGTCTCTGATTGGCTAACAGCAACACGGTTCTACCTGACTGTTGATGTTTTATCTCCACAAATAACACAAGCCTAAAATAGTTCTGCTGTGTGGTGGAGTCGCTAATGCTAACCGTTAGCTATTGCTAGTTGTGATGTTCTCTGCTGTTTCCTAAACCAACAACAACCTTCCCCTGTTGCAAGTCAAGATGGGTGACAGAGTGATGTAGATCTGTCAGGCTTTTTTAATCCTAATCCTTCTATTTTCTATCAGCCTGCATGTTAAACCCAGAGTGACAGATAATTTAGAAAAATAGTAAGTAAAAAATTGTTTCTCAGTGGACCTGCTCTTTAAAACATTACGTGTTCAAATAACCTTTGGATCACGCTGCTCTGTGTTCATGGTGTACCTGCCAGCAGGAATCCCAGTCATATAAGAAACAGAAATAGTTGTGGACAACAATGCAACTCACTTCTGGTCCAGCAGCTCCATTCAAACCTCTCGCTCCTTTCTTTCCAGCTGATCCCTAAAACATGTGCACAAAAAGAAACAAAAATAATGTATCAAATTCAATTCAACTGAATTCAATTCAATTCCATACAATTCAATTCTATTCAATTCAAAAATACTTTATTAATCCCAGAGGGAAATCGATTGCTGTAGTAGCTCAGAATAATAATAATAATAATAATAAAGTCATCAAAGAGTTATTGTATATTACAATGGCTGTTGGCAGGAAGGATCTCCAGTAGCGGTCAGTGTTGCAGCGAACTGAAGAAGCCTCTGACTGAAGACACTCTTCCGTTGTTGAAAAGTCTTGTGAAGAGAATGTTCAGGGTTGTCCATAATTTTCTTGATTCTCTGGAGAATCCTTCTTTGCATCATCTCCTCCAGTGGTTCCACAGTCATCCCCAGAACAGAACCAGCCTTCTTTATTAGGCTGTTGAGCCTTTTCATGTCCCTGCTTCTGATGCTACTACCCCAACAGACGATGGCTGAAGAGATTACACTCTCAACAACAGACTTGTAGAAGATCTGCAGCATCTTGCTACGGACATTGAAGGACCTAAGCCTCCTCAAGAAGTGCAGTCTGCTGTGTCCCTTCTTGTAAATGGCTTTGCTGTTCTTTCTCCAGTCCAGTCTGTTTTCCAGGTGAACTTCAAGGTATTTGTATTCCTCAACCACCTCCACTTCTTCTCCCATGATGGAAACAGTGTTTGACTCCACCCTGTTATTTCTGAAGTCTAAAATCATCTCCTTTGTTTTGTTCACGTTCAAGGTCAGATGATTGTTTCCACACCATGCCACAAAGCGCTCCACCAGCTCTCTGTACTCAGCTTCCTGTCCATCTCTGAAACACCCAATGTTACGTCCTCTATTGGTGGATAAGGAGAAGGACGGGGAGTAACACGGAGGCATGTGTTTCAGGTGTGGAAATTGTAAACATTGATTTTATTAAAAGGACTTTAAAATGACAAAAAGCTCCAAATCTGAAAGTGCTTAAAACAGTGTTAAAATTGCCATGGGTTTACATTTAAAACAGACATTTGAATGCTCCCTAACATTCACAAAACAAAGTCCACTGACTTAAACACAAGTTTGGGAGCCAAGAGGAACCCAGCACTCTGGTCCCTCGTCTGTTAAAAACCTCTAAAAGTTGTTAGGCTTCACCAAGCTTAAAACAACTAAAACCCATTTAAAAGCCATTAAAACACAAACAAATGGAGCCCACGAGAGAACTGGCACAGATCCAGTCTTTCCCTTCCTCCTGGCAGCTCTCCCCTTTATGCTGCTCAGGAGGTGATCAGCCCAAGTGAGTGCAGCTGTGCAGGTAGGAGGAGGAGGCAAAGCACTGACTGTCGTCTGCAGAGTCAGCTTTCTGGGACAAAACATCGACAGCTGTAACACCCGACAACTGCAGATTCATCTGAGTATTTCTGTAGATGACAGGTCTCTGATTTGTACTGGAAGTCTGAGGTGTACAGGGTGAAAAGAAATGGTAAGAGTACAGTACCCTGTGGTGCTCCAATGTTACTGATCGCCTGGTGTGATGTGCAGTTCTTCAGCCTCACAAACTGTGGTCTGTTTGTCAGGTAGTCTTTCATCCAGGTGATAGTTGAGGCCCCCACCTGTGTCTTCTGGCAAAGTACATCAGGCTGAATTATGTTAAATGCACTGGAGAAATCAAAGAACATGACCCTCACAGTGCTGCCTGCTTTGTCCAGGTGACAGTGGACTGGTTGAAGCAGCTGGATGATGGCATCTTCAACTCCAACTCCATGGTGATAGGCAAACTGCAGCGGGTCCTGATATGTTCTAGTTTGCTTATTCAGGTGGACCAACAGGAGTCTCTCCAGGACCTTCATGATGTGGGATGTCAGGGCAACCGGTCTGTAGCCGTCATTAACTGATGGGCGAGTTTTCTTTGGAACTGGAACAAGGCAGGATGTCTTCCACAGGACTGGAACCTTCTCCTGGGCCAGGCTGAGGTTGAAGAGGTGCTGCAGAATCCCACAGAGCTGCTCTGCACAGGCCTTCAGTACTCTGGGGCTGACACCATCTGGACCTGCAGCCTTGTTCCTGTTCTGTCTCTCCAGCTGCCTCTTCACCTGACTTCTAGAGACAGATTGGTGGGAGGGGGAGGTAAATGGGGCAGCAGCATCTCCTGACTTGGTTGAAGACAGATTTATAGAACCAGAAGAGTCCATGACTGTGTTAGAGGACAAAAAAGCTGGCGTGTGACAGGAAAATGTTGGATCAGAGGAGGATGGGATGTCTGATTGGTTGGGGACAGTCGAGGAGGATGCTGGGTTTGTTCCTGAACTGAACCTATTGAAGAACTTGTTCAGTTCCTTGGCTGTGTCCAGGCTGCCATCTGTGCAATCCTTCCTCTGCTTGAAGCCTGTGATCTTCTTCATCCCTGACCAGACATCTCTGATATTGTTCCTCTGCAGTTTGTTCTCCAGCTTCTTCCTGTATGCCTCCTAGCTGTCTCTGATCTTGATCTTCAGTTGCTTCTGTATACTCCTCAATAATTCCCTGTCTCCTTCCTTGAAGGCTCTTTTTTTCTCATTTAGCAGATTCTTCAGTTCACTGGTGAGCCAGGGTTTGTTATTAGCAAAGCATCTCGCTGTTCTAGTGGGTATGATGTTGTCCACACAGACGTTTATATAGTCAGTGACACATCCAGTCATGGCATTGATGTCCTCTTCATATGAAGAATCACACAAATAAAAATGGCTATAAAGCACTGCTTTTACATTTATTTATTTTATATTTCAAACTGTGTTTTCAGGAAAATGACAAGAGTGTATAGAGATTATTGTATAGTTGTTATCACATTTATTAATAATAATAATAATAATAATAATAATAATAATAATAATAATAATAATAATAATAATAGCTACAATTTAGGTTATCCCAGTCTGATGGGTTATCAACCATAAATGCTTGTAACGACCATCTGTAACGACTCACTGGAGATCCTTTTTCTCCTTTTGGGCCCGGTTCTCCAGGCTCGCCAGGTGATCCCTGCACAGGAACAAGAAACACAACTATTAAATAAATCTCATCTGCACCGACATTGTCCACACATGAACTCCACTGTTCTATACTCTGAATGCACTGTGAGTCTCAGAGGTAGTAACCTCAGGCCAAACAAGAAGTTACTTGTAAAAACAGAACATGTTGCATGTTGCTCAGATTACACCTGGATGTATGCTAGTGGAACTACTGCTACACCTTTGAGGAAAATCCTTTAGATGTGCATTTCACTTTACTTACTCTATGGTTGGCATGTATTAATGTGAGAGCAAATCCACTGTTAGTAATGATTTAATAGATGCCGTTTGTGTGTAAATTTGATGACTTACAGGTAATCCTTGAGGTCCAACGTTCCCACGAGGTCCAGTAGGACCAATGTGACCCTGAAACAATCAACATATAAATACGTTTAAAAGAACTCAATCATTATACATGTTAATGATGAAGTATAACAATAACACATCTAAAAGGAGTGTGAGGTGGTCATTAGTTACATTCAGGAGGAAACTGGCATTCATCAGTTTCTAACAGCAACTAATTTTCTGTCCACACAGAAAATCAGTGAAGTAGCAGAACTGGATTTTTATTATTTCATTTCTACGCATAATTAAATGTGAGTAAACTTCATGTTTTAGGGGAGATAATCTCTACCTGCAGTATCCCAATTCTGCATGAAGGTAGTGAAATTCAATTGAGCCATGAACTGATTTTCTGTCTCCAATCCCAATTTCCTTTTTAGATTGGACAATTTTGACCAATTAAAGCAGCTGGCGGTAAAAGCCAGACCTCAACTTGCATCACAATTTGATGATAAATAAATGAATACTCTCAGATATTTTAATTTAAAAATAAAACTTTCCACGTGTGATGTCATCATTCCAGGTGTCTAATCAAAAAATGCAGAGAAAAGATTTAAAGTTGGCTCAAAACAAGACTTGGAATTTTTGAAATTAGTTAATAAAACCTAAATCAAAATCAGAGAAGTTAGTTGTTGAACTGTACTGTAATGAAAAACTCGTCGGGTGTAATTCATGATGTTATCGTGATGTATCTTTTCTGTTAAAGTGACAACCAAAATAAAGGATCAATCAACCAAACCTCCTAAAATCAACTAAGGGCAATTATTTCTGGGACCAAGCATTTAAGATTAGTTAGAACAAATTGTGATTGGAATAAAAGTACTTTTCACTTTGCATCTAATATTTGGTTTTCTACCATGTATCCTTCGTCTCCTGGCTCTCCGCGATCTCCTTGTTCTCCTAGAGAACCCTGTAAAGACAACAAGACACAAAAATAAAAACAAATACAAAATGTACTTTTTTTATCTTTAAAGTCTAACAATGACCTCAATCTGACGAAATTTTTATAACTTCAACTAAGCAGACACCTAACCATCCAACATAACTAAAAGGTCTATTACATCTAACACACAACTCTATACACAGTTAAGTTTTCTGAAGTGAAGCATCTCTCTTCTTTTGTGACATCTTTAACATGTGCATCTTTGAATATTAAGTGGAATTAACTTTGTATTTAAGATCGTTCCAAAATCAGAGTTTAAAGGAAAGCAAGACCTACTGGTTCACCTAAGGGCCCTGGAAGTCCTGGAGTCTTATTGTCCTCGCCTGGATAGCCCTGAGATAGAGCAAAAAAAAAAAAAGTTAATAAATAAAATAAAACCACATTCAGAAAGGCATGAATTTACTGAACACATATTGTTTCACTTTTGTAACTAAAGCTACCAAACAAAGGTAAGCACAGCATTTTTTAAATCTCTTACCTTTTCACCTTTGGGTCCTGGTGGTCCTACAAGCCCAGACTTGCCAGGGTGCCCCTCAAGTAAGAAGAAAGTTGATCATTGTACTTAAAGCTGCTTGTTTGACAGACACATGAAGGTGGTAATGACTAGATGAGCAGAAATGGCTCTAAGGCTGAGCCTGCTTGTTAATTTGCAAGAATAAATATAGGCAATAGCATAAAAATGTGTGTTTGATGTATGTATTCAGCAATAATAATGAATGAATCAATAAGCTAATTATTCAGTTTAGATCATGATGCATAAATAAACTCACTGGGTATCCTGGGAGTCCTGGCTCCCCTTCCAGCCCCATGATGCCAGGCTGGCCCTGGATGCACATTGAAAATGCAAAAAAGTAATTAAAAGAACTAGTCATGGCATGAACACAGTTTTCGTTGGGGGGGGGGGGGGGGGGGGAGCCAACTTGAAAGAATGGGAATCAGGAACCCGTAGAAACTGGAGTCGAAATGAGTAATTGGAATCGGAATCATTCAAATTCAACGATGCCAAACCCTATGGACTTCACACATGTAATCTAGCATTCACATGTTTGAACTATTAGCCATGACTTGAATCACATTCATGCTGTAATTCATTTTGGAAGATAAACAATTACGTGTGTTTCGAATAGGTCTGTGAAGTAGTTTAAGATTTATTAGCTTGTGAAAGTTGGTAATTAAAATATTACAAATAAGAAGTTGCCCCCCGTACAGCTGCCGCTTCAATTTAAGGACAAACTACCAGAGTCCCCAAAAAACTCCATTTGGAGTCAACAAAAGACACGTGAATGTAGAAAATGGCAAATGACTCATTTCCTCTGGCGTTTAAATTTTTATTCTGTCGAAGTACGCTGTAATTTAATCAAGTCAGAGGACCGGGAGTGTCTTGTGGATTATGTCATTGGGGGTATTTCTGCTGCATTTTGCAGTGTTGGGAGTTTTAAAGCAGCGTGAACACTGCATGTTTTATTTTCCTTCCATTCCGCTTCACCAGCAACTCTTCAAATTTCACTAATGTTGTTTTAGTGATGACTGCTGTTGTCATTTCCTACTGAGCTACAACCAATCAGTGTGAGTTAATCACAAGTTTTGCTCAGTGATTCTAACTGGTCATTTTGAGTACCTACCCCAGCTCAGATTAAACTGTCCTTTTGGATGGTCCACTGAAGTGGAGCTACGTGCATACCACTAAGTTAATGCCGGTAAGATTATCCTGAAGTACTGATGGTGGGAAAGGCCCTAATAATTACCTTGCTCTTGTCTACCTCTCACATAAATGTGGCACCAACCAAAAACACTCAAACTTAATTTTTGGATCATTTATAGGTATTTCTATAACAAAGTAAGAAGAAAGAGAGGATAAATGGGAACTAACAGGTGGGCCTCGAGTTCCCCTGGCACCTTTCAGCCCCGGCTCGCCTGATTGGCCAATGTCTCCTCGAGAGCCTATCTCACCAGCAAGACCAGGAGGGCCCTTTTCTCCCTGAAAAATCAGCAGTGAGTATTTTTCATGATAACTTTAGAAAAAAAAAAAAAGAGAGAAAATATACAAATTCCTAACAATTACTTCAGACCATCCTTACGGTGGGCCGTACCTTTTTTCCATGTCGTCCTCGAGTCCCTGGGGCACCCAGTTTTCCTTCGGGTCCCTGTGAAAAGACACATATTCGGTTAAACTAATTTGCATTAGTTGATCTGGTATTGGTGGTGAATGGAGAAACAACAACAACACCACCAACAACAACAACAACAACATAATAATAATAATAATAATAATAATTCATTTTTTAGAAGTGCCTTTCAAAAGACCCAGGAACACATATCCCCCTAGTGACCCAACCCAATTGTGTATTTGTCCTAAAGAACTCATTTATTGTTTGTTATGGAAATTTATGTTTATTACTTCTTGATCATTGACTCAGTCAACTGAATGTAAATGTATTGCTCTATGCCTCTTTGATCATGCTCACTCATTTAGACACACCCACACAAGCCACTCACACACACACACACACACACACACACACACATTCTTGACTTTTGAATGTTTTAGCCGGAAATATAAACGGAAGTAAGCAGATTTCTGGAATGCTGTTGTGAGTGCACCAGTGTGATAACTGAGAGGTGGCGAAGTGAGAGGTGGCCTGGCTCGTGAGCGTTTAGCCTCTAATAGAAACGCAACTCCAGTTGTCATCGTTGGTTGTGCAAAGAGAAAGATAAACACATTCCGGAGATGCTGTATTGGCTTGGGTTTTTGAGCGTTTTTGCCGAAATATAAATGCAACCCTGGTGTGATAACTAAGAGGTTAAATTGGTTTTTGGAACAGGAGCCATGTATTACTGTCAAGTAGGTCCATGGATGTGAAATTAGCCTTGAAATAAGAAACCCTACTCTAGTTATTTGTGTTGTTGTTTGTTTTCTTAGATGTTGTCTGCTTAAATTGTTGTTTGGATAAATGAGAGAGTGTATGGATTGCTTTGTACATGTGGTATCTAGGAAGCACAGAGCGGTGGAGAGGAAAAAGGGTTGAAGTTGTGAAACAGAGAGAGCACAGCCAGGCTCAAACAAAAAAAAAAAAAAAGAAATTACCCAAAATAACGGTTGCTGTGCTCTAAGCTAATAAGGTCTTATCAATTGAGGCCTGAAGGTTATAACTAGAAAATGAAAATGGAAAATATAATTTGAACAGATTCTCAAAATTGTTATTTATTTGTTTTTTCTGTTAAGCACAGCTGTTGAGTACTTTATTGCATTTCAGACCCTCCGTGTGGACTTCAGTAAGTCCAGTCAATATATTCCATGTTCAGAATGCACGCTGTCCACAGAGGTGGACATGTAGTAAAATTCTATGCAAATTATTAAATGTTACAAAGAATATTTGTTGAAATTTGTTTAATTCACACCTTAAGATAAATGAAAGACATTGTTAAATAATCTTGGTTGAATATTTTATAATTCATGTCCCAAAAACCAGTTTCCTTGTCCGGGGATCGGACTGCCAAGGCTCCCGACTTGGTCTGCCACCCAATCCACACTGCACCGGACCCTTCATGTTCCTCCTGCGGGTGGTGGGTTCACAGTTGGATGAGCCCATGTATCCGGTTCGGGCTGGGCCCGGCCGGACCCCATGGGCGAAAGCCCGGCCACCAGGCACTCGGTCACGGGCCCCAACCCCAGGCCTGGCTCCAGGGTGGGACCCCGGTAACCCTCCGGGCCGGGTACTCAGACTCTTTGATTGTAAATCCATAAAAGATCCTCTAAACCGTTCTTTATCTCACCCTTCAACTAAGACCAAGTTGTCATGGGAGACCCTACCAGGGGCACAAAGTGCCCCAGACAACATAGCTCCTAAGATCATTAGGGCACTCAAACTCCTCCACCACGATAAGATGACGATTCAAAGGAGGAGTATCTTCAAAAACACTATTTATTGTAGCTAGATGGATTTTTAGGTTACCACGGGCTTTGTTATGTAAATACCTCTACCTTGTGTTAGCCAATCTATTTCGTTTCCAAATTAATTGTTTATGTAATCAATATTGAACTCCTCTTGTGTAGGTTAGTGAATTCTTTCTGTTGTTTTTGCAAATCTTTACCTTGTCCCTGCTTTGGACCTAATCAGATCCACTTTCTTATCACCTTCTTAATTCAACAAGGACAGAGCAGCAGCTCATTAGACAGCTCTTGCGCTTGACTTCATCATTGTTTTGTTACTGCTAGACAAGTATTATAAGATGACACTTGCCCTAAATGACCCTTAGATTTGATCAGTAGTGTGATGACCTGAAAGATGTTCCTTGATGGTCACATTGTTTTGAGAATCACCTGATTACATATGCATCTAGTGGTTCTTATGTTTGTCAGTCTTTCATTTTGTTTATTTTGTTTACTTATTGCTGTTTTCTAAATATAAATACTTTAGTTGTTATCCCTCTGCTTGATCTTAAAAATAAATTATAGCTCTTCCTCAGAGCATTTTATACAGTGTACGTTTTTACAACTTACAAATTACAACTTACTTCTAATGTCTTTTCCTTTACTGAAAAATTATCGTCCTTTCAAACACCTTTAGGGTTGTGTGTATCTAAGAGCGCCATCAGTTGTTTTATTTTTGATCATTCACTGTCTCTATGTGATAGATGAGTTTTATTTTCCCTAGATAAATCTGTTGTCCAGTTTCACTTACGGAGTTTTAATTTAGCAGTATTTATCTCCTGTTGACAAATTTTACACATATTTGAGTAGCATTGTTGATGTACTCTGAAGCAACCTTACCTTACTGAACCTATGTGGAGTTGAAATTTTATTTTTCCAATTAGGACTGGGTTCGTTGTTAGTTCATTCCAGTGTTAGAAGCGAAGAGGTTAAATTAAGAAGTCACTAGAGGTGAAAGTTTCTGGCATAATGAGAGCAAACACATAAAGTCTATGATATTTTTATTTTTTACCCTTTTTCCCAGATGGGTTGTTACTTTTGATTCCATTGGATTACAGTTTTTGCTACAATTCTTTTACTACAATTTCTCCAGTTACTCTTAGGTTATGTGAATCACTTTTTGTGTTCATTTTCAGTTTTCATTACACAGATTATGGCATTTGTTAGTTGTTAGTTACCATACCATACCATATTTATTTATAAAACAACATTTCAGAAGAGTTGGGAGATTCTCTAAGGGATAGTACAGAGGTGAGGACACTATACAGTTTCTTCTGGTCGTTTTTATGCCTAGTGATTCTATTTGCAAAATATCTGTTTCTAGCTGAGCAGACAGCTTTCTGATAGCGGGTCAGAGAATCCCTGAATAATTGGTAGGAGATTTGCAGCTTGTCCTTCCGCCACCGGCGTTCGCAGACCCTACATTGGCGTCTTACAGCACGAGTCTCCTCATTGAGCCAAGGGTCTGCCACAGTTTTTTTATGCCTGTATCTTAAGAGGAGCAACTGCATTTAAAACAGCTGAGCAGGTAGAGTTGAAAAAGGTCAGCAGCTCCTCAACTCCTACACAGGTGGAGTCAGGTTGGGAAGTGGATAGAGTCTCAGCTAGGCTAGATGCTAAAAGATTGGTGGTGGAAGGGGAAATTATTCTTGTAAGGTGTTGATTATGTTGCCTAGTGGATGGAGGCGTCAAGTCACATATATTAAAAATAATAGGAGGATGATCAGAGATACATGCAGAGTCAACAATCAGATCAGAGATACAGATCCCAAATGACAAAACCAAGTTTAAAATGTGCGATCCTGAATGGGTGGGTGACTGGACCTGTTGCTGGAGACCAAAACAATCTAAAATGTCTAAAAGCCACCAACAAGAGGTTTGTCAGGGCAGCAAACATATATATTAAAATCACCAAGAATAATCCCACGGTCATATTTTGGAAGAAAGTCTGTTGAAAGATCAGAAAATTCCAATAAAAGTTTGAATTGTACTTAGGTGGGCGATAGCAGAGAATAAACAGCAAAGGAGGACTAAAGTCCACCTCAAAAGCCATTAACTCAAAGCTGGTTGGAGTCACTGGTATAGTAAGATTTTTAGGATGGAAAGAGGATCTGAACATGGTTACTAATCCACCACCACGACCAGTGAGCCTGGGCTCGTTCAGAACCTGACAGTCTGAAGAACAGAGCTCTGGCAGTGCAGCTGACTCACCAGGAAGAACCCAGGTCTCATTCATGCAGAATAATGTCACCTCATGCTGGAAAAAGTAATCCCTTAAAATGAGGGTTTTATTCCCAATTGACCGGGCGCTTAGGAGAGCTATCCTGAAGATCAGTGGAAGACCCGAATCAGCTGACCGGGGTGACTGGGCTGCTTGGGCCACTGTAGGATAGCAAAGGTTAGCTTGGTTGACGCCCCGGTGCATCCACAGGTTGGTGGGTGAGGCATTCCGGCGACCGGATTCCCCAGAGAATCTTCGACAGAGCGATGAAATGCAGAAGATCTGATGATTTCCATGTATCAACTCTGGTGGCAGGTGAGGTTTATATCCCATGTACTAACGGCCGGAGGAGGCTCTGAGCCGCACTTTGGAACCCCCTGCGTTTGCCACGTCTGCGGCGTTTCCTTGGTAGCCACTTGTTTGGGTTTGTTTTGTTGTTTTATGCACACTGTGTTGCACGACTCTGTCCCTTGCTGACATGAACTAGTAATTACAAGTTCCTTGGGATGGGTGTTTTATCACATGTTATGTGAGGTCCAATTTTAACATCGGATTGGCGCAATGCTTGCCAGTCTCGGACATTTTTGTTTATGTTTCGTTTCTGGTGAGCCATGAGTTGCCTCATGCCTCAAGAGGAGGGAAGGCTGATAACAATTTCCTCACATTATTACACTGCCTGGATGGAAATACCTTAAATATTAGATGATAAGGATTGTTGATGAAAGCAATTCAAAATCAACAATGATCTCCCAGAATTTTCTTGTGCTTTTTCGCCACAGGTCGTGAAACCAGGAAATTGGGTTCTGATGAAGGTGCTGAAGCGAAACAGATGGGGCAGCCAGAGGTCCATTCGAAGTACTCCTCATTACTCCTACTGCTGTGAAGATTGCTGAGAGGCCATCTTGGATTCATCTATCCCACTGCAGCTCATCAACGACAACTAACCGCTCTAGCCCGGCAACGAAGTCCGGCTACAAAGGGGTGGACCACCACTAGGGTGCCATCTCTCAAACCCGGTGAAGATAAGATAAGATAAAGATCTGCTTCGAGCTTGCTGGTTTCACCAGATTGTTGATGTTGGTGGTCGCACTCATGGCCCTGCACTTGGGCCGCCTCTCAGCACCTGATGGAACAACTGAGACAGCAGCATTTGAGGAGGTACTAAAACTGGAACTGAACGACTGATTGGGGCTCCTCCCTGACCGCGCACCTACAGGACAATGTAACCTGCATTCACCTACCTCGGCTGAAGACCCCCTGGACGCAACTACAACAGGACACAGCGAAGAAGAGATGCTGGGGAAGGATAACTACTTCAAGCACCTGCACCCAAATCTCCGGACTGGTTTCACAGCCAAGGACCTGTAGGACCTTTTCGGGGACAAGATCAGCTCCCTGACAATTGGACAACCGCCTTGACACGCCATGGAAGAACACTGGTGTCTTCCTATTGAGAAGTTGAACCTTACGCTTCATGTTCCGACCTACGTTATTACGCTGCGGACCTGGACTTCAAGGTACTCATCAACGTAAGACTGAAACCATCCTGATCAACGGAAGAGGACCCTGACTTCCAAACCCTATTCTCCAACCGGGACTCTCAGTCCAAGGACAAGCACTTTGATGAAGAACACCTGGTTTGCCTCAGCTCTGCCATAGTTAGAGCTGCGAAATTAATATTACACCTTCATTTTTCCTCCTTCACTGAAGACTTGTCTGCACCTTAGAGTTTCAATCTAAATTCACCTGATGTTTCCATACACGGAACTGATGTTTTCTGTGTATTATATGGTTTTGCTGACCCTTCCCAATCTCCTTACAGGAACTGCTATAAGTCGTAGAATTGTTCATCACAGTAAATTCATTTCAATATGTATGAAATAGTTTTCTCAAGGTTATAATTGTAATGATTTAGCAGATTCTATTTTCCATCTCTGTGAACTGCTGTCAGGTATTATTGTCAGTTGTGTTTGACTTATTGTGTGTATTATTTTATTTGTTCTTATTATTATATTGTATTCTTTGTATGGAATGATTCTTTGGACAAGTTAACAGGATTGGGAATAAGATCCGCAATAGACAAATGATTGCAGTCATCATTTGAGTCAAATCTGAACTCACTGAAGATCCTTAATCAGACACAGTTCACGAAGTAAATACCTAAAACAGCTTTTTGTTATAAATTTTCGACCAGAATGCATCCAAGTTTTTTTAAAATCTTAAACCTGAAGTGTCATGAGAAAAAGGTATAGCAAAAACAAACAAACAAACAAAAGAAACCTACACGGAAGCCCTGTTTCCCAGGCTCTCCAGCTGATCCTTGGGGTCCAGGGTCTCCCTCTATCCCCTTTTCCCCTGGCTCTCCAACTGGTCCCTGATCACCAGACTCCCCCTGACAATGTGATGGACACAAATAATCCAAAAGTGAATGATTCACGTGCAATGCAAGTCATTGAAAAAGACAAATCAAAGTGAAGCTACAATTGTTTATTTGTTTTGATTAAAGCCCAAGTTAACTTTTTTTATTTCACCTTAGGTCCATCTTTGCCTTGTGGGCCATCTTCACCTGGAGGGCCAGGAGGACCCTATGAGAAGATCACAACAACACATCTTAATTATTGAAATATTCTGACAGAATAAAATATTTCATTTAACAATATAAAACCCAGGCAAACATAAATCAGATGATTTTTTTCACTAAGCTTTTCAGATACTTGATTTTTAGATTATAAAACTAATTTGGCGTTATTGAGTGAGTTGAAGTGGTTCTTGTTCTCATTGTGGTTTTTACATTTGTTTTTTGGGAAAGGTTTTTAGAGTTCAACCAGACATATTTATGGTGTCAAGTTGGTTGTTATTGCATTATTTGGTTCTCTTTTTAACACAGAAAAGAGTAGTTTTACAGTGTCGCCCTCTGCTGCCTGCGCTCTCCTCGCTGATGACACAGATCCATGTGTGATCCAGTGGGTAGACCCCATCGTCTCAGTTCCTTATTAGCGGCTAGCTCTGAAGAAGGCCGCAGGAGTGGTCGAAATTGTCAGCAAAAATGGGTAAAACAACCCTTCCCTGTGTTAAGAATAACTAAATAATGCTATCAGAAGAAACACACAGAAAGAATACACCAAAAAAAGTTGTTTGTTATGTTGTGGACCAGGAGCTAAATTATCGGGTTTAAAAGCAAAGGCATCAGTTCAGCTGCGGATGCCAGGGGCTTGTTCCTACCCATGTTTATGATTGACAGTTATATCCCCTCCACTTTTAAAGACCTAATGTGGAATTCCTTTCTAGCATAGAGCTAACATCCTCTTGCATTCCCAGTATAAGTTCTGTATTATACAAACTGACTGGAATTTTAACAACTCCATTCCACCACCTTTTACAGCCATGCCTTCTTTTGCCGCACTTAGCTACTAAAATGGATTTGTATTTATTTGATTTCATTATTAACACTCTAACTGTGAATAAAAATAAAATCATAATTTATGTGTTAATGAATTTTTCAACATTTCAGGAGGTGCTGGGAAATCTGTTCCATCCAGCCAGTCGTCAGCGTGCTAGCTAACCCGCTACTACTGTTCATTTTAAAGTAAAGTGGGTACAGATTCATTATTTAAATACATTTGCTGTGGTCTCTAGCATGGATACATGCCTTCTTAGTTGTTCTCTGTGGAAAAAAATCTCTGGTGCTTCTGTTTTCAGGAAGTAGAAAAAAGTTGGAGGAGAAAGGGGCCAAAAACGGACTTCCTGAGAAATACAACTCCCTCACTCATCAGTAAGCATGTAGGGTGCAGACAATGAGGTGGTGTATACCTTTAAGTAGCTGGGTGTTCACCTCAACAGTAAACTGAACTGGTCCAACAACACAGGTGCTCTCTATAAGAAGGGCCACAGTTGCGTCCACCTCCTGAGGAGGCTGAGGTCCTTTGGAGTTAATTCCAATCTGCTAAAATCTGTATATCACTCTACCATGGTTTGTTGGGGTGCAGGCAGCTCTGACTCTGAGACAGAAGGAGACTGAACAAGCTAGTTAAAAAAAACACTAGGGCTGTTCTGAGCTGTCAGTTATATTCAGTTGAGGAGATGTATGAACGAAGGATGGTGGTGAAGATGACCTCCATCTTGGAAAATCCCTCCCACCCACTGCATTCTGCTGTGGAGACCATGAACAGCTCCTCCAGAGGCAGACTGAGACATCCCAGATGTTAAACTGAACGCAACTGTAGGTCATTCATCCCTTCTGCAGTAAGCACATATAACTCCTCAGTTTAACTGGTCCTGGCATTATCCTGGTACACAATAACATCAATGTAATAGTCTGGACGTGTTCAATACCTGTGAAATACCTGATGAACATTAGAATGTCTGTGTCCTTTATGCTGTATAGTTCTGGAAACACAAGTTTCCTTTTTATTTGTTGTATTTAGTGATTGAAGTTTACAATAATAGCTTACTGCCTTTGTGTGTTTACCTGTAATCTTATTATTATTTCCTTTTTCCTTTTTTCTAAGGGTATGTGCTGCTGTAACAAGTCAATTTCCCCACTTTGGGATTAATAAAGTCTATTATATTCTATTCTATTCTATCCTAAAGCATAAATAACATTATTGTTTTATTCAGGAAAAACACAATGTATACTCTAGACTTCACAGCCAGAATGAAAAATGGTGAAGTTCAAGTTCAATTCAATTTAAGTTTATAGCACCGAATCACGACAAGAGTCGTCTCAAGGCACTTCCCACAGTAAACATTCCAATACAGGTCAGTTCATTAAGCCAGTCAGTAAAACGTTTCCTATATAAGGAACCCAGCAGGTTGCATCAAGTCACTGACTAGTGACTTTACAGCAATCCTCATACTAAACAAGCATGCAGCAACAGTGGAGAGGAAAACTCCCTTTTAACAGGAAGAAATCTCCAGAGGATCCTGGCTCAGTAAAAGCAGCCATCCACCATGACTCACTGGGGATCGAGAAGACCGAGCAGACACACACACACGCACGCACACACACACACACACACACACACACCCAAAGTAAAGTAAAGTAACACTTGGGTTAAGTTTAGTGGATAATCTGTAGTCACTCACCCTGGCTCCCTTCTGACCCTGATCCCCTTCAGCCCCTGGAGGTCCAGCTTCCCCCTAAAATGAAACGGACCACAACACATGACTGTGTGAACATCAAACTCATTTACAGAAACCACAGAAACAACAGAGACAGCCTGACAGACAGAAACATATAAAGATGCTGACCTTTGACCCTGGCTCTCCAATGGCACCTGGCTCCCCCTCGGCACCCGGAGCACCCTACAAGAATTGGACATTTTCTTTAGTCTGTAAACATAACAAGCATAAGGCTGTTGTCTCTAAAGCTCAAAAACAAATGGTAAGTTTTTCTGATGTTGCAGTACTTCCAGTCCTTGCTCTCCATTAGGTCCAGCCTCTCCAGGGGGTCCTTTAGGTCCCTAAAAAACATATGAAACAAACACAATGTGCATTTGATGCCTACAAAATCTAACTAGTTACAAAAAACAAACAACTTCCTTTTCTATCAGTAAACCTGAAGCGTACATAAAAAGTTTAAAACCTTAAAGTCTGGCAAAGGAAACACTAGAGGCATGAATGTCTGGAATAAAAAGATTGAGAAGCTGCCAAACACAAGATGAGACCCATCGCGTTAACATCGCCTCCAGCTGATCCCACCCTAATAAATACCTCCGTCTGATTGTTTGACACTTTTCATGCCCCTTGGTGGGGCAGGGTGGGATTGGTGGACTTGCAAGAACATCAAAAATTTAAAAATCCGATCCAAGAAATAAAAGAAGCATTGAGGTGTGACGAAGTGTGAAAGGGACCACCTATTTCTACCATAAACAGTTATGATTTTGGTAATGATTCACATCAGAGTGGTTAAGTGTTTAATAAACATCTCCAACCCTTCCAGCTCCCGCTTTCTGCTACTTTTGTAAGCAATTACGGTTTTGTGAGCATTCTCTGCGGTCATTACAGATTCCAGACATGCTGGTTTACAAACGACTTACTGGTTCACCTTGAGGGCCTTTCTCCCCGGTGCTCCCTGGAACGCCTGTTTTACCCTGGGAACACACAGGAAATCAAACTCAGTCAGGTTTTATTCTTAAACAAGCATCCTGTCAAAATCAAATAAAACATGTGGAACATTTAGACCTTTTATCATCATTATCATCCATACATCCTTATTAAACAAGTCTATGAGGAAAAAATACTGCAAAATGTGACTTTTGGCCTTAACCCTCTCAGGCTCAAAATAAAGACGAACAACTAAGTCCTTCAGAGGTACTTCTGAGTTAAAAATGCTCATGAAATATGTATGTGGAGGAACCAGGTAGCTAGGTTTTAACGTTGCAAATTTGCAACGCCTGCCTCGAGAGGGTTAATTCATTATAATGTCATTCATAATAATAAAGATAGCAACCAATGCAAAACATCAATTTAATACATTTTATGACCAGTGCATTTAATTTAATTTCCTAATTTTAACAAATTATATTAATTTCCTGAGAAATTAACCATTATTATTTTCCATTTATTACATTCTTAAAAAAAATAACAACATGAACAAATCCAAATTACAAACACCCGAATGAAAAAGAGCAGATAGAAGAAAATCCTATAAATAATCTGCCCCACTCAGACCAATAATTAAATCAGTAATAAATAAAATGTGTTTAACTGAAAATTTTAACAGAAGGACAGCTGCGGACAAAAACCTGTCAGTGATTTACAAACAAATACTTCATTTGCTGTTCCTGAAACATCATCCACGGTGAAACAGTAAGAAACAAATGACAAAAAAAGACCAAAGAACAAAACTAATAAAGACTGTTTAGATTTTTTTTATCATTTTGTTTTTAGCAGTCTTTTTAAACATTGTAATTGATTTTGCTACTTTCCTTTCTGACTCCAGATTGTTCCATTGCTCCATTACTTTGGTCCTGAATTTTGGTTTTATAAATATTTTACAGCCTTTCAAAGTATGTTCTTAATAAAAGATCTGTGGACAAAGAGCAGAAAAGAGGACACATATTTACAATATCTGTGTACTTTTTAAACCCTTGATTCTGATGTTTGCTTGTTTTTAAAGAAATAAAATGAGTTTTTGGTTGCTTGGCTCTCAAAAATTGAGCTTTTTTTTTTTTACAAGCTGGATGCAAATTCAAACCAAAAACAGCCTGAAGTCCAAATCATGAGCATGAAAGCCGGTGGGAACGTGCAGCTTCACAAGTCGCTCAGCTGTGATTATAGAAAGAAAGAAAACAATCTTTTATGTAGCGCCTCTCAAGATAAAAATCACGAGGCGCTTCACAATAGGGGTTGTATCAACTAGTCGGCTAGTCGACTTTACTGGTCGTTGGTTCGTAAGTCATCTTTATGATTCGGTCCATGAAGATCACCGTGATCAAACTATTTGACCCGATGATAAGACGAGGTTTTTTTCATTGAAAATTATTTAAAAATGTGGGGTCGTCTTATAATCGGGGTCTAAGCTTTCACACATGCTGGTGTTTGTCTGAGGTCATTATAGGTCCAAAACAGCAGAGGGCGCCAGGCTGTATGTTCTCAAGAGGAGGAAAAAAGTGGAGACGAGAAGTCCGGAGCAGAGTGGACCGAAAGTGGGGCAAGTTAACAAGCTATAAGGCAGAATTATGCAAATTTTAAGATGATGGTGGTCCATCCAGCAGAGGCATCAAACATTGCATGCATGGATACAATAGATGGCAGCGAGGATGATGTGGGAGAAGCTGGCAGGTGTAGCGATCTGATGGTACACTGGGAACGCAGCAGCATGAGAGTGAGCACAGCGAGTCTGAATAAAAGCCTCATTTGACTTTTGATTTCACATGTCAGAAAAGTGAAGAGAACTGAAGTGAACTCATTGCACTGTTAAGTAGGTTCAATTGGAATGTTTACTTTTAAATTGCCTTGAGATGACCCTTGTTGTGAATAACGACGTACCTGTATCAGCACGGATAATTCAGCTGAAGGAGAAAGTAGCTTCAGACAACAGGATTTGGAGTCTTTTTATCCTGATATTTGGACATCTCTACTCTGATTGGCTAACAGCAACACGACTCTACCACTGACTGAATTTTCTCTGCAACGCTGATGTTTTAGCTCCACAAATAACACAAGCCTGAAGGAGCTTTGCTGTGAGGTGGAAACGCTAAAGCTAACCGTTAGCTTCTACTAACCGAGACGTCCTCTGTTGTTTTCTGGACACTGAACCAAAAACAGCTTTCCCCGTCGTGAGTCAAGATGAGTGAATGCATGAATGTTAAGTGACAGTGTGACATAGATCTGGCAGGTTTTCTAGAGTTTCATCATCTATTTTCTATCAGAAGCTAATGCAGGAGATAGGTGTAGGAGACTATTTTCATCTTCAGCCTGCATGAAAAACAGTATTTTTCAGTGAATTTTACATTGGTGAACAGTTTACAGACTGAACAGGACTGGGATGATTAATTCCCAAAATTGGTTGATGATCAATTGATTAACTGATATTATGATGGTCTGAATAACAACTGACTGAACAAAGGGCATTACTGTATGCTAGCAACCCAAACCTCAAAGGTCTTTAAAGATATTCCATTCAATTGACCAAAAAATATGATTTCATAAGCAAGAATATCACATTACATGCCAATGCAAAATAAGAAAAAAGAAAACTTTGTAATTTTGGTGAAAAATGAAAACAAACAAAAAGTGATTTCTTTGAAAAGCGATAACTGCATCTGTTCCATTTTCACTTCACTTCACGAAGAAGCTTTTACAGCTGGCTTTTCCTACAGACTAGTGTGTAGGATCCACCTTCAGACACCAGATGTCGCCCTGACCTCGTAGGTAGACAAAGACAATGTTGTGTTTTATGATGGTGGACATGAGATGTTGCAGATAATCCTAATTTATCACTGATCAGCAGGCTCGACCACAATAACTAATTAAAAAAAATGGTACAAAAATGTTTTACTCAAAGGTTTAATATAGAACAGTTTAATAAAATGCTCTATTAAAAAAATAAACCTTCACGGGGCGATTTAGAGGTGTGCAGGATGAAGGTACAATATTCCATTTAAAGTTATATTTTAATTGAAAAAATAATGGAATATTTATTTTTCCAGGCACGACACTGGGTTAATGTTTACATCTGGCAGCCAATAAATGATTAACCTAATCGGTTAGGTAGATTACAGGCTTGTCTTGAGGACATAAAAAATTGGATGACTCTAAATTTTTTGCTTTTAAATCAAGACAAGACTGAAGTTCTCATCTTTGGACCAGAAATCCAGAAAAGGAAATGGCTTAGTCAATCACCTGACCTGAATGGCGTTACATTAATCTCCGAGAACAAAGTAAGGAACCTTGGTGTTATCTTCGACCAGGACATGTTATTCAAATCCCACGTTAAACAGGTTTGTAGGATTTTCTTTTTCCACCTTCGGAATATTGCTAAGATTAGAAGCATCCTTCCAGGAGTGATGCTGAAAAACTAGTTCATGCATTTATTACATCAAGACTGGATTACTGTAACTCATTACTCTCAGGAAGTCCACAGAATGTAGTTAAAAGTCTTCAGCTTGTCCAAAATGCTGCAGCAAGAGTTCTGATGAGAATTAAAAAGAGAGATCATATCTCTCCTGTCTTAGCTTCCCTACATTGGCTACCTGTTAAATTCACAATAGATTTTAAGATCCTTCTTCTCACATACAAAGCTCTTAATAATCAAGCTCCATCATGCATCAGAATCTGATTGTTCCATACGTTCCTAACTGAGCACTTCGCTCTCAGACTGCAGGTTTACTGGTGGTTCCCAGAATATCTAAAATTAGGATGGGAGGCAGATCTTTTAGTTATCAGGCTTCTCTCCTGTGGAACCAGCTCCCAGCCTTAGTCTGTGAGGCACACACTTTGTCTACATTTAAGACAAGGCTTAAAACATTTTTATTTGATAGGGCCTATGGTTAAAATCTAATGTTAGCCTAGATCTGGACAAGTGAGGGAGTAGAGGGAGGTGGAGTGTACAGTCGGTAAAGGCGGCTCTCCCTTGCCCTGCCTCCAACATGCCTCCATCTGAAAAGGCTAGGTTATCCAGAGTTATCTCTGTAGTTATGCTGCTATAGGCTTAGACTGCTGGAGGACATACTGACCACTTTTCACACTCGACTACTTTCTTCGCTACGATGATGTTCTGCTGAGCTGTGGTGGCCTCATGGAGGGGGCCATCGTCTAGCACACTGCTGCTAACCACTTAAACATTCTCCCTCTCCTGATAATAACTGTTTGCTTTCCTTGACGTAGGATGTGCTACTACTAGTTTACCCGTTTAATTACAGATTCAATAGGATAAATACAATAAAGTTTATCTCTCGCCAAATAGAATATTTACTAAGAAATTACAGTGTAACCATAGACACATTGCTTGGTGTGTGTGTGTGTGTGTGTGTGTGTGTGTGTGTGTGTGTGTGTATGTGTGTGTGTGTGTGTGTGTATGTGTGTGTGTGTGTGTGTGTGTGTGTGTGTGTGTGTGTATGTGTGTGTGTGTGTGTGTGTGTGTGCATGTGTGTGTGTGTGTGTGTGCGTGCGTGCGTGTGTGTGTGTGTGTGTGTGTGTGTGTGCTCTGTCTTCTCAATCCCCAGTGAGTTGTGGAGGATGGCTGCTTATACTGAGCCAGGATTCTCTGGAGGATTCTTCCTTTTAAAAGGGAGTTTTTCCTCTCCACTGTCACTAAATGCTTGCTTAGTATGAGGATTGCTTGATGCAATTTGCTGGGTTCCTTATATAGGAAACATTTTTTTGATTGGCTTAATGAACTGACCTGTATTGGAATGTTTATTATGTGAAGTTCCTTGTGACGACTCTTGTCGTGATTTGGCGCTATATAAAAAACTTGAATTGAATTGAATTGAATTAAATTGAATTGAATAGAGGGCACCATTGTGAATTGCCAAATGTTTACGCAGTCTGCTCGGCACAGCTAGGCTGGCACTGTGGAAAATGGTGGACTCAACAAGTCAAGCCACAGCTTCTGAACCCAGATGTTCTAATGTGGAATAATCTTGTGTGTATATTTCTTTTCATTTTGATTTTGTTTTTTCTTTATTGATCAGCAATGATTTATAACTAATGTGTTGAAACTGCATTCAAGTATTGCTAGCTAATTAGTGGCAAGCTGCTTGGCAGCTGTCTGAGTCATTTTTGTTAGTGAGTATATATATATATATTTTGCTAATGGTGGGAATGGGGCAGACTACATATAAGATTTTCCTTTTCTGTAAGTTGTATTTGTTCTTTTTTATTATTCTGTAAAGTTACTATGTTTTTAAATGAAATAGAAGTCGTAAAAAAATAATAATGTTAAACACTGTAGTAAAAATAAACCTACTAGTAGAAATGAGTCCTCACCCTGTGCGATTTATCGATGGACATGCTGCTGTCTGCTCACTTCAGTATAAGCAGCGAGCCCGGTATTCTGATCTACCGTTCTATTGTTGCAACTACAACCTGGATGTCGCTGTGGTGTTCGTGTTCCACATTCAACCTTTAATTTAAATGTGATTATACAGCTGCAAACATCTGGCCAACAGAGTGAAACTAGAATAAAAAAATCGTATTTATCAACTGAAAATGAAACCAATTACTGACACAAATTTCACTGTAAGAAAAATTATGTTGGTTACTCTTCAGTTGTCATCCCTCAGATGGCACACGTGTCTCTGCTTTTTGTTCATCTGTTTGATCTTTGTTTGCATCTTTCTTCCATCTGTAAAGAATTGGTTATTTTATCCTTCTCCAAACAAAGAAGCATAAAACTACAAGCTATATTTTTTTGTCATTTGTTTTTTTATGCTGCAAAGATGGAAAATCAAAGGGTTTCCTGGAAAACATTTAATCAGAGCCGTTTTCTTTTCTTCTTGTATAAAAATAGCATAATTCAGCTGCACTGCATTCGCTCAAGGTTTATGCTAACAACAAATACAGCCTGTTGATGACTTACTTCAGTCTAATCTACTGTCTTGCAAAGTGATAACATTTCACGATGAGCTCGTCATATTCACTTACTGCCAAGTTCTCTTTTATTAAAAACTTCCTCCTTACAGGAATCAAAAAATACTGCAGAAAAAAGGCTGTAATCCTGTTTTACGAGTCTGTTTTCCCTCTGCAGCCATAGTGATGCATTCTGGTAAAGTGAAAATTATAATTAAAGCTCAGAAAGTGAAAAATAACTACAGGTAAAGGAATACTTACAGGCTTCCCAGGAGGACCTCTTTCTCCTGGACTGCCAGCCTTGCCCTTTAAAGAGAAAAATCCATATTTGAAAGATTAAACACAGTTTAAATGAGCTGAAATGAGCTTGCTTTATCAAGTGGAAAAACACATACAGGTTTGCATGCGGGATGTTGCTTTAGGAGTAATTACATCATAAACTTTTAGTTTGTATTTTTCCAAGATGTGTGCAAACTGCAGCTATTGCCTGGAGGAAAAATGAATATAAATCAATACATCTGAATAATTTTAGTGTTTTTTTTATCCTAGTCTGAGTAGCTAAAACCCTGGCGTTTTAGGAATTCTTTGTTATTCTGCCTTTTTGTTATTAGATTAAGTTAAAAAAAGTGTCTTTAGATAAGAGTGTAACATTATCAAGTGTTTGAGTTAGTAACTTGATACTTATGCACGTATGTGTGAATGGGGTTTTGCCGATGCACATATTTAGCTGGTCTGCATGTAAAAACTAAACTCCAGTTACTCCATAAATACACACACACACACACACACACACACACACACACACACACACACACACACACACACACACACACACACACACACATATTTATATATATATATATATATATATATATATACACTTGGACTAAATGCACCAACAAGAATGGTGGCAGAATTGAAGAGGTTTTTGGTGTTTTTCTGCAAATGAGAATCTAATGAAATAGTCCTTCATCCTTTAGGAAAACACATCTGGGTATATTGTGATTTGCAAAGTTATGAATCTTCAATGTTAAACATGATAAATTCCTAATTCTCAATAATTTTTCTAAAATGAATTTATTTGAAATTATAAAGACTTAAATTGTGTCAGACATAAAACTGATAGAGCTGTTCCAACAGCACTACTCAAGCGTGACTCGGGCGAGTGCGGTTTGGTCTGGCCACCTTTTCCAACAGCATGGTTTGTTATTCCTCCCGACTTTCCATCTACTTTTCAGTCTCTGCTTCCTTGAGTTTCCGAAGCGCTGACCTGAGCCGGCATTGCGACTGTCGGCCGCGGATTGACTAGGGGGTGGAGTCACTGGCTGCCTTGTTGTCTGCAGCTATTTCTGGTTCAGTCTGACAAAAAGCCGTAAAACTGAGAAGAATGTTCAACATCACTGCCATTTTTGTGCTGAATAGCATACAGATCACCTCATGTGGTTTTTGTCTCGAGTGAAGGTGACACTCCCCCTCCCCTCCCATAATGTACTATGAGGGGCACTCCCACTTCCTGTCACAGAGCTGGCAGGGAGACCCAACTACTTTGAGGTGAGCTGAGTTAACCCATGCTGGACCGAGCTGTTTCACGCTGAATAGTGCCATTGGAAAATCCCCATCACAGTACAGATAAATATTTGTTTGTATACTCACTACGAATCCCGGTTCTCCCTTTGGCCCAGTGTCACCCTTTTCACCCTGTAAGGGAACAAATCTTTTTTATGAACCATATCACATAAAGTGTAATTAAATGGAATCCATGTGTCCTTTTTAGAATAGAATAGAATAGAATAGAATAGAATAGAATAGAATTACTGATCCCACAGTGGGGAAATTCACTTGTTACAGCAGCACCAACACTAAAGAGAATAATTTGAAGAAACATAATAACAAACGTACATGTATATACACATAGGCAGTAAACTATTATTGTAACCTTCGACCACTAAAAACCAAAAACAAAAAAATGAAGAACTTGGCTTCTATAACTATGCAGCATACTGTAAGGGACACAGGCATACTATATAAATCCTGTATTGAACACATACTGAGTACTGCATTGATGTCATTGTGTACCAGGATAATGCCAGTGCAACTTCAACTGAGGAGTTATACACTCCTACTGCAGAGGGGAGGAAACGGTACGGTAGATTTTAGTAGATTTTCGATTGTAACCAATAATTCTTTAAAAAAAATAATGTTTGCGTGAAGGTGGATGTGATTTCTGTACCTGGGTGCCCTCAGGTCCTGGTTCCCCCAGTGCGCCATCTGGACCACGAGGCCCCTGCACAACAGCAACATGAGACAAAGACTCAACAGCACATTCTTCATCAAAGCACCCGACACGAGTTTGCATCCTGAACAGAAACAACGCCACCAACAAAGTAATTCGTCTGTATTCTTTGTTGAAAGCTGCTGCCAAGAACCCACACACACACATTCCACTGGTTTACACGGCTGCGGTACCACCACAGCATGACAGATGCGGTCTGAAAACGCATCCGCAGACGGACCAGTCTTTAATGACTTACTATCTGATCCCAGATCTGTCTGAACTCTGAGTGCATCTGTGCAAGCTACACATCCAGTATCAAACTACTTAAAAACCTGCTCTTTCATGAGTTTATTTACTATTGTGTTTGTGGCAGTGGTGGTGCGTGTGTGTGTGTGTGTGTGTGAGTGTGTGTGTGTGTGTGTGTCTGTGAGTGTGTGTGTGTGTGTGTGTGTGTGTGTGTGTGTGTGTGTGTGTGTGTGTGTGTGTGTGTGTGTGTCTGTGAGTGTGTGTGTGTGTGTGTGTGTGTGTGTGTGTGTGTGTGTGTGTGTGTGTGTGTGTGTGTGTCTGTGAGTGTGTGTGTGTGTGTGTGTGTGTGTGTGTGTGTGTGTGTGTGTGTGTGTGTGTGTGTGTGTGTGTGTGTGTGTGTGTCTGTGAGTGTGTGTGTGTGTGTGTGTGTGTGTGTGTGTGTGCGTGTGGAGGGGCACATTTATTATTCTTAATCCAAATATTTGTGTGTTTTTGTTTTATATTAGACAGTTCATATGATTAGAAAATGTTATATGACTATTTTAAAAAAGAAGGTAGAATTCCTGGGTGTGAAAACACTGCAGGATTGTCAACAACAAGCTGAAGAGAGGCAGTAATTTGCATATTATTCTAATTGTATCATGTGTCTCACTTAAAAAAATGTTGAGCAGAGACAAGAGGAAATGTGGAAGAAAAGATTAGATTTATTATAGAGGAGCTGATTCCTCTATAAAGCTCCACTAAATGCGAGACCATGGTCTTGAGTTAGAAAAGCGTAGAATGCCTTCTAAAGGTCAAGTTTACCGGTCGATCCATGTTCCTACCCTCACCTATGGACATGAGCTTTGGGTAGTGACCGAAAGAACGAGGTTGCTGATACAGGCGGCCGAAATGATTTTTGTCTTTAGGGTGGCTGGGCTCTCCCTTAGAGATAGGGTGAGAAGCTCGGTGACATCCGGGAGGGGTTCGGAGTAGACCCGCTGCTCCTCCACATCGAGAGGAGCCACTTGAGGTGGGTCAGGCATCTGGTCAGGATGCCTCCTGGGCGCCTCCCTGGTGAGGTTTTATGGGCAAGTCCAACTGGGAGGAGACCTAGAGGAAGACCCAGGACACGCTGGAGGGACTATGTCTCTCGGCTGGCCAGGGAATGATTTAGGATTCCCCTGGAAGAGCTGGCACAAGTGGCTGCGGAGAGGGAAGTCTGGGCTTCTCAGCTTAGGCTGCTGCCCCCGCAACTCAACCCTGGATAAGAGGCCAAACATGGATGGATGGATTTATTATTAAAAAAAAATAAAAAAACAATTGTGAGATCTCAGGCAGACTTTTTGTACGTATTTCTTCTGATGTAACCAGTTCCTCATGTAGAAGCTGGCTTGGTGATAAACTTAATTCTGATTCTGATTTGTCATTTAGAGAAAAAAAACTTTAAGTATTTAATTTAGCCAGTGTGTCGATTTTGTCTTTTGTTTGTGTTGCTATGCTTGTGAAGGTTCTCGGTCATCCAGGTCATGGTAATCCAAGTGTTTCTCTCTCTGCTGGATCACCTGCAGGTGTCATTCTCCCCTCAGCCCGGCCAGTCCCACAACCACAGACATTGGTCAAAAGACTAAAACTACATTCACATTTTTTGTGGAACACTGTTTGGAAGTCAAAGAGTAACCAAACCCCAAAATAACATTTCACTATCCCATGCTAATTAACTGTATAACTGGGTCTTTACAAATGCAATCTTTCTGTTTTTGCGCATTTTTGACATGTCTGTGTAAATAAATGATAAATGACCCACACTTGTATAGCACCTCTCAGAGTAAGAACTCCAAAGCGCTTTACACTACAGTGTATCATTCATCCATTCACGCACACATTCACACACTGATGGTGATGAGCTACAATGTAGCCACAGCTGCCCTTGGGCGCACTGACAGAGATGAGGCTTGATTACTTGATTAAATCCAGAATCTAGGACTAAAAAAGTCTTAGTGCTGCCCCCTGTGGCAGAACAGCGGCTACTGCATTTTAAACTTGTGATTGGCTGTGGCTGGTACAATTTCACGTCATCGGTACAGTCTCCTCCCACTCCCCCTCCCTCCCAGGATGGAAATTCCCCACACTTGGTCATGCCACTCTGCGCCTCCTGGCAACACCTACTTTTATGGCATTTTTCAAATCTTGACTAGGGGTGAAGTTACATTTTTTAATAGTGTGCAGTCCCTCTTTAATAATGGCTGATGTTTGGCTCAAGTGGAACATCAAATATACATTTTTTGTGAAGTACATTGTAATGTGAATCAAATAACCCGCTGAAAGGAGCACAAAGTCACATAAACAAACCAGAACAGGCCTCACCCTTCTGCCCTTTGGTCCAGCGATGCCTGAACTGCCCCTCTGGCCCTGTGGACCCTGCGATAACAGACAATCCACGCATGTGATACAAGGCAGTGAGAGAACTGGATCATGAGACAAGTCTGTATTTTATGTCTTTTTTTATGTCATTGTTGTCTTTTTAAGACAATGATGATCTAATCATTCTAACACTTACAGGTGCACCTTGCATCCCAAAGTCCCCTGGACCACCTGGTATTCCTGGATAACCCTGTTCCAAAGCAAAAAAAATAAAAATATATATATATATAAAAAAATAAACCAAAACAGGAAGTCATCTTTTGTTAATAATCGGAGCATCCGAGCTTCAGAACCTATCCATGAACTGCAGTGCAGAGTGAGATCACGCAGTAAAAACGTGGTTACATGTGCAACTGGAAAGGATTAGGTGTGTCCTGTAAACGTGTTTTATGTTACTTTATTGTGTTCCAAGCCTTCCAGGAGAACAGACGCTGCTCTGTGCTCAGCCACTTCCCATGATAAAACACGATCATCTCCAAAATGAGTGGGAGATTTCAGAAAAAAAAGGTTTATGACATCATCTCTGTGATGTGTGAAGAAATGCTTGAATTGTTTCAAACTTCAGATCTTTCATTCCATTCCTCACACGATCCTATTACTTCATAATTATTGTCGGTCATTAACTTATTCATCTGCACATGTGCTTGTTTTTACTTCAGCAGCCACTGTCGCCGGCCAGAACCTGGCTCACAACCTTAGACGTGATGTTAGTCTGAGATAGCGAGGGATCCAGGCCAGCCCCTCACAAAGTCCTGCAGCACAACCATTAACGGCAAAAATCTGGGCAGCAATCAATGTTTAAACAGGGAATTTCCACTCTACTACTCAAGCTAGCTCTATAAAAACAACTCACTATTAATGATTTTGCTTATACATTAACCAGATGTATCCTTGAGCACTTTCTGGTGACACTAAAACCTTTTTTGGGATGCAACAGGGCTGCAGTCCATTTCTAGCAGCTGAAAAGCTGAGAGGCTGAGAACTGTGCTCCTTCAGGCTTCACAAGAACTGTTTTTAATGACCTCCTTATGCAAAGAATTGTGCATTTGTAACAGATCCTGGCATTAAAACAGCATTTAGATCAGAGTTATGCTTCTTACTATTCCAGTAAAAACATCCAGCTGATTAGGAATGATGTTCCTGGAGAATTTTACAGTCATCAAACGGGCTGATGGTGTTCTCTTTCTCCCGTTGGTTGAAACGTTCAGAGGCTATTTTTATACGAGGTGTAGATTTTAACGAGTCCCTTTGGTTCTTAATAGCTTTTTTTAATCTTCAAACAACTAGTTTAGAAAAAGTTCAAACACTCTGGAGTCTAGAGTCTTTGACCTCTATGACCTCAGCTCTTCAGCGGCATCTGTCAAAACTGCTGAGTCACTTTTAGCATTCTAAAACTTTAGTTTATTATATCACCATCTGATGGTGGACACGCCACTCACCCTCGGTCCGTTCTCTCCTGCTGGACCTGTTGGACCCGGTGGGCCCCGGTCCCCCTGATGAAACACAATCAAACACACAGAGACCAAACATGAAATCAGACCTTCATGGGTATAAACACTGATTCAGAACACCAAACACACACACACACACACACACCCCAATCCCAGTAAAGCTGCACACGTCTTCCACACATGTGTAAGTGATGAAATAATCTGACTTGAACTTGGCAACGTTCACGACTCCTCAACAAGTCTTGATGCATTTCTGTCAAATGGCAAGTGGAGCGTTTCAAAATGATGCAGTGGAAATACTAATGAGTAAATTAAATATAAATCATGTATGTAACGAGAAAAGAATTTGCCGGCTGTCAGGGTACGACTGGAGCCCACAGGGTGAATCGGGAGGGCAATTTTGTGTTAGAGGAGTTGGAGGGTGAGCAAGAATCTGACAGGCAGATGGCTTCCCGTCGCTAGAACATGTTCTGACAAACGGGCCTTCTGGATAGGAAAGACAAGGGATAGAGGGAGGGAACAATAGAGATGAAAGGTAAAAGGTGGGTGTTCCCTTGAAAGGCCTGTCAGTGATCAGCAAGGCTGCTTCCAAAACCATCGTCTACGTAATAACCTGGGAAGCTAAATAATGTCTCAATATTTATCTAAATATTTTAATGTTTCATAAAATGAGCAGCTATCAAAATACTGGCTTTCATACAAATAGCTCATTTGAGAGGATAGACGTGAGTCAAAAGATGGTAAAAGTTACAGTTTAACAGTATTGTTTTTGATGTGAGTGTTTACACAAGTGTGTGTGTTCCGGGGGCCTAAAAGGCCTTGAGTCCAGGCTGCTTAACATAGGTTTAATTATAGTGGTCTGCCATTGACGGGCAAGCAGCTGATGCAGTCTGACAGAGACACGTGTTTTACCTTTTCACCGGGAACTCCCATCACCCCAGCGATCCCAATTAGGCCGAGTGGACCCTGGAGAGGAGAACCACAGTGTTAAACACAAACACGTCAGGAGAAAGTGGTAATTCCCAACCTGTCAGTGACGGCTGGAACACCAGAGACTGAAACAGGAATGCTGGCATCAATGAAAAGGAGGAGTTGGTGGTTTCAGCTGAAATGAGAGAGATCTGCTTAACTAGACCTGTCACAGTATCAGATCAATTATGAGTAATTTATATTATGCAACTTTTTTCATATTTTTTAATCATTTTCTTGAACCAGTATGTGCTAAAATGATCTTTTACAGGGTTAATGAAATGTCACTCAGACCCCATATGCCCTCTGTGGCCAGAATACTGCATTTGCAACTTTAGAGTGGTGGGCAGCTTCCTGTTGGACTAATGGGCCATTCCCATCTGTACCGGGTTGGCCCGGGCCGGGTAGCCCCAGTCGGCCCCAGCCTGGCCCGGTTGATTCCACACATCCTTGTCTTAAGCCCATGTGGGCTGATTCTACCCACCAATCAGAGGCTTGCTCTAATGGAAGGTGTGACTTTGCTGTCAGCAGTGGGTGTGTTGGCCCTGGTTGGCCTGAAGCAGACCCCCTCGAGAAGAGGGCTGAGAATGATCCTTGGTTGGCCCGGAAAAATACCAGGCCACCCAGATATGTAAACAACCTACGCTACCCGGCCCGGGCCGACCCGGTACAGATGGGAATGGCCCATTAGAGCTGACATGCCAGCGCTGGAGTCTGCTTCCGGCCTGTTTCGCTGCAACACATTCTCACACCCAAAATGTCTAAAACTGATGAAGGGTGACCAAGCATTTCTTTCCGACCCGCTGGGGTTCCCAACGTGTCGGGAGGTGACACACTGTGCCAGTGTCTCTTTCCGATGCCTGCGGTAAAACGGAGATATCACTGACATTTAACCTCTAACCTCTAGCGATTTAACCTTCCCCTCACTCCCATCCTTACCTTAACCCAGTTTCTCGTTCTAAATTGTCCATTAACCGTGTTTGAGAAGAATGATACAACAAGAAACAAATGTTTGCATGCGCATGGGTTAAGGTTAGGATGGGGGTGAGGGGAAAGTTAAATTGCAAGAGGAAAAAGGTCGCAGTTCGCTAAAATCTCCGTTTTACCGGAAAGAGACACTCTGGCTTAGCGGGCACCCTTGGTCATCCTTCGTCAGTTTTAGACGCTTTGGGTGTGAGAACGTGTTGTTCCTGCATGTTTTAGATCATGAACACAGCTGATTTGTTTGATTTAGAGATGAATCACCCCTGTAGACACTAATAATGGCTGAGGAGACATTTCAGCAGTTAGAGTAAGGTGGTAAAAAGACGAAAGCGCAGCGAGGAGGACTACGGAGCATTCCAGATTGGTGGTTTGGTCTGGGACAGTGAACGTGGTTTGGACCATTGTCAGCATCTCTAGTGATCAAGGTTCAGGAATAATAATCTGGTTTATAAGTGGCTGGCTGCAGGATAATGAACATCATTTACATTCAATGTTATTGCAATAATTGATAAAACTGCCTGGCTATTGTAACGACTCCGGGGATCAGGCTGCAGCACTGGACACACTTTTACTGTTTGATTTAAATTGTTTGTACTAAACACACTTAATATGTTAACGTGATCATTAGTCTTACTATCAACATTACTTATATCATTTTTCCACATAACCCTCTGTGATCCTAATTTAGAGAATTAGAGGTGTAAAAACAAATGTCTTCTATAACAGACAAGAGAGAGAGCACGAAGATAAACAACAGGAAACTTTCTTACCTAACTCAGCTAAAATGGCTGACAGATGTAAAGTTCTGTTCACCTTAAAGGCATAGTTTGGTTTTCTTAAAGGGTATTTTTGTGTTGAGGTTGTGAGCAGTCAGTGGGGGTTTCTCAATGCCAAGGAACCTCGCCTTGATGTCTTGGCCAGACCCGCCTCCATTGCCTGGGAGATACGTCATCAGGAACCGCCAAGACGTGTTCCAATGTTCATGTTCTACCGAGGCGAGTGTTCACCATTTGTTAGCCGTTTAGCTAGCTGAGCAAGGATACACGGGAGGTGTCTTGTAGCCTGGCCTTGGCCAAAAATTACCCAGAATATACAGCGGTATTTTCAAAAGGACAGCGGATCAGAAGCCAGCAGCTACTTCGAGGGCAAATTTCAAGTTTAAAAGTAAGTCATCTTATCTAAAATGTTTTTCTTTTTTGGACCCAAAGAAGTTAGCTATATAAATGGTAAATGGCCTGTAATTGATGTAGTGCCTTCTAGTCATGGGACCATTCAAGGCGCTTTACAACACAATCAGTCGTTCACCCATACACACACACATTCACACACACATTCACACACTGGTAGGGATGAGCTACGATGTAGCCACAGCTGCCCTGGGGCGCACTGACAGAGGCGAGGCTGCCGAGCACTGGCGCCACCAGTCCCTCCGACCACCACCAGCAGACAATGTGGGTTAAGTGTCTTGCCCAAGGACACGACAGCGACAGACTGAGCGGGGCTTGAACCTGTAACCTTCCGATTACAGGGC